>NC_138196.1:40532913-41132913 GCF_964194105.1 Spermophilus citellus
GAATGTGGTTTAGAAGCACCAAGAGAGCTGCAGGGTTACCCCTTGTGTGAGCTGTCCACCACTATAATATAAAACCTACAGGAGTATGGAGTAAAGATATCTTGCTTGTTTTGAGGAGAGCTTCAGAAAGGATGACATTTGTCTCCAGAATAAAAAGATGACTACAGTTTAAAGGGCATCCTCCCAACCGTTCCCTCCTCACCGCTTGGGACCTCCTTCCTAATCACAGTCCCACTCCCAGTACTCCTGCCTATTTGTTGGCCTGTTTTGCTTGTAAGCTCTGTAAAAAATAAACTGATGTTTGTTTTGTTCAGAGTTTTAGCCCTAGAACTCAGCCCATAGGCATATAGGACATGGCATATAGTAAGCTCTCAATAAATATCTTTTGAATGATTAAACCAACATTTCTACCAAAATTGCATTGTGTAAGTTTCTAATATAAGTAAGGGGAAATATTCTACAATGTACCCTTGGAGTTAATAATGCAAACCAAGTTATCAAGCATTTGCAATTTTCAGTATATGAGATCTAGATGTAAAAAATGAGAGATCTCGAATCTCAAATTCCAGGAGCAAGTCCTATTGCTGTCACCAGAAGTTCTGCAACCTTCTCTGTAATTCATTTTCCTCCTCTGCAAAATGAGGGGATTTGAGGATCGTGTGGAACACTCATCCCCATCCTTACCCATGACTCTTCACATATTTACTGAAACCTAAGGTTTGTCTGCATGCAGAATTTAATGCAGCTGAGAGCATGTTCAATCACTAGCACTTCTGGAATCTTCTCTTTTGAAACACCTCCCTGAAACATAAGTTTTCTTTTTGCTTTGTACATAAAAGTTTCCTACTAAGTACAATTCTCCTTGAGAACCCAGAACTCACTCTCAAGGAACAGAAGAAACAGATGAAGATGTAGAAAGGACAGAGCTGATAGAACTATGTTGTTTAGCTGTTATCAGAGGGACATCTGTGGCTGGGCTGTTCTGCTCCTAGGACCTTAAGGAAAACAAAAATATGGTACTGAGTCAGGCACTATAGCCCACCAGCAAGCTCAGACCCAAGGCCCATCCTTTGAATTTTGATATGGCCCCAGGAGCCCATGTATATTTAAAACAAAACTGGCAAACAAAACAAAACATTGCAAAATAATTGCATAGTGTCTTCTTCAATTTACTGTGGAAATTGCAGATTCGTGTTCTAAAACTATACAAATGACCTCTTTAGCTATAAAGATTCCTGATGTTTTAAATTAGAAACCAATCAAATAGATGAAAACTACTTTTTGAAATTTGCCTCCCAGTGAATTTAAGTTGCCAGCTATGTTCAGAGCTTCTGAAGCTGTGAAATACCAATGAGTGTCTGCAGAATAGGGCATGAAATTAGAAGATGCCACTGTCAGAACTTAGATGATATTTGTCTTCTTCCTCACCTCCAAAATTATACAACAAAGACTGATGTAAATGTGTCGTTAATAAAACCAGAACACTTGTAAATATTAGCAAAGGACTTAACACTACCTCTCCAAAAGGAAGGCCTTCATTGAGAAGGTAAAACGAAAGACAAGTGTAATCTTAGAAACTGAAACACATCTATTATCAAGAAACAGTGCCACAAGAGATGTTTCAAGAAGTGGCAAAGAATCCTGGAAAGGGAGAGAGGAATTCTCCAGAATTTGTTAGTGACTCTAGTGCAGTTGAAAGCAGAACAATTCGCCCTTTCTGATCTGCATTCCCTCTAGTGAAAATGTGTATATTCAGCAATCGCAACTTGAATATCTAATTTCTTTATTCAACTTCAAACCCATCAGACAGCATTCTGATATTCATTTGGCAAAACTCAAGTAAACTTCCATATTAGGGAGAAAATGTGTTAATCTGACAATAAGAGTTTTTAAATATCTCCTTTGGAGATCTATTTCTCAATGAAGATTGATGATTTACCATTTTGGTCTGGGAAGCAATATCTTATAAATTGGGCACAAATGAACCTGGCCTCCTTGAGCAAATGAATCATCCCTGATAAGCTGACAAAAGTTTCTGAGTCTTGTGGCTATGTCACGAGGAAGCAGGCATCCTGGGAAGCTGACCTTGACATACTTTCTTACTGCAAAGCTGAGCTTCTAAGATGAAGGAACCCTTAGCAGGATGTGCATCTCAGTATATTTTCTCTAAGAGGAAGTACATTTTCTAGACCATTTTCCAAGGAATCATTGAGGAAGAACTAAACTCCTCATGGATAGGTAAGGCATGATGTGTTTTCCAAGTTGTAGAACATTTTCAATGAGAGGATCAAGCCACAATAATTACTATGGAAATCATTCAGCAGTTACTTGTGCAGGCCTACCACGTGCCAGTTAGTGTGAGGGATATGGTGCTGAAACAGGCACAAGTTTCCTTCCAGAACTATCCGTCTATGAAAGGAAAGAAGATAATTTATACAATACAAAGTCGAAACTGGTATTTTCTACTATATTGTAGAAGATATGGTTGAAGTGCCGTGAATACAGTTCAGCAGAGGAAGTATTACTTACTTTATTTAACAAACACTAATTGCCAAGTAGTGTTCTAAGCACTTAATATATATTAGCTCATTTAATCCTTCTAACACCTACAAGTAGTTACTATTGCTATTCTCATTCTACAGATGGGAAACAAGGAGACATAATAAGAAACTTGCTCAAACTCCCATGGTAGAGCTGAGATATGAACTGTGGCAGTCTGGTTCCAGAATTCTTGCTGCCTGCCACCACTCTGCTGTCTTGTACACGGCAGCTGGAGGGACCCAAGGAGGTTTTTATGAAGGCGGGGATATTTACACAGAGCCTCGAGGAGGAGGATGGATGGCATTTGGATGTGCCGACCCGGAAGGAAGCACATTCCAGGCAAAATAAACTATGTGAGGGAAGCCAGGAGACCAGCACACTTGGGGCAATTGTTTCCTAGTGAGCCAACAATAGTCCCACAGCCTTAGCACAAGTGCAAGTTCAGAAAGAATAACTGTCAGTCAATTCATAGAGCCTGAATGAAAGGTCAAGTGTGAGGGACAAATAATGGTTGAGAACCTAGCCTTTCCAACTTCAAATTCCACAATTTCCATCAATTCTTTCTATCCCAATCTTTAGCTGAATAGTTGACGTGAAAAGAAGGTGAGGATTGGATAAAAGCAAATCTGTATTAGGGCAGTTCGCATCCATGTAACATCACAAATTCCAAGTACACAGTCTCATAATCAATTTGTTTCATCAAGGAGGCAACCCTGAAAATCAGAGACTCAACCCTTGCCCAGGGGAAAAGAACCAGAGCTAAGTCCTGAATGTAGAAGTGATATTGGAACCTGCTGGAAGCTTTAATAGGAAATAGTGATTAAGATTAAAGGATGTCACGAGGTTGAAAGAGAAAAATATTCAGGTCTCCTGAAATCATGTTTTGAGCATTGCTTTTTACTGAAGTAGCCACTTACGCTGCTGATCAACACAGACCTTAACAGGTCTTCAGATGTGAACTCTCAACTGTCCACGCCTTCATCATCAAGCATCAGTCAAGGGGAGGAAGAAGTTACCTGTCTCAGCAGGAGAGGAACTGACTATAGAAAAACCCACATTTGGGGGAAAAAAAAAAAAAGAAGGTCCAGAATTGGTTACATGTGGGGAAAAAAGCCACCCCAGGCCGCCACCTCTTATCAACTTCTTGAAGGATCTGCTTACATCAGTCCAAAAAGAATTGCTGCTGCTGCTGCTGCTGCTGCTGCAGCCTCCTCTGTGGTCTCAGGTGCACCTTCAGAGGATGAAGCGGAGGTGGCTGGGCTAACAGTCACTCCCTCCAAGAAACTGTGAGAAAGTTCTGAAGCTGGATCTACAGCTGGCTGTCACTGTCCCCCAGACACACAAGCACCATTCCTAAAGGGGCGGGAACTCACTAAGCATCTTCTTTGCCTTGCAAAAAACACCACTGCAGGGCACCTCAGCTCTCTAATTCATTTGTTGATCAAGCACTTGCAGAAGTTGAAGCTACTGGTTTTCCCATGAGTTTTAAGAGCTCTGTGGATTTGAGTCAGTGACTGAGATGCTTATGGGGAATACTGGGTTAGGAGTCCTGGGCTGTAAGAACTGCTGAGAAAGCTTCATGACTTAGGGGAAAGTGTGACTTCATTGAATATTTAGCCAAAGAAAGAAGCACATTGAAAGTTCAGGTCAAGGAAACCCCACTCTAGGTACACTTGGACCACAAACACATTTCCAGGGCTTAAGAAATAGAAATAATTAAAGGTAAAGCAAATTAGCTTGGGTACTTGGAACCTGGGGACTGAAAACAGAAAATTTGAGGCCTAAAACAAAACAACATATTAGCACAAGAAAAATAAAAACTGCAAAACCTGCATTTTGGTTTTCTGCTGTTTATTAACTGCTCTCAGGAGGAAAAAAAAAAAATTCTACATCTCTGATTTTGAGGACCAAGAAAAACTCATAGCAAATTGTTAAGTATTTCTGAAATAACTTAGTGTTTCTCTTAAAATAAAGATAACAATTGTTTGCTATTTAAAAGGGGGGGCACAAAAAGAAAATAAAAATTGTCCTTAACTTATAATATCAAGAAGTGCTTACTAGTATTTTACTCATTTTTCTTTTTATGTATGTATGCACACATGTGTATTTACACAATTGGGATTGTTATACTCAAAATGTTATCACTTGAATTTTTCAATTAATATATCATTGCTAATTGTGAGTGATGTTCATTATTATCTATCTTATAGTATGTGTTCAAATGGGAAATAACAGCTTTTTCCCAACATAAAAAAAAAGCTTCTTTCTAAAAACAATTAAAAAATACAAACATTATAATATTCAGGGGAATTTGCATCTGTGCTGAAGATGTACAGAATTTTTTTCTGGTCACTATTCCCTAAACAGCATAGCATAACCTGCATAACAGCTATTTTCATAGCATTTACATTCTATTGGGTATTATAAGTAAATCTAGAGATGATCTAAACTATGTGGGAGGGAGTGCATATGTTATATACAAAAACTATGCCAATATTTAAGAGACTTGAGCATCCACAGATTTGGTATCTGATGGGTGTCCTGGAACCAATCCCGCATGGATACCAAAGAATGACTTTATTTTAAAAAAGGGAAAAGGATAATGTATTCAATTAATAGTGTTAGAAAAACTGCATAATCATTTGGGAAGTTTTACAGTTAAATCTTTATCTTTTACCATGAACACCAATAAATAATAGATATATTGCAGTGCTAAATATTAAAAACAAACCTAAAAGAATCATTAGGAGAATACATAGGGACCTACGTTTCTGATCTTAGAGAAGGGAAGTTCTTAACTACTTAAAAAAAGATCAATAATCAGAGTGTTTATGGTTAAAAGTCTTACAAATCATTAACTGAAAGATAACACAAGAAAATCGATAATGAGGAATTTCCCAGAAGAAATGTTTAACAGACATAGGTTAGAGGGCTCAATCTTGTCAGCTGAGAAATGCAAATTAAACTATATCAAGATAAATTTCCTGCTCTGACAAGCCAGAAAACATTAGAAAATTAGTAATATGATTCTGCGTTGACAAGAGGGTAGAGAGATGACATTCTTGCCTAACATTAGTTGAAAAGTAAGTTAGTGTCAACTTGGTGAAAGATAGCGTGGCGGAAACTATCAATGTTTAAAATGAATGCATCCTTCCATCTGGCAATTCCCCTTTAAATAATTTATCCACATAATATTCTCAGTGTTTATAAAAGGAACCAAACAAGGTGTTCAGTGCAGCATTGTGGTTTGTGATAGCAAAAACCAGACCTGGACTAAATGATGTGGGAATGATAAAAATGAGCCAGAAAACATCCAGACGTGGTGAAACCTGCGTATTATAAATTATTGGCCAATGGCTAAACAGGAACAAGAAAGAGTCATATGTATTACAAGGAAAGAACTTTGACATGTTTTGTCGAGTGAAAAGAAAATTACATGAAAAGAAAAGAACAACATATATGGACTCGTCTCATTTTGTTAAAAAAAATACACACAAACTTTGTCTCTCTGTATGTGTATATCTTTAAGAGTTTGGAAAGACACAAACAAAATTGAAAAAAAAAGTATTATCTCTGAAAAGGAGGGAAGGATTTGGTGGGGTGAACAAAAGAGAGGATGAAATGGAACTTCTGTTTTTTTTTTTTTAATCTGTGTTTTATTTTAATATTGTTGGAAGTTTATGCATTGAGAATGTATTCATGTTATTTTTGTATTTATGGATATGTAGAGGAGGAGAGTCAGAGCTCCATCACACACAACCAGTGACAATCTTTGAATGAATTATCTTTCCATCTCTGTTATATATAGAAATAGAGATACATAGTGTACAGAACTGGTATTTATTCACTTATTTATTCAACCAAAACTTAAAGTTATCTACGTGATCAGGATTCTAGGATACAGCAGTAAACTTAAATTCCCTAACTTTATGTTAGTGAAGGTGAAAGAAAACAAACCAACAGAAAATATATCATTAAAATGCAAATAAATGCTATAAAGAAAACAAATGCATCATCACACTATGAATGTAAGCAAATGAAGCAAATCCAATGGTGTGGGAATATTTTCATTTTGGAAAATGTAGCTTCTTAGCAATAGTGTTAATAATTATGCATTCCATCATATGGTTTATTTAAGCGACTGGCCATTGATGAATGCTCAAGTTGCTTTTACTGCCATATACACTTTTCATATATTCTGTCCAAGTTTGATTACATCGTTCACCATTTATTTACTGATATTTCAGAACAGGTTATTATAGAAACAAATCTTTTGTTTAGTATATAAGTGGAAAATTTCCCCCTAATATTGTCCTCATAATCTTGTTTATGGTCTTTTTTGAAATTGCTCCACAGAAGTTTAAATCCTATATGTTAAAAAAAATCCATATTAATATAATTTATAGATTTTTATGTCATACTTGTAAGAACTTTTACCATCTCAAATTTTAAAAAGACGTTTCCCATCTTTCTAGTGTATTTATACTTTCATGCTTTTCTTCATTTAAATATTTGATACTTCTAAAATTTATCTTGATTTGCAAAATAAAGCAAAGAACTACTTTCATTCTATTATAAAGCTGAGACTTGATGACCCAGTGTCAACTAATATATATCTATATAAAAGATTATGAAGACAGAGGGAAGGGAGGAGAAATTCCGTATATAAAGTAACCAAAAAAATCATAGATGAAAAGACAATGGAGGGACATCTTCAAATATTGAAAGAGAATAAAAATTTCTAACCTGGAATTCCATCCTTAGCAAAGATATTTTGCAAAAATGGAGGTTAAGTAAAGGCAAATAAAAGCTAAGAATGTTCACTGCCGGCAGACCAGCAGTATAAGAAACGTTAAAGGGATTTTTCCCCCCCAGGGAGAAGGAGTACAATATCAGGTGGAAACTTGGATCTACACACACATACACACACAAAAAAAAAAAAAGTGCAAGAAAAGGTAAAGATGAAAATAAGTGTAAAATACATACTTCCTTGGGCTGGGAGTGGCCCTAAGTGGTAGAACACTTGCCTAGCACACACAAGGCCCTGGCTTTGATCTTCAGCATCACACACACACGCTATATATATATAGTGTCTGTGTGTATACATTTAAAAAAAAAAAAAAAAATATATATATATATATATATATATATATATATATATATATATATATATTTGTAAATTCTTTTTTGTAAATTCTCTAAAAGCAAATTCACTGGCTACAGTAAAAATAGAAATACTATGTGTTGTGGGTTTTATAACGTATGTAACTTAGGTTGTATGATGACAACAGTACACAGAATGAAAGCAATGGATTGGTAATAAACTTTTTTCAGATTCTTTCACAATCCTAGAAGTGGTTATTGGAAGGTAGACTGTTTTATGTAACAAGGCCCTGGGGCATTATAAACCCTAGGGCAACCACCATAATATTTTTTTTAGAGAAGTGTAACTAATAAGCTAATAATTGGGATAAAATGTAATCATAGAAAAAGAAAGAAGCCCAATTAACACAAAAGAAAAAAAAGAAACAGGAACAAAGGAACAAAGAACAGAGGAACAGCTGAGAAAAAAGTAGCAGGATGGTCAATGTAAATTTAACCCTATCAAGACTCATAACCCACTTGAATCAAATGTATGAAATATGATATGTCAAGAGCTTTGTAATGTTTTGAACAACTAATAATAAAAAATTTAAAAAAAAAAGAATAACCTGAATTGCAAAGAACTAAAGTAAGCGTTAAAAGAGATGGATGGGAAAAGAAAGATCCAAGCATATTCTTTCCAAAGGAAACTAATATTAAACATAAAGACATAAGCTTAAAGCAAAAGGATGAAAAAAGATATTCTCTGCATATGTTAATTAAGAAAGCTGGAATAGCTAATACCATTATCACAAAGTACACTAGAGCCTAGGGATAAAGAGGGATTTTTAACAGATGATACAGAGGTAATTCACCAGGAAGATATTTTGAAGCCCCATTGTTTGGTGCATTCAGCCTGAAGGTAGGGCAATCCTCATGTGTATGTGCTGATAACAGAGCTTCAGAATGTGTATCTGGATACACACACATAAGATAGAGTTGAAGGGAGAAATAAATACCTCTACAATTAAAACTGGAGATTTCAACATTCCTTTCTCAATGACTGATAGAGCAAGTAGAAAGAAAGTCAGAGAAGATATAGACACTTGAACACTTTGATCTGATTAACATTCATGGACCATTCTATCCAATGAGAGCATCAAATATGTAATTTTTAAATTATACATAGAACATTCAGATTGACCCATTTCTGCACCAAGAAATAAATCTTAACAAACTTAAAGCATACCAATTATGCTTCTAACTATAGTGGAATTGAATTAGAAGTCAAACTCAGAACATATCTTGAAATCCCCAAATAATTGGAAATCAAACAATATTAAATTGCTCCTTTGAGAACAAGATACTCATTATTTTTTTAAGATGTTCTTTTATTTCTCTGGATTGGGTTTTACTACTCTCTTCATCAATCACGTTCATAATTTGGAAGTTCATACTAGGTTTTTTTTTTAATTTTTATTATTTGTTGTATTGTTCCTTTTTGAATGAGACTTATTATATTTTATAATTGATGATTATTTGTGTCTAAGAACTTTGATTTTGCACTTTAAAAATCTAGCCACCTTATTGAATATAATATTTCCTCTTTTTTTCAGTATTTCTATTATGAGATGGGCTCATCTGCAAATAATAAGAGCTTCCTCCCTATTTTAGAATACTTTTTTAAACATCTTCATTATTTGGTCTAATCATGAACTAACACTTTCAGAACAATGTTCTAAAAATGTTATGATGCCTAGAACATTAATTTCCCCCCCCCCCACCGCCCATGGTAGGGACTGAACCCAAGACCCAATGCATGGGAGGCAAGTGCCCTACCCACTGAGCTACTTCTCCATCCGTGGGATGTTGTTTTGTTTCTTACTTGAATGCACAGAATTCCCAGTCTTCACCCATCATGCAACATGATTTCTAGGGGCCACGATGAACTGACAGAAACGTGGCAGCAGGTACAATGCGGTTGCACTTTGCAAAAGAAACTGGAGAGCCTAGTTCCGTGGAACGGACACACCCGCTGGGGGCAAAAGCTAACCAAAAAGCCTCAAACTGCCATAGAGAACCAGGTTAGTTCAGTCACTGCAGTACAGCCCCATACCTGCAGCTCTCCTAGTATTTTTTTTTCTTTTTTTTTCCTGTCCTGTTGGGAAAGGTGCGGGGCTGAGAGTGAGATTTAAGGGACAGGTTCACACTGCCTCTTTGGGAGCCTAAAATTTGGCAACTTAAGCTCTGAGCCTTTCTGTTCTTTGTCCTGCACACAAGTTAATGCCTTTAGCCATTTGGGCTTTCAGGGATAGCAAACAGTTGCCCTAGAGGGGAGAGGCACATTGCACTTGCTGGGTGTTAGAAGTAGGCAGAAGGTTGCAGAAGGAGTCAGATGAAAACCTCACTCATTTCACAATTTTACCTGAGGCCATCCTATCCTTCTCCAGGCCCTAGAATATTATGAACCTTGGAGGAAGTTCACCCCTCTGATGGTTTCCCGGCCTTGATGAAGGAGCACAGTGGCTGGCCTGGTCCGTCCCTGACCAGTGTGGGCCTGGAGGTCTTCGGGTCTATAGTGGAGATCCTGAACTTCATCTCACAAGACAGGTATGAACTCCACCCAGTGATACCCACAAAACTCCTAGGCCAGTACTAGGTGCAGAAATGCTGTGCACTTGCCCTCTTCTTGCTGTGTTTCTTATGTTGTGGATACAGAGATTTCTTGGGAGAACGCTGGGCCACTGAGGGTCTGTTCATATGCGTAATTTGCTCCCTTGGAGTTTCTAGAATTTCAAACTGTGGCAGTGAGGCTGGGGCCAGTCAAGGGTAATTCTATAATAATAAAGAATAATAGAAAGTTCCTGTTGGGTTTGGGCATGTCCATTGGTACCTAACATGATAGACTATGGGCAACTCAAGTCCTCTGCAGCAGTGGAACAACCCTAAATCCCATCTTTGTGTTTCCCAGACGGTTCTGGGGTAGATTTTCTCTCCAAGAATGACACCAGAGATAAATGGCTGAACGGGGAAAAGAACATGCTTTGGGTCAGGCAATGGCTACATGAGGCTTTGACCTAGACTTGTTTGCCATGGTAACAGTGAAATGTACTTGGACAGAGCAAGCACAGTACTGCCCCTCCATGAGATGACATGAACTGTAGCAAGAATCACAGACATTGGCCCCATCTTCCAAGTAAATTCTATAATCATGAGGGGAAGCTGTCACTAATTCAAAAACTACCATCACTTAGAGAAGCACTAGGGGCGCTGAGTGTCATGTTGGGGTCTTAATCATGGAATTTTAGCCCCAAAAGGGAAGGACAAAGTTCTTTTTGGTGACTTCCCTGTGCTTTGGTCAATGCAGCAGAGAAGAGGCCTGGACCAGGTCACAAGCGGAGCAGAGGAGTGGAACCTCATGAGTGATGACCAGAGGGGAGACCCAAACCACATAGTAACTGGGGTTGGAAGGAGCAAAGATGGTGAGGCCACAAAGAAGAACATTGTAAGGTGCTCCAGGAAGTGCTCAAACCTCCTCTGGTTAGTTCTCTTGGAAGGGGACAACTTGAAGATCTGCTGTTCTGGACTGTTTAGCTGAACATCACTAATGCTCTCACTAGGCCTGAAGCCAGGCTCCATTTCCCTTTTCTTTGTAGTTGGCCACGCCCACCTTTTGTTGATGGGCGTTTCTCATCCCTGAGTCACATTCTGGCCTCTGTGTCTTCTCTATAAAACTGCAGATAGCTCATGGTTACACAATGAGGGTGGGAATGCTGCTTAAGACCGCAGGAATATTAAAATGGATTTCCCATAGGCAGACCGTGGTACAAATGAACCCAAGACTTACTAAGCTGCCATAGAATCTGTTCTGCTTTCTCAGCGCCCTGGCCCAGCTAAACAAAGCTTCCTTGTCAAGGGAGGTCTCATGACCCCAGAAGTAGGCGGAGAGTCCGGCTCCCTCTGGTGGAACTGGTTCCATGGTGCCGGGTGACAGAGTGGAGAGATTCAAGTCCTGGATTTGAGAGCTGGCTCTACCTTTGCTATACGGATGACTTTGGTCAAACTCTTCAAACTCACTGCGGTTTAATTTCCTAGATCTGTCAAATAAGGGTAGGAATTATCTTCCCCCTGTCACAATGTCAATAGGTTTCAAGGGGATAATTTTTGAAAATGATTTGTAAACCACAAACCCCTGTTCAAATCATGTTGTTATTAAGTGTTCTGGTATATTTTTTTTTCCCTTCACACTATGCTCAGATGTGCAAAATAAACGTGACATCTTGTTTTTCATAACTAACCTAGACTTCTCCAGATTCCACCTCTTGGGTCACAACAACATTGATTACAGCCTGTCGGGGGAGATTCTAAATGCTTATACATTTATTGAATCTTTATAGCAACCCTATGAGGCAGATGGTAATATAATCTTCAATTTAAAGGGAAGAAACTCAAATATGTTAGTTAGCAACATCAAAGTCTCTTCCTACTCCAACAGTTTCTCCTCAGTGTAAAGCAGTCTTCGGGAAAATGTCCAGTGTTCTGCCCCATCCACCTGCCCAAGATGGCCTCTGGAGAGCATCTGGGGGAATTCACAGTGTCCTAGCAGAGGGGCCTCCCTACCTCATGCACCTTTGAGCTACTCTCGGTCCTGTGGGGCACTGTAGGGCATGATGGCCCTGTCTCTGGACCCTGCCATCAGGGGCAAGGAGGCTGTGGTGGCCCAGCATTTCCCTGGCTGACTTGGCCCCACATGGCTCTCATGAGCTTTGAGTGTCTCCCTCAAGGCTGCCTGAGAACACTACTGCACTCTAGCCCACAGGGTCCTCCTGCAGCCTCCACGATGGTGACATCCAGCTCTCTCATCTTGCCTCTTCCTCTCCCGCATGTCTCTTACAGAGAGACTCTTGGATGCCTTCCAAGCCACAGGGGGGAGCTCTGCCCAAAGGCAGCATCCTATCATTTCCACTCTGATTCACTGATCCTGGAAATATTTTTAGAGCACCTACTATGCTCCCCAGACAGTTCAGGTGCTTGGGATTGGGGAACAAAACAAAGACCTTTTCCCTAGTGAAGCTGACATTCCAGCCACCCCAAGACAGTGGAGGAGCACCCCTTGAGGTGGTTTCCTCTTAGAATCCCAGCAAGAAGCAGAACAAAAGCCCTCATCCTTGTCTCCCCTCTCCTCGAGCAGGGAGTCAGTCCATGCATACTGTTTCTGGAACAGTTCCCCTCCCCACATCTCAGAGGTCCTGTAATGCTCTTTCACAATGACTCCCTCTGTCCCTTCCAGGATATCTGCTTTGAGTCTCTGATGGAGGCACAGCAGGGTAGGACTCTGTTCTTAACATGCTAAAGGGAAATATTTGAGATGCAGAATTCCCTCTCTCCCCACAAAGCCTGATTCTCAAGACTTTTGTTCCAATAAACAGGCAAAGAAAGTCAACTTTGTGACTCCAAGTGGGAAAGCGGTGACCCTTGGTTCTAAAGATCCTGCCCTGGACACATTCTGTCTGTGCAGTGTTGGAGGTATAATGTTAGTAGAGAACAAAAGATTTAAAAGGAAAGTTCAACTCCATCAGCAACCTCAGCAAATAACTTCTTCAGGTGTTCCCTCTAGCTTCCACTACGACAATGACATCCAGGAAATCTCTCATTGAGTGAACAAATCTTCTGTTAGGGAGCACAGTCTATTATTCACACACACACACACACACACACGCAAACGCACAATGTATATGGCTCCTACTTTAAATGCAGCATTGAAGAATATATAGGGAGTCAGTCCATGCCCTGGAAGAGGAAGAGAAAGCTAGCACAAATTCCAGCACTGGCATATTAACTTTGGGAATACAGAGAGGGATATGGAATGGAATTGTCTGAGGCTCTTCCTGGAAGAGCTACAGGTGGGCAAAGGAAGGGCAGCAAAAGGCTAGAGAAATAGTTGACAGAAGCAGAAAGGCAGGAGTGGTCATGCTTGAGGCTAGAGAGAGGCCAGACTGACCAAGATGGAAGCCAAGAAGGGGAAGAGACCACTTAACAAAAACCTTAAAAATCAGATAGAAGAGTATGGGTTGGAAATGGGTTAGGCTATGTGAGGCTACGATAATAAACAGAACCCAAAAGTTTCAAGCACAATCCGAGTTCATGTCTTCATGATGTAGATAGTTGTCCCATCTCATTGGTGAGTGGCTTTCCTCCTCACAGTAATTCAGGGTGCAGATTTTTGTTTCCAAAGCTGTCATCTCCTTACCTTGTTATTGCCTGCAGACAGTGGGTGTTCTTCTTGGTCATTTTGCTGACATTCCACTGCCTGAACTCAGTCATTTGCTACATGGCAATAGATGGAAAACCAGGAAATGTAGGCTAGTCCTGGGCCAGGGAAGAAGACATGGATTTTCAGTGCACAAGTAGCAAAATCTGCTACATATATATGAAAATCCCTAAGGAGCCGCTACTGCAGGTCTCAACACTCAGCCCATTGCCTCAGCATCCCAGCATGACTCAGGGTGGTTTGGAGAAGAGAAATATCAGATGCCAATTGACAGCTTGGAGATGGTGGATGAGGTTATGAAGATCCAAAGCTGGCTGATGGCATTGAATGCAGAAGAAAAGGGGGTTGAGAAGAGAACAGTGGAATTGGGGGAAGAGTTGATTTTTGGAACTGAACCTAAGAATACTCAGTGAATTGACTAAATCTAAGGTGATTGCAGGGTCTATGATAGAAATGTTGATAGTTGACACTAGACTGAACCAGTCTGAGAGCAAAGGATTGATGAGGTAAGGGACCAAATGTTCATAAAAACAGTAAGAGTATTTCTCTCTCTCTCTCTCTCTCTCTCTCTCTCTCTCTCTCTCTCTCTCTCTTAACTTGTTCTTTGTAGATATACATGACAGTAGAATGTATTTGGACATATTATACATACATGAGTATAACTTATTCTAATTAGGATACCATTCTTGGGGTTATAAATGATGCAGAGTTACACGAGTTATGTGTTCATATATAAGCATAGGAAAGTTTTGTTTAATTAATTCCAAAGTTATGACTTTCTTATTCTCATTCCTCCTCCCTTCCCTTTGTATAATCCAATAAATTTCTTTTCTTTCCCTCTTCTCCCTCCCTTGTTGTGGGTTAACATCCAAATATCAGAGAACATTTGGTTTTTGGGTTTTGGAGGGACTGGCTTATTTCACTTAGCATGATATTCTCCAGTTCCATCAATTTACCGAGGCTACCAGGGATCTGGTGTGACCTGCCCCATGGAGGATGCTAGTCACCTGAGAATAATGACATAATTTCATTCTTCTTTATGGCTGAGTAATATTCCATGATGTATACTTACCACATTATCTTTATCAATTCATCTGTTGAAGGACTCCTAGGTTGGTTCCATAACTTGACATTGTGAACTGAGCTACTATAAACATTGATGTGACTGTGTCACTGAAGTATGCTAATTTTAAGTCCTTTGGATATATGCCAAGGAGTGGGATAACTGAGTCGAATGGTAGTTCCATTCCAAGTTTTCTAAGGAATCTCCATATTGAAAAGCAGTAAGATAATTTTGATGAAAGAGATTCATGCTAAGTTGTCTCAACTTTCTTATAACACATACGATTGTGACTTACTGTCCTCAGGTGATAAATTAAGAGGCCATAGGTGCATAGCTTTCAGAGAACTATACCAGATGAATTGGTGCCAACTTCACCTTTGAATTGGCCCTTAACCATATTGAACACAAAGAAACCCATAGTTATTTTTTAAAAAATATTCCAGGGAAAGAGGTCCTCCTTCCACCATGAAGTCTAATACACCACCCCTGGTGGGAAATGATAGTGTCTTCCCATGAATCTTTTTCAAAAACAACAGTTCTGCAACATAGTAATGGATAGCAATCACGGGGTCTCCCATAGGAGACCCTCACCAATGTTCACTGATGATCTTTCATGACTCTTGAACTATCCTTAATAAATGGAACCATCAGGCAGTAGGTTCCATTGGTCTCTCTAATAAAATCCCCACCTGCACCTGTCCCTATACGCACATGACCCCTCTTACAGAGGGCATCCTTTCCCCCTGGGTTCAATGACTCATGTTGGATTGAGCTGTACTCTCAGCTCGAATGTCATTTTTTCCTAACAGCACATCCACCCATTCTTTGCTCCTGGGGAGATGACTCACCTGCAGTTTTCTATGCCCCAACTCCTACCTCCTCAACCCCCAAAGATTGGCTGGACTGGAGTGAGAAGCAGAGGAGATGTCTTCCAGGGAATACAAGATAACTTCCCAAGAGTGATGGATCCCACAGCCAAACACTCTGTGAAAAGAAGCAAGGCCCCCCAGGCATGATGAGCAGCCCTGGGAGTAGGAGTGGTCCCCAAGGGGGAGAGATTGAGAAGACCCAATCAAGGGGGCTACTGCAGCCTGAGTAAACCCTGAGTGCATGAGACGCTAGGAACCTCTTTTGGTCCCCACAAGGGCCTCTTCAGGACACCCACAACTCCCTGGTAGGCTCAGCTCCATGATTCATCATGCACATTCCCATGGTGGCTTTGAGAAGGGCTGGAACAAAGGGAAAACTAAAGTGAGAATGTTCAAGTGCAGCCCTGTAGGAGGACTTGGCTGCAGAAGTCGCATAAAGGTGACTTGGGAGTCATGGTTACGTGAGAGACCTACAGGCTACCAGGGATCTGGTGTGACCTGCCCCGTGGTGGAGGATGTTAGTCACCTGAGCATAAACTCACACCCTAGGCTAGAATGTGAAAGAGAAAGGCTGCAGTTCACCCAGGCTGGGGATTGCTTGGCCTCTTCCTGAAACAAAACTCTTGCTTTAAAATGAAGCAAACGGAGATTCGGCTCAATACAGTCGATCATTCAGCAAGTTTGAGCACATATCACGTTCCATGCTCGGGGCTAGAATGGAGAGTCACATGCTTCAGAGCTGGAAGGAAACCCGGTGACCCACTAGTCCCCTGGGGCCTGAAGGAGTAATTTGTCTAGAACACTAACAAGTAGCCATTGATCCTGAAGAAGGCCTCCTTCTTCCTGTTTCTCTTCGTGATCCTCTGATCACCTTCTACCAGGAAATTATTTCATAATCAAGAAAACGTGTTAGCCAGAAAACCTCAAAATTGAGGCCAGGAGAGAGAAAATGTATAGCCACTGTGCTGTGACCCCCACGCCAGTGCAGGTTGACCCTCCCCATCAGGAGAGGCCAACTGTCCTTGTTTCTCATAGAACATAAGCAAGCCTGTGTCCTCTGCAAGACCATCTTCTACTGAAATTCATTCATATCCTTAGAATCAGGCAGCCTCCCCCTTATATTTGTCTTTTAAATGTGACCACTAAGAAATGCAGGAAGGAAATCTGGTGGCTCCATTTCCATATCCCTAACTTCCTCCTCGGTGCTTCTCATGATACCAACCTTACTTCCCTGTTCTCCACCACCTCCCCCAGTTAGAGGAACTGCAGCGAGTCCACAGTGGAATGAGCTGTTGCAGTCAGAGAGACATTATTTGAATCCAAAAGACATCAATGATGGGCTGTACCATCAGAAGGAAGTCACTTAATCTGTCTCCGTGTCTTTACTTACAAATTGAAATGGATGATGATACACCTCTCAGAAGTCTCGTGCCTTAAATAACCAGCACACAAATGACAATCCATAAATGTGGCATATAAATGGAGCTCGATACATACTCATTTCATTATTCACTCATCTCAAATCTGTTCTATCTTTTTTTTTTTTTTTTTAACCACAGGGTCAAAACAGACTGTGCCTTTGCAAGTCACACTAGAGGTCTGGCTCCCAGACATCACCACCAGGCTGTGCCTGTTCTTCACTCCATCACCAGCGCGCCCCGCACGAGGCCCACTTGTGAGTCAGCCCAATCACAAAGGGCCCAGAGACTCTGAGATGGGTTTCCCTCTGAAATGGCACTGTTCTGACCAGGGTCTTCTGTGAATGCCAAATGCTTCCTTTCTCATCTCTGGGCATCTTTATTTAAAAGATCCAATGGAGCAAGGATCAGAGACCCTGGGGAAGTGGTATCTTTCCCTGAATCCTGCTCCCATTTCTACCAGCAGCAACATCCTTAGGAGAGCCAGGAAGGTTCTGAGCTTGCCCTGGGGCCAGAGGGCTAGTGCTCTCTTCCTTTGAGAATGGAGGGGATGGTGGTTTTCAAAGATGGCTGCAGCAGCGTCTCCTACCCGTCCAGGCTCAAGAGCTGACTTTGAGATATCCCTAACTTCCTCCTGGGTGCTTCTTCTCCTCCCTCTGAACCTGGATGGGCTTGTGGATGTGACAGGAAGAACACACCAGGATTGTCGAGGGGAGGTCACAAAGGTGCTACAGTTTCTGCCTGCTTGTCTTGCATGATTATCATCTTCACGGGTGGTGCACAGAGAAGTTCTAAATCTAAAGTTCCAGGACAGGAACCAGGATGCTGCTTCTGCATTTCAGCATGAACTTTGTCCCTAAGAAGATGGACAGGGTCCATCCTGGCAGATTCTCACCTCCCATAGCCTGGTCTCTACCCCCATGGGTGGTTTGGTCAACCTCCAGGCCACCTGCCCAGAAGCTCTAAGGTGCACCATGCTGGTCATGTGGGAAATGGGCCTTCTTCTGGAACAAGGCTGCCGTT
This sequence comes from Spermophilus citellus, assembly GCF_964194105.1. Classification (NCBI taxonomy): domain Eukaryota; kingdom Metazoa; phylum Chordata; class Mammalia; order Rodentia; family Sciuridae; genus Spermophilus; species Spermophilus citellus. Next base: position 40,551,181 of record NC_138196.1, read on the forward strand.
TTTGCTACTGCTCAGTGACCTGTGTCCTCTGGCAGTGAAGCTGCTACCCTGGAGCCAGGTCCTCCCACCTCACCTTCCCTTTCAAGACTCCCGCTGGCCTAAGAAGGGTGCTGCCGATGCTCTGACCCTGCGTTCTCTCCATGGGCATCTTCCCCCAAAGAGAGGGGAGAGGAGCAAGTGGTTCCTCATTGTAGGCCAGCTTTAAGTCCCTGTAGAACACTGCAGCCTTCCAATCCCAGAGAGGCAGAGAGGGACAGAGAGGAGACAGACAGAGTGACCAGGGAGGAAGAGAGAGCTGAGGGCCCAGGAGATGGCCTCACTCTGCCACGATGGCCCAGATTCTGCCCACGGGCAAGCTCTGAGCTCTGCACTGAGGGTGAAAAGATGAAGGTACCCCTGTCCTGCCCTCGGGGCATTTGGAACCTAGTGAAGATCTAGACAGATAATAAAATCCAACCACTGATTTGTGCTAAGCCAGCCAAGGAGGGTGAAGGAGGAGTAGGATGTGGCCGAGCCTGGCTGCTGAGTGCACAGGAAGGCTCCGAGCAGAGCTGAGTCTTGAGGCTGTCACATGCCTCTTGCCCTCTCAACCTTTGCAGTTTTCACACAACGGCCATATTTTGGGAGTCCTCACTTGTGCCAGACCTGGTTCCACAACCTTCACTTATTTGGCTTCTTTGAATCACCTATTCCATCCTTCTAAAGATGAGGAAACAGAGACACAGGCGAGGAGGCGTGGCTCGCCCAGGTCCCCTGGCTGGGAAAGGCCAGTGCCAGGATTTGAATTCGGGTTCCCAGGCCCCTGCTTGGAATTGTCACCCGGGGGCTCTTCTGAGACTCTCACAGGAGAGCCAGGCTGAGGACACCTTGAGATCATCTCCACCTGTTTTCCACAGTGACCTGATCCTTAGATCCGAGCAGTGCTGACTGAAGACAGAGATACCAGGTCCCTTCATGGAAAAGCCGATCAGTGACATCTGATGTGAGGCCGCAGAGCTGGATTTTTACTATTGTCCCAGATACTCACCCCCAAATCACCAGATTTACCACCGTATTTTATAAGTGACAAAAGCAACTCAGAAGAGTCAAGGGAAGAGACCAGGGTCATACACTCCACTCAAGGCCAGTGGCCAAGCCATCCCCAGAAGGGGCCCCTTCATGTTTCAGCATCCCTCAATTCCCACTTGTTATCCTAGCTGCCCTTCCAGGGAAGTCTCCTTCGAGAGAACTCCACAAATATTTGTCTCCTGGTGCTGGCTTCGGAGGTGAGCCTGAAAAACCTCAGTTGGTCTCAATAAATTCAATTTTGTTCCACATAGGTCCAAGGTGTGTGGGGTTCAGTGGTGTAGACAAGTCTCACATGTCCTGTGATGGGAAGGAATCTAAGAAGCACTTCTCCACTGCCCTGCTCCACCACAGGTCTGAAGTTCTCACTGTTAGATTTGCTCCTCTGGGCATCCTAGAGAAGGCACCAAAATGCAAATGCTTACTTGAAAAGAGTGGCATGCTAAAATAGTTGTTAAAACCTTTGTCCAGCAACAGATCCAAACTGTAAGGGGTTGAGGCAAAAGGTAGCTGTGCTTTGATAGAGAAAATAGATAAGAAGAAGATGAAAGTGTGAATTCTGAGTGTCACAACAGAAGTGAAACCAGATGGGAATTAGGTTTCTGGGGTAAGGGAAGCCGGAGGAGGCCACCAAAGACAAACTTCGCTTCTCAGAGTTTGGCTTGTCCTAGGTGGAATCTGCTCTCCTCACCCCAGTCACAAAGCCAAAGAGGACATTTACATACATTTAAGACCTAGATCCCCAAAGGCCCTTGCGCTAAAGCCTTAGTCAGTCTTCAGCTTGGCACTGTGAGGAGGTAGAGCCTCTGGGAGGTCTTTAGGTAGGAGGGAGCCCTTGAAGGGAAAATTTAAAACCTCGTCTCTTTTTTTCCCCTCCTTTCATGTCCCGGCCACGAGGTGAATACTTTTGTCACATGCTCCCACCATAATGTGCTGCCTTCCCAGAGGCCTAAAACAGCAGAGGCCATTGATCACCTCCAAATCTGTGAGCCAAAAGAAATCTGGTTTTCTTTATAAGCTGACTATCCCAGGTATTTTGTTATAGTAACAGAAAGCTAACTACTATGCATGAAAAGCATCTTCATCACCATTCCCTCTTACTGATATTTGTCAGAGGGAATGGCAAACTGATGAAAACACCACGCAGTGTCATTTCATCACACCCAGCACTGGGGAGTGAAAGCAGACTGCTTGTGCATTGGAGAATGGAAGTACACCTTGGAGTCTTATTAACATAACATGCAGTTAAACAGGGTCTTTTCTTGTTCTCAAGAAATAAATCCCCTTGAGTGGAGACAATACCAATACATCTAACAGAATTCTCTGCTAGAATGGCTAATGCTGGGGGTTTCCTTGAGAAGCACACATCCTTGGAGGGAGCCTGGCTTCAGGGTTGGTTTGTTTGATGATTTTTAATCTGGTGTAGACTTGAGAGGATTCCAAACAACCACCTCTGCCTCACACACAGGTAATAGTGACCAGGTGGTCTAACATTCCCACTTGCACGCTCTTTATTCTACATTGCAGGAAAGGGCCTTCTTACCCACCGTCATCCAACACTCATCTTCCAGTGTCGCACCCTCACACCAGCTAGAAAGAATGGCAGAAATGCAGCCAGGACACAATCCTTTTATTTTTATTTTTTAAATCACTGGAGTGCACAATTCGAAAGAGGACATCTTGGGAAGAAATTTCCTTCATTCTCCATAGGAAATCAGCCAGGCTAACAACATGCCCTCTCCCTCCCCTTTCCAGGATGCTCAGATGTCAAAAATGGAGGAGACTTTAGAGACCATCTCCCCCAGAGGGCTCCAACAGTTCTGGAAGCCAGAAGTCACAGTGTCACAGGGCAGTGCTTCCTCTGAAGACGCTAATGGAAAATCCCTCCTTGCTCTTCCAGTTTCTGGAGGTTTGATGTATTCCTTGGATTATGGTCATGTAGCTTTGGTCTCTGCTTCTTCCTTCACATCACCTTTTTTTCTGTTGTCCTTCTCCTCTTCTCTTTGTAAGAAGGATTGGCATTGTATCTAGTCTCCAGAGAAACAATCCAGGATAATCTCATCTCAATATCTTTAATCTGATCCCCTCTGAAAGACCCTTTTTCAAATAAGATTATATCCATTGACTCTGAGGGTTCAGATGGGGAAATGTCTTTCCAGGGGCCACATGTAACCCTGGTGGAGCGAAAAGTTAACGCATGGGCCACATCAGGACCTGCAGGTGGATCTCAACAAAGTCATTTCCTTTGTTGCTGATGCAAAAGCCTCTAAGAAACCAGAGAAAAGGAACCTTTTCCTCCCTTGCTCCACCTTCTGACTTCTCGAGGTCAAAGCCGAGGAAACAAAAGCTTACCTAGAAGCTCTCAGAAAACCGAAAAATCTAGTTCCAGGAAAAGGAGATGGCAGCCCTGGTGAGAAGCCTGACTTTAGACGCTCTCAATGGATTCACAGAGTGGGTAGTGTGGAGCCAGCTCCAGCTTGGCCAGGACACTCACAGAGAAAACATCCAACCCCATCTCCACCCACCCCTCTGCCCACACTCCTTCTGTCCTCACCAGCCCCACGTGCCCTCGAGTACAGCAGCTCTTCTCTGGAGTGAGCCTCCAGAAACTAGCAGACTCTCTTCCCAGGACATTGAGCAACACTTGGTCAAGTATTTCCTGCATTCATGCACTCCCCAGCAGCCTGCAAGACTTTTCTCCAAGGAATTTCGACACACATAACCAGTGCTTTGTTCCGATGTGAATAAGGGCTTGTCTGGGTGCCAGTGTTTCACCATACAGGAGATTAGCAAACAGGGGCCGAAGCCTCTCAGCAGACACATTTCAGTCCTAGGGATCTTTCTTCATACTATGCACAAATGTCAAACCACTCTAGAAAACACAGACAGGAGGGGCTGCCCATCCCATTTTCAGGTTTCATTAATCCAGACATTCTGCTGTTACAAACCCTTTTCATGTCAAAGACCCACTGTCATTTTTGCTAAAGATGATCTGGGCTAAGCCTGGCATTGTATTGTCATCAGTGTCTTCTGACAGTGTATTGTCACTCAGAAACTCCTGACACTCTTCCCTCATGCCCTTATAAATGAAATTGTTTTTAAAAAAAGTGGGGACAGGGGTCAAGGGCTAATGGCAATAGCTCACGTCTAACTCTCAAGCCCCAAAGCAACAGTGGACTTCCACACACTGCTCAGGCTCCCCAGAAGAGAAGGTCTAACTTGTACTGAAGGTCTAACCTGCTGAGGCTGGGATGGTAGGTGTCCTTCTAAAATAGAATTATTCCATAGCTCAGTTCTTTGCCCTGTGGTCTTAGAAAATTTTATTAAGTTAGCTATATTAGTTGGCTAGTACTGTCATAACAAAGAACCTCAAACTGGTTGTCTTAAACAAGAATTTATTTCCTCACAGTTCTGAAAGTTAGAAGTTTGAGATCAAGATTTAAATAGGGTTGGTCTCTCCTGAGACCCCTCTCCTCAGCTTTGCAGATGGCCTCCTCCTTCTTGTATTTTCCCATGGTCTTCCCTCTGTGAATGTCTATGTCTAAATCTCCTCATCTTATAAGGATGCCACTTACATTGGATTATGGCCCACCTATGTGAACTCATTTTACCTGAATGACCTCTTTGGACCCTACATCCAAATACAGTTATATTCAAAGGTTCAAGAGGTTAGTACCCCCAACATATGAATTTGGCAGGGGAAACATAATTCAGGCCATAACAGTATTATCATTCATTAATACAACTTACCACATTCCACTAATTCTAAAACACAAGTTATTTTGCATTTAAACATCTGTAAAATCAGGTCACAGGTAACAACCTATGGTATTTGACGTTTAATTGGCAGGAATTTTTCTTCATTAGTGGCATATAAAGTAATAGATAATGCCATGGATTTAATAATTACAATAACCCTTGCAAATATTGCTACAGGATTAGGTACTAGTTTTATCCTTCATTTACAAGTTAGAAAACTAAGGTAAACAGGTCCAAGGATACTCGTTAGTAAATGGTGAAGCTGACTGTGCTGGACTATCTCATGGCGTTACTATGAGGCTAAAGGAGTTAGCACCCAGGAGGTATTTAGAACAGTGCCTGGTACAGAGCACATATGCACTTAATTTTAGTACTCATTAGTCTGTATTCGGGGAACTGAAAATGGCACACGTATACTTGATAATCATCGTGTATCAAGCTAATGCTCCTGATAGCAGGTCCGTCCCCATAGTGATATGTGACTCTGACGTTTCCCTCTTCCTAAGCCAACGCTTGTAGTCTAACAAAACATAATGGAAGGGTATCTGTCTCTTCTTTAAACCTGAGTGAGTGTTTTCTAATCATCTATCAGACAAGATTTGAAGGAAAAATAATAATAGTGATAATAATAAATAAGGAAGATCCCTCTTTTTTGAGGACTTAGTGTTGAGTCGGGGGAGAAGATAGGTAGCAAGTAAGTACACACACCAAGATAGTGTGTGACAGTGGCCTAAAGGAGACATTGTTAAGATTTGAGAGGCTGGACCTTGATTTGGGGTGGGTGATCAGGAGGATGGTGTCTAAAAGGTGGAGACATTTGAACTAGACTTAGATGTATCATAAATGTGTAAATCACATGTCTCAGTCCATCTTCTGTGGTATTAACAAAATAATGGATTCAAGAATTTCAAAAATAGAAGCTTTTTTAGTTCATAGTTCTTAAGGCTGGGCAATCCAAGGGCAGAGCACCTGCCTCTGCTCAGCCCCTGGTGGAACCTTCTTTTTGCATTAAAACATGGTGGATGGTATCCTATGGTGACATAGAGAAGCCAGCTGGCTTATATCCCTCTTCCTCTTATTGCAAGACCCCTAGTGCTATCATGGAGGATTCATCCCCACGACCTCAGAAAACCCTCATTACTTTCTAAAGAGTCTACCTACAAATACTATGAATGTGTGTAGGCCAAGTCCCTCACCCACTTCCCTACTCTGCCTTGGCTGCTATGCTGAGTGTAAGCCCCCACAGGTGAAGCCACCACCTCTTTCTCTCCAGGTTGCCCTTTCCCTATAGGCCCCCTAGCTCTGGGTGCCCAACACCCTACTTCCTACCCACAGTTATTTATACCAGGAATTTTCATTTAGTTCCATAAACAATTCCCTTCCTTTTTTTTCCATCCAATCCTCATTTTCCCAAAATATTTTTCCCTGTCCCCCTCAAGACTGACCACTGTAACCTACAGAATTCTGTGGGTCCATCTAGCTAGATCACCATTTTGACTCACTTCCATCAGTCAATACAGTCAAACAAACAGGGATGGCTGAAAGAGCCCCAAGAAAACAAGATAAATCATTTCCCTGAAGTTCTCCAAGGTGCATGCATTCAGGACACCCAAACAAGTTCTGTTGCCAGCTCAGATCTGCAGCCTGGAAAAGAACATAAACATCTGTGTGGGAAGGAGAAAACCGGCTCCATTCTGTCGCTTCTTCACCAGCCCACGACCCAAGTCAGCCATATCTGAAGTTACTTCTCAGACACCATTGTAACATCTATGCATTCTATGGTGGAAAAGGACAGGCAGGAAGGGAGTCGCCATCAGCCCTTGCCCCAGGCTACTAGCAGAGCAATAACCCCATAGTACAATGCTCAGCACTCTACTCAGTATTCAGTAGTAATCTCATAAAGGCCTGAGAACATTATAAGGCTCAATAACAAAAGCTCATTTGTTACTTTCAGTGAAAACAAGGTAAGAGAACTACGCTCTCCTCTGATACTGAACTGAGTTTGAGTTCATCCTACCTCACCTAAAGGAATCACAGAAGCTCCCCTACTTACAAGCATCCCATTCATACTCATGTACAAGGCACCATACTTAATGACTTCATGTCTCTCTGTGTACTACCAAGAGATGACATTGCTGGCCATGTAAGGTGATTTTATTCTCTGCCTTTAGTCTGGCCACTGTAACTTACTTAACTTATTTATTTCACTCATTCAGCAATGACACATTAAGCACTCACTATGTGGCAGACCCTATTCTAGATGCATAGGATAAATCAATGAGGAACCCAAATGAAATTCCTGCCCTTATAGGGGTGGCAATCTATTAGGGTGGAAAATAGGGAGACAGATAATGATCAATTGACATGATATGAAGCAAAATGATATAATATGATAAAAGGAGGTAAGGCTTATGGAACAAAGTAGAACAAGGAAGGAGGCTGGAGTGAGCTGGAGTTTAATAACAGGCAATTTTTAAATATTATTGTTTCAAGGTAGGCCTCATGGGAAGGTATTGCAGTAAGTATTTGAAGGCTTTTGGCCGGAGCAAGTGGAAAGACGGGGTTGCTGGCAGCTGAAAGTGGTCAGCCTGGGATGAGCACCAGCTTGGAGAGAAGGGTCAAGGACGCCACCTTAGGACACACTTGACAAAATTCTAAGTGGAGATGTCAAGAAGGCAGTTGGTCTGGGGGTTTTGTTGTGTTTTTTGAGTGCTGGAGCAAAGTCTGGGATGGAGTTGTAAGTTTGGGAGACTTCAGTACACAGCTTTGGTACTCAGTGAGATGGCAAAGGGAAAGAACATGGATGGAAAATAGTGGAGCAAAAGGAGGTGAGCCATTGCGAGAAGACAGGGAGTAGCCTGTCAAGAGACAAAGAAGGAGCATCCATGATATAGGAGGAAAGGTGACAGCATGTGTATCTGGAGTCCACTGAGGCTGTTCCCTGAGGGAGGGAGTGACCCACTGTGTCTGATGCTGCTGACAAGTCAACTAAGATGAGGAGGAACATTGGCTGTTCCCAGCTGCCATGATGCAGCCATAGCAGAAGCCCCCTGTGATGAGTAATGGGTAGGAAAGGCTGTTTAGAGAGAGAATGGGAGGGCAGAATATGGATGTGTAAGTACAACCAGCTCTTTCAATGAATTCTCTTGCAAGAGCAGCAAAAAGATTGCCATAGCTGCTGAGGAAGGTGGGCTCACTTGTCTTTTTAAAAGGGAAAAGTAGTGGTGACCAAGGGTGAGGTGGAAAGACCTGGAGCCACAGCCTTCAGAAAGCAAAGCAGGGATAAGATCTAGTCCACAAACTTCGAGCGTGACTTCAGAAGGGAGCACAGAGTCCATCTGTGGCTGGGAAGGCGGGGGATGCAGGTGCAGACGTGGGAAGGCAGCAGATGGGACGGTGCAGTCTGCAGAGATTCTCTTCTGACTGCTTAGGCTTTCTCAGGAAGTACGAAGCAAGGCCATCCGCTGAGGGAGAGATGAGATAGGAGAGTTTGACGAGAGAAGAGAAATTATAGACTAATTACTTAGGATTGTGGGAGGGTGACTGGGAATGTGCTACATACTATTCCAGTGACAGCATTAAAGGTGTAGCCGAGGATTATAGTCATGACTTGAACGTGAACCCTGTGACTAGGCTGTGCTTTTCTCCAGCCAGGTCTGGCTGCACAGGTGCATATGTGGGCAAGTGGACAGTGGGTCTCACCACGGCTGTGATTTTGTCAAACTTGGACTTTGTCAAACCGGGACTGTGTCAGAAAGACCAGGAGATCTGAGCACTTCTGCAGAGTAGTGATTATGATGATCAGCCATGGGGTGTGAGTCGGGTAAGGAGGGAAAGGGGACACCAAAGGGGGAGATCAGAGAATAGAGGCAGGATGAGGTAAATGGGTGATTCCAGCGGGTTCTCAACTCTTGGATTCAGGCTCCTGTAGAGACGGAGTAGGGCAGATAGGAGGTGGTGGACTGAGATTAACATGCATAAGCTTGAAATAAAGAGGAATTGCAGTTATTGGTGATGGATGATCTGGAAATGACATCAGAGTGAGTGGCAGAGTAGAATAGGGGACAAAAGCATTGGAAGAGTGGAAGTTAAGCAATGGAGAACCCACAGCATTGGAAAGATCATCTATCAGAATCCCCAGATATTAAGAGAAAAATTAGAGAGCGACAGCAAACTAGGAGCTAAAAATCTCCAGAAAATAAAGAGGAAATGACCACTTAAGGCATGGCAGCAACAATGAAGGGCGTAGAGTGAAATAATGTGCAATAATCTAATATGAGATTCCAATTTGGCAAAGTTTAGGGAGGAGAGTTGGGAAAAGGTCTTCAGAGGCAATGGGAATCACAACACCCAGCTCTCTGCCACGCAGGCCCAGTGGTGAAAAGGCTATGGGAGAAAGAGGGCCAGCCCTTGAGAGACTGCGGAGGAGGCACCATTCTCAGGGGAGACTTAGGTAAAAAGAAGACACTAAGAATATTGGAATTTATGGGGCTGGGGTTGTGGCTTAGTGGTAGACTGCTTGCCTAGCACATATGAGGCACTGGGTTCAATTCTCAGCACCACCTATAAATAAATAAATAAATGTATTTTGTCCATCTGCAACTAAAAATTTAAAAAAAAATTAGAATATTGGGATTTATACTGGGCATGGTGGCACACACTTGTAATCCCAGCAGCTCTAGAGGCTGAGGCAAGAGGATGGAGGATCACAAGTTCAAAGCCAGATCCAGGAAATCAGAAGTGATCTATGAGACTGGACTTCCTGTGGTAATTAACTAGAAGGCATGATCCAAATAGTCCTGCTGGACCTTGGTCACATACTGGTGACAAAGCTGTAAGGATTAAAAGGTAGAAAGGAGTGGGTACTTCAGGACCCATGTTGAACCCCAAAGAATGGGGACATAGTTGGCTTAGGAAGCCAACTTAATTCTTAATTCCTGAGCCCAGGGATTAATCCTAACGTCTATAAGTGACTGTGAGTTTCAAGGATCCTCCTTGAGCCTTGTATATAGGGAAAGCCAAGTGCTACCCAAGACCAAAGCCCATTTGACCTCTGTCAATGGAGGGTGGAAGACATCTAATTTTTAGCTTCATAACAGCTGACATAATTTTAAAAATTAAAAGTGTGTTGAAGGTACCAGTAACAAAAGATAGATATACTATGGAGACCAACATAGAAATTAGAAAGAAAATTAACAGAGGTAAGAAAAAGCCCAGTGATGCTTTTTCAGAGACATTCTGAACTTGCAAACAACCAGATTTAAGAACAACCTTAAGAACCTAACCTGTTTATAAGTCAAGGAGCTCCAGATATGTAGCAGTTAGTTCTCTGCACATCACAATGTGCCCTGCACAGAGGTTGCAGGTAATCGTGCAGTTACTATTATAGATACCTGATCTTTAATTCCACACAAGTGTTGTTTTTTGGAATTATTTTCTGATCTTAAAGTAATCAGAGGAAGAGAAGAAAATCTATTTAGATGATAAAATTCTGATCTCAAAATACTTATTGGCAGAAGCATGAAATGATGGATCTAAAAACAGGTGCCAGAAAAATCCTCTAATGTAAACTGCCCCCTTCCATTTCCAAGGAGATTCTACCACTAACTTGATCCTCAATCAGTTATGTCTTGAGAGATCTCTGTTTAGGCTTGCATTGCTATTTCCTTTTTTGTGTATTTACATCTTTTCTTTTGAACCTCCCCATAAGTTTCTGGAGATTGCTGCCCTTGTTGTAATTCATGACACACAATAAGTACTTGATACCAATACCATTGGTCTGATCACAGTCCGTAAACTCTGGGACTTACTGCCTGAGTCGTCTTATTCTACGACTTTATGCTTCCTAGAGTTCATCACTTGGGAACTGCATTTGATATTTATATAGACAGCATTACTCAGCAATCTTATTCTGGAGACCTTGCTTATTATTTGAAGCTTTGTGTTCTCTGGCTATTTTCTTTTTCTTTCTTTTTTTTTGGGGGGGGGGTTGAGGGGGGTACCAGGGATTGAACTCAGGGGCACTCAACCACTGAGCCATATCCCCAGCCCTATTTTGTATTTTATTTAGAGACAGGGTCTCACTGAGTTGCTTAGCACCTCATCATTGCTGAGGCTGGCTTTGAACTTGTGATCCTCCTGCCTCAGCCTCCTGAGCTGCTGGGACTATAGGCGTGTGCCACCAAGCCTGACATCCTCTGGCCATTTTCAAGGTGATTTGGTGAATTCGAACATCCCAGGAAACTAGTAGGAGCCCAGTTAAGTAAGAGACCTGAAGAGGCCTCTGAAAGTTTGAAGGAGGGGGCTCAGGAGGCACATTCTCTCATATTTCCTTAAAATACGCTCTTATTCATGGTAGGATATTCATATTACTGTTGAGTACAGAGGCACAGAATGACTCCACTGAGACAAAGTGCCCCTGGTGAGAACAGAAGAAAGAATAATGTCCTTTATTCTCTGACTTTTGAAAGCTTGCTTATCCTTCAATGCCCTGCTCAAAGAGAACTTCTGTACATCAGGTGTACCCCACCCTTCGCTGTGCTCCCCAACTCTCAAAGCACTCCTCACAGTGGACAGATGGTATTCTACCTCCATAGCCTCAGGCATCCCTTGAAATGCTGTCCTTTTTTGATGACAGGAATCATGTGCCTGGGTCTCATATTCAGCTCACCTCGGGACCATTTTCTGCTTTTTAGAATAAGTGTGTGTGCACACAGGTACACGCGTGCAAACTCCTGAGCACAGATACTTTATGCGTTGTTGCTCCCATTGTTTGAATGCCAGCTTCCCCTCCCAGTTTAAGAAAACCCTATTCATCTCATAAAGGTCACTGCCTCTGTGACCAAGACACTCCAAGCCAAGGTAGCCACTGTCCCTCTGTCCTCATAGCCCTATGAGATTTTTTTAAAACTATTACTTGATGCTTCCTCTTCAGGTTCTTCTTTTGGGAACCTGCCCTGATGTTCATATGGACAGCATTATTACACAGCATTGCTCCAGGACCCCTGCATAGTTTTTGGAGCTTCACATTTTCTGACCATTTCAAATGAGATTCATTTATTTTATTCATGTTTTAGCATGAAGCCACCAAGTGTACATTAACAATATCGTCATTCTCTCGTCAAAAAATCTGTCTTTCACTGAAAAGGCTGAGACTTTGATATTACTCATCTTTATATTTCTAGTTTCTTGCCTAGTGTCTGGAAAATATTAGGTCAAAGGAAAAAAAAAAAAGAAGAAGAAGAAGAAGAAAAGAAAGCCTTCTTGACCTGAACTGAAGAGATTTCACAGGCAAAAAGCCCAAATAAACAAGGTCAGAATTACAAAGTGTGACTTTGGGATTCTGAAAGATCTTTCCTTTCCCCCACCAAATTTTTTCTTAACCTCTGGTCAGAGCAGGAAATTGCACCAGAAGGGCTTTGCCTCTTTAGCCTTTGAGGCTTTGGATGTGTCATTTGGGTCTCCTGGGATGGGGTTCAATTTAAAGCTGCTCTATCCCAGGAACCATGGAGGGTCATGACTCCCAACGTCCAGATGTTCTGGGGCAACAGCCCTGTGCCTGCTAGCAGTTGATTCAGGGAATCAGCCCCCAAACCAGGATTCTCCAGAAGCAGCCTAGACAGTCAAGAGGGGGAACCCAGGTGTAGACAGGTCAATCAGGGAAAAACACTGGAAGAAAAAAATGGACTGCAGGGAAGAGAAAGAGAACACTTCACAGTGCAACTAATTTCCCATTCATTTTACGCCATCATCACCACCACCCTCACACCAGCTCTGTGGTTCAAGTCCACTGCCCTGTAATTTATAAGATTATAGCTCCTCTCACCTTGCAGTGCATTTAACACATATCCACAGGAGAGACTTAAGGCTTGTTAATGCCAACTCTCCTTACACAATTTAGAGATAAAAATCAGAAACCGATCTCACCTTTGACAGAATTATGCTGATTGCTTTGGGCAGGACAGGACACACCAGTGATAAAGAGAAGCCAACCTAGTAAAAAGGACAGAGAAAAATGAAATTCCACACTGTTCACGTAGAGCCAAATGCCATGGGTGCTCCATGGAGACTGATGCACCATTCAAGGGGTGATTCAGAAGATTATAGCTTCTCCACAAGTGGGGTAAAGTCCATTGATGGGGATCATGGGGTGATAACCTGACACCAAGTTCAGGTGCTGGGAGTTTCACTGACACCTTTATCTGCTCTGTGATCTAACACTGCAAACACAACACAGAATAGTTATACATGCTTTTCTATTTTTATGCATTTTCCAGTAAAATCTAACTATCTTAAATGAATCCTTTAACTGGTTTCATGGAGGGAAGGAAGGAAAGTAGGAAGGGAAGAATTCTCAAGGATTTAGTAGGATATTTTCTCTTCTTTTCTCCCCTTCTTTACCAAGTGCCCAATCCCAGTCATTCCCCAATTCAGATGACAAAATGTAATTGGTTCAGTAAAAAGAAGAAAGAGATGATAACAGAAATTAGGTATACAATAGGCATAACTATTTGGTCAGTTCTACTCAGATATTCCCTGTTGAAGGACCCTCAATGTATTCATCACACTATTGGATGCCAAAGCAGTTGTAATAAATGCAAGTGCCATGATCCCAGCCTTCAAAGAGCCACCTACTCATTGGTGATTGAAGGCTCCCATACAGAAAACAATTGCATTATCTGATGAGTACCAGTAGCTCTTTCTACTGGCCTGACATCTCTCATAAAGTTTCTGTGAAAAGAGTCTCGTATCCTGAGGCTTTGGTATTTCCACCATTGATCCCAATTTAGGATACTGGGGAGATAAAGGTTATACATTTATGTAATTTTCAAACTTTACTTTCCTAATTCTGGACAGCGCCTACCCCTAATGTTCCTCACCTTGTCCTGCCAGATGACCTAGAGGGAAAGTGGTCCTTTAGTTCATGAAGCCCATGATGACCACTCCAGGTGTGAAGCCTCTAACTCTTCTCCTTTCCCCAGATTCATATCTTCAGTTACAGCCTAGACCTCTGTCTCCTCTTCAAGTGCTTCTTGTCTTACAAATCTTCTGGCTTCTGTGTCATACATTGAATCTGTGCCTTCTAGACGGTGTCCTTGAATCAGTGCCCTGGAGGCTGTCTTCCAGACTGTGTGTCCTTGAGCTTGTGTCTTCTCGTCTGTTTCCACTAGACCATGTTCTCTAGATCATTGCGACACCTCCCTCACGTGGACTTTTCCCCTACAAACATTCCACCACATCACGGTACACTGCGACTTGGCTTCCCCTGATGACATCAACGGTCACTGGTAGGCGAGGGAGATGATTTCACTTCAAAACCTGATGTGAGGGCGTTTGTGTTAATCCAGCAATGTCTCACGTGCAACTGGATAAGTGGATCTGAAATCCATGATGAAGTCAATACCAAAGGCATAAGATTTGAGAGTCACCAACTTGTAAGGATAGTTAAAACAAGAGAGCAGAAGGCACAACTCTAGAGTAGATGGACATTGCACAGAGTTCAAAAAGAAAAGAAGTCCAAAACTGGTGATCCTTGAAAAAAAGTAATGGAAGGAGACAGAAGACAGTCATCAGCACAGTTGGCCACCATAGAGATGGCAAATATGACAAAGATAAAATGGGCCATTGAGTTTGGCCAATGCATAGTGGGTCCAAAAGTCATACCCTAAACAGTTTCAGATAATAAAAAACCAAATTATACAGGTTGAGGAATAGAAGAAAAGTGAGATGCTGGTTACAGACTTTTCTTTTGAAAAGCTTTAACTGAAGAGAAGGAGTCAGGTAGTAGCTACAGGGCAATGTAGGATGAAGGGATTTCCTTAATTTTTTAATTGTGGCAATTACTTTCAGATGGGTTAAACCTGTACCTATGAACAATCTAGAACACGAAGCATATGGATACCGCAAGGTTGAGCATTCCAAACAGGATAGTTGACGAAGCAAGAATATGAAAGAGACAAGAGTTAGAATTCAGGTGAAGATTTTAGCCTTAAGTTAGTTCTCTGATTCTAGAAGAAATTATTTGACATGTGGGAATGTGGTTTAAGGACTTCGGTATCTTCCTTAAAGGAGGAGGAAAGTTCATCATCTTCTAAGAGTGAATGAGAAAGGACTTAGTACTAAGTTTGGAAAAAAAAAGTGGTCATAGTTTGAAAAAGCAGAAATGGATGAGAGGAAGGGGTGACTGGGGACAGAATTGTTGGTCCGTAGTTTAAGGCCAGCTGAAACAGTGCATCTGTATGCATAGTTGTCTTAAAATTTTTGTAACAGCTCTCTATTCTGTTTGGTAACTGCAACTTGTATTCTCCATATTTATGAGTAGAGAAACAAGATTATAAAATGGAACTCCATGCAAGGAATTTGTTTATTGGGTTATTGTATTAGTTCATTTTCTGCTGCTATAACAAAAGACCTGAAGCTGAGTACTTTCTAAATTAGAGAAGATTATTTGGTTCATGATTATAGTATCTTGAGTGTCTAAACAACACTGGACTGGCATTTTAGTGAGGGTCCCCTAGCTGCTTCACAATGTGACAGAGAAGGGGCTCTCTTGAGGGAAGTAACAAGGAATCCCACAAAAACTGCGATCCTTGCTGAGGGAGGTATCTCCAATGACGTATTCACTTTCCACTAGGCCCCACCTCTTAAAGATTCCATCACCTCCACGTTATCACACTGGGAACCAAGCTCCCAGCACATGAAACTTGGGGGAACAGACTCATACCACATTCAGTCCATAGCAGAAGTAGAGCAGAATTTGTTCTCACTGTGACAAAAGCTAAAAGCACAAGATATGAAATTGTTTTCCCTGCCTGTCATTCTTCTGCTGGCAGAACCCTCTATGGGTTTACTGAATACCTTCTTCTCCATCACTGTACCCCACCCTATATTGCTCCTTTCAAAGGAACTTGGTATACAGGAAAAGAAGTAAGGTCAAGTGCTCATGCTCACAGGATTCACTGATCATACCAAGTGCCCTTCATTGCTAGGAGCCACAAGCAAATAATATGATGCATTGCACTTTCGGTTGCAAGGTGACGCCAGCTAGCCATTGAGATGATATGATTATGTTAAGATTTACATTCATATGGAAATTGGACTCCTGCTGTTCACCTTGGCCTGCTACGGGACTCATGTTACGGGACTCCTGGAGAGTTCCCATTGGTTGGGTAAGGATACTAGGAGGGAATTCCGGGGGAGGTCCGCCCCCCCCCCCCATTCCCGTGTGTGGACCGGTTTTGGCTTGCCGGCGTGTACGGAGTATTGGCGGCTTTTTCAAAAATAAAGTTTTGTTCCTGCTTGAGTGGCTCGTGATTCTGTGCCCAGCCAGACTGAGGCAATTGGTGGCCCAGACGGGGAACGCCTGAAACTTAGAGGTGAGTAAAATTGCTCGCCCCTGAGGGAAGGCGACAGAATGGGTGACCATTTCAAAAAACAATGTGTTCTTGTTTTGATTTATTTTGTTTTTATTTCAAGCTCCCTAGCCCTAGAATATCCTCAGGCGAACTGGGAAAAATGGTTGGCTCAAGGTTTGAAGTTATTCGGCCCTGAGAAAGAGAAAATTGATATAACCATTCTCTGCTCCGTTTTTATTTCATTCTGCTTCGGCTTTGTTTTATCCTATCTTATTGGGTTATGTTACCTTTATAGTAGATTAGAATATAGTAAAAAAACAAACCGAAAAACTGTTAAGTAAATTGTTAGAGGTCCAAACTATGGTAGAAAAAAATGCTAGGTCAAGCAAAAGAGAAGGTCTCTCAAGCTAGTCAGACAGAGGAAAATTTAAAGAAAGAAAGCTTAGAGGAAAAACAGCCATCAGGTGGAGAATTACAACAGGAGGCTGCTACTAACTCCGTTCTATCACCAGAGGGCGTAATTCAACCAACAGCTCCATCTACAGCTGAGCGGCCCTCAACTCCCGTAGTTGATGGACGGAATTCTGAGGCAGGACCCCAAAGATTAGCATGCCCTGCACTTGAGCAGGCAGGAGGGCAACGAATTCACCGTGCTTTAGATTTCAAAACAGTAAAGCAATTAAAGGAGGCTGTAACAACCTATGGGCCGCAAGCTCCCTTCACGGTAAGCATGGTCGAATCTGTTACCAACTTGGACATGACACCAGCAGATTGGGCTAACATGTGTCGATCTGTACTAACTGGAGGACAATATATGTAATGGAAGGTTGCCAATGAGGAATTTTGCATGGAGACAGCTAGGCGAAATGCAGAAGCCGGTTACCCTCAAAGAAATCTAGATATGTTATTAGGAAAGGGACCTTATAAGGGTCAAAGACAGCAAATTGAATATGACCTTGGCGTATACGCACAAATTGCTGTAGATGCAGTTAGGGCATGGAAAACTTTACAGGGGCATGGAGATTTACAAGGTGAATTATCTAAGGTAATACAAGGAACTAATGAACCTTACGCTGAATTTGTAGATAGGATTATTCAGACAGCCTCTAGAATATTTGGAAATACAGAACAGGCAGTGCCATTTATAAAACAACTGGCTTATGACCAAGCAAATCGTTGCTGCAGAGAGGTCATTAGACCATGGAGACATGAAGATTTAAACACATATATTAAATTATGTAGAGACATTAATGAACAAGGGCAAGTCTTAGCAGCAGTACAACAGGCTTTAGATGCCAGGCCAAAAACATGCTATAATTGTAATCAAACAGGACATTTTAAAAGGAGTTGCCCCATAAGAGGAGGGTTTAACAAAACTAGGTATCAAAGGAATAGAATACCGGGTATTTGCCCACGATGCCATAGAGGGAAACATTGGGCTAATGAATGCCGTTCTCAAACCACCATAGAGGGTATTCCGTTATCAAAAAACGGACAAGGACCAAGTGTTTACCCACGATATCGTGGAGAAAGGTATCAGGCTCCATTGCCAAAAAACAGACTAGAGGGCCCAATGCCGCGGGGCCCAAAACCACAAATATATGGGGCAATGGAGGAACCCAGCAGCACCATCAAGGTAGTGCCCAGGACGCATTACCCATTAAATCCCTCATCAGACAAACTAAAGGGAGCGCCTCTGCCAGAGCAGTACTAACTCCAGAGATGGGAGTTCAAATCATTCCCACAGGAGTAAAAGGACCTCTTCCCCAGGGAACAGTAGGCTTATTATTGGGACGCAGTTCTTCTACACTAAAAGGACTTATGATAAGTCCTGGGGTAATTGATCCCGATTATGAGGGTGAAATAAAAATTATAGCTAGTTCTCCAAGAGGTATATCAGTAATTTCACCAGGAGATAGAATAGCACAGTTATTAATAATACCCAGCCTGCATGATAAATTTTCCAGTTGTAATGTAGAAAGAGGTTCCAAGGGATTAGGCTCCACAGGTGTAGATTGGGCTATGCTGTCTTTAAATTTAGATTCTCGCCCAATGCTAAAATTAAATATTCAAGGACATGACTTTAATGGGCTGCTGGACACAGGTGCTGACCTCAGCATCATATCTCATCAAAAATGGCCAAAACATTGGCCATTACAACAAGCCACTCAAACGCTTCGAGGCCTAGGAGTGGCAACAAATCCCCATAGAAGTGCTATGGTATTAGATTGGAGGGATCCTGAAGGATGTGAAGGAACTATACAGCCCTATGTATTGGATCATCTTCCCATAAATTTATGGGGACGAGATGTCCTAGATCAATTAGGATTGACATTAACAAATAACATCAATCCTAACGCGCCCACTACTAGGGCTAAACAAGGCTTTAGGAAAGAAAAAAGATTAAGAGAACAAGAACAAGGTATGACAGCACCTATTCAAATAGATCAAGAAATAAATAGACATGGATTGGGTTTTCAGAAAGGGCCACTGAGACAATCAAAATTACTTGGAAATCAGAAAGACCAGTGTGGGTTCCTCAGTGGCCCCTGACTAAAGAAAAGATACAAGTAGCCCATGACTTGGTCAGACAACAATTAGCGGAAGGACATATACAACCTTCCGTATCCCCCCATAATACTCCCATTTTTGTCATTAAAAAGAAATCTGGTAAATGGAGATTATTACAAGATTTAAGAGCCATTAATAATGAGATGGTTATTATGGGACCTGCTCAATCAGGGATTCCCCAATTGTCTGCTTTACCCAAAACCTGGCATGTTTTAGCTATAGATATTAAAGATTGTTTCTTTTCAATTCCAATTCATCCCGAGGATAGTCCACATTTTGCATTTACTATCCCTGCACTTAATCATGAAGGTCCTGATCAGAGATATGAATGGAAAGTACTCCCTCAAGGGATGGCTAACAGCCCAACTATGTGTCAAATTTATGTTAATAAAGCAATCCAGCCACTTAGAAATCAAAATCCTGAACTACAAATATTTCACTATATGGATGATGTGTTATTGGCACATAAAGATAAAAACACATTGCTAGAATGTTATGCCACACTTACAAACTTATTGAAAAATTATAATCTAGAGATAGCAATAGATAAAGTACAATTAAATCTTCCAATTAATTATTTAGGAGTTCTATTATCCTCAACCATGGTCCGTCCACCAAAAATTCAAATACGAGTAGATCAACTCAAATCACTTAATGACTTTCAAAAGTTATTGGGAGACATAAATTGGATAAGGCCTTATCTAGGCATACCAACAGGAGAGTTGGGACCTTTATTTGATATTCTAAAAGGTCCATCAGATCCAAATTCACCCCGCATGTTAACGCCTGAAGCAAGAAAAGCATTAAAAATCATTGAAACATATATGGAAAATATGCATTTGGATAGAATTGATATAAGTTTGCCTTTATTATTTATTGTACTACCAACAAAAAATATTCCTACAGGAGTATTTTGGCAAGAAGGTCCATGATTGTGGATACATTTATCTTATTCTCCTAACACTATTCTTACTAGATATCCTGAGGCTGTAGGACAATTAATACTCAAAGGAATAAAAGCAGCAAAGGGAGTGTTTGGGATTTCTCCCAATAAAATTATTACTCCATATACTATGGATCAAATTGATGAGTTAGCTAATGAGTTAAATACTTGGGCAATAATCATGTGTAAAACTAGTGTTTCATTTGATAATCACTTACCATCTAATCCTTTGTTGTCTTTTTGGTCTTCGCATCCTGTAGTTTTTCCAAAAATGACAAGAAAAACCCCTATCATAAATGCTCCAAATATATTCACTGATGTGTCAAACAATGGTACAGCAGCAGTAGTTACTCCTGATCAAACTTTTACGTTTTTAGTACCCAAACAATCAGCTCAAAAGGTAGAGCTTAATGCAGTATTACAAGCTTTTATGATGTTTAAAGATTCTGTATTTAATTTATTTTCTGATAGTCAGTATGTAGTTAATGCTATAGTATCCCTTGAAGATGCTGGTAGGATTTCCCCTTCTTCTACTGTTTTCTCTTTGTTTTCCGCTATACAAAGTCTAATCTGGGACTTTTTCTAATCCATTCTTTATAGGACATATCAGGGCACATACACAATTGCCTGGAGCCCTTAGTATGGGCAATGAACTAGCAGATAAATCTACACATGACATACATATTTTCTCCACAATAGAAGAAGCTATAAATTTTCATAAAAGGTTCCATGTCAATGCTAATACTTTACAAAAGCGTTTTAAAATAACTAAAGAACAAGCCAGACATATAATAAAACAATGTCAAAATTGTGTGACATTTTTACCACAAGTTAATCTTGGAGTCAATCCTAGAGGACTGATACCTAACCATATTTGGCAGATGGACGTCACACACTTGCCAGAATTTGGAAAATTAAAATATTTACATGTTACAGTTGATACTTCTTCCGGATTTTTGATGGGCTCCCTTCATGCCGGAGAAAAAACTAAAGATGTTATAGCTCATTGCTTACAAAATTTTGCCACTGTGGGCGTTCCAAAACAGTTAAAAACGGACAATGGTCCTGGTTATACTTCCACCTCTTTTAAACAATTTTGCTCATCATTTGGCATTACTCACATAACAGGAATTCCATACAATCCACAAGGACAAGGCATAGTTGAAAGAGCTCATCAAACTATTAAAATGTACTTATTAAAACAAAAGGAGGGAATTGGAAAGGGGTATATATCCCCCAAAGATAAACTTAAAATAACCCTTTTTACTCTAAACTTTTTAAATTTGGATTCATTGGGACTTAGTGCTCCGGAAAGACATTTGTATTCAAAAAATGTACATAAGCCTAAGGTACTTTGGAAAGATATTCTAACAGGACAATGGAAAGGTCCGGATCCAGTGATAGTCTGGAGTCGGGGCTCTGTGTTTTTCCACAGGAGGAACAGCAGCCGATTTGGATTCCAGAGAGATTAACCAAAACAATTTCTACAGAAAAAGAAGATGATTTGACTCAAATCCATAACAGCTGATATCCAGAACTCCAGCTTGGCTATTCTTACATCTTCGACAGTGATCAACCAGGATGCTTTTTTCAATATCTATTTTATTATTGCTTTTCCCACATCATAAAGTTCCATTTTATTTTTGAGCTCATACAGACATAAATTAATGTTTTTCTGATCAGTTTTATTTTTTGACTATGGAGTTTTTAAACATTGCAATGGAGATTTCACCTAGGTAATCTACTAGGCCTTTACTATTGTCTTATATGTTGTATGTTACGTGTGCACATTTCTGTTTTGTGTTGTATGTCTGTATGTGCGTATGTCCATATATCATATATGAGGAGCGCTCATAAAAATATGGATCCCAAATTTTTTTTATTATTCACGTGATTTTAATGGTTTAATTTAATTTGGGTAAACAGCTGTTGAAGACTGTTTTAATATGTGTACAAATAAGCAGGTTAACAGATCTGTTTGTTTACTTTCACCTTTCCTTTTCATTATATTTAATAATTCTGTTCAGGATAATGTAAATTGTTCTAAAAATTGTTTTCTTAATACCTGTTGAAATGTTACATTTTTTTTTCTCTTTTCTTAACATCATTGTCAATCCCTATTTTCATCCCAGTGCCGGTGAAGACAAAGACGAAACCAAACTACAACTTCTTCAATAATTATCACAACAAACTGTATAAACTGATGCATCAATGAATAATAACTCAACAAGTAATGCTCAATCACTGAGTCGATTTATTTTGGGAGGAAATGGACATATTGATAGATTCCTCCACTTTGAACTGCTTACAAAACTTGCCTGGACTATGTATCACTTGTATGCATTGTGCTCTATCTGTTGATGCAGCGAATTATGGTAGTGCTGGCGTATCTTTGCTGATGTGTCACCAGTGATGCAATTTTTCCTAAAGAGCCGTCTATTGACTTGATGTCGTGGCATTTCTGTATCCTCCTCCCTTCTACTAGTGATGGTCTAATTTGGGGGGCCAACTGAGGTGAGGCAAAGAACCTCACCCCCCCCCACCGGCACCAAGGTCAAATTTGGGGGCCAACAGAGGTGAGGCAAAGAACCTCACCCCCCCACTGGTGCATAGGCCTATCCACAGGTATGGCTATATACTGGACCGGTAGTCAGTGACGGGTATGATTCAGTTGCAGTGGTATCAACCTAAGACAGGAGGCTGACGCCTAGAGGTCAGTTTTCCGATGACGGGTAAGAACCATATATTGAATTGGACATACCTAACAGGCACGGTCCCTAGCCACATTGCCTGTTGCTTAATTAAACAGAAGGGGGCAGATGCTAGGAGCCACAACCAAATAATATGATGCATGGCACTTTTGGTTGTAAGGTGATGCCAGCTAGCCATTGAGATGATCTGATTATGTTAAGATTTACATTCATATGGAAATTGGACTCCTGCTGTTCACCTTGGCCTGCTAAGGGACTCATGTTATGGGACTCCTGGAGAGTTCCCATTGGTTGGGGAAGGATAGTAGGAGGGAATTCCGGGGGAGGTCCGCCCCCCCCCCTTCCAGGAGATGGCTCGCGTGTGTGGACCGGTTTTGGCTTGCCGGCGTGTACGGAGTATTGGTGGCTTTTTTCAAAAATAAAGTTTTGTTCCTGCTTGAGTCGCTCGTGATTCTGTGCCCAGCCAGACTGAGGCACTTCATCCAGAAACAGATGGCTTCATGGAACAGAGAAATGACCACTAAAATCCAGTGACAGCAAGAGCCAGGAGATAACATCTACCTGGGTTGTAGCATCTGATCAATAGCAGATATGTGGTGACAGTTCTCCCATAGCCAGTCAGAATACTAAACCACAGGAACCAAGCAGTAAACTCTTGCTTGATCTCATATACGATTTCCCATTTGCAAAGTATCTGTATCCTATTCCTGAAACTTTAAATTCTGCAGCTTTAAAAGTATTGATTCTAGCTGGGCCTGGTGGCATATACCTGTAATCCCAGCAGCTTGGGAAGCTGAGACAGGAGGATGGTGAGTTCAAAGCCAGCCTCAGCAAAAGCCAGGTGCTGAGCAACTCAGTGAGACCCTGTCTCTAAATAAAATACAAAATAGGGCTGGGGATGTGGCTCAGTGGTCAAGAGCCCCTAGATTCAATCCCCGGTACCAAAACAACAACAACAAAAAAGTATCGATTCTCCAAGAGATGTAATAATGATTGCATTGAACTAGAAGTTGAGATGGCTTTGGGCTCTTCATTCCATTGTAACAATGGGTCAAAAAAGGGAGTTGTCTTGTACCTGGGCAATTGGTCTTGATGATCAAGGTGAAAAAAAGATTATTACACAATGAGGGCAGAAAGAAATAGATGCCTGAGGGGCACCTCTTAAAATGAGCTTATCTATGACAATAACTAGTAAAGTCTAATATAATAACTTGCAGAGGCAAGAAGATCCAGGACTACAATCCTCAGGAATAACTATTCAGGGCACCCACTAAGTGAAGAATCTTGAGCAAATGAAGTTGTGGTTTAGGACAAAAGGAATTTATAGTAGAAAGAAGAAACTAAAAATAACCAAATGTAACCTTGGTTGAGTATTTACAGAAATGAAGGTTTTCTTCCATTCTTCCTCTTTCTCCTCTGCCCTTATCTATAACTGTGCTATTATATGTATACAATTTTTTTATCCTTCTTGCTCTTTGTTTTACTATTGAAGTTGATGTTATCTCCCTAATTTATTTAATAGTTCAGAGGATAATAAAGTTGGATTGTTAATGAACTAAAGGAGGAATAACTATTACTGAGAGATGGATGCTCTCAAAGGTAAGACTCCTGGAGAGGGTAAGTGTGGGTATATACTTGACACAGTACTTTAGCCATAGGAACTATTAAATCATACAAACTTGATATTTTTAGGTCAAAAGGTAAAATATCAGCAATTTTATAAATTCCAAGCTAATAGCTTTGGTTAGGCAGCACAGTGGTTAGTTTGTGTACCAACCTGAATGGGCCTTGGGATGCCCAGACATTTGGTTAAATATTATTCTAAATGTATCTGAGAGGATGTTTCTAGATAAGATTAACCTTTGATTTGATGCTATGTAAAACATTCTCTATAATGTCTTCCTTCACTTGAAGTCCTGAACAGAGCAAAAAGGTTGACCCTCCTGTGAGTAAGAGGGACTTCCTGACTTCTTATGAGCTGAGACACTGGATTTTATCCTGCCTTCAGACTGGAACTGAAGTATAAGCTTTATGGGTCTTGAGACTGTTGTTATTGGGCTGAAACTAAACCAACAGTTCTCCTAGGTCTTCGGCTTGCTAACTGCAAATCTTAGGATATGTCAGCCTCCATGATCCCATGAGTTAATCTTTCCAATGAATGTATACTATCAGTTCTGTTTGTCTGGAGAACCCTGATGAATATAGGTAGAAACATTGGTTGTTGCTATTGTTTAGAAATTTAAGTCTAAGGCTGGAGTTGTGACTCAGTGGTAAAGAGCTTGCCTAGTACATGCGAGGCATTGGGTTCTATCCTCAGCACCACAATAAATAAATAAATATTATTAAAAAGGAAATTTATGTCTAAGAAAAGGCGTGTATGAATGTTGAGCATAAAAGTGGTGGTTTGTGGCACTCCTGAGAATTACCTTGCTCATTTCTCACCCAACCCTCTCTGGGATGTGTGTGCCAAACTTCTCAGACTAATAGTGATGATTCTGTATATGATTTAGGACCTACCATTCAATTGAACTTGTATTTGTATCCAACTGTGAATTGAGTTATCTGGGAAGAAAAAGCAGAGTGCAAGGCATTTCTTTTTCTGATATGGACCAGGGTAGATAGGTGTAGTTCTAGGCTCTACAGCTACAGGAATGGCTTTCTGATTGGCTTCTTGATCTGGAAACTCCCTATAAATCAAAGCAAAGTGGTTCTGGACCAATCACTGTCTCATTATGTAGAGAAAGCAGCTCCCTTGGCAGCCCAGCTCTGCAGTGTTGTTTTAGGAGTTGTTCCTGGAATTTCTGCCGAGACTAAAGCCTGCTTACCATCCTGCTCAATGATTCTTTGAGCTATATGCACTCCTTAAAAAATCTCTCAGTGATTGAACTAGAGAGTTGATTCTATTGCCTGCATTTAAGAATTCTGGCCAAGAAATATCCTATTTGTCACTGAGCTCTGAGTTCTAACTAACTCTTTCCATCCCTGATGCATGTGACTCTGACATTGAGAAGGAGGACAGCCCCATTCTTCCCTCACCTGTTCTTTTTCCTCATCCCTTCTCACAAGGTACCTTGATGTGCTAGGTGAGGAAATGAACAGTGCTCTGATCCATGCAATGATTTCACCTAGTGGTCTCTGAATGTGTACGTTGGAAACCCAGGACAGCCCTGGCAGGTGCTGGAGTAAAAGACTGAAGTCTTCTACATCAAATGCTGATAATTAATATACATTGCCTGGAAGACCATCTGCTAAAACTACCTACCATGTTGAGATTCTAAGGTTTTCTTTCTTTTTTCTTTTTTTGCAATAGAATCTTTTTTCTTTTCTTTCTTTCTCTCTTTTTTTTTTTTGCATTACAATTCTTCTTACACATATACAGCACAATTTTTCATATCTCTGCTTGTATATAAAGTATGTTCACACCAATTCATGTCTTCATACATATACTTTGGATGATGCCCATTACATTCCACCATCCTTGCTAACCCCCTGCTCCCTCCCTTCCCCTCCCACCCCTCTGCCCTATCTAGAGTTCGTCTATTCCTCCCATGCTCCCCCTCCCTACCCCACTAGGAATCAGCCTCCTTATATCAGAGAAAACATTCAGCATTTGGTTTTTTGGGATTGGCTAATTTCACTTAGCAGTATCTTCTCTAACTCCATCCACTTACCTGCAAATGCCATGATTTTATTCTCTCTTATTGCTGAGTAAAATTTCACTATGTATCTATGCCACATTTTTTTATTGATTCATCTACTGAAGGGCATCTAAGTTGGTTCCACAGTTTAACTATTGTGAATTGTGCTATAAAGAGAATTATATCACATTTTTTTTTTTTTTGGACTGAGGATTGAACCTAAGGGCACTTTGAGCTCTCTCCTAGTCCTTTCTTTTCATTTCAGACAGGGTCCCCTAAGTTGCTGAGCGTCTCACTAAATTGCTAAGGCTGGCCTTGAACTTACAATCTTCTTGCCTCAGCCCTGAAAGTTCCTGGGATTACAGGCATGCACTACCACACCCAGCTCACTCAAACATTTTTCAAATACTGTTTTGGTGACTAATAAGGAAGATATTCTGAGATACTGTGGAAGAATAAATGTGAGGTCCTTTGCTTCATAGATGAATGAATCATGATTACCAACAGATATCTATCCTTTCTGTACAAAGTGATCGCTTTCAATAAGCGCCACACTGTGTGAGATATATAGCTCATAAAGGTAAATTATATAGAGTTCCTAAGCTGGGAACTTCCAGCCTAGCATATTGCTTTAACACAATGCTGTATTGAACTTTCTGCATGATTCTTAATAAAAGTGCTATTTTCTCTGAAACAATGCACATTAACAATTAGATGCCCTGAGTGCTAGATGAAATGCTCTGTATCTCTTCACGTCAGTTCTTCCTTGGTGATATTTTCCTAATGACTCAGTAAGTTATGGTGGGAGGCAAACAAAGTAGTGAATGGAAAATCGTTCTATAAATGTTTGAGTGCTAGACAAAAGTAAGGTATTATGATTCTTATGAATCCATTTTTTTCTTGAAGACTTCAGAATCAGGCATCGCAGAGGAACTGGCTCATCCTGAGGTCCTCCTGAGCCCAATATCTGGCCAGCTATGGTGTGATAGGAAGAGGGAAAGTTTAATGTAACTTGTAACTTTGGCTCTATCATATACTAGCTGTGTGATCTCAAGCAGGTGACTTCCCCTCTCTGAGCCTCAATTTCTTCATCATTAAAGTAAGGCAGTATTTCCTATAAATGGCTGTTGTGCAGATAAAGTGAAATAGTGTATATGAAATGTCTAGTTCAGAGTCTGGCATATAGCAGCTGTTGAACCTGCCAACTTTTCAAGTTTCCACCCAACTGCCAGTACTCTGCCTGTCCCATCCAACCTTCTAAACTTTTATCCACTGTAATGCTACAACAGAGAGGTATATATCTGTTTTTCCCTACAATTTCAGTGTATCTTCTATATAAGTCAGACTTACAACCTCATAAAGTTGGATTTTTGCTTTTTTTTTTTTTTTGGTTTGTTTTTGGTTTTTTTGTTTGTTTTGTTTTGTTTTTTGCAGTGCTAAGGCTCAAACCCAGGGTCTCATATATTCTAAGCAGGCACTCTACCAACAACTTTTAAAGTGGGTAAGTGGTCCTGAAGCTGTTCCATCCATCCAACCTACTCAACTCACGGTTACTGACTGCCCCTTTGTGAGCATCACAGGGGGCGCTCCTTAAGCCAGAAAGGCCTCAGGAAAGAACAGGTCACTATTATTTCTCTGGCAAGAGCTTCATAAAACACTACTGTGTATGAAAAGCCTGTCCGAGGACAATTGTTTCCCTGCATGGTAATGTACAAAAGGGCATCTCAAGCCATAGCAAGGGGTCATTGGCTACCTCGGGCAGTGGAAATATCCTGCCCACACAGCAGGAAGCCAGCTCAGCCCACCAGGCCACACAGAATTTCTGAATGTGCCACAAACTTGGAGCATTGAAGGAAATCCAGACCCTGCACCTGAGTAACAGAAGGTGACAACATCTAAGGCACTGTCCCTGGGCTCCAGCATCTCCCTGTCATTTACATTTAAAGGGTTTGAGAATGAGTGAGGTAGCCATGGGCTTTGGAAAACACTCTGCCAAGGGAGAGGGGGGAAGTTCTGGCATAAAGGATGGGCATGGATGAGGGCTGGGCAGCCTTCCATCCTGGAGCATATCCTGCCACCACCAAGTAGGCTCTGCCCATTCTCTTGGCCCATCTGCCAGTTATACAAGCCTTCAGCAGAAGCTTACGCCCCTGAAGGCTCAGCCAGACTTCACAGCTGACTCCCTGACAGACGAGAACTTTGGGGTGGCAGCTGGATGACCTAGAAGTTCAGTTACTACTGGAAATGATGCCATGGCACTTGAGCATCCTGCAATAACAAAAAGTCAAGAGAGGGCTGGGGATGTGGCTCAAGCGGTAGTGCACTCGCCAGGCATGCGTGCGGCCCAGGTTCGATCCTCAGCACCACATACAAACAAAGATGTTGTGTTCGCCGAAAACTAAAAAATAAATATTAAAAAATTCTCTCTCTCTCTTTCTCTCACTCTCTCTTAAAAAAAAAAAAAAAAAAAAAAAAAAAAAGTCAAGAGAGCCGGGCATGGTGGCATACACCTGTAATCCCAATGGCTCAGGAGGCTGAGGCAGGAAGATCAGAAGTTCAAAGCCAGCCTCAGCAAAAGCAAGGCACTAAGCAACTCAGTGAGATCCTGTCTCTAAAGAAAATACAAAATAGGGCTGGGGATGTGGCTTAGTGGTTGAGTGCCCCTGGTTCAATCCCTAGTACCTAAATAAATAAATAAATAAATAGTTAAAAGAATTTCCAGGCTCCTATCTGTGAAGTTCAGCTCCATTATCTCTTAGGTTAGCATGAATGGATTTAATAACACAGAGGGGTGTCAATCCCTTAAGAAAGCCAAATGGAAATGTAGCTGAAATGAATAATTCTTGGTCACAGAGACCACTTTAGTTCTAGTTCATCGAATCAGTCACTGCTGAGTTAAAACTCTCTTAGATACATGGGGACCATAAGTCAGTGTTTCTCAGCACAATTCTAAATTGACCCTTTCTTCGACTCCTTTTCTGCAGAAATCCTTCATGATCACAAGTAGTGCAGAAAAGAGAGTGGGGAAAATGACCTTAACTATAAGTGATAGACTTAGAAAAAGAAATTGCATCATAGGATCTGTCAGTACACAGTCTTAACAAACAGTAAATTGTTCTCTTCCTTTTTTCTTTGAATATCCAGCAATAGCAGCTGCAGCTTCAACAGGCCGCGGAGTTCCAATGCTATGTGAGGCCATCCACACTGAACAGGAAGCACCCACAAACCTCTCCAGCCTCTACCCCACTATCCTACAAGTTTATCATATGAAGGTTGGGCTGTTTGCATTATTTAGAAGCATAATCAGCTGGTGAGTATGGATGAGGTCAGAAATTCTGCTTTCTCATCCTCCTCGCCCAGTATTTCTCAGCACTCTGGCACTCTGGGATGTCTTTTCATGTCTCTGAACAATGCTGGGCTTATTGTTCTCCCCAGCTCTGCTGGGCATTCACTGGGAAGAGACTGCTCTGTTCAGGGCTTATTTTCCTATGTCCCTCAATCTGCCACCCCAATTTGGCACATAAAGGCTGTATCACTCCAACCTTCACTGCATAGAGCCAGTCAGTTCTTGCAGAAATACCCTTTGGTGCTTGTTGGAGTGGGAAATAGGAATTGGTTCCAGGACCTCCACAATCCTGAATGCCCAAGTTAATTATATATAATGGTGTAGTATTTGCATATAACCTACACATAGCCATAGGCATTAAATCATCTCTAGATTATGTGTAATACTTAATACAAAGTGAATGCTATAGAAAGAGTTATTAAATACTGTATTGTTTAAGGAATAATTACAAGAACTAAACATACGTGTAAGTCGATACAGACTCAACCCTTGTAGACCTAACTACACCAATACAACCCATAGCTGGCTGAATCTGCAGCTGCAGGACACACACATACAGGGCGACAACAGTACAGAAATGAGGAGGACAAGCCTTTCCAAAAGGGTTGGGCTGAACACCCTTCATTTTTGCTATTTCTTGCCTCTGTCACCTTAAGTGTCTTAGCACCTTAAACTTCCAATATAAGGATCTTCCCATGTGAAGCAACTGACCTAGGGTCACCTTGGGGTCCCATATCTCCATTCTCAGTCAGGTCCATTCCAAGATGCCTTAGCACACAAGCAACTACCAGGAAGATATTTAGAGAAGATTCACTGAGGAGATAGAACTGGAATGGAGATTTTGAAGCAAAAAAGCCAGCAATAGCAGCTGCAGCTTCAACAGGCCATGGAGTTCCAGTGCTATGTGAGACCATCCACTCTGAACAGGAAACACCCGCGTACCTCTCCAGCCTCTACCCCACTACCCTACAAGTTTATCATCTGAAGGTTGGGCTGTTTGCATTATTTAGAAGCATAATCAGCTGGTGAGTATGGATGAGGTCAGACACGCCCCCTGAAGGCTCAGCCAGACTTCACAGCTGACTCGTTGACAGACAAGGACTTTGGGGTGGCAGCTGGATGACCTATATGCCCAATAGGTAGAAAAGAGAGTGAAAAGACATTGTAAGAACTCAAGAATTCATGGTATCTGTCTAATCACTGAGAAGAAAAGGAGAGGATGGCTAAGGGAGAAACAATTCCCAGAGCCCAGCTAGGAGAGCTTCTTTCTATAGGTGCTATTTAATTTCATCCTCAAAACATACTTCATTGGTTCCTATCATTGGTGTTGCACAGGAAAATTAAAGCTGTGACAGTTTCAGTCATAGACTTTGTTGACACCATGATCATATTTGGAAAGTGCTACTCCAGAGTTTTTTCTCAATTGAAGAGTCAGGCTGTGAGGACTGAGGGTGAATAGAGACTGGAGAAATGGAGGCCCTTGACTTCCTGGCTTCTTGCATGTCGGTCTCCTCATTCCACACCTCAGAGCTTCTTTGGGCATCACCACATTTGCAAGATGGGCAAGGCACAAGATACCAAAACCCTAAAGAAGAGGCATTGGAATGAAAATATTTTTCTCTTTTTCTATGAGCAGAAGATCCAGGAGAACATAAGCTACTAATAGCTCTGTTTTCAAATACAACAGTGTTTATACTTCCCCTGAATCTGACTCACAGAGGAAGAGACCCATCCCTTCCATGACTTCCTTTAGAATGGCATATCTAAATTCAAACTAGGGGAATTATTCAAAGTTATTTAAAGTCCTTCATCACCTATAGGAGTAGAACCCTGCAATGAAGGGGCCAGGCAAGCAAGTTCTAGGATTCCTAGTCATCCGGGCAGACAACAATGTCTTCTATGGACCAGTCTCATTTTGGGTGCTGGGTTGGGATGAGAGCAAGATGCAAAGAAAAATGACTCAGGGTCCTCGCCTTTAAGCCAACTAGTGAATCTCATGTGCACATTCTCTCTCCCAAAATAGCTTTGTTCCAATCTCAGTAAACAAAGGCTCATGAGTAGCATCCTGGAGCACCTACCTGCCCCTCTTGGAAACATGAGCCCCTCAATTTTTTCAAACTTTCCTTCAGAACCACTCCTATACCCAAGTTTTAAAAACTAGTATACCATGGGTTAAAAAAAAAATCTGCTGGTGATGAAACAAGGAAATACTCAAGTTGGGTTTTGCAAATCCCAAACACAGTTTTCTCTGTATACAAATGAACCCGGAAGCGTGGATTGGAACAAAGATGACCCTGTAATACAATCCTCTCTGTGCAAATAAGAATGTGTGAGTGGGGTAGTGCTCTCCTTGACCGAGACTCTTATCCTGGGGAGTTGGGGCATGACTCGGCCTTTGACCACAGTTTTGTTGAAGGTCAGCAGTATCTCAAGTCTTGGGGAACAGAATGAGCTACTAATGGAGAATGGAAATTGAGATTTCTTTTTTTTTTCTGGTATAGCAAAAAGAGCACCATCCTGAGGCTCGAACAACACTGATCAGAGGTTTCAACTAGAATCAACTCTGCAACTTACTAGTAGCCCCAAGAATTCCCAAGGTAACCTACATTGGCAATTCCAGCCTCAATTTTCCTATCTGTAAATGGGAGGGGAAGGTAACAGTGCCAACTCTGATGATCTCAAAGCAGTAAGTATTGTGGGATGTTAAACATATATTTGAAACCAAGATGTAAACTATTTAATGCATCACAAGCATAAGAGACTGTCACTATTGGTAAAATTGTCTCCAGAGCAGCATATTTAGAAAATTTAAGTAGTCTAGTTGTGATCCTATTTGTCTCCTACCACTGCCCTCCTGAAGAAATAAAAAATTAGCTACCTGCTAAATAGAAGGGCAGCTCACAAAGAGATAGGTAATAATTTGTGAATTCTGTTAAGAATTTCATTGACTCTAATGGCCACCTGAACTTACGTCTTAATAATTGTTCAAACATTACACATGTACTCTTCAGTGTGGGCAGAAAAGACTCTTGGTAGCTTTACCTTTTTTCATTATTTCTTTTTAGAAAGGTTAGATTTCTTTTTCTTCTTTTTCATTTTTTAAATTTGTTCTAATTAGTTATACATGACAGTAGGATGCATTTTGACACCTACATAAATGGAGTATAACTTCTCATTCTTTGGGTGGTACATGATGTAGCGTTATACCAGTGAGAAGCTGGATTTCACACAGACTTTTCTCCTATTTCTCCTATTCCTTGTATTCCTAAGAAATGTTAGTTCTGGAGACCCAGAAGAGCCTTAAGCCTAGGAATTTTCACTCTAGATCATTCTGGCAAAGATCTCCACACAGAATTCTCCAATACCCATCTGGCCACAAAAAGTTTTGTGTTATCTCTCAGAAGATTGGATGTCTTTCTTTTAGTTACTGGTAAGTTCACAACCACATTCAAGTGGTTGGTAGCTCTAGAATACCCCCAGAGGGTGCTCAGCACATGTAGAACTCACCTGCTACAGCCTTGCACTGCTTTTGGGTTCCACTCTAACCATCTTAGCTAATTCACATTCTCACACTTTCAAACCCAGATTCCTACTCAAATACCTACTGATCAAAATTTGCTATAAATAACACATTTTGTCAGGCACCTCTGTAGTTCATACTCACCTTGAAGCTGAGATCTGACACCATCATTTTCTTTTCTAGTGACAGTTCCTTGCAGATGGCCCAGCAAGCCTTGGGCCCTCTTGACTCTCTCTTTGGAGTGCTTATGACTCTCAACTATATTGCTGCACTTTGTCATCTTTGCTTAAAGAGTCGGCATAACTCCCTCTTCCTCTGAGAAGCATTACCCATCCACTCACACAGACCCAGCATGGGATGAGCAACTACAGAACTTTTATCCTGTCCTGGCACTTACTATACTACTTACCTATGTGTCCCTGTTCTTTCTCCAGTGAGTGAATGCCACCTGGAAGGCAAGGATTGCCTGTCTCTATATGACACTTCTTTCCTGGTGAATTCCTCAGGGCTCCTTTCTGGGTGAAATGACACAGGAGTCCTATAGTGTTGAAGAGCTGAAATGTAGGAGAGCTATGTAGAAGGTACCTCTACAAGAGCATGAGCTCTCCTATTTCTCCTATTCCTCGTATCCCTGAGGAATGCTAGTTCTGGAGTCCCAGAAGAGCCTTAAGCATAGGAGTTTTCACTCTACAAGGCTGTTGGGAGAATACAAAACCACCCCTCTGGCCAAATGAGAATGCTAAAGCCCAGATGAGGGTGTCAGGTTCACTTCATATAGCTAAACAGCCGAGACTAGAATAAAATGAAAAGCCTCAGCAATCCCGAAAAAAGCAGTATTAGCTAATTTCCTTCCTAGAGATCTGTCT
The DNA here is from genome assembly GCF_964194105.1 of Spermophilus citellus. Taxonomy (NCBI): domain Eukaryota; kingdom Metazoa; phylum Chordata; class Mammalia; order Rodentia; family Sciuridae; genus Spermophilus; species Spermophilus citellus. Next base: position 40,584,954 of record NC_138196.1, read on the forward strand.
GAAGCTTCAAACAGCTTAATATTGACTATCACTGTTACCAATGTTCACTGAATTCCAACCTTAATGAAGGCTAGGCAGAGTCAAGGGAGTGAAGGGGAGAGCAGTTCATCAAATACACCCCAGTTCACCAAAAGAAACAGTTCACTGTGAGGGACTGTCCTCAGACCAGCTGAGGCAGACGGGCCTCTCCACAGTGTGGTCAGTAGGGAAGAGAACTGAGTGGTCATTCGGGATCTGCCCCAAAGCTGCTGTGCCATCTTAGACCAGCCTTTTAACCACTCTAAATTTTGGTTTTCTCATCTGAAACTGTGCTTTTTCATTTGAACATTCTAAGACTGTTTCTCATTGGTATATATTTTATGTTTGAGTGATGGGACTTCAAACCTTTTATGCTTTGGCAAAAAATTAAATACCTAATGGAGCCAACCTCATTCCTGTGTGTCACTAGAATTTACATTAAAGCCCATTCATTCTAGGACTATATTAGTAATTCCAGAATGTGAAGAAGGAGGAGCTTGTTCAGGTCTCCCTTGTTATTACACACTTTGTCTTAACTTGATCTACATTTCCTTGCCTGGTTCTTAATCTTTGTATTTTTGGGGTGGGGTGGTGGTGGTGATGGGATGCTCACATATGAAGGGTTGTATTAATTGTATTTCTCAGTTGACATCACATTGTCATCATTAGGCTCTTATGAGTCCCCTTCTAATTTATGTATTCATTTGTGATCTTTTAGCCCTACTTCCCACCCCTATTCCCTAACCCCAAGAGGGACCATCTAATGTCATTTGCTTGAATGTGTTCTTAACAAATTTGGAGTTTTGTTTTGTGTGCATCTAGTTTAAAATTTCCATAAATGCTACTGATCGTGTATTTCTACTTTCCTGGTAAAGCAGGCAAGAAAGTCCCTACCACTAAGCCGGGTCTCTCCACCACAGAGAATGCCTTGGAGCAGAAGAGACCTTATTCTCTCGAAGTGAAAGCGCACATTGCATTCACCCTTGTGACACAAGGAAGGGAAACAATATGGCCTAATGATTAAGAGCACAAACTTTCCAGTCAAAATGACTTTAGTCTGAATTCTGTTTTTCCACGTTTATATGACTTCAGGCAAATTACTCAATCTCTCCATTTCTTCATATGTAAAATAAAGATAAGAGTAAATCATGAGACTAATATGAAGATTAAATAAGATAAGCTTAGAAAAAAAAGGAGGGCTGGCCCAGAGTAAATTCTAAATAAATGACAGCTAAATTTAGTAATAAATACTTAGCAGAGTGCTCATAGATGCCAAGCCCCACAGGTCTCATGCAAAGGAGAGAGCTTTGAATGAAAGACAAACAGAAAGTTAAGAACTTTAAAGGCATGACTTTTAATTTTCCATGGGAACACGGAAAATTAGACCATTAAAAAAAAAATCTACTCATTAACCCTTTGAATGCCTGGGATAAAAGATTCCAATTCAGACAAAAGTGTCCGAACGGTTCTTCGCTGCATTGACACAGAGAAACAACAGAAAAAGAGTGTTGTACTAGGGCCATCTTCATGCTAAGATTTATTGTTCAAGGAACCCTAGAGTTCTTAGAGGTTAGTCAGAACCTGGGAGGTCCTCACAAACCATCTTCTCTACCCGTTTCCTTTGCACATGAGGAACCTGGATACATGAAGCAGCTTCTGTCACTGTCACATGTTTTGTATAACCTGCTTCAACAGACATGAAGCGATCATACAAATAACTTATGTAAGTCGCACTTCAGAAAGTTCTGGTGTTGCCTCCAAGTTCACCTGCACCTGCAAGGAGACAGCAGTGGAGGTCATGCCTGACTTTTCCTTAGAACCAAGACATATCCCTAATGATCTCTGGAATCAGAACACACTAGGGAGGAATGTGGTTTAAATTTAGCAAGTGACATGCTCCTGAGCCTCAGGGCCTCTCCCTACTTCCCACTAATTTAACCTTTAAAGGGCATGCCCTGGGGAAACAATGATTACAGTCATTGCCCTTCAGCAATGGGAACCCTGGGCTGTGTGTCTAAAGCTGCCTGAACCAGGTGAGTCACAGAAGTGACGCCCAAAGCCACAGTGATCAGAGCGCGATTATGAAAACCCCAACCTGCAGTGTTGGCTCAGGGCAGCGAGCTGTCTACTTCCTCAAAGAAATGTCTTTCGACAAGCCTAATGATTCAGACAGATCAGAAAATATGTTCTGCTTCTATTTAAACTTTCCAAACTGGCTTAACTGCCCTTATTAATGTTGTTAGCACATGCAAATGGTATCTATTGACTTTTAGCAGAATGATAAAGGTATCTTTTCTCTTTACTTCTCGATAAAAGAGCTTCTATATTTGCTTTCAAATACCTTCTTCCAAACCTAGGATCAATATCCACTGATATTCAATTTGTTAACTTGGAATTAGAAAAGTCAAGACAACTGCAAGTTCAAAGCCACTCTCAGCAACTCAGTGAGACCCTGTTTCAAATTTAAAAAATAAATAAGACGGGCCAGGTATATGGCTCAGTGGTTAAGCACCCTGGGTTCAATCCTGGGTAACAAAAAAAAAAAAGAATCAAGGCATGAACAATACTAAACAGCTGATAAAGATGGGCACTAGCTAGTCAATGAACTATTATCATAATTAGTGTCAAAAATACAAGAAAGAGCAATTTGACTTTATACTATTCATATGAAAGCAGCCTGAAAGAATAGAGACATGCAATGTTGCGATTACAGAATTTCATGTGCCTCAGCATTCCCCCTATTCAAAATATACATGGTATAAGGTCCTTGCTTAGCTTCTGGATGGTTATTTTAAGTGACAGCCACCATTTTAAGGAAAACGTTTCACTTTCCTGCCCTTTCTGAGAAAGGCTCAACATTCCCTCCTAACAACATTAATAAGGGCAGTTAAGCCAGTTTGGAAAGTATAAATAGAAACCTAACATATTTTCTGATCTGTCTGAATCATTAGGCTTGGCGAAAGACATTCCAACCCTTAACCACCCACATAGGACTCGATTAGCTCTGGTTCCTGAGCCTCCCCCATAAAAGCCCCAGAACTCAAGCCTGTTTTGCCTCTCTCTCCTATAGAGAGATGGCCCTTATGTGTCAGCTTTAACAAATAAACTCTCATGTGTATCTCTGCCTGGTTTCCATCTTTCCTTTCTTGCTTACCATCTCTCGTTCCTTGCTTTCCCTTCATTTTGATGCCAAAATCTGGGATCAGCTTCCCTGGTGTGCCTGCTCCCCCCTTCAAGGGTCACTGAGCATCCCTGGGCCCCAATCGGGATACCATTGTGGGACCAGGCCCTCCATTCTTCCGAATGCCCTCTCTGCACCTACCCTGGACATTTCAGATTTCCGGTCAATTTAGACAATCTACGGGTCCTGGGAAGTGACCATTGATCATCTAGCACTCCCAGGGTTAATGTGTGGTTGGGGGCACCCCCAGCTGCAGCTTTCACAGCTATGGCTGATCCTTACTGTCAACCAAGTCTATAGGTGGTCTTTTATTTGGGTCCTGGATTTTGAAAAAAAAAAAACACCGAGGATGATTGGGAGTTGTTCCTGGTGAGATTACCTCTCAGCCTTGGGTTAATCTCTATGGGCTTCTGCCCCTTCTATGGGCTCCTGCCCCAACACCTACCCAGTGGTGGTGACAACACCCTGAGCCTAACCATCCTCTCAACTAGGTAATACTAGAGTCTGGGGAACTCCCCAATTCTAAACTCACTCCTAGTCTCCCACCTCCCATGGGCATCTCCTCATCCATTCCCTCCCATAGTCTCCTAGTCTGCCTCCTGGCTAACCTAGGGTCTTTCTCTCTCTCTTACCCCAGAACTAACCCCCCAAAAAACTTATCCGCTTGTGCAATCAGATCTGGCCTCAATATCTTTTGGATAAAGACTCTAAATGGCCACTTAACGGCACTCTATATACCAGTATTATCAGGGGTCTTTTCAACTATTGTGAGCATTCAGGAAAATGGAAAGAGATTTCGTACATTCAGGCCTTCTCCTCCCTACATTCTAATCCCTCTCTCTGCAACCCTTGCTCTCCCACACAAGTCCTCTTAGCTCTCACCTTCCCTATGCCTACTTCCAAAGGGACAGAAGATCCTACCCAGGACTCCTTCTCCTTCGATCCAGAGGATGAACCCCCACCATACCACAATTCTCTTTCTAATGAAGCCTCAGCAGCAACTGTCCACTCAGCCCCTCCCTCTTCTCTCTTCCTGCCACACACTCACGGGCTGCCACTGCCCAACCCGCATCTCTGTGTCCTCTACACAAGGTGGCTGGGGTAGATGGTGTAATCCCGGTTCTTGTGCCTTTCTCTTTGTCAGATCTTTCTGATAGAAAAGTGGCTTGGGTCCTATACTTCAAGTCCCCCCACAGATATCAAAGAGTTTCCATACCTGACTCAATCATATGATTTGACCTTCCACAATGTCCATATGATCTTGTCTAACACCCTCCTGCCCAAGGAGTGCAGGTGAGTTTGGGAGCAAGCTAGAAATTATGCTGGTGAGGTGTATCACACCTCCCCTACCCATCTGACTGGCATTGAAGCAGTCCGTGATCGGGACACCAATGGGGATTATAATTCATGTAGAGGAGTAACTAGTAGAAAATAATTCATTACTTGCCTTATGGCAGGACTTAGAAAGGCACCCCATAAAGACTATCAATTATAAAATGCTCCAGGAAATCTTCCAAGATAAGAATGAAAACCCTTCAACATTTTTAGACCGACCGCCTGACCAAGGCTTTATTATAATATATTATTCTGGACCCTGAGACTCTGGATGGGAGACAACTACTAATGACCTACTTTTTCTCCCAGAGTTTCTCCAATATTAAGGTCAAACTAAGGTGCCTCGAGAGGGGGCACTTAACTCCCCAAGTTGAGGTTCTGGAAGTGGCGTTTAAGGTGTATAACAGGAGAGATGAAAAGGCCCAGAAGCAGAAATATCAGATGCTCGCTCAAGCCGTCTATCCGGGCTAGCATCTGTCCCTGGTTCCACTAGCCCACAGAAGGATCCCTCAGGACCACCTGGACCCTGTTTTAAATGTGGTCAGATGGGTCACTGGGCTCGTACAGGTCCCAAGCCTCACAAGCCTCCAGGCCCTTGTCCTAAATGCCATCAGGAGGGACACTGGACCGTTGACTGTCCCCGAGCCTATAGTGCTATAGTGGCCCCGGCCATCTGGCCCTTCTGGTTCCCCTTTCCAACTCTTAGGACTGACTGCAGAGGACTGACGAGGCCCAGGTCCCCATCACCTGATCACTACCATAGCTCCGCGGGAGCCCAGGGTAACTCTTGAGTATTTTGGGTAGGCCTGTCTACTTCCTCCTGGAAACCGGGGCTACATATTCAGTCCTCAAGGAGTTCTGGGGGCCTGGGATCAGCTTCCTTGGTGTGGGGGTATAAGGTCCTTGCTTAGCATCTGGATGGTCATTTTAAGTGACAGCCGCCATTTTAAGGAAAAAGTTTCACTTTCTTGCCATTTCTAAGAAAGGCTCAGAAATGGGAGCCTACTATTCATTCTATGACCTCTATTGTTGCAGTAAAGGGAAAATCTTGCCAACCCTTACACACACCTAGCCTTGTTTGTGCTTTTGAATGTCTAATTTTTACCCACTCCTTTTTGGTCATTCCACAGTGCCCTGTTCCCTTTATGGGTAGGGACTTCCTCACAAAGTTGGGGGCTATGCTTTCCTTCTCCCCTCATATATGCTTCCATCCAGACTTACCTGCCACTCCCCTGATCCTCACCCTTACCTTAGGACCATCCCCTATTCCATCTGCCATTGCCTTCCCATTACCCCCTTCCAAGGTGGACCCTACTGTCTGGGATATTTCAAGTCCTTCTATCACCTTACACCACGAGCCCATTCACATCCATCTCAAAGACCCTCTCCATTTTCTGACCTAATCACAACATGCACTGACCCAACAAAAACTTCTAGGCTTACAACTCATCATTCAAGATCTCTTGCCAAAGGGATTTCTTAGATCTACTCATTCCCCTTATAACACCTCATCTTGGCAGTAAAAAAGCCTAATGGTTCCTACCGCTTGGTCCAAGACCTCTGTTCCATCAACTCTTGGTGGTCCTAATCCATCCCGTGGTCACCAATCCTTATACCCTTCTCTCCACCATTCCTTCCAGGACCTCTTACTTCTCAGTACTAGACCTGAAAGATGCCTTCTTCTTTATTCCCTCCATTCTGACTCTCAAGGCATTTTCACTTTTACATGGACAGACCCTGAGTCTTATAACTCCACTCAGCTGACGTGGTCAGTCCTCCCTCAGGGTTCTGATACAGCCCTCATATCTTCAGACAGGACTTGGCTAAGTACCTAGCATCCATATATTTCACTCAGTCTATGGTGCTACAGTATATTGATGACCTCCTTCTTTGCAGTCCCTCCTTTGAGGTCAGTCATCAGGACACCTGTAAACTTCTGAACTTCCTTTCTGCCTGGGGCTACAGGGTTTCTCCATCCAAGGTACAACTTTCCTTGGCAATGTTAATGTACCTAAGCCTCCTCCTGACCCCTACACACAAAGCCATTATGGTTGATAGAAAGGGCCTTATTGCTAATATACCAACATACTCCACTAAGGAAGAAATTCTCTCCTTTCTAGGTAGGGTAGGATTCCCCAGAGCTTGGATTCCTAACTACTCTACATTGGCTAAGTCTCTATATGATACAGCCTGGGGTCCACTCTCTGAACCCCTATTACACTCTGTTACAAAGCCCTTCACCAGGCCCTAGCAGGCCATCCACTGGGCCCTCCTCCAGGCCCCTGATCTCCATCTCCCTGATCTCATGTGCCCATTTCACCTTATGTGACTGAAAAGCAGGGATTTGCTCTAGGGGTCCTCGGACATGTGCTGGAGCCAACCTTGTCCCCTGTGGCTTATCTATTGAAGGGTCTTGACCCTACTGTTCGGGGATCGGATGGGCCCCTTGCCTACCAATGTTGACCTCAGCCTCTCTACTCATAAATGAGTCAAAGAAACTCACCTTTGGGGTCCCACTCACCATGCTGGCTCCCCAGAACCTAAAGGAACTTCTCACCTATTAGGGCTTACATTCCTTACCCCCTGCTGCCTTTTATCTCTACAGGTTTCCCTGGTGGAAGATCCCAATCTTACTTTCCACATGTGCTCACCTTTAAACCATGCTATTCTCCTCCCTGCTCCTCAGGACTCTTCCACCTCTTCTCCTCTTACCCATTCATGCATTGAAACTCTGGAGGAGCTTCTTCCATATCCCTCCCACACACAGGAAGGACTCTTGCTCCAGGCAATGTACAAATGGTTCAAAGATGGCTCCTCCTTCCTTCAGGAGGGCGTTCCTCAGGCAGGGTATGCTATAGTCTGTCTAACCTCAGTTGTGAAAGCGGCTGCACTCCCCAATAATACATCCAGTCAGCAGGCTGAACTTGTTGCCCTCATCAGAGCCTTCACTTTAGCAAAGGGTGCCTCCCTCAATGTCTACACTGACTCTAAATATGCTTTCCGCATACTTCTCTCCCACTCTGCTATTTGGAAGGAGCCTGGATTCCTTACCACCAAGGGAACCCCAATTACTAAGGTCCCCTTTATCTCCAATCCCCTTCAGGCCTCAGAGCTTCCCACTGCCATTGGAATCTCACATTGTAAATCCCATCAGACAGACACCTCCTTTGTGACACTCGGCAACAATAGGGCAGACTATGAGGCGAGAACCCAATATGGGATACCCTTGGTGGCCCGCCTTGAGGGTATCCCATATTGGGTTCATAACTCCCATTTAAAATGGTTTTCTCCACCCTTTTATACAGTGACATCCACAGTCCCTCTCAAGCTGTGTTTCTCCAAGGCTAGAATCCCCAATCTTCCTTTGGTCTCTGAGGACCACGAGGACACTGCAGAACCATGAGTACCATCCTTCCCTTTTTCATATTTGCCCTCCTCCCTTAATTTGCACTCACCTCCCAGGGTACCATTACCAGGAATTACCATTTCAATTTCTAGGAGACTTAAAACAACTTGCTCAAACCATACTGACCATACTAACCATACAATACCAACTTGATTCTTTAGCTGCTGTTATTCTGCAGCAAAGGGGCCTTGATCTATTTACAGCCCAAAAGGGCAGACTTTGTACCTACAGGAGGAATGCTATTTTTGTCAACCAATCTGATATAGTAAAGGACAAGATAAAACAACTCCAAGACTGGGGTCACGACTCAGTGGTAGAGTGCTTACCTAGCATGTGTGAGGCACGGGTTCCATTCTCAGCACCACATATAAATAAATAAAATAAAAGATCCATTGACAATTTTAAAATATTAAAAAAAAACTCCAAAAAGACCTTGAACATCAGAAACAACAGCTCTCCTCTGCTGAAGGATGGCAGCTAAGTAACCTCCTTCTCCAGTAAGCACTTCCTTTCCTGACCCCTCTCCTTGTCATAGGCCTTCTGTTAATGCTTGCCCCCTATGTCATTAGATTGGTTCAAGACCAGATAAAAAATCTCTAATGAAACAATAAACTAGCTTTTGTTACAGGAATGCCAATCCCTCACCAAACATTGGGGCACCAGAGATAGCATTCCACCACCACTCAACCTCAGTCATCTTTCCAATGACATCCGGGGCCCCAAGTGAGGGATTCAAACACCGCCCCTTCCCAGCAGGAAGCAGTTATAGAAGATTGGCCTACATCCCTGTTCCCTAAGGGGCCCAATAAAAACAAAAGGGGGGAATATAAGGTCCTTGCTTAGTTTCCCTTTCCCACATTTAAGGCTCTGTTTCCTGAGCCTCCCCCATAAAAGTCCCAGAACCCCAGCCTGTTTTGCCTCTCTCTGTTATAGAGAGATGGCCTTTATTTTCAGCTCTGACAAATAAACTCTCGTGTGTATCTCTGCCCGGTCTCCGTCTCTAATTTCTCATTTACCAGTCTCTCGTTCCTCGCTTTCCCTTCACATGGGGACTTTCAAAAATGTATCATATTTTTCCTACTTAATTTCAGGTTTTACAAATTCCTTCCTATCAAGTAAACTGCATTTATTAAAACATAATTAACTGATTTCCACCCTTTCATCACGTAAGACATATATAACCATAATCACAGCTTCAGATCAGCTTGATGATCAATGTTATCAAACTGAATTAATTTAACTCTAATCAAAAGCAAAAATACCATGACATTCTAGCTAATTAATGCAGTTTTATTTTGGGAAATGTGCAATGTCTGTGGGACTTTTTGAGATAATGAAAATACTTTGAAAATCCCCCTTTTCTCCTTTAAGACCCCCACAGGCTCAAATTGCCCAGGTGATGAACCACTGGCTTAAGGTCTCCTAAAGGGTTAAATAGTAGAAGTCATATAGCCTTGACTTGGAAAAGGAAAGCTGTCTTTTATTTCTAGCTCTGTCTCCTCCAAAGGATGCATGTAACTAAGAAATGAGTACAATGCTTACTTTTCTAGTATTTCAATTTTCCCATCTTAAAAGTGGGAATAATCAAGAAGGAAAACAATTTTAAAAAGCAATTGAAAAATCTAAATCTCAGAGCTAAACTACAGCTGTATAAGAGGAAAATAATGTGGTTCAGAGACATAATGAGTTCAGAGAGAACCTTGTGATATTAATAGTTCACCATTTCTCTGAGTCCCAGATATATACAACCTGTTTGAGGGCTTTAAGAATTCCAAATTTTCAACTAGACCAGATTAGTACCATTTCAAGTGATCTAAATTTAATAGCCTTCAGGAAAAAAAGAGTAGATCAGAGGAAGAAACTATTTTGAATTCTGAAAAAGAAAATTATTTTGTATTCTGGATGAGTGAACAAAAAGTTTTAACTTAAACCCTAAAGAGACATGAATTTTATTTTGATTGGAAATAAAAAATTGTTCTATTATGTCCATATATTCTTCTCCTTTAGTTTATATGGCAGCTGTTTGGGGTGACTTTCCTTAGGAAATAGTGCTTGTAACTCCATAGCTAAAGGAATGCTTTTGAGAAGTGTACTCACATGGAAAAAAGTCCCTTCCAACTTCTGATTTTCTGGAAGCCCCTCTTTGAGTTGAATCCCAAGCCACACATGTTCATTCTTATGCAAATAAGCCAAATATCCAAGCCAGGTGCAGAATACAGGAAATTCCAACGCAGGAAGGGAACTTTATTTACAGAGATTTCCAACATTCTCAGCATTAACTAAACTCTATCCTTAGGAAGAGTCAAGTGCTAAGGAAGTTGTTCTCTCCCAAAGATCACTATTTCTGACTTCTCTCTACACAGCCATCTGCTCTAGAAAAAACTCCATCTTACAAAAAAAGTGATCTTTGTTTCTCTAACATTCTTATTGGAATCAAAAGAAAACCTCATGGTCTGTGCTGTGCTGTCTTTGGTGACTCGTGGGTTCACGTCAATTGATAACCAGAGAATGTAATAATCCTAGAGGTGAGCATTCTTTTTAGTGAATGCTCTAACATCAAACCCTGGCTCCTTTGCCTGCAAAGCTCTCCAGAAACCTCCACAGCCTGGCCTTGCTCCATCAAACCTCAATCTCCAAGCCCTCTAACACTTCTGTCCCAACCAGGATTGGCTGTTCTCTACATCTGCCAGCAGCTCAGTCGCCACTCCTGGGTCAGGTCCTGATGTGTCCTTGTCTACAAGGTCACCCCCACTCCTCTACTCATCTCCAAATCCTGCATAGATCCCAACTTCTCTCTGAAGCTCTTTCCGCTGACTTAAACCCTACAGGTCATTCCTCTTTCAGAGTTTCAGTTGTATCATGTCCAGTGCCACATGTATTAGCACTGACCCATGATTGTCCAATAAACCAAGATACCACCTACTTGTACTTTTGCTATTACTTTACAAGTTTTTAAACTTAGGATCTTCTGAGCTCCCTGAGAAAGATAATGTATATCATTTCTGAAGATTTTTCCACAAAAACTCACTTCTCTAGACCAAATTTATTGATAACTGAGTTGATTGACTGTAGAGTATTAGAATAGAGCCAATTCTTAATTAAATTGAATTGGCTAACAGACCAGTTACATGTTTTCTGTGATTTTGAGTTTAGAGCAATGTAAGGCAAAACTTAACTTCCAGAAATAAATGAAATAATCTCCACAAAGCTTTCCAGTATGTATGTTGGGTTCTGAAGTGATTATCATACAGGGCTATTCAGTTAATACTGCTAAACCAAATGCAGGTGAAAGGACAATACAGACCAAGGTCATCTCTCAAAAGGATCATTTTGCTCACAGGGTTGTGGCTCATTGACAGCAGTTGGCAGTGTGCAGATTTTAAGAGCAACTCTACACTTCAGCACTAAAGTCTTATTCCAAAATCCCATTTCCAATTGACCCTGGGAAAAAAGAAAAACAATATCTCTCCTATCATACAGAATGCTTCCAAACTATCTCTATTGGTCACCCTGTAACATGTTTACTGACTTAAAATCAGGTGCTGCCTCTAGTAATACCAGACCCATTAGTGATAAACAATGACACTTCCTGCAGCCTGGTAACTGAAAAGCAAAACAAACACCAGGAGGCAATTATAGACTAAGCAGCTTTAAACAGCAGTAATGACAAGCAACACTTCTCTCTGCACATTCTCAGACTCCGCCCCTATGTTCTGATTCAGGGAAATTTGGGGAAGGTCCAAAAATCTGCATTTTCAGTATGATGCCAAAAGTCCTTGACCACATTTTCTAAAATACGGATTTAAAGGAATGCTCCTATTTTGGTTCACGTGACCTAAAAAAAAAATCCTAACCACTGCTACTTTGAAGCTAAATGGAAGAGCAGCAGGAACTCTGATTTAGAATGTTCTATGACACAATCTTCCATTATCTCCCACTTTGTTTTCATGTCATCTATACTCACTAAAAAAAAAAAAATGTTTTTATCAGGGAATATGGTTGCAGTGGCTATTGTCATATAACCTTTAAAAAAGAAAACAGAAAACCAGAAATCAAATCAGTGGCACCATGTTACTTTGGAAGTGGAGTTAATGACTGAAAATAAAATTGTCAAATAAGATTGCTAAAAATAGTCCTCATCAGATACCCTGGAGAAAGCTCCCACTGGAAACTTGCTTCCTCACAGGTAATAGTAATAAACTTTGAACAACAACAACAAGAAAAAGTTATCTAAAAGCACTACATGAATAAAAGCAGGCAGATTCTAAAAGGAAGTTGATGTTTAGAAGAAGGGAATGTCACAAGGAAGTAGGGTGAGTTTCCCTTTGTTTTTTTCTTGGACCAAGGAAAGAAGGCCAGAGGGCACTGCTGAAACTCCCACAGATATCTGCAGTCTTTCAGGTTTGAAGAACCAGAGAAAAGAGTTCAGAGCAATGACAGACGATAATTAGGCAATGCTGAAAAGTAGAGGCCAGAGAAGCAGAGCCACAGATTCTAACCGTTCCATAAATTATAAATTCTGTCCAAATATCTGGGTGATTCCCAAGCTACATATGCACAGGGCAAAGTTCCAACAATCCAGCTAAACACACCAGAACTAAAAGGAGATTTGAGTTGCCACGCCAAATCAGAGTTTTCTATTTTATTCCAGCCCAATAAACAAATTGCCTACTAATAAAAATATATGGAAAACAATTACTGTCTTCCAGATTATGTACAACAGAATATGCACAATGCCCAAAACAGAATCCACAATTATTTGGCACATGAAAAAAACAGGAAAATGTGATCTATTCTCAAGGGGAAAGATAATTAACAGAAATCGACATTTAGATGACCTGAATGTTTAAAATAGTAAACAATAATGTTAAAGTTACTATTATAATTATGTTCAATGATATAAAGGACAATATATTCATCATGAATAAAAAAGATAGGGACTCTTAGCAAAGATAAAGTGTAAAAAATAGAGATTTTAGAATTGAGAATTATAATATCTGAAATGAAATATTCAATACATAGACATTAGTAGGATGGAGATAATAAAGAAAGTGTCAGTATGCAAGAAAACAGATGAATAGAATTTATGCAACTGAAGAGCAGAAAAGACAGTTAAAATTACCTTTTCTTTACTCAGCTCAGCCAGATGGCATTCCCTTCTTTACCTTAACAGAAGAAAGGCTTAAAATTCTCTAAAGAAAGTAAAATGAAAGGTCCCTGGAACCAAGCATAGTTGATGGCACAATATGAAAAACAGAACAATAAAATAGAAATTAGATTATTGACTATGGAGATAACTCCCAACCCCACATGGGGCTCTTTCTCAAAATTCTATCTGCCATACTTATATCCTCTAAGCAAGGTATTCAAATGTTCTTCTTTGGGGAATCTTACCAACCTGGGAGAAACAACCCAATGATTTGAAAGCCAAGTTTCTGCCCTCTAGCGAAGCAACCAACCATTTCGTATCCAGGAGAGAAAAAAAAAAAAAAAAAAAAAAAAAAATATATATATATATATATATATATATATATATCATCCAGGATGACTGCACTTCAGGAGTAGGGTAAAGAAAGAGAGCAAGGATTTCCATCCAGTATAGGATACCCCTGTTTCTCAAGCCCAACCCTATTTCTCATTCTGCACTATGTCTAATATCCATACCAAGGAGATAAAAGGAATGTCTAGGGAGTGAGGAACAGAAGGAGTCCCCCTTTTTACTACATCTTTTTCTAATTTTGAAATTTGAACTATAAGCATATATTAGTCATTCAAAAACTAAAACATCATTTTTCCATATTTTTATTGGTACATTAAAATTGTACATAATGGTGGGATTCATTGTTACATATTTGCATATGAATGTACTATAACAATATAATTTAGCCAGTATTTTTTCCCAGTATTTCCCCTTTCCCTTCTTTACTGATCTCCCTTTGATTTTCATGAGAGTCCCCCACCACTTTGTTTTTCTTTTTCTTCTCTAGCTTCTATATGTGAAAGAAAACATATAACCCTTAACTGTCTGAGTTTGGCTTTTTTTTTTTCTTAATGTTCTCCAGATCTCAATGACATAATTTCATTCTTCTTTATAACTGAATAAAACTCATTCTGTGTTATATATACCACATTTCCTTTATTCATTCATTAGTTGACAGACACCTAGGCTGGTTCTATAGTTCAGCTCTTATGAATTGTGCTGCTATAAACATGGGTATGCAGGTATTGCTATGATATACAGACTTTAATTCTGTAAGATAAATACCAAGGAGTGGTATAACTGGGTTTTATGGTAGTTCCATTCCTAGTCCTTTGGGGAACTTCCATACTGATTTCCATATGGTTGTACTAATTTACAATTCCACCAACAGTGTAAAAGTGTTCCTTTTTCTCCACATCCACTCCAGCAACTATTATTATTTGTATGCTTGATGACTGTCATTCTAACTGAAATGAGATGAAATCTCAGTGTAGTTTTGATTTGCATTTTTTTAATTGCTAAAGATGTTGAAAATTTTCTCATATATTTGCTGGCCGTATGTTTTTCTTCTTCTGAGAAGTGTCTGTATAATCCATTTGTCCATTTATTAAATAGGTCATTTGTTGTTTTGATGTTAAGTTTTTTGAATTCTTCATATATTCTGGATGTTAATCCTCTCTCAGAAGAGTAGCTAGCAAAGATTTTCTCCCATTCTCTAGCTTCTCCACATTCTTAATTGTTTCTTTTGCTGTGCAGAAAGTTTTTAATTTGATGCCATCCATTTTTTTTTAAATAACTGTATTTTATTTCTCTATATTTTTATGTGGTGCTGAGGATTGAACCCAGTGTCTCACATGTGCCAGGCAAGTGCTCTACCACTGAGCCACAACCCCAGCCCCTTTTATTAATTTTTGGCATTGTTTCCTGAGTTTTAGGGCTCTTATTGAAAAAGTCATTGCCTGTGCCTAGAGGTTGGAATGTTGAACCTACATTTTCTTCAAGGAGTTGCATAGTTACTGACATAATTCCTAGGTCTTTGATCCATTTTAAGTTGACTTTTGTGCAAGTTGAGAGATAAGGATCTGGTCTCATTCTTCTATATATAGATAACCAATTTTCCCCAACACCATACATATAAAAGGCTGTCTTTTCTCTGTATGTTTTGGGTGCCTTTATCAAAGATCAGATGTTTGTAGACATGGGTTTGTCGGTGTCTTCTATCCGGTATTATACCATCGGTCTATGTGTCTGTCTTTAGGCAAGAGCATGCAGTTTTTGTAAAAACGTTAATTTTTAATGTTTAGAAAGGGATTAACAGAAAAAAATGAGGAACTATCCCAAAAGTGCAACAAAAGAAAAGAGAAGAAAAATCAAAGCATGCTAAGAGCCACAGCCAAGTAACATGATGCATGGCATTTTTGGTTGAAAGGTGACGACAGCTAGCCATTGAGATGATATGATTGTGTTAAGATTTACATTCATATGGATATTGGACTCCTGCTGTTCACCTCGGCCTGCTGCGGGACTCCTGGAGAGTTCCCATTGGTTGGGGAAGTGCAGTAGGAGGGAATTCCGGGGGAGGAACTTGCTCTGGGGTTCCAGGAGAACTGGTGGGGAGGGGGAGAACGCCGCGTGTGATCTTCCCAGGCGCCTACCGGGCATTGGCGGCAGTTTCAAAAAATAAAGTTTGTTCCTGCTTGAGTGGCTCGTGATTTTGTGCCCAGCCAGACTGCGGCAAAAGTATAAAGGTAAGAAATTTAAAGAATCAATTCAAGAAGTCTGACATGAATGAGTAATAGTTCTAAGAGGAAAAAAGAAGAAAAAATAGAATAGAGGAAATTGTCAGAGAAATTCTCAGAATTAAATATTATTAGTCTATAGATTGAAAGTAACCCACAAAGTGTTCTGCCTAATGTTTGAATAAACAATCATCCTCATTATATCAGGCAACAAGGGAAGCAAGAGGAGGAGGAGGAGAAACTAAAAGCATTTACAGAGGGACTGGGGTTGTGGCTCAGTGGTAGAGTTCTCACCTAGCATGTGTGAGGCACTGGGTTCAATCCTCAGCATCACATAAAAAATAAACAAAATAAAGGTATTATGTCCATCTACAACTAAAAAAAGAAATTCTTTAAAAAAATGTATAGGGCTGGGGATGTGGCTCAAGCGATAGTGCGCTCGCCTGGCATGCGTGCCGCCTGGGTTCGATCCTCAGCACCACAAACAAAATAAAGATGTTGTATCCACTGAAAACTAAAAAATAAATATTAAAAAATTCTCTCTCTCTCTCTCTTTAAAAAAAATGTATAGAGAACAAAACAGTCACATGCAAAAGAAATCAGAAAAGCATCAGAATGCTCAACAGCAACACTGAAAACCAGTAGAAAACAAATCAATACCGTCTTCAAAATTCTGAAGAAAATCATATTGATACCTATAATTCTCTTACCAGTTAAATAATAAATCAAGTATGAGAATAAAGACATATTTCAAATATGCAAGGAGCCTAGTATTTTACCTCCAATATATCTTCTTTTTTTTTTTAAAGTAAGCTTCTAGATGATAAGTTGCAGTAAAATAAAATAAAGGTGAAGGGCATAAGAAAGGTATAATGAAAACCCGGAAGGTTGCTGGGCAGCAGCTTAAGATACAATAAAGTACACATTACAGGAGGAGGATAAAGGGCACAGGGAGGGGAAGTCTTTTGGAGCACAGTGGGATTGACTGATCATCCAAAAAATACTTGACCACTTGGGAGCAAAATTCAAAGTGTGTGACAAATCTGAATGATCATGGTAAAGGGATTAAAGAAATATAAGGAAATGAAAAAACAAGGTAAGCCTTATCTTTAGCAAAAACAAAAGTTTCTAAAACAAATAAAATGTAATTATAGCATGCTACATGGCTCAGAGGTAAACATTAGATACACACCCATAATAAACACCAGAAATGACTTAACCATAAATTTGATAAACTACATTGGTAGAATAAGAGAAATAGAATAAGGAATATTCAAAAGCTGAACCTGACTGTTATTTTAGAAACCCATAGAGCATATCTAAAATTGATAAGTAAAGAAATAATAGTGTATGCATATTATTTAGAACCAGGAAATAAATACCAGAATAATCAGCTGTAAGAATGGATTGGAAGTAACTACCTCTGGCACTGATTGGCTATGGAAGTGGAAACTGTTTTTGTTTTTCATTATTAGCCTTTAATTGGAATTTGATTTTTAATTAGGACATGTACAACTTTGATAAATATAGAAACAGTTTAAAATAAATGTCTATAATAAAGGCTGAATTGCCACCCATTAGAAATATTGCTAGGAGAAGGGCACCATGGCCCACTTCATCATTCCCAGTGTATTAGTAAGGGTTCTCATTCTTTGGCATCTCTTAACCCAATCAAGTTGACGATTCAAACTGACCATTATACCTAGTGCCTCAGGAGGCTGATGCAAGAGGATCACATATTAGAAGCCAGCCTCAGCAACTTTGCAAGACCCTATCTCAAAACAAAAAAAATAAAAAGGGCTGGGGATGTGACTCAGTGGTAAAAGCACCCCTGGGTTCAATCCCCAAAATGAAAGACAAAAAAAGGAAGGAAGAATCCTAAGAATAATTCCAGAAGTGGTAATAATAATGACAGCTAAATTTTAAGTCAATCACCACCTGCCCATACTTTGTCTAAGCACTTAATATACAATAACTGATTTAATACTCATAACATTCTTATGTCCTTGTTTTTCAAAGAAACTGAAGCACGGCCAAGTTAATTAACTTGTCTGAGACTCATGAAACTCTAAAATGCTCCAGTCCGAATTTGGACTGTGACAGAAGGTTCTAGAATCCGGGCAATTTACTATTAATTGTCCCTTTGGGGAAGACTTTCTTCTAATTACTCTCTTCTTTCTTTCTGTTTTATGCTCTATTTAGAGTCAATGATTCTAGTATGCCTAAAACCTATTAAAATAAACTTAAATGTTTTAAAATATTCAAAAATAATATTTTATTTGAAAGAATTTTTAAAGCAAATATGTTTATTACTACATTATATAAATTATAAAATGATGATCACCCATTATGTGAGAATTTATTTTAAAAATCAGAAAAGAATCAATTATTCTCCTCTCCAAAATTTAAGGTCAGCAGTTCTCTGGAGCTAGATGGAGAGGTTTGAAGACCACTGTGAAGGGGAGGGGGAAAGACCTTGAGTTTATAAAGCTTCTGTCATCTTGAAACCATTGAAGTTTGAAGCTATTTAAGTCTTGGAGCATCTTCATCAAAACAAGAACACAACGTCATATCAACATTCTTCTGTCTAGAAGTGACATTTCCCCACAAAAGGGCAGCAGACACTCATGCTTTGCAGGAAAAGTACTAATACCACCCTGTCCCAATCATTCTGGTCCCTGAGTTACTTGGTCAAGTAATACCAGGCAACCTTGTTGATGAGAAGAATTCCGAAAGCAGTTCTGATTTCTTTAGCTCTGATGAGAAATGATTACTTTAAATAATGGTTTGATATATAGTCAGAAGCAGAGAAATGTCATTCATTAAAATCACATATGCTAAAGGTCAGCCTAACTTTACAAGTATTGTCTTGGGGGTTTTTGGAGAAAAGGGGAAAAGTGTGGTGTTTAAATCATTTAAATGACCTCTTATGTTTCCCTTAGTTTCAACATAATTCCTTAGTAAATTAACAGCACTTCCAGTTCTGAAGGGTTTTTGCATATATTTGATGTTCTTCAACTTAGCCTTCTTTTGAAAGAACATTAGTTATCTTCCACAGAGTTCTGGGAAGATTGTACAGGTCTATGTGACTTTGGGGAAATTTTTTTTAACCTAAAATATTGTTTTAAACATTTAAACCTGGCTTTGTTAATCTTCCATTTCTTAAAAATTGGAACACCACAGTAACATTATAAGAGAGCAGTTGTCTATAATTTGCACAGCTAAATTTGTCTTCTGGGTTGTCAAATATGCAAGTGTATTGTTTGGAATAATAGTTAATAATAGCTTTTCCTAGCAAGTCGGAAATAGAGCCACTATCATTTAAAAGCTAGAGCCAAAAGGCACTGCCTCTCCAGCAAGATACTGAGTTAATGAGGAAGACCTCTTTTAAACCAATAAGCAGCACCATCAGACAGTTATCTGGGCACCCGCTACCTTGAACTTCAAATTGCTAACCCATTGCAATGTGATCACTAAGAATAGACCCATTACCGCCTCTTCAGCAAGGGCTTGAGCTAGACAGCTGGCACTTGATCTGTGTTTTGCAGGAAATGAGGACTAACAAAAAGAATAAGGACCTGGGTTTATAGAGTTTCAGCTGAGAACCAGGGCAAGCTGTTGGATTAGGAAAGGGAGTAACTTTAAGACTCCAAGATTTGAGGGCACCTGGAATAGTTCCTTTGATGCGGAGCCCAGAAAAGCCTTCCCGGATTCCCCCAACACAGGTTTTGTCCTGGATATTCTCCACCTGTCCCTCTGGGATCACCCTCTATTCTTTCCGCTCAGCATTGTGTCCCAGGAGGCTGACCTCTAAAGGACTACCACCATACAGCTCGGCTGACCAGTGGCCTCCCGTTGACTTTGGCAGGTAGAGGTAACAAATGCTGGGAGAGTGAGGATGGAGTATTGATTTTGTAGTACAGCAGGACATGGGTTCCCCTACCTAAAGCTCAGCACACTGCCTCAGCTGCCAATCTCACCAGTTTCATACCCCTCTGCCCTGTTGCCCCTCACACTTACAGGTAGCAGTGGGTTTTTTGCTATTGCTGGTCCTGGTACCTCTCCATCCCTTGCTGGTTTTCTCTGAACCAGCTCCACTGCATGGAACTCTCATCAATCACCCCTTCTGAGCAGGTCACTGGCTTCCTGTGGGCCTCTGATACCCTGATCCTCATTTTCTTCCTTTGCAGCTAATTGAGGTTGGCTCTTGCTCTATAGAGATTTCAGTTTTGGGAGAATACAAAGATTGGTAAGATGTGTATCTGTCCAAGATGCCTAAGACTTAGCCCTAGTTCAGCTCTTGGCTCTCTGTGTGAAACTGAGTGAGTCACCAAAACTTCTCTGTCTTGTTTTTAAGGCTTTAGTTATTCAGATGCCCAAGGTATCCTTGTCCTCCAACCCACCCCTTCCGTCAGGCGCTTTCTAGAACCAGGTGTCCCTGGCAGTCACTACACACAATCTCCCACTTAACACCTCTCTTCTCCAGCAACATGATACTGTCTTTGCCAACAGATGCTACTTCTCATGTCTCCACCAAAGTGCAGAGCACAATTCTTAAGCTAACTTCTTGGACCTTGTTAACTAAAACACTTAGGAACAATTCAATATATGTAAATTTATATCAGTAGCAAAATATACTTATCCATGAATTTTATGACCACCTTGCCTTCATGTTCTGTTATATTTTGTTCCCCAAGGTCTTTGGAAATGTAAAAATGCAACATATGGCATATCCTGCTATGTAGGTAGATATATTAGAATGGATGTACATATCCATAGCTATGTATCCATTCATCTTTCAATTGTTAATATATCCTGGGATTGGAGTAGAGAGTAGAATCATGACATAAAGAAGGCTCTAAAATAACACAGCTCTGGTTTCATCTTCAGCTCAGGCTACTTATTGCATCATCTTGGTCAAGTGGCTAGGACTTTCAGATCCTATTTCCTCTTCTGTAAAACATGATAATTCCTTTTCTGTTGCAGGTTATCATTGGGGATTAAGTTACTTGTTTTATATAAAGTGCCTGACTCACAGAAGATGCTTAATAAGCATTTGTTTCTTTCATCCCAGAATTATGATTCTCTCTCTCTCACACACACACACACACATCCAGAAATTCCATGAAAGTTCTCTTTTTATAAGAGCCCTCTATTCTTTGAGTCAAACTCAGATGATAAGATCTGACACCAGAAGTCTAACAGATTGACAAAATAAACTTTCTACTACTGAGACCTTCAAATTAATGCTACAACGTATCTTAAGGTCAAATATTTAATCATCAGAATGTAGGTGAATAAAAAGACTTAGGAATAGTAAAGACTTGAATTCTGTTACCTCCTGGGTCTTAAGAAACTGGAGAAGCCTCTAAGAAATAACCAGGAAGGTACAATCCGTTTGATGGTAGGTATCTTTAGCCCACCTCATCAAACTGTTTGTTTTTACCAGCTAATAAGAAAATAGACAACAAGAAACTTCTGAGGCTGAAACATGTATTTACATACATATGCAAATATATGTATGTATATTATTGCAGTTTATTATTACATGCCAATGTGCTTCAGCAAAGCTGTTTTTAAAAACCACATGAAAATTAATTGTAAAAAGGAAAAAAATATATACATTGACCCATGCACTTGTTTGTGTATTTTACTGTGCATAAGTTATATCTCAATAAAGTATAAATAAATAAAGCAAGATGTCAAATGGTGAACACAGGAAGCTCCCTGTGTTCACCTGTAAGAAACAGAATATACGAATATATATGTTTGTGTTGGGATCTTCATATAAAGTTCTGAAAAATTAAATAGGGACCAGGGAGAGGAAAATAAGGATGAAAGAAAGAGTGAAGCCTCTCAATATCCACCTCTTTGCAGTATCTTGCTCCTTTGACTCTTGAAAACAAAAAGTAAATAAATCTTTACAGAAAGATGGGTAACCACTGATTGAGGTGGGGGCAAATGTGGGTACAGAGGAGATAAGTGGCTCAATGGACATTTTCTAAATTCAGAAATACTTTGAAAGTACAAATAAGAAAAGCCCAAATTGGAAAGTTCAGCAATGTTCAGTGACAATGCCATCCACAGTTTGAGCTATTGAGCAAATGTGATCTGTAATCTGCTTACCACACAACTTTTCCTTTGCCCAGGAGAATGAAGATATCACTACACAGCTGTCTCTCTGTTCTGACAGGGATGGGTCCAGTCCTCACCCCCACCATACCAAAATCCATAGATGCTCAACTACCTTAGATAAGGTGATGTGGCATACATATATGTAACCTACATGATCCTTTCACATGCTCTAAATTTTCTCTAGATCCCTTACAATACCTAGTACAACATAAACCCTATGTAAATAGTTGTTACATTGTATTGTTTAGGGAATAATGACAAGAAAGGAAAGTCTGTACACGTTCAAAGTTTTAAAAAGGTTTTGTTTTTGTTTTTGTGTATTGTGTGTCCTAAGGATTGAAGCCAGGGTGTTTACCACTGAGCTACATCTCTTCCCCTTTTTCTTTTGAGACAGCATCTCACTGAGTTGCTGGTGACCTTGAACTTGTGATTCTGCTGACTCAATCTACCAGCTTGCTGGGATTACAGGCATACACCACTATGACCAACCTGAAAAGTATTTTTGATCCAAAGTTGGTTAAATCTATAGATGGGAGAACCCTTGGACATGGAGGGCCAGGTGTACTCAAAACAGATATACCAGATTTTTTTTTTTTTTTTTTTTGAACTTGGGAATCAAACACAGGGCTTTGGCAAACACTTTGCCACTGAGCTACATCCCAGCCCATCAGATATATTTAAAAATAAATAAATCCCAAACACCATATCCTGTATTCTTGTTATGATACCAAATCAACCAAATGGTAAAAATGCCCTGAAAGACATTTACATGATGAACACACTTGTAGCCTTGACAGGGCCCCAAGGAGGGTCCGTGGAAGATGAAGGTCATTCTCTTAGGGAGCTCAGGTTGGTTCACAGGTGAAATGGCAGGGGACAGTTCTTGAAGATTGTCAGCTGAAAAAGGAGGGACAAGTTCAAAGGGGAAGCAAAGATGACTTCAGTGACTTAATTAGACATCATCGTCACAGTGGCTGGAAGGAAATGGGTTCTGCCTATCACCAGACAGAAAGAGGCCCAGCATGGCCCATGCATTTCTTGACTGTTTCCCTTGCTCATCTTTTAGTCAGTGCTTGGTAGGTAGCCCATGTGGGCACCTAAGAGTCCTTCTCCCATGACCCCCCTTGCCCTCCTCTCCTGCCTTCCCCTACCCCCAGGGCCTGGCTTCTTCCTGCTGCAGCTTCCTGAGTTCCATCTAACAAATCCTCTTTGTCACTTGGATTAATTCTGTAGGGCCCTCCTGACAAAGTGTCACCTGACCAGGCAGTTAAAACAACGAATATCTACTCTCTCACAATGTGGAGGCCAGAAGTCAGAAACCCAGGTGTCAGCAGGACCCTGCTCCCTCTGAAGGCTCTAGGGAAGGTCTTTTCTTGCCTCCGCCAGCTCCTGGTAGATCCAGGCTTTCTTTGGCTTGTGGCAACATTACTCCAACCGCTACCTCTGTTGTCACAAGGTGGCCTCTTCTCTATTTGTGTCTATGTCTTCTCCTAGTTACGTTGGATTAAGGGCCCACCCTATTCCAATATGGACTTATTTTAATTTAAAAATCTTAATTGTATTTACAAAGACCCTATTTCCAAATAAGTTCTCACAGGTGTCAGGCGTTAGGACTGTGATGTATCTTCATGGGGGTGGAGGGGACACATGTCCTGGATGTCTATGTTTTACTGAGAGGGATCTCCACTGCACAAACAAGTCTCTTTTTTTCTCATCTGTAAGGTATCTCATAGCAATATTTCGATGAGTAATTATGTTAAGAGCCTCCATCCCCACCACAGGGTGCAATGAAGATGAACAAAGGGGTAAAGAGAGTAGAAAAACCACTTCCTTCCACCCTGAGAAGGATGAGCAAAGGGTGGCGAGAGAGAAGGGGAGGGGGCCCACCTTGCCACTGCTTTCTGTCTGCTTCCATGCCTTCTGTCTTATGAGCTCCTTAGATCAACCTTGAAGTGATGCCAACTTAAAGGCTGTAGTGGAAAGAAGGGTAGAACCCTGCTCTGCCACCAACTCTGATAAGTTGTGTAACTTCTCTGATCCCTTTTCCTGAGTGTAAAATAAGAAAGGTGAATGAGATTTTTGAAGGTCCTTTTTAGCTTGCCAATGTCGCAGTTTCATGGTGACATTTGGGGGTTTCCTGCTGTCACTCACACTGGGTTAACCAGAGGTAACTGACTCAGGTTATGGCAGACAGACCTGGCTGGGCTCCCCCATCGAGATGCTACCCTGTTGCAGCCCATGGCTCCTCTGCTGTCCACATACCTGGAAGACCAGAAGCCTGAACTGACAAAAAGGAAGGGATGGTTCCAGAAGGGTGGGCAAGATGGTTCTACAGACATGGAGCAGGCCCAGCTCCCCCGATGCTCCAGACACAGAGTCACCGGGTTCCTGCCACTCCTACTTTTCAACCAGTCACTTTCCCTGCTCGCTAGCACCTTCCTCAGAGCAGGGCAAGGGAGATTGAAATAGACCAGTTAGGCTTCCTGCTTATTAGTGCTTAACTTAGAAGGCCTTAAATTTCCTGAAACTTGACCTCTCAGCATCCCCGCTCCCTTGATATCACCCCCATGAAGTCTTGTTGTCCTCCTCTTCTTGACCATCCTGTGCTCCAGGGTGCTGGGTTAATTCCCACAGACACATAGCCATCCATCCAATCAACAGGCCGTTCTCAAGCATGTGCCGTGTGAGATGCTGTCACTGCCCCCAGAGGGCTTGCAGCACCCTAAGGATAGTAAGAGCCCAGGTGGCCTTTATTCTGCAAGGGTCTTCATAAGAGGGGCATCAGGAGGACAATGGACCCTCTGGATACCCACTGTACCAGACTTTGAATCTTGGCCACTTAAAGCCTTAAAGCCATTGGCTTGGGGGAAGAAGCAGTCTGTACAGAACATTTCTATGGTCGACAGAAGCCTGTCATATTCCTTAGGCCCTATCTTACGCAAGTTCATGTCTCCTGTGTTACCAAATGCTGAGCCACTGATGCATGATGATCATGTATCCATTGGTGACTCTGCTGGTAAGTTGCCCTTCCTACCCTCCTGACAAAGTGTCAACTGACCAGGCAGTTAAAACAACGAATATCTACTCTCTCACAACTCCCACAGCCCCATGGATCAGGACCATCCAGACCATGTGCCTCCTCAGTGGTCAGTGCTGACCTCCAGTGCTTATGATCAGAGCGTTTCATTCAGATTACAAAAGTTTTTCCACATTGCAACACAAGCCTCCACCGGAGATTGCTCTCTTCCCTCCACTGTTACCATTTCTTTTTTTTTTTTTTTTTTAAAGAGAGAGTGAGAGAGGAGAGAGAGAGAGAGAGAGAGAGAATTTTTTTTTTTAATATTTATTTTTTAGTTCTCGGCAGACACAACATCTTAGTTTGTATGTGGTGCTGAGGATCGAACCCGGGCCGCACGCATGCTAGGCGAGCGCGCTACCGCTTGAGCCACCTCCCCAGCCCTGTTACCATTTCTTAAGTCTTGTTTCTGCATTGACTTCATCCCAGCAGCTTTATTTCAAGTGAATCCAAGCAGACTTCCTCTTTTAACTTAATTCAATCTTAGAGAAAACTGGCCTCCAAAAAAGAGCTCTGACCCTATGCAGATGCTGTCTTTTAAGCATAGAAAATATACTTTCTCCCTATTTTTGCCTCAATGGCATCTAGCCCAAGTCCATTTTTCCTGCATGCTTCTGGAGTTTAGTTCTTTGAGATTAGCTACTTGGGACTTGTTTCTTTCTGCCTGAAGACCTAAGAAGACCTAAGAACTAAAAGGACATGTATTATGGTTTAGATGTGATGTCCCCGAAAAGCTCATGTGTAAGACAATGTAAGTAGGTTCAGAGGAGAAATGATTGAGTTGTAAAAGCCTTACTACAATCAGTGAATTAATGCTGCGATGGAGATAAACTGAGTGGTAACTAAAGTAGTAAGGTGTGGCTGGAGAAGGTGGGAACTGAGGTGTGGTTTGGGGGCATATATTTCTATCTGGCCATTTCTATCTGCTTTCTGATCACCATGATGTGAGCTGCTTCCCTCCGCCATACTCTTTTGCCATGATGTTCAGCCTCACCTTGATCCCTCTGGAATGGAACCGGCCTTCTATGGAGTAAAATCTCTGACACCATGAGCTCTCAAATAAACATTTCCTCCCCTAATGTTCTGGTCAAGTCCCTTAGTCTCAGCAATGAAATAGCTGACTAAAAGAAAGTATGTAGAGGAGTGGAAGATGGAGTCATAGGAAGCCTGGTATCCTGCCAGGCTCACCTAAGACTCACCTACTTATGTAAACTTTATGGAACTACCAATTAGTTCCTATGGTTCTAACTGTATATTTCTGCAAGAAAAAAATTCCAAAACCTAATAGCTTAAAATAATAACCATTTATCTCACAAGTGTCTAATGGTGGCAAGGTTTGTAGGGAAGACTCATCTTCTCTTCATACATTATCAACTGGCATAGTTCAACTAGGGATTGAAGGATCACAGATACTCATTCCTGGGAAGTTGGTCAGCCAAAAGAATTCAGTTCCCCTCTGTGTGGACCTCTTTACCTCTGGACCTAGCCTACTTGGCTTCTGTCACCACAGTATATGGTTTCCAAGAACCAATGTCCAAGTATGACACTTTTATGACCTAACCTCAGAAGTTTCATAGTTTCACCTTCACCCATCCTCTGTTGGTACAGGTAGTTATGAAGTACCACTCATGTCCAAGGAAAAAAGACACAGTGCCAACACTGAATGGGAGGTTTTTGTCAGTGTCACATGTTAAGAGAAAATGGGGTAGATATATTATTGGGGACCTCTCTGAAAAGTCCAGACTGTCATGACTTACTTTCCAGCCATAAAAACTTTATATATAGGTCTGGGGACATAGCTTATTAGTAGAGCACTTGCCTTGCTTGTTCAAAATCCCAGCACCACAAAATAATATCATATTAGTCAAGGGTCTCTAAAAGAGCAGAATTAACAGAATATGTACATTTGTTTATAAAGGGGATTTATTGGATTGACTTACATGATCAGAAGTTGGATAGTCCCTCAATGGCTGTCTGTAGGCTGGAGAGTCAGTCCCAGCTGCTCAGTTCCAGAAGCTGGACCCTCAGACAAGAGAAACCAATGATGCAGCCCCAGTCAAAGACTGAAAGTCTGGAAACTCCCTGAATAATCACTGATGAGCATCCATGTTTGAAGAGTGAAGAGCTGGATGGAATCCAACATCCACATGATGATAGCAGCAACTGACACACACACTCAAGAAGAATCAGCCTTCACCCACTGTGGCTTCCTTCATCTGTTTTTTGTCCCCTCTGTGTCCCCAGTCTATCAAACAGTGTTGCCCACTTTCAGGGCAGGTTTCCCCCCTCAGTGTGCTGTCCCACATGCCAATCTTCTGTAGAAACACCCTCATAGACACACACTCAGAAGTCTCAATCCTAGGTGTTTCCTAGGTGTGTCCCAATCCAATCAAGTTGACAATCCAAACTAACGATCTCCTATAGATAGGAAGATAGATATAGAGCTATATAGATATAGATCAATTTAACTATATATGTGATGATTAATTTAGATGGTCGACTATATAATGATATACATATCTATAGTATATAGATAGATAGAGATCAGTGCTACAGCAGTAGTGTACACTTGGCATGCACAAAGCTCAAGATTCAAAAAAAACCAAAAAAAAAAAAAAAAAAAAAAAAAAACCAAAAATATTATAGCTATCCTACAGCTCAACCCAAACCCAAACTCCCAAAACCCTCCAAGTCTCATTGCACTATGTCCATTGGGAAGACTACTATTTCTTTTCTCAAATCCAATGGAGGTGCAGATGAGGCTCCTTGGACTTGAATTTTTGAGAACAGCTCTTTAGAAACTGTTACTCTCTCCCTGAAGACCTAGAAAGACCTATCATTAAAGGTTTCAGCACCTAGGGCTGGGGTTGAGGCTCAGCGGTAGAGCGCTTGCCTCGCACTTACAAGGCACTGGGTTCAACCGTCAGCACCACATAAAAATAAATAAATAAAATAAGATGTTGGGGGAAAAAAAGGTTTCAGCATCTGCCCCAACACACACTAACAGTCAGCAGTGGTACAGGCACAGGATAACCACTGTAGACTCTCATTCAAGAAGGGGAGAAATGGAGGCATGTAGTGTTGTCTGAACCATAGCAATTCTGAAATCCAGCTGGGCACATGTTGCCAGTTCTTTGACTAGAGCTCAGTACTACTCTCTGGAAATTCTTTTCTTTTAATCTTTCTTCTTTTTGCCAAAAGGTAGCCTGTGTTTATAGTGGAGTGATTTTCTCAATTTGCTTCCTATCAATAGAAGTTTGGGGATTCACGATTTCTTTTCAACTTGTGCTATCTCTATCCCTTTCAGTCCAGGCTGGTACTGATTCTTTAAAAAAACAACAACAAAAAAAAACCCTATAGGTACTTGGTAGAACAATTAATAAGTCTGTACATTAGATAAAAGTCACACCACAAATATCTTTGAGACAAGCTCTCTTCCTACCTTGGACACCTGGTGAGGTTTCTGAGGACAGTGCCTTCAGAATTTTGGATGTCTTGTTTTTAATGGAGAGAATCATGCTGTAAGATCTTCTTGTCTGTCTGAAAGGTAGATGATGCATCACCTTACATCTTTCTATTGTCTTAACCAAGGATCTTAGAGGCCACCATGAATATATTCTTTGACTAGAAGTCATTTTTTCACTTTGGAATATTTTGCATACCAAAGAAATTTGGTATCATAAAATTTTATTTTTTAACCCAGAAAGCCCTAACTTACCTATATTTCTTCTAGATTTTATTTGATAAATGAGTATCTCCTTTTTAAGCTCATTTTTCTTCATTTTCCTTTCTCTAAAGCCAGCTAGAAGAAGGCAGGTAGAACCCCCAACATTGTATCCAGAAATCTCTTTAGCTAGAGCATCAAGTTTATTAGATGCATTTCCTTTTTTTCCCCTACTATTGCAAGTGACAATGCCATTAAATTTTCTGCTACTACGTAACTAGGGCCCCCTTCTCTCCAACATCCAGCAATATTGTCTTTACTGTTCTTTGATCCTTCACTAATACTTTCTTCAGTGTCTAGGGGTTGCAGTCCCAAACCAAAGTCAATGCTACAATGTTTGAGCTTTTGGGTTTAGCAGAAACCTACTCCCAGTACCAAAATTTGGTCCAGTTATTCACTGCTTCATAAACCATCTCAAAACCTAGTAGCTTACAAGAACAATAATTTATTTAGCTCACAAATTTGCCCTTGGAATAGGGCTTGGTGGAAAAGCAGTTTTTTTCTTTCTCTTGCAGCAACTAGGGTAATCTGACTGGTGGATTGAGAACCACTTTCAAAATGACTCACTTGCAAACCCAACAAGATAGTTTTAAGGGCAGGGGATGTGACTAACTGGTAGAGCACTTGCCTAGTGTGCATAAGGCCCTGGGGTTCCATCTCCAGCATCATAAAAAGAAGAAGGAGGAGGAGTATATTAAGACAGGTGCTATTGGCTCAGCAGTCTAGGCCTGGGGCCTCAGTTCCTCTCCATGTAGGTTTTTCCGTGGGTAGCATGGCTTCCTCATGTCAGAGTAACTAGGTCCAAGAGTGAGCACACTAAGAGAACAAGGTAGAAAACATGGCATTTTTATGATTCACCTCACATAGCATCCCTTCCACCACACTATACCAGTCAAGGCTGCTACCACAAGGTCTACCCAAGCTCATGAGGAGGGAATGTAAACCCCACCATTTGTTAGGAAAAGTGTCAATGTCACACAGTGAAAACAGCATGTGGGACAGGATAGATATATAGATAGATAGATAGATAGATAGATAGATAGATAGATCAATAGATAGATAGACAGATGATAGATGATAGATAGTCTTTGCCAAATGGCAGTCTGATCTACTATGATGGTTAATCTCGATTGTCAACTTGATTGGATTAAGAGATGCCTAGAAAACTGGTAAAGCATACATGTCTGTGAGGGTGTTCTCAGAGATGATTGGCATGTCAGTTGGTGAACTAAGGAGGGTAGATTCACATAGAAAAGGGGCAGCCCCATCCAATATGCTGAGGTCCCAGATGGAACAAAAAATGAAAAAGGGAATCTCATGTGCACCCAAACTTGGTTCTTTTTGAGTTGGTCCATTTTTTTTTTTTTTTTTTTTTGCTGTTACCATGAGCAATGGACATCAGATTCCAGTTTCCTTAGCCTTTAGTGAGGACTTACCCAGTGAGTCTCCAGGGGACTTCCAGGTCTTCAGTCTCAGATGGTGGCTGCCTCATTGGTCTCTCTTCTTCTGAGGCTTCCAGGTTCTTGGACTGAGCAGTTACTGGTTCCTCCACTTTCCAGCCTGCATATGACTTCTGTGGGACTATCCAGCCTCCGTCATGTGAGCCAATCTAATGAATCACTTCTTACAATTATATACACATTACATTGGTTATGTTCCTCTAAGGAACCTGACCAATACATCTATCCATGAAGGTTCAGGAAAATAATGTGAAAAATAACATCAAGGATATAACCTGGTATCTAGGCCTAAATTGGACATGAGTCTTGTTTCTGAGCTTACACTGCTGTCTCACTACTGAAGGTAAAATATGCTTGTTCCTCTGCCTGTTCTTCAATGAACTCCACATCCCAGGCCACCTACCTGGAGAAAGAAGACTTCAGAGAGAAGGTAGTACTAGAGTAGACCAGAAGGATGAATTGGAGTTTGCTATGCAGCCAAAGCAGCAGGGAAGAGCAACAAGACTGATATCTCCTTTGAAGATCCGTAGGATAAGAAGGAGTAGGCCTGGGACTTGTCTTTGCCTTTCTCCTTTCCCAGGGACATGCTTCTCTAATAGACCCTTTGGAGTATACCCTATTTCTTTGGGGCATGTAGTGGGTAAATAAAAAACAGGAACACAGAAGCAGGTGGTTTCATGGTGAGACCAAACATAACAAAAGTTTAATATAGTTTATGACCACTACACTACATCCGCTTCCTTGGTTCACTTAAATATTGTCACTCAAAATGACTTCTGGCCACTGACTCTTGAGTCACTCCAAACATGTGACTCAAATGTTCCTCCAGTAACTACCAAGTGGGACAAAGATGCTACCAGCTGGCATCAGGAGACAGGGTAAGTCTAAAGGTGATGAGTATACTTAGAACATTGGTTAGAGCCATAAGCAGGCAAGGCAGGCAAGAGTGGAAGCAATCAAAAAAGATATGTCATGGTAATGCATCCCTGTCTTTTCTCTTTGCTAGAGTTTAGCTTTCTTATCCACACATGAAGGTGTTATGCTCGTCATAACCACCAAAGTCCCCCACCACACTGACAATGTGTAAGTCTGTGACTTCCTCCCCAGGCTAACCCATTTTTGCCTTAAATAGCTCTGGCCAATTATTCATACCTGAATGGCTCCTTAGTGCTCAAATGTCTCAAAATCCCCATAATACAAAGAATGGAAAAAAGATGGGAGAATGACTGCCAGCAGGGACCAACTGTCTGGGCAAATAAGGCCAACATAATAGGCTTTCAATGATGCAAAGGAAGAAATCTCCTTTGAAGATCAGTTTCTTAGAATTTATTTATTTATTTATTTGCTGTAATGTGTTATACATGACAGCAGAATGCATTTCAATTCACAGTATACAAATGGAACACAATTTTTCATTTCTCTGGTTGTACACAAAGTAGAATCACACCATTCGTGCCTTCATACATGTACCTAAGGTAATAATGTCTATCTCATTCCACCGTATTTTCTACCCCTATGTCCCTTCCCTTCCCCGCCCTTCCCCTTTGCCATAACCAAAGTTCCTCCATTCCTCCATTCCTCCCATGCTCCCCACCGACCCCCATTTTTTTTTTTAAAGAGAGAGTGAGAGAGGAGAGAGAGAGAGAGAGAGAATTTTTAATATTTATTTTTTAGTTCTCGGCAGACACAACATCTTTGTTGGTATGTGGTGCTGAGGATCGAACCCGGGCCGCACGCATGCCAGGCGATCGCGCTACCGCTTGAGCCACATCCCCAGCCCCCCAACCCCCATTTTGGATCAGCATTCTCATATCAGAAAAAACATTGGGCCTTTGGTTTTTGGAGACTGGCTAACTCACTTAGCATGATATTCTCCAACTCCATCCATTTACCTATAAATTTCATGACTTTATTCTCTTTTAATGCTGAGTAATATTCCATTATATATATATATTACAGTTTCTTTATCCACTCATCCATTAAAGGGCATCTAGTTTGGTTTCACAAATTAGCTATTGTGAATTGTGCTCCTGGTGAAGATCAATTTTAAGAGCAAAACATAGGAAGGGGAATAGCATGGATGGTGAAAGGAGACCCTCATCACTATACAAAATTCATGTATGAAGATGTAAATTTGGTGTCAACATACCTTATATATAATCAGAGATATGATAAATTATTGTATAATGGTGTATTAAGAATTGTAATGCCAAAAAAAAGAAAGAAAGAAAAGAAAAAGAAAAAAAGAGCAAAACATAGATCACAGCAATTCTGATTGGATCTCAAAAGGAGGAACCAAAAAACTTTAAGGACTCCAACCAACCCACATGTTGCTTATGCTCTTACAGCGCACATTGCAAGTACTTCCATCCCACTACCATGAAAAGCAAGAAAAGTGAAGGAACACATTCACCTTAGAAGTCTAGAAGTGCATCCTAAAATAGTACTTACAAGCCCAAAATTTTTACAACTTTTGACTTAAAGTTTATACTAAGATTGCCTCTTACAACATAACCTATGCACGTTTATTTTAACATAACAATTATTTTTTTCTCTAAGATTCCAAGTAATATTTACACTCCAGGAGTACCTCCATAGAAGTACTATGATATCCTGTGATTCTATAAACACCCTGCTACAATGCCATATGCCTACAAGTGTCTAAGAAGGATGAACCCACTATAATTATTAAACACCCCATCTGATCTATAGCTGGAATATAGAAAAGGGGAGTTATGACTTGCATCATTGTTTAATCATAATGCCTTAAGTAGCTGGGAAATACCAAACTAGAGGATGACAAAAGCAATTCTTTCTCATTGGTCCTAGCAACTCACAGTCAGAGTAACCCAAACATTTCTTTTTTAAGAGACACCTACTTAATACCACCTGCCATATCCCTGTGAGGACCAAAGGAAATTCCCTTCTATCTTCTAAAGTTTTAAATGATTTAGTCTGCTGAAATGAACTGACAATAGATTAAAAGGAGAAGATTTACATATTTATAACATGCATAAGAATAGGGTATCACAATAATCAAAAGTGAGTATCCAATAACCTAGTGAGGTACTGTTTTTCATATGGGAGAAGGAAATGGGAGATGTAGGAAATTTTAGCAGGGGGAAAGATGGGAATAAATGTTCCTCTGGACTCTGGGTGCATGTATGATTTTCAGTCTCCCCTTCTGTGACATGAATTTAATCTTCCTTAGTTAATTAAATTTCAATAAGAGGATTGAAGGTAATTGTTCCTCTTTGATGGAACTGGTCTTTAGGTGGATAAGGGGGACTTCATCTATGAAGTTCATCTACCTTAAGCCTGC
Organism: Spermophilus citellus; assembly: GCF_964194105.1. Lineage (NCBI taxonomy): Eukaryota > Metazoa > Chordata > Mammalia > Rodentia > Sciuridae > Spermophilus > Spermophilus citellus. The sequence goes on from NC_138196.1 coordinate 40,618,330, forward strand.
TTCTTTGGTTCAGCATGCCAAACAGAGCACCTTAACTTGGGTATTGTTTTCTGAGTTCCAAACCCGATTCTGTAAGGCATTGCCCAACTCAGAAAGCACCTGGAAACCCTTAGACGTCTTAAACTTGCTGGGCTTGTTTAAGCACTCCCCTGTAATACCAGATACTTGAGGCCGAGGAGGGAGGATCACAAGGTCAAAGCCAGCCTCAGAAACTTATGGAGACCCTGTCTCAAACTAAAAAATTAAAAAGGCCGGGGATATGGCTCAGAGGCTAAGCACCCCTGAGTTCAATTCCCCAGTACCAAAAAAAAAAAAAAAAAAAAAAGTCTTACACTTGTAAGTCACAATTAACGTGTGCTCTCAGAAGTCTCTTATTGACAGCAGTAAAATCATAACTTATATAGCCAGATACCTCCTCCCTGAGCTTTTCTTCTCCAAAAGCTTGCTGGATCCTTGCAAAATTAATTCCAGAAGTGTCTTGTCATGAGTAAGCTATACCATTAACATAGACTAGACATGTTTGTGTCTTTCCACAATGTCAAAATTTATTGAATAACAAAATTTACAAGCTATATCATTTTCGTGTGTTGTAATTTACCAAGTACTTATGGGTCCATCAAGTCACACATCACACTTTACACACTGATAAATATAGGTTACAGAAAAGGTAAGAAAGGGTTAGGATGGCTAGAGGGTTTCAGAGCTGCAAAGGCAGAAAGCAGATACAAATGCAAAAGAATCACTGCAAGTGGTCAGATAAGATTAGGAGCCTGCAGAACTTGTTCAGGGTGAAGAACTGTCAGAGTGAGAAAACTATTCTAAGACAGGGTCCAGAGAGAAGGTGGTTTGAATTGGGCCATGTCAGGCAGGGAGACTGTGTTGAGCTGAAACTCTGAGGACACAGTTGGCAATTCCTCACCCGGGGACTTTGTGAAGCTCACAGGGTGGTCTGATGAAGGGTCATATGTGCCATCTCAAAGTCTCAGGTACCTTTCCTTTATGTGTTTCAGGTGAGGGGATTATATCTAGTGAGACTCATGGGTTGGTTTCTCTGATATGGGTTTGATACATCCATGAACCCAAGTATTTATGATTTAATTTGACAAATTCACAGGGGGCCATTTTTTAATTAACACCATTAATTTATTTGTCAGTTTGTACCTTATGATCGTGCTGTGCAGATGGTGGTTGTTGGCTTGCACAAACACGGTACAGAGTCATTTCACATTGACACTTGTACTCAGAATGGAATAACTCATGGCAAACTACTATTTGATAAGATGCAATACCTCAGAGTTAGACACAGCCTGAAAACTACTCTTCTACACGCTGTGGAACAACTCAGAGCAGGAAAAAATCTGCTCTACACATACTCCTGGATTTTAAGTGTTTTCTTGAAGTACAGTGCTTCAGAAAACAGATCCACAGCCAGCCTTGACACAAAAGCAAATATTTGGGCCCCACTCCAGACATGCTGAATTGGAACAGGAATCTATATTAGAATAAGCTCCACTGCCCATTCTCTTGGGCACACTCAAGTTTGAGCCATGGTCCTAGGAGACCTGCTTGTGATCAGCTAAACCCTCAGCAGTGCTGCCCCTCAGACAAGTCGGCCTGTGTTCTGCACCCTAGGTCAGTAACTCACCCCCATTCCCCTCCACCCAGTTTCAACCTCCTCTGGAAACAGCATCATCCATCATTCAGTCCTCAACTCGGCACAAGGTTCCCATCAAGGTTTCTTCCGCCTCCTCTGAACAACGGTGCATGTGTTTCTGTTTTCATCCCACAGAAAGTGTCAGATTCACTACCTGTCATCTCTTTCGTGGTTGATTGGCTTAATTTTAGAGAAGAAAAAAATACTGACCCTGGAGAGAATTAGCTAAAATCTGATCACAGTACTTCAGAGATTAAAGACATTGCCATGATCTGGGTTCTTTCAACTAAGGTATTAAGTTCATCACCTGCGACCACTATACCAACCACCTTTCCACTTTCCTTTAAAACTCTTCTCTCTTTCAAATTTCTGTGAAATTTGAATCTTACATAAGATATGAAATAGCCTTGATTTTAATTAACTCCTTTTTGTCTCTATTTTGAAGTTTTGTTTTGGCACTAAGCTGTCTTCAAGATGCTTTTTCTTATAGAAAATCCACATATTAAAAATCCAAGTTGGGTACAGTGGTGCACACCTGTAATCCCAGTGGCTCAGGAAACTGAGGCAGGAGAATCATGAGCTTGAAGCCAGCCTCAGCAACTTAGCAAAGCCCTAAGCAATGTAGCAAGACCCTGTCTCTAAAGAAAATATTAAAAAGGGCTGGGGATGTGGCTCAGTGGTTAAGTGCCCTGGGTTCAATACCCAGTATCAAAATTTCAAAAAAAGCCAAGTCAAAAGAATCACAAGTTTGAGGCCAGCTTCACAACTCAATGAGACCTTCTCTTAAAATAAAAAATGAAAAAAGGGGCAAGGATGCAGCTTAGTGGTAGAGTACCCTGGATTCAATCCCCAGTACCAATAAACAAATAAATATTCATAACCCACTTGAATCTAAAGTATGAAATATGTCAAGAGCTTTGTAATGTTTTGAACAACCAATAAATAAATAAATATTAAAATATATAAATATAATATTATTTTCTTTACATTATTTATTTATATATCTATTATCTTGTATAACATGTCTTATTTTAGATTTCTAATATAATAATATATTAGAAATATAATATATATTATGTAATATGTTAGAAATCCAAAATAAGACAAATAATGGCCCTCACATTTGACCTCATGGCACTGTGGTCAAATGCCCAGATAGTTCGACCACCTTGGACTCCTTATAGCAATAGCCATTATCTTAGTAAATTAACACCAAGTCTGTTTCTCAGTCTCTTAAATTCAGAAATGTAGTTTTGTTGGCACAGAGGTGATAGCTGCTTCTCTTCCAGCCAGAATTTCAGAGATGGTCCATGAGACTCATAAATCAAAGCAGAAAGGCAGTTGATTAGCTTTCAAAGATAAATTAACCTAGAAATGGAAAACCCTGATCCATATAGAATCTATGCATTATTTTCATATAATTCAATTCCATGGGAGCCCAAACCCTTCTCTGAGACTAATTTATAAATTTCTAATAAGAAATCACTGACTAGACTACTTCAAGTATGTATGACTAAGACATTGTTTTCTGGTAAGAAGTTTCCATGGGAAGCAACGTCATGATCTAAGGGATATTGTTATGGGTTGAATTGTGTCCCCCAAAAAGATACATTGGGCCAGGCATGGTGTGCAAACCTATAATCCCAGTGGCTCTGGAGGCTGAGGCAGGAAGATCACAGTTCAAAGCCAGCCTCAGCAACTTAGGGAGGCCCCTAAGCAACTCAAGGAGATCTTATCTCTAAATAAAATATAAAAAGGGCTGGAGATGTGACTCAGTGGTTAAGCACCCCTGGGTTCAATCCCCAGTACCAAAACAAAAAGATATGTTGAAGTTCTAATGCCCATTACTTACCAACGTGATTTGGAAATTAGGGGTCTTTTCAGATGTTAAATTGAGTTGAGGTCATCAGAGTGGGTTCTAATCCAATATGATAGGTGTCCTTACAAGAAGAGATTAGAGCAGGGATGCACAGGGAGAATGCAGCCATGCAGCTACAGAGGCAGGGACAGAAGTGACAGATCTACAAGTCAAGAAATGCCACCAACTGCCCTCAAACACCAGAAGCTAGAACAAAGAAGGATTCTCCCTGTAAGTGTTGGAGGGAGCATGGCCCCAAGGACATCTCCATTTCAGGCTTTCAGCCTCCAGAACTATGAGAGAATAAATTTCTGTTGTTTTAAGCCACCCAGTTTATGATGCTTTGCTATGACAGCCCTGGGAAACTAAAACAGCTGCTTGTCCAAAATGGAAGCTGAAGGAAGGGAATTAGGGAGACTCTCATGTTTAAGGGCGTTGGGCTATGAGAGCCAACTCGCCTTTCTTATTATAGAGGGCTTTTCAAAGAAGTCCAGAATATTCTAAATCATTAGCTAAATTCCACTCTTATATGGACAGTACTTAGGAGATTAAATAGTACTTATGGCGTCATGTTTCAAGATTAACAGAAATCCCATACACTGAGTCAGTCCTTCAAGAAGCAAACGGTCCACTAAGTCTTACAACACAAACTTCACGAATAGGCAAGGAGGCTCTTGAAAGAGCGACTTCATGGTGACCCTTCCATCCTTCCTTCCTTCCTTTCTCCCCTGACTCAACCCTGAAGGTAAACACCACATTTGGACAATGTTTTTCAGCTGGCAAATATCCTAGAAAAATCTTCCTGAGCTTCACATTACAGCCTTTATTCTCTGGGTTTTGAGGCTTCTTTAGGGGCCAACAGACTGTTACCCGATGAGCAACACTAATCACACAGACAATTTTAGCTTATCATTTAAGTTTTTCATGTGATCAATAGAATGAATGAAAGGTTAAACAGTGCACCTCTTTGATGGCCTTTGATAAGACCCAGCTTCCCCCAAGTATGCATGAGCCCCAGAAGCCCCCGTCAGGCAGCAGGACATGATGTGCTAGTTTTCTTCAGACGGCTGCCCTCTGGACGCATGGAGAAACATGCTGCCTCTCCTAGATCAAGGGCCTTCAACTGCTCCTCTCCAGCCACTATGCAGTTAGGAGACGGAAGCATGTCCTCTGGTGAGATGTCTCCCTACCCCTGTCTGGGTCAGGAGATGATGGAGGGAGCAAACAAAGGTTATTCATGTTCTCTTCCAGAAAGATCTAGATATTATTCCTCTTAAACACAGTTATAAGTAAAAGAATCCCAGACTGACATGGCCACCAGGCATGTGACCCAGGTATGGCCCACAACCATCATAACACTTCCAATTAAAACCCAGACAGCTACAAATGTATCCGTAAAACAGAAATTCTCTATCCCTTCCCAGAGCTCCTCAAAACCCACCTTCAAACCCTCCTAGGGAAACTGCCAGGTTGCCTCATATAAGAAAAAAAAGTACAGATATTCCTGACCTAATGATTTTTCAACTTTGAAATGGTGATTGCACCCATATAATCACTGGTTTTCTCTTTCAATATAGTATTCAATACATTACATGAGCTTAATTACACTTTATATAAAACAGGCTTTGCATTAGAAGATTCTGTCCAGTCATTGGCTCTTGTGTAAGTAATCTGAGCACATTTTGGGCCAGCTAGACTCAAATTATAATATATATTAGGTTTGGTATCTTAAACACATTTTCAACTTAGGACGTTTTCAACTTACAATGGGTTTATCAGGATGTTAAGACCATCAGAAGTTCAGGAGTCTATGTATTTTGTAAAAATGTACTTTACCTGTCTCCTACCGTATGCAGCTTTTCAAGGTGTTACTCAGAATACTTAAGGGTCCAGTCAAAAATATTCATATTTGGATACTTGCCAATACTCAACATTACCACCCACCCTGTACAGACACCCTTGTCTGACATGGGCACAATGGAGAGAGCTCAGTAAACAGAGAGAGTAATTATGGTAAATTGGAATATATACTCTGGGCCTCGCCTCTCTTCCAGGGATCAGAAGTACTGAGCTCCCATTCAGAACACCCTAACATTGATAGACATTTTTGGATTTTCTTTGAAAAGCATGTATTTTGTTTTATCAAACAAAAAGCTAAAATCCCCAGCTGACTGATTTAATCCTGGAGAGCAGGAAGTTTTAACAGCACATGATGAATGTCCAAATATCTGCCTCTGGCCCTTTCGGATGAGCTGGGTTTTTCTTTAGATATGTTAATACATTCAATCTGGACGCAGTCATATGTTGAAGATATGCCTTTTAAGATAACTTTGCACATCTCTGCTCGGATCATGAGTCAATCTTCCATTGATCAACATCCTTGTTTCCCCATTTGTATCCGGGGAATACCTGGCTTTCCCAAGCACTGACAACACATCCTACTAAGTATGGCCTAAAGAATGAAGGAAGAAGATCAGAAAAAAACAATGAAAGTGCTATTTTAAAAGCTGTTGTGTTGGATGTTTGTACTTCCTGCTGTTTGTGTTCTTAGGCTTTAATGATGTACAGGTTTATAAAATGCTCTTGGACTGGGATTGTGGCTCATCGGTAGAGCACTTGCCTAGCATGTGTAAGGCACTGGGTTCAATCCTCAGCACCCCATAAAAATAAATAAGTAAATAAATAAAGGTATATTTTTAAAATGCTCTTATTCTTGGAAAATGCATGCTGAAATGTTTAGGGATAAAGTAGCATGTCTACAACTTATTAATAAGTGATCCAGCCAAACACACAACACACCTGGCATTTTGTTCAGTCTAGGTACAGGTTATGTGAACATTTATTCGTTGAATTAATCTATGAGTTTTCTGTATGTTTAAAACCTTTAAAATTAAAATGTTAGTGTGGGGACAAAGCTGTGAGTGCTTCTGCATTCAGCTTCCGTAGAATTCTGTAGAAGCTGGATGGGGACAACCTCCCTTTTTCCCAGGAAGTCTTGCTTTGGAAAAGTCAGTGGAGTAGTCCAAACGCCAATGCTTCATTATCTGAAACGTTAAATGAAAAATCTATCTTCATTTTGGACTGAGAGGTCTTTGCAGAGATTATTTATGGCACGAAGGCATCTCTGCTTCCTCTGGCTGGAGCCAAGAAACAGGGAGGAACAAAAGACTCTGGGCAGGAGGTGAGCTGATCTAGCCAAGATGGAGCAGGCAAGGGTGGAGGTGTGAGGTGGTCGGTAGCCAGCGCCAGTCCTTGGGGAGCAGAGGGAGGCTCCTGTCTCCACCCTTCTGCCAAGAAGCTGAGTGGAGGGGACTTCTTCAGCATAGATTGACTGCTGCAAAATGACCAGAGTTAGCCAGCAAGAGGACTCAAGCAATGGGATTATGGAGCAAAATAATGACTTAGGGGCCTTTCTCCACATTCCTTGAGAGACCTTCAAAAATATGGAGGTGAGGGAGGATTGGCTTTGTTGCAGTATCACAGGCTCAAGTTGTTTTAGTGGACCAAAAATTGGGGATGTATGAGCTGTGTGTGTAGCAAGCTGTTTTCCTCCTACAATCCCCCCACCCCCCTACAAGGACAGATGGTGTTAATGGGAAAGTCTTTATTCTGCCAAGTGCTTAGTGGGCACAAGTTGGGGACAAAAGCTGACTTCTCTGGGATGCTAGCCTGTATAGCAAGACCTTAGAGGAGGGGAGAACAGGGAAGGAATTTGGAGCAGGTAAGGAGTAAATCCAGGATGCAATGAACGAGGACCAGAGATCTGGAAAAGGAGCTGTAGAGGACATGGAATAGTGGAAGGCTGAATGCTTTGCAGTAGGATCATATCCTATAAACACCCCAAACTTAGAACAAATGCTACTAAAATTCAGATCTGTTCATCATGAAGGAGTTCCAAAAGGAAACCAAGCTAAAAGGGGTCTTGGCAATCCATGAACCCAACTAAATACAGGCAAAGTAGGCCAGGAAATGCATGCTTTTTTCTTTCTTTCTTTCTCTCTTTATTTGTTTATTTATTTATTTTTGTGTGATGCTAAGGATCCAACCCAGTGCCTCACTCATACTAGTCGAGGGCTCTACCCCTGAGCTACAGCCTCAGCCCCAGGAAGTCCCTTCTGACAATCTCTGACATACAGGTTTATAATTTCAAGTTTGCTGAAAAATAGTTTGGCTAGACACCTGAAGTCTCTTAGCACTAGCACTAAACTCTTCAAAGTGATTCCTTCCCACTTTTACCAGTGGTGTCTCCCTGCCATACCCTCCAATGTCCTTTAGTTTTGTGCCAGTAATTTAACTGCTTTCTTTGCAGTGGTTTACTGCTATAGACAACCTAATTTGAGATTTGTCTCTTAAACCTACGTCACTTCACTGGATTTCTGGAGAGTTGGAGGGTGAGAGTGTAGAAACAAAGAAGGCATTAAAGACCAGCTCACCCACCCTCGCAAGGCAAGCAGGGAAGGCTCAGCAGAGGCCCTCATTCCTCTTCCCTCAGGGTGGTCAACATCTCTTGAGCTACTCTCAGGGTAAGAAGCAGCTGCTTTGTTATTCACTGGCGATCCCAGGGAGCAAGAGCTGAGTTGTTGGACAAATTGTAAAGATCATTTTAAAGCTTGGTATTAAAGGTGGGGGGCTTTCAGAGATAAATAATGGACTCCAACTTTGCATATCACTGAGCCACATCCTCAGGGGTTAACATCTAAAAGGTGAGTTGGGGTGGTGGTGGTTCTGGGTTCTGGCCACAAAGAAAGCAAACAAGAGTCCCTCTTCCTGGACCAGAGCATCCCTCCCCCACATTCTTTTAATACCTTACTTCCTCTAGCACTTCCTCTGGCTTGGGGGAGGGGCTGGGGAGAAGGATGCAAATTTATCTAATCTCTAAAAAAAGCTTGTGGTATTTGCTGTATTCAGGCTGAAGGGAAAGGAGAACCCCTGAGGCTGTTTCCGCCCCCACAACTCAGCTCTGCCTCTGGAGTACACCTTGTGGTTTCCTTGGACCCTACCAATATCTCCTGGAGATACTGCTGGAAAAACTCCTTCTCAGCCTGTCACAGCACAAACTCTAGGTCCAACCACCAGAGGAAGTCCAGCCACCTGGCACTTCTCTGAACCAAGCAGGTAGCAGACCCTAGGCCCAGGCATCAAGCTTCAGGCCACATCCTCACTGTCTTTCTTAACCTTTGAGGGCTTGACTCAGCAAAGGAGAGGAGATACCTACACATCCGCCCCACAGGGACGCGTGGGTGGCAAGCAGAGAAATGACTGATGGTGCCTGGCCTGTGATAGCCACACGTGTTAGAGGGCCTTCATTACTGGCAACACCGTCCCCCTTGCCCAGGGTCCCTGTGGGAAAGGAAGCCATTCAGGGCAGCCTGTGCACACTGAGCTATTTACGCAGATGGCACCTAGGGTCCTGGAGGTCAGTACACCTTATATTCCCATGTTATATGTGTCATAAGCTGTTATTGTATATTTCAGGACACTTAAATGATCCTTCTTTATTCCCTTAAGTTATTAAAAATGAATGGGCTGGTTCCGCTGGGAAGAATCTAATTGGGACAGGCTCTCCATCTGCTCTTCCTCCCTGCTTCTCAGGCTTCCTCTGAATGATGGGCTGCCCAGGGGTGGGAAAGCTGCGCCAGTGAGGGGCCAAGGCAGCTCAGTAGGCCCCTCTAGGTGGACATATGTCCAGCTGTCCCATGTAGTGAAGCTGCACTGGGCCTCAGTAGACAGTCTGCAGACCGCCTGCCTCAGCATCCCCAGAGAGCAGTGAAAAGGCAGATTCCTTTCCTCCCACACCCAATCCACTGCACCCTCTGGAAGTGGCATCTCAGAACCTCTCCGGAGTTTGAACAGCACTTTGCTCTCACCACATGAGCAGCTCACTAAATTCTTTTTGAGTGAAATAAAAAGTGCCAAGTAATATACCTAGTGGCTTAGAAGGCTGAGGCAGGAGGATTACAAGTTCAAAGGCAGCCTCAGCAACTTAGCAAGATCCTAAGCCACTTACTGAGATCCTGTCTCAAAATAAAAAAATAAAAAAGGGTTAAGATATGGCTGAGGTTCAATCCCCGGTACCAGAAAACAAAACAAAACAAAAAAAATTGCCAAGTAATTCCTGCTAAGGGAGTGGTTAATTCCTCCCACAAAAACGGTTGTCATTTTTTTTTTTTAGGAACTCTTGAAGATTCCAAAACTAGAGTTAAAATAGCAAACCCCTGGATATGTGAGACTTTAGGTGGAAGCCCTGTCCAAATCACCACTCAGGCCCCCTCCTTGCAGGCACACAATCCCATGGAGAGGGACACTGTAGTCTGTTGTTGGCACAAAAAATTTTGTCACTGCTCAGCAAAGTATTCTCCAGGTACTTAAATATTATCTCAGTATTCACATCAATGCCGAGTATAATTTCCAGCCTCCAAACAGGGAAACTGAGACTAGGAAAGATGAAATAATTTGCCTTCTCATATTGCTACCAAGTGTCAAGGTACAGATTCAAATCCAGTCATTCAAACCCCAAATGCCGCACAGTTCTACCATACCCACCAAAATCTATTTCGTGAATTCAAAACAGCATCAGAGTTTCACGAACTATCAGGACAGGCAAAGAATCCCAGGCTTATCTAGTTCAACCTTCCCATTTTGGAAGTTAAGAGGCAAAACAGTGTGACAAAACAGTAAGTGACCGAGCCAAGACTCATACCCAGGTTCCAGACTATCCCCAAACTGCTGCTGCTATATATCCCATCAGCCATCTCTGTGCCTCCCACCACTCCCATGAGGTAACCCTGCACTCCCCAGGTAATCTTTCAGGCAATGAAAATATCTGAATTTTATAAATGTCTTAGACAGTGCTAGATGTACCACTTTGACTCGAGAGACAGAGCATTCCTGATATAAAGAACATCAAATTGAGACCTAGAGTCAATCTCACTGAGTTTACTGACTCCCTGAATGGGCCCCAGTGTTCTCACCTATAAAATAGGGAAAACCCATAATATGAATTGTGTCACCTCAAAACTAATATATTGAATTCCCAGTCCCCATGACTTCAGAATCTAATTGTATTTTTTTTTTTTTGTACCGGAGATTGAACTCAGGGACACTCAACCACTGAGCAACATCCCCAGCCCTATTTTGTACTTTATTTAGAGACAGGGTCTCAGTTGCTTAGCGCCTCATTGTTGCTGAGGCTGACTTTGAACTCGAAATCCTACTGCCTCAGCCTCCCAAGCGGCTGGGATTATAGGCACCACCGTGCCTGGGTCCATTTAATTGTATTCGAAGATAGTCTTTAAAAGACAATTAAGTTAAAATGAGGTCATTAGTTTGCAGGCTTAATACAATAGGATTGGTGTCCTTAAAAGAACAGATACCAGGGGCATGTGTGCACAGAGGCATAGTCACCTTAAAAGGCAGCCTGAAAACTAATAAAAAAAATTTAAAAAAAAAAAAAAAAAGGCAGCCTGAAGATGGCCATCTATAAGCCAAGGAGAGAATCCTCTGAGGAAACCAAACTTGCCCTCACCTTGATCTTCAACTTGCAGCCTCCAAAATAATAAGAAAATAATTTTCTATTTGTTAATCCACCCAGTCTGTATCCTTTTGTTACAGTTTCCATTGCAAACTAATACAATATATTTGGAGAGACTAGCACAAAGATATTGGTATTGGACAAGGGTTTGATCTTTATACTATTCGAGCAGAGGGTATGGGGTCAGCCTGATGGAGACTTTTGCCAGATGGAGGCTGCTGGCTGAGCCAGCCTCCTCCACTGACACTTCCTCCAAGCATCCTAGAACGCACACACCATGGCAAGAATGCCCTCTGCCTTGGACGAGACTGCAAAGCCAGTGATAGATTTATTGGCACTCCTTAAAACTACCATCTTCCCGTCTGCACTGGTCATTTTAGCAAACCCTTTGTACCAACATCTCACTTATCACACTTCAATCTCTAAATACCAACTTAAACTCTAAGCAATTCAATCACCATGACAGCTTCTGAGACTACTTCTTAATAACATCTAAGAGGCTACTTGGATGAATTGGTAAAATATCTCTCAAAGTAGAATGGGTTCTACACAGGGCATGCTCATAGTTTTTTGTGGGTTTTTATATATATATTTTTTTCAGTTGTAGAAGGACACACAATAATAATTTATTAATTTATTTTGTATGTGGTGCTGAAGATCAAACCAGTCCTCACACATGTAAAGCAAATGCTCTGACACTGAGCTACAGGCCCAGCCCCAACTCCCAGTTTTTAATATGCTAACTTTGCTAGTTCCAAGGGATCCACCTTTCCATATCTGACTGCCCTGACCTATTCTAGATTATGCCTCCGTGGTCTCTTGTAATTCACAGTATCCTGTTATGGTTTGTGTGTGTCCCCCAGTATCCATGTGTTGTAAATTTAATCCCCCAAATCATCTGTTAATAGTATTTGGAGGTCAGGACTTTGGGAGGTGATTGGGCCGTAAGTCATCAAAAATCAATTAAACTATTCATGGATTAATGGGTTATTGAAGGAATGATTTTATTATAAAAGTGAGATTTCTCTGGCATACTTGCTCTGTCTCACCCTGTTATGCCCTCTGCCATGTAATGATGAGGGAAGAAGGCCCACACCAGATACCACTACCATGTTTTTAAATTTCCCAGCCTCCGGAATCATGAGCTAATTAAATCTCTATTCTTTACATATTACCCTGTCTCAGGTATTTTGTTTCAGCAACAGAAAATAGACTAAGACAGATTCCCATCTGATCTTTTTTTTTTTTTTTTTTTTTAATCAGTGCTAGAGAGTGTTGAACCTAGGGCCTTGCACATGCTAGGCAAGTACTCTACCACTGAGCTACCTCATCTCCTGAGCCACTGGGATTACAGGTGTGTGCCACCACATCCAGTTCCTCCAGCTGACCTTTTGAAGTTTACCTGAACCTCCAGCCCATAAAGGGAAAAAAAGACTATTCATATTTTTCTTGATATTATTATGATTTCTTACTTGTATTTGTACAATTTTTGAAATTTTACTTGCATTTGTGAAATTATTTAAAGCAAATATTCACTGAGCTCTAAAATACTATATAATACTCTTCAAAAAGCAAAGACACATCCTCCATTACATAGATCTGCTCTATCTACCAGTCATGTGTGGTTATTTAGCATTTAAAATGTGGTCGGCCCCTCTTAAGATGTACTGTGAGTGTAACATATACAATAAATGTTAAAGACTTAGGTATGAAATACAAAAAAGTAAAAATCTCAATTTAAAATAGGTTTTACCCTGAAATGATAATTTGGGGGTATATTGGATTAAATAATACATATTCAAATTAATTCCACTCATTTATTTTTATTTTTTCTTTACACATCATCACCACCAATGAGGAATCTGTGATCCCCAGGACTTGTTCATGTTATAATTTAAAGTTGACATCCTTTCACGTGTCTCTTCCCACTCCTCGCTACCCCCAGACCTATTGTCTATTAACTATTGTCTACCCTCTGCTTCCACAACCTTGACTTATTTAGGTTACATATAAGTGAGATCATACAGGATTTGTCTTTCTGGGTCTGGTTTTTTTTTTTTTTTTTGGTACCAGGGATTGAACTCAAGGACACTCAACCACTGAGCCACATCCCCAGCCCTGGTTTGTATTTTATTTAGCGACAGGGTCTCCCTGAGTTGCTTAGCATCTTGCTTTTGCTGAGAGTGACTTTGAACTTGTGATCCTCCTGCCTCAACCTCTGAAGCCCCTGGGATTACAGGCATGCACTACCGTGCCCAGCTGGCTTATTTTTTTTTTTACTGTATCTTTTTTTCTATTTGTGTTGGACAGTGCTGATTAAGAAGAAAAGCTAAGGCACAAGAAGACTTTCAAGTGCCCTGCCGTAGGTTCCATAGAAGGTCAGTACTAAAATCAGTGACTGGCAGCTTGGGCAGGACTCACCCATGAGAGGAATATAATCAGATGAAATAGGATTTGTACCATCAGGCATGATTCTCTGAATACATCTCTTCAAAACTGAGGTCTTACATGGCGGCGGGCGCGGAGAGATCAAGTCTCTGACCTCTTCAGCTGTGCAGGCCTAGCACACTGAGCCCGGATCGGCTGAATTCAAGCTCCTGTTCGCCTGCTTCCCGCAGACAAACAGCTGTGACTCAGCACTAATCCATCCGGCTGAAACAACTGGTCAGCCCTTCTCATCCTACGGAGGTAAATGCCAACCGAGCCTTCATACGTAGTGGCCACAGGTTTGAAACGGGGCTTGGGAGAGACAGTAAGGACCCACCTGTTGCATTGGTCACCCGGCAAAGGGAAACGAACTGTCGCCATTTGCAAGAGATACCACCATGGCAGAGAACTGACGTCATCAGACTGCGGTGGAGGAGATAACTTCATTGAAACCTGCGGCTACAGGTGTGTAATTCCCTAGCCTTCCCTCTCCACACATCGGGGAAACCTTAAGAGCCCCTCCCAGCTCTCCCGTAAGGGCCCCTCCCAGCTCTCCCATGAGCGCGATAGCCAGACCGAGGGAATCAGAGGTGGCGCGGGACCCGTGGCGCGGAACTACCGCTCCCACCAGTGCTGACAGCTGAGGTCTCTTGCACCAGCTACCGGGGGCGTGGCTACCGGAGGGCAAGTAAAATTCGCTGAGGATTCTCAGCCCCAAGCTCTACAAACTTAGGGTCTGAGGGAATGGCAAACTGGAAGAGTGTGCCCAGTTGTTCATGAAAACAGGGCTCCCGGGAGCAGCAGACCTGGCGTGTAGCCAGTATTGTGGTGAGCGGCACCCGTGAGAGGGGCCTGGCTAGAGGAAAAGTGGGAAGTGACTAGACACAAGAGGAGGCCCTAGACACTCAGGATCGGAGACTCGCCCAGTCTGGGAGGAGCTGCTGCACAGTGATTGGTTCCCGCGTATTGACAGGAGAAACTTGGCCTGGTGGGCACAGCGCTACCTACTGGAAGAGAAGTTAATCAAACTCTAAGACTGCATTTATTAGGTTTGTTTTTCTTTTTTCTTTTCTCTTTTTTTTGATTTGGGTTTTTCTTTCATTTTCATTTTTCTTTCTTGTTGTTTTTTTTAATTTTTTTTACAATTTTTTAAATTTTTTTTCTTCTAATTTTAATTTTAATTTTTTTAAATTATTTTTTTTAAATTTTTTTTTCCTTTTTTTATTTCCTATTTTTTTCTTCTTTTGTCTTTTCATTTATTTTCAATTATCTTATCCCCCCTTCCTTGAATTCTACCTGCTTACTCTCATTCTCTTTAGTGACTTCTTCCCTTCCCTTCTAATACCTTTCCTCCCAAGCATCAAATAAATTTATAGGAGTAAACAGTAACTCAGCAGTCAAACAGAACAAGAAGTAACATGAGCAGCTTCAAAAAGCAAGGAAGAAAAGGAGTACAAACAATGCAGGACAGCCTAAATATTCAGGAGGACCTAGAGTCATCAGAAAAATGGTCATATAAAGAACTCAAGGAACACCTTAGACAGATGGAATGGAACCTTAAAGAGGATACAAGACAGCAAATTCAAGCAGCAAAAGAACACATTGAGAATGAATTACATAAACAGATAAAAGAAGAAGTTAAGCATCTTTATCAGGAGATAGAGATTATAAAAAATAATCAAACAATAATTCTAGAAATGAAGGAAATGATAAACCAAATTAAAAACTCAATTGAGAGTATCACTAACAGAGTGGAGCAAGTAGAAGCCAGAACGTCAGATAATGAAGACAAAATATATCATCTTGAAAAGAGTCTAGCCAACTCAGAAAGCCTGGTAAAAAATCACAAGAAAAACATCCAAGAGTTATGGGATAACATAAAAAAATCAAACTTACGAGTCATCGGGATAGAAGAAGGTACAGAGATTCAAACCAAGGGAATGAGTAACCTGCTGAATGAAATAATTACAGAAAACTTTCCAGAAATTAAAAAGGAAACAGATATACAAATTGAAGATGCCTACAGGACACCGAGCACACAAAATCACAGTAGACCAACGCCAAGACACATTGTTATGAAGATATCCAATATACAGAACAAAGAGAAAATATTAAAAGCTACAAGAGAAAGGAGACAGATTACATTCAGGGGTAAACCAATAAGGTTAACAATGGATTTTTCATCACAGACACTGAAAGCAAGAAGGTCATGGAACAATGTATTTCAAACACTGAAAGACAATGGATGCCAACCAAGAATTCTGTATCCAGCAAAATTAAGCTTCAGGTATGACAACGAAATAAAAATCTTTCATGATAAACAAAAGTTAAAAGAATTTGCAGCCAGAAAACCAGCATTGCAAAGCATTTTGAGCAAAACACTACACGAGGAAGAAATGAAAAACAATAACCAAAACCATCAGTGGATAGTGCCTCGGTAAAGACAGAGGGCGAGGGGAAAGATAATCATGGAGAAACAAACTAAATTTTTTTAAAAAAGGATAAATAATCAAACATGGATGGAAGTACAAACCATATATCAATAGTAACTCTGAATGTTAATGGCTTAAACTCTCCAATAAAGCGACATAGGCTGGTATCATGGATTAAAAAAACAAATCCAACAATATGCTGCCTCCAGGAGACACATCTGATTGGAAAAGACATACACAGGCTGAAGGTGAAAGGATGGGAAAAAATATACCATGCACACGGTCCTCGTAAGCAAGCAGGGGTGGCCATCCTCATATCAAATAAAATCGACTTTAAGACTAAGTTAATCAAAAGGGATAAAGAAGGACATTATATACTGTTAAAAGGAACCATTCACCAACAAGACATAACAATTATCAATATTTATGCACCAAATAATGGTGCTGCGACATTTATAAAACAAATTCTCCTCAAGTTCAAGAATCAAATAGACCACAACACAATAATTATGGGTGACTTCAACACACCTCTCTCACCATTGGACAGATCCTCCAAACAAAAGTTGAATAAAGAAACTATAGAACTCAATACCACAATCAATAACCTAGACTTAACTGACATATATAGAATATATCAACCATCATCAAATGGATATACTTTTTTCTCAGCAGCACATGGATCCTTCTCAAAAATAGACCATATATTATGCCATAGGGCAACCCTCAGTAAATATAAAGGGGTGGAGATAATACCATGCATTTTATCTGATCATAATGGAATGAAACTGGAAATCAATGATAAAAGAAGGAAGGAAAAATCCTGCATCACATGGAAAATGAACAATATGTTACTGAATGATCAATGGGTTACAGAAGACATAAAGGAGGAAATCAAAAAATTCTTAGAGATAAATGAAAATACAGACACAACATATCGGAATCTATGGGACACATTGAAAGCAGTTTTAAGAGGGAAATTCATCACCTGGTGGTCATTCCTCAAAAAAAGAAAAAACCAACAAATAAATGAGCTCATACTTCATCTCAAAGCCCTAGAAAAGGAAGACCAAAACAACAGCAAATGTAGCAGAAGGCAAGAAATAATTAAAATCAGAGCGGAAATCAATGAAATTGAAACAAAAGAAACTATTGAAAAAATTAACAAAACTAAAAGTTGGTTCTGGTATAGCGATACCAGATTTCAAACTATATTACAGAGCAATAGTGACAAAAACAGCATGGTACTGGTACCAAAACAGGCGGGTGGACCAATGGTCTAGAATAGAGGACACAGAGACTAATCCACAAAGTTACAACTATCTTATATTTGATAAAGGGGCTAAAAGCATGCAATGGAGGAAGGATAGCATCTTCAACAAATGGTGTTGGGAAAACTGGAAATCCATATGCAGCAAAATGAAACTGAATCCCTTTCTCTCGCCATGCACAAAAGTTAACTCAAAATGGATCAAGGAGCTTGATATCAAATCAGAGACTCTACGTCTGATAGAAGAAAATGTTGGCTCCGATCTACATATTGTGGGGTCGGGCTCCAAATTCCTTAATAGGACACCCATAGCACAAGAGTTAATAACAAGAATCAACAAATGGGACTTACTTAAACTAAAAAGTTTTTTCTCAGCAAGAGAAACAATAAGAGAGGTAAATAGGGAGCCTACATCCTGGGAACAAATTTTTACTCCTCACACTTCAGATAGAGCCCTAATATCCAGAGTATACAAAGAACTCAAAAAATTAGACAATAAGATAACAAATAACCCAATCAACAAATGGGCCAAGGACCTGAACAGACACTTCTCAGAGGAGGATATACACTCAATCAACAAGTACATGAAAAAATGCTCACCATCTCTAGCAGTCAGAGAAATGCAAATCAAAACCACCCTAAGATACCACCTCACTCCAGTAAGATTGGCAGCCACTATGAAGTCAAACAACAACAAGGGCTGGCGAGGATGTGGGGAAAAGGGTACACTTGTACATTGCTGGTGGGACTGCAAATTGGTGCGGCCAATTTGGAAAGCAGTTTGGAGATTCCTGGGAAAGATGGGAATGGAACCACCATTTGACCCTGCTATTGCCCTTCTCGGACTATTCCCTGAAGACCTTAAAAGAGCATGCTACAGGGATACTGCCACATCGATGTTCATAGCAGCACAATTCACAATAGCTAGACTGTGGAACCAACCCAGATGCCCTTCAATAGATGAATGGATAAAAAAAAATGTGGCATCTATACACAATGGAGTACTATGCAGCAATAAAAAATGACAAAATCATAGAATTTGCAGGGAAATGGATGGCACTAGAGCAGATTATGCTTAGTGAAGCTAGCCAATCCCTAAAAAACAAATACCAAATGTCTTCTTTGATATAATGAGAGCAACTATGAACAGAGCAGGGAGGAAGAGCAGGAAGAAAAGATTAACATTAAACAGAGACATGAGATGGGAGGGAAAGTGAGAGAAAAGGGAAATTGCATGGAAATGAAGGGAGACCCTCATTGCTATACAAAATTACATATAAGAGGTTGTGAGGGGAAATAAACAAGGAGAGAAATGAATTACAGTAGATGAGGTAGAGAGAGAAGATGGGAGGGGAGGGGAGGGGGGATAATAGGGGATAGGAAAGGTAGCAGAATACAACAATTACTAATAGGGCATTATGTAAAATTGTGGATGTGTAACCGAAGTGATTCTGCAATCTGCATTTGGGGTAAAATTGGGAGTTCATAACCCACTTCAATCTAATGTATGAAATATGATATGTCAAGAGCTTTGTAATGTTGTGAACAACCAATAAAAAAATAATAAAATTAAAAAAAAAACTGAGGTCTTCATTGATCACTTTGTATGTCCTGAGAAGGAACCATGCAGAGACAAAATAAGACCAGAAGATGAGCAGAAAGCCCTAACCCTGTGAATCTTGAAGGTTCATCTAAATGACCCAAGAATTTTCCATCCATTATGTCCAGAGCAGTCATAAGAATATTCTTTACCCCACTACCACTTCAAAATGTAGACTACTAAGAACAATAGTGAGACTCATATGACAAATATTTTCACTCTGATATCTCTTCTTTATCAATAGCTCTTGGGTGGTGGTTGATATTCACTCAACAAATCCCCAAATGATGTCATCTAAGGTACTGAAAAGACCATTATCTTGCATAGGACTCACATGGGTATGTGCATTTGCATCTAAGTGAAAATATGAGGAAGAGGGAGGGCACCTCAACTGGTTTGTCTCTACCTCAAGGAGGGAAAGCCCATGTTTAGACACAACACTCAATCAGTGTGGCAAACGCTACTGAGTTTGGGGACTGTGCTCCCAACAAAAAAGTTCTTCTCCCAGAAAGATTTTGCTGGTTCCTTTAAACCCTGAACCTAATCAGAACCATTCAGTAAAGACCCCTGGCTCACCTGCTCACAGTCTAAAATGCCTTCCTCACCTGGAGGTTACTGCTGCAAAAAAAATCCTTAGCAAGACTGGCAGGAACCTCTAGGCATGAAAACAAAACCAAGTCTGTGAACAGCCTGAAGGGCTATCAGTTAAGTTCATAGGAAACTCAGGTTCTTTCCAGAGCTTGCTGATTCTTATTTGACTCGTGACTAGAACATTCTTTAGTTTCAGTAGGCTGGGGGGAGGAGGGGAGTCTAGAAAATGCATCCAGAACTGACTCCAAAAAAAAAAAAAAAAAAAAAAATGTCAAAGCGGTAAGAAAGGCAAAGAAGGTGAAAGATGTCCGGCTTAGTGGTGCACTTGGGAGCTACTTGGGAGGCTGAGGCAGGGGAATCACAAGTTCAAGGCCATCCTGGACAGTGTAGCCAGATCCTGTCTCAAAAATCAAAAGTAAAAAGATCTGTGGATGCACGTCAGTGGTAGAGCACCTCTGGGTTCAATCCCCAGCACCCGAAGAAAAATGAAAGAAGGGGGGGGAGATGATGAAACATGGCTTTATGAACTCAAAAAGCACTGCAGCTTCTAGAAGCTTGGTATAGCTCAGTAGTGACAATTTGTCATGTTTAAAAATTCCTATCAATGACCCAACGTGTTTATGGATGTTTATATTTTATGTCCTGGACCCTGTTTTAAAAGGAATAAAGATAAGTGATCCTTAGAAATATTTTTTGGTTAATTTTTCTGAAATGCTTCAGCTCTTGCAGGGGGGTGAGCATCAGTTATCTTTCTGTCCCCCCCACCACCACCACCACAAGCGCCTATGAAAGAGGGTTTGTTAGAAAATGGATGCAGATGGTGGTCACGGAACATATGTCCCAGTCATCCCCGGAGAAGAGTCAGGTGTCCCGCCCTCAGAAAGGAGCCCTGGCAAAGCCCCTGCTCCCGGGATCCCGCCAGTCTCCAGTCGTGCGCGGCCGGCCTCGCGGGGGCCAGCAGCGTCGCGGTCCAGGCGCGCCCGGGCTCCCCGGTGGGGCTTCCTGAATCAGCACCTCGCCTCTGCGCCGAGCAGACGGGCCAAGCCTCGGGGAAAGGAAAACCCTTCTGAGATCCTCGTCTTCCTTCTTCCCAAATGGACCTTGCTATAAAAAGCAAATTAAACCACCCTCGTTCCTCTCCTCCACGAAGTGGGCATCCCAACATCCTGCCTGATACCAGAGGCTGCCGCAGGTCTGCTGCAGGCCTGGCGACGCCTGCCCTGCTCACAGCAGTAAGGAGAACTCGCCTTCCACTTGGGAACGGAATATTTCCGTCCATCCAGTCCTTTCTTTTCAGTCGTGTCCCCCCCCCCCCCCCCTCATACTCTGTAACATATAATACACAGCAGAAAAGGGCTTTCTTGTTAACACTAGTAATTCTTCTCGCAGCCTCGGGAAGCACTCCCACGGGCTCTGCAAATGGGCTCTGGCTTTATAGTCCAAGGAGATCCAGAAAGCCTGGCCCTTCATCTTCCCCTCCGTGTGATATCGCTCCGTGAAAGACTTACCGCCTTGTGTTCAGAAGTTCTTCCAAAATATAAACGAGTCACTCACTCCACCCTGGAGCCAAAGCAGAAGACAAAATACAGTCAAAAAAGAAACAGCTGAGAGTAGCATAATTAAGAGGCAGGGAGCCCCCTACCAGGTGAGGCCCCCAGGGAAAAACAGGAAATAAAACACAGCATCTCTCTTCCTGAAGCTTCTGATCCTGCCGAGAAAAGAAAAATCAAGGAAAGAAAGGGGAAATTAGGAGAGAGAGAGAGAGAGAGAGAGAGAGAAAGTAACTCTTAATATTTATCATTTATCATATTAATTTAATTGCTGTGTAATTCTCTGCCTCCCCTTACTGTATACTCCAGGGTCTTTGCTTTACTTAAAATTCAGTTTTCACTGGAAAATTTAAGATTATATCAACAATTCGCTGAAAACTAAGACATTCTGAGAGATCTGCAGGGTTGTTCCTCCTAGAGGAGTATGGAGTAACTTTCCCCCAGGGTACCAGCCAAACATAACCTGGTGCTGCCTGAAGCCCTGTGGCCAGGCAGTGAGGCTGTAATGCATACCCTGAGAAGCTTCTTTTCACATTCAGGAAGATCCTACAAGTGCCCTTAGCCACACTTCTCTTTCATGTAAATGGCTTAGACATGTCCTGCATTACAGTTCCACAACCCTAAGGCTGAAATCCATCGCTTCCATAAACTCATGGCCACTCCAGGTACAAGATGCTAAGGAGGGACAGTTCTATGAAAGTGAATCCCAGGAGGAAAAATAAGACTGAATAGCAGGTCTTTAGCCACAAGGAGTTTCAAAATTCCTTACTTATCCATCTTTTATAGTGAAGGATGGAATATATATTTTATTTATTTACTCATTTTTATGCATGTATTTATTAATTATGGTACTAGGGATGGAATCCAGGGATGCTCTACCACTGAGCTGTACCCCCACCCCTTTTTAAATTTTATTTTGAGGCAGGGTCTTACTAAGTTGCCCAGACTGGTCTCAAACTTGGAATCCTCCTGACTCTACTTCCTGAGTAGTTGGGATTACAGGCATGCGCCCCTGCCCCTGACTTGGAATATATATTTTGAACACTAGTTTCTGAAGGCTTAGTGTACCACCAGGACATTTCATGCTGACTAGTTCTCTAAACCATTACTGAACTTGGGGGTCTTTGAGGTTTTCAACCTCAGCTCCCACGTAAAGGTTTTCAAAATGAAACCTTGGTATGTGTTTCCTGAACAGCTTCTCTCTATATGGTCAAGTGGACTTTTTTCTCAGAAAGGGAGAGACATTTCTGGTAAGTAAAGGACCAGAACAGGAACTGAGCCCATGACAGTGAAGCAAAGTTTGCTGCAGGGTGTGGAAGGATGAAGAAGTTTCCTTCAGGAGGCAGCTCATACTCCTCCAGCCAGAGGTCCTTAGTCAAATAGTCTTCTCCCCCAGACCCCCCCCCCCCCCGCCGCCCCAGCTGGGAAGGTCTGGGCATGAAAGCACCAGCCACGACTTCTGTGAGCAGCCAGGCCTCATTTTCAGACCCTAGACCCTGTCTGATGCTACTGTATTAACCAAGCAAACACTGTAAGAAAAACAAATTGTATTAGCTTCCAATGGCTGCTGCAACACATTACCGCAAACTTAGTAGTTTAAATGATAGAATTTATTATCTTGCAATGCTGGAGGTCAGAAGTTTGCGATGGGTCTCACTGGACTGTAATCAAGGTGCCAACTGGAGTGTTCCTTCTGGAGACCCTATAGCAGAATCGTTTTCTTTGCTTTCTCCAGCTTCTAGAAGCTACCCACTCACTTGGCTCACAGTCCCTTCCTCTGACTTCAGAGCCAGCAAAGGCAGGTTGGGTGCTTCTCAACGTCGAATTACTCTGACCTACACTTCTGCCTCCCTCTACTACTTTTTAGGATGTTTTGGTGACACAGGACCCACCCAGATGATCCAGAATAATCTCTCCATATTAAAGTCAGCTGATGAGCAATTTTAACTCCATCTGCAATTCTCCTTTTGTCAGGTCACAGATAACACCAGGCCATAAATGCTAAGTGCTAGGCCCAAAGCAAAAACAAAACAAAAACAACAACAACAACAAAAAAAACAAGCACATCATTGATTCAGGGCCAGAGTGCTCATCATGTGTCAGGGAAAGTCGTCATGAAATCAAAGCAGTATGAAGCATCCCAAGAAAATTGTTTTTGTCCATGAGAACTAGTAGGAACCTCAAGAAGTCGTGTGGCTACCTTTATCCAGTGTGCCTACATTTCTCTGGTCAGTCTGGGACAGTGGTTGAGCATGTTAAAAGATGCACATCCACGCAAACTGTTCACCATTTCAACCTATCATTTTAAAGCAAGTCGTCTTAAACAGCACCCATGGTTTTCACAGTATTTACTTGATTCCCACCCCCACACCCTTATACTCTGAGTCACTGTTGAAAAGAGTTGTTTACCGTCTTGACAGCTCAGGAGGCAAAGTTCTCACATGGCCCAGTAAACACATGATTTTTTTTTTTCCTCAAGAGAAAAAAAAAAAAAAAAACCCATGCATAGCAAATCATATCCCCACTAGCCTATGTGTTGGACTGGATTTGAAAATCTGGCAAATAGTTGGTGGAGGTCAGGTTCACAGTGCATAGAAGATATCCCTCATCTTTACACACTGGTTGAGGCCCACAGACCTATCAAGTGCTCAGTGGAATCTCTCATTTCACTCTCCTGGTCAGTTTTTGAGGGAGGGCACCTGCTGTGCCTATTAGGCAGAAAAGGGAAATAGAAGCTCCAATAGTAGAACTGAGATGGAATCTGGGTCTATCCTATCCGCAAGTCAGAGTTTCCTGACCTTGTCTTACGTTCACTCATGTAATCATTCCAGATGGCCCTACTATTCCTATAGTATTAATTGCAAAGAAAATGGACTGCCTTGCTGCTATATTATCAGCTTTGTGTGTGTGCTTACACGTTTACTGTTGGTGTCAGTAAATATCTCTTTCTGTTCCTTTTCTCAATTTTTACAAATTCCGAATTTCATTATTTTTAGTTTTTCTTAGTCTCTCTTCCTCTGTGTCCCCCCCCCCCCTTCTCTCTCTTCCTTTCCTATAGACATTCGCTGCAGGATGTGTCACATATTCATTTTGGTTGACAGGAAGAGAGGAGTGCTTTTCCATGGTAGACTTTCTGAGTACTTCCTCATCTTAAACCACCTCATTCATTCTGTTCTGTGGCTCTCTAGCCAAACAGCCTCAAGTTTAATGCACTTCCCTTTTCTAATATGACTTATAGCTGTTTCAGTCTCAGCCCAAATCACTGGTCACGTACCCATCAATTTGAAGCCCCCGATTACTTCTGCCTTTTTTCCATCTTCTTTGTTCATTTTATCCACACTTTTAATTTTCTATCCAAAGTGTTCTCATGGGAAGGTTTTTCACCCCAGACACCCACCCACACCCCTCCTACCCTTCTCCATCTGGTTACCTCCTCTCATCTTCTAAAATTGCCATCTGTCAAAACTGCTTGGTTACAAGGAATACACACGTCACTCTAGGGTTGTAGGGTATCTGAATAATACCATGTAGCAGCTTTTTTTTTTTTTTAGTAAAATCCAGAGAAATGGCCTGACATTATAATTCATAAATGTAAATTCATTGAAAATAAATATGTTTTAATCAATGGAGTTGACTCCCCTCTCCCTCAGAGGGGGATTTTGCCCTGTCAAAGAAGAGAGTTTTAATCAAAATAATCTGAGTAATTCACTTAGTTGCAGAGGTGTGTAACACCTTTCTTGGGAGTGTTTGCAAAGGAGGAGTTTTGTTGAAAGGTGGCTGTGCTAGAGAACACCTTAAGGTTCAGGAGATCAATTAAAATAAGCTGCGGAGCAGAGGCAAGGTGAGAAAGGGAAAGCAGATTGTGTTTCCCTGGTGAGGCATACAGGTGAAGGAGGAGGGGGCTTGTTCCAAGCAGAGATGGGAAAGGAGGTGGAAGCCTAGTCTAGCAATCTAAGATGGCCTGTGGGTGTAGAGGGAAGGAAGGCAAAGGACTACAGCTTTGTCCTGAAGCTTGCTTTAGTTAAACTGAGGGGCTTTATGCTTTTAGTTTGAGAAGACACCAGAAATGGTTTCCAACCCAAAGGGGGAAAAATTTTTTTTGTTCCCATCTTTAAAATGGTTAGGGAAAATATCAAATAAGAAAATCAGAACAGGAAAAAAAAAAGTTAGTACCTTAAAACAGATATCATTAGAAACAAGGATCTTACTCTATACTAGCCCTAGGATCTGCATTATACCAGAGAGGAGGGTGAAATCATTTATTAACAACTAACTCCTCTGTGTCAGGCACGATTTAGAGCTTCCAGAACAATCCTGCAAGAAAAATACTTCATTCCCCTTTCACAGTTGTGGAAACTAAGAAGGGGGCAACTAACAAGTTGGTAGATCCTAGACTCAAAGCTGACTCAGCCTGATTCCAAAGCTGGTGTCCTGTCTACTCTTTGCAGAAAAGAGAGGAACATATATTCTCTGTGTACTCTGACTGAACAGACTTCTCATAGGAAGCCACTCGTTTCTGCCTTTGGAAACCAATGTGGATGACCCAATTCAAATGTTTTGCTTATTATTATTTCCTTATTATTGAGCCATTTTTTTCTTGATGTTTAGACAGTAAACTCAGATATTTCAACACTATGAATGCTCAGAGCAAAACTCTCAACTGCTAGTACAGAAGAAGGGATTCTTCAAGAGATGCCACACTGATCATTTTTGATAGGATTTTTGTAAGTCACCTGTATTCATGGTTAGCAATACTAGCTGCACATCAGAATCACCTGATTTTTCTTTCTTTCTTTTTTTTTTTTTTTCAGAAATGGGGGTTTTGCTATGCTGCCCAGGCTGGCCTTGAACTCCTGATCTCAAGTGAGCCTCCTGCCTTGGCCTGCCAATTAGTTGAGACTGCAGGTGTGCCACTGCACCTCCTGTAAAAATCTCCTGGGGAGATTATTCAACTAAATGCCCAGCTCCCTCCCTAGGGCTTCTGTTCCCTAGGTCTCAGCAATCTGTACTTAAAAAAAAAAAAAAAAAGTTGCTCAGCTGATTTTTGATCTGCAGCCAGGGTTGGTACCCACAGACACAGGATAAAAACAGACTTCAGATTTCCTCTCTGTTCTGTCACTTGCAAATGCAGTCACAATGCAATCAAACAGAGGCACAAATCCCTGATCCAGAAACTCTTCCAAAGCAACACAAAGCAATCACCAAATAGTTTGTTAAAATGAAGGCTAACACTAAGCATAAACTAGGGCAGGAAAACCACCAGATGTGAATATATTAAGCTTTATTTTAAGGGATCGCAATGGGAAATTGTTTGAACACTATAGTGGGTGCAGCGAGGTGGCAGATGGTGAGCATCCAGGAGGAGGAAGGCAGGCTGACCCTGCAATCTACCTTAATCCAGTCCCACCTCTCTCTGGCCAGCATTATGGGAAGTGCTCCACTATTCTTTGACTTGCCTGCTCTCTGGGTATACCTGATCCACTCTCATTTTAATCCAAATATGATCCTTTAAAATAAACAAGGTCTCAAATATTACCACATTCATTGGAATTGTAGCAGTAATACCCAAATGTATTCTGCATTTGTCCCATGTATAGAAACTCATGATCATCCCTGTCATCACCAATCTCCATAAAAACCCTGAGTATTATTTTGTTTTGTTCTTGTGGTGCTGGGAATTGAACCCAATGTCTCAGTCATGCTAAGCATACATTCTACCACAGAGCTACCTCACATCCCCCAACCCTGATATTCAAACCTCAATGTGGAGACTTCTGGGAGAAGAATGCAAGTATTTCCCACGGGCTATAACAGTCAGAATGCACTGAACTGTACATTGTCTGTGTTGCTTTAGCTCAGGGTGGTCTGAGGGCAGTCTCAATGCCAGGGAGCCTTTAAAACTAGAAGTACAGCTACTTGCTATAAAGTCTAAATCGTGGTATCAGTAGGTCAGACCCAAAGGGCTCTTAATGTTTTCTGTTTGGGGATATATATTTTGGGGTCACAGAGAGATATCCCAAAAGCCTCCAGTGAGCAATGTTGGACTGTAGGCATAAAAGGTTCTGTACACATAACCAAGGTTCTCAAAGTCACCATGCAGTACAACACTGACAGCACAG
Source organism: Spermophilus citellus (assembly GCF_964194105.1). Lineage (NCBI taxonomy): Eukaryota > Metazoa > Chordata > Mammalia > Rodentia > Sciuridae > Spermophilus > Spermophilus citellus. The sequence continues at coordinate 40,645,359 of NC_138196.1, forward strand.
TCCTTTGAATGTTGCTGTTAGGACACAGCAGCCCACAGCTACCTGCGCAGAACAGTGAAAAAAAAAAACTGCTTAAAGAAAGCCAGACCCAATTAATTAAGTGCAGATGGAGGGTAATAATCAGCCTAATAAAATAGGGACTGAGCAATTTTAAGAAAGACCAGCATGTGAGAAGGAGCCCAGTCCAATCCAGGCTGTGTGAGTTCAGTGTGACCAGGATGTAGGATGATGGAATGAGATTGCCTAAGGAGTTAGAGAGCAGGCTGGTGAGTCAGGCCTCTTAGGATGGAAGTGGCCTTGGGAAGCACAGAGTGGGATCTAGACTTTATTCTATAGGCAGGAGGATATAGTGAAAGCGGTTAGTGACTGGAAGTGATACCAGCAAATTTGCATTCTAGAAATATTCTGCCAAGAGAAAGGACTGGAAGAGGGTACAGTGAGCAGAAGAGATGGTATCCACCAGTAGCCAGGATGAGAATGTAAAAATACAATGCAGACGGAAGAAATGCATATATCCCACAGGAGGTGTTGTCAGCAGGATGTAATTTGATTGGAGCAGGGGAGGTGAGAGAGACAGCATGAGAGCACACAAAGAGGCTTCCAGTGCCATTTACTGAGAGTAACCATTTTGGACTTTTTGAGTTCGGGCGCCTATGGAGGTATCTGGTAAGCCAGTGACCAACACACCTGGAACTACTTCAGAACATTGCCCTTCTCCCCATCAGGGCAAATAACTAGCCCAGTTAATTAGCTCTTCTGTTACCTCTGCATGTTTCTCGCCAAGGGAAAATTCTCTAGGAAAAGCTAATGCAATAAGGCAAGGGCCTGGTGATATCTGGTAAATGTTTACAATTGCTTATTTCCACTTTGCCACCTCCCCCAAAGCATGATGTGAAGCATTTGCCAATTTCTATAGTGTAAATATTCTTGATATAGCCACGTTCAAGATAAAATGTGACATCACTGAATAAGGAATCGGGAAGCTATATGTAAAATCAGCAAGCCATTTCCACACCCGGCTGCACACATTCAGCAAACCTAAAATAAACAAATAACTTTAGTGCAGAATCCAAACCACACTGGCCCATAAGGCCAACCCCCAATCACTTCTACCCTCAAATATCTGTATCTTTCAAAAGTCCTGGTAGAAACAATTCACTTGGTCATAGACCTTATCTAAAGTTGAGTTGAACCCTAGTTTAAACCCTGCTTTCTAAAGTCGTGATCAGCACTTTTCATCATCAGACCCAATTTTACCAGCAGCCTGACTTTTTAAAGGTCTGCCTGTTAAGAATGACTTTAATATTTTTAAATGGTGGCAATTTAAATAATTGTAGTGGTACTACATAATAACCTTGATTTTGCCACTTGGTCCACAATCACCAAAGCCTAAAACATTCACCATCTGACCCATTATGAAAATGTTTGTTCTGCTCTCAAAAGCCCTAAAGAGAAGGCTAATTCTATGTCCTAAAACCTTTTGGACACCACTGTAGTAAGTACTTGTCCCTCCTCCCCCAGACTACCATCCCTTATCTTCTCAGGTTAGGTGGGCCCACACTGAAATTATGAGGACAGATTTAAATGGCTTCACCTCTCTCCGACTTATCCTGGACCTCTGACTATTCCTTCTACCTCTGAATAGGGCTGAAAGGTGTGGAATGGAGCTTTCCCAGGGGCTGGCCTCTGTAACCTGAAGTGAAGACTTAACTACCCATGGGCTGACCTTCACCTACAGGAGACAAAAGATAGAATGTGCTAGTAACTAAGTTGCCTCTCCATTCCTCCTTCCAGTGGGATACTCTGAAGCATGTTTCCATGTGACCTTTCTAGAATCAATCTCATGCAGCCAGTTCAATAAGCCACCTTTTACCTTCTGACTCACTTCCTTCCTTCTGGCTACCCTGCTATGCACCTCCAAGAAAGAATTAGTATTAAGCTGTGCATTAGACTCTTTTCTCTGTGGAACATGGCTAAGAAAGCAGATGATAGTATATTGTTTTTGATAATCCACCTTTGTACATAATAATAATAATAATAATAATAATAATAATGATGATGATGTAAGGTCACCATTGCACACCTCCTGAATAACTTAAAATGGTATAAGGTCTTATTTATTTTTTTGTTCTTTTTGTTTGTTGGTTGGTTGGTTGGATTTAGGTATGAAAGGATGTTTTCAGAAAGCTACAGAAGACCCCAGCATGATGCCATGTCATTTTTTTGGAGACTGGGGATACTATTAGAAATAGAGACCTGTGGGCTGGGGATCTACCTCAGTTGGTATGCACAAGGCCCTGGGTCCAATCCCTAGCTCTACAAAAATATATAAGTAAATACCTAAAAAGTGGTGTACATTTTTTAAAAAAAATAGTAGCAACTCAGAAGAAACAATCAGAGACAATGAGGCAAAGAAAAATAGACTAATTTAGTGAAATGTTTCAGCAGAGACCAAGGAACTCTCATACAGGGAATGTGGACTGCTACCTAACCTCAAAAAGGAGGCTTGAGTAAACCTATCTGAATGGATCTTATTTTATTACCAACTAGGGAAATTGAGGGAGAAGCTACATGTGGAACAGAAACAAAAGGGGAAATAGAAACCCAGGAAAGAGACATTGGAATCAACTACAGAGATGCTAAATGTGCTAAGGGGCATCTAGGGAGTTTGATGTGATGCAACCATGCCTGTAATTACCCAGCATATCCCGTGCTCCATCCCCACAGCACCTGTCAGGATTGCTTTGCCTTCTACAAGGATCTGTGCTCTGCTGAAGAGACACTAGGTAGGAAGTTACTTTGCAGCAGTAGACACTTAAGGCTGGGAGGGGCTCTGACCCATTTTGCCATATATTTAACTTTAACTATTGAAATCCACCAGTCATGAATTGTTTTCCTTAACCCTAGATGAAGGTCTTCAAAGTCAACTCATTCTGAAAATCCAAAACATCTCTTAAGTAGATGCATCTGCAGCACCATGTCATCCTCAAATAGTTTTTTTGGCATGATGAACTCATAATAAATGCTGTTCAAAAGATTGCTGGAGTATGGCTCAGGGATAGGTCACTTGCCTAGCATGTATGAGGGCCTAAGTTTGATCTCTAGCATTGCCACAACCAACCAAAAAAACAAAAAAGTTATTGAAGGCACTGCCAGCCCTTGAATGCCTGCTGCCTTTTCCCTAGAGTCAGAAGCACCAAATGCTCTCCTTCTATATACCTGAGCCAAATGTTGCTTTAGTGGCCTTTCCTTTGAATGCAAAGTCTTGCATTGAGAAAAGAGTGACCTACATATTCACTGAACTCTAGCACATTGCTTAAAATTCTGCTCTCCGGGCCTTGAAGTTGAAAAATATCTGTGGTCAGAGATTCCTTGGCTACTTTTTTTTTTTTTTTTTTGCCTCCATAACCATTTGATGTTCTCAAGAATTAAGTGATCAGCACAGTATGTGGCACCTAAGAAGGGTAAAATAAGTCTTAAGACACCCTGGTAGATCAGTATTGTTGCTGTGGTTGCTACTCACACATTACCTGCTGGGGGAATAGTTATATCAACCAGCCCCTCTCAGCCTTTTCATGAGATCCATCTCAATGAAAAGCTAATTTATCCAGGCCTGCATGGGCTTTCCTGACCCGGATTCCAAACACCACCATACAATTTAAGCTCTGAAAAACATGGTGGTATTAGGAGTGATTTCAATTCAAAAACAAAAGGCACTTAGGATTTTACAGGGGGAAAAATAATAAAAACAAAAACCTTCCCTGAGCCCAGCCCAAGGCCAAACTTTCCTAGAGGACAATAAATAGCCAGGAAGGCCCTGAGCAGCTAAAACTCAGAACCGGGCTGGGGGTGTAGCTCAGCGGTAGTGGGTGTCCTAGGTTTGATCCCTAGCACTACTGCCGCAGTCCAGCTGGGCACAAAATCACGAGCCACTCAAGCAGGAACAAACTTTATTTTTGAAACTCCCGCCAATGCCCCTTACGCTCCCGGGGAAAATATGCCCTCCAACAGGAAATCCCTTCTCCGTAATTCCCTCCTACCGTACTTCTCCAACCAATGGGAACTCTCCAGGAGTCCCGTAGCAGGCCAAGGTGGACAGCAGGGGTCTAATATCCATTTGAATGCAGATCTTAACATAATCATATCATCTCAATGGCTTGCTGGCATCACCTTTCAACCAAAAATGCCATGCATCATTACTACTTGGCTATGGCTCTTAGCACACTACAAAGTAAGTTCATGGCAGAAAAGCTCCCTGGAGCCCACAGTCCCCTCCCCCTGCAGAGTGCATGGCCCAGTTGGGGATGGAAGGGGTTGAAGCTTGCTTCTGTTCTGGAAGACACTCTGACCCCCCCACCATCCAACCTCTCTTCACTCAAATCCCTGTTGGCTTCAAAGAATATTTTAAAACTACACAGAGAAAGATTAGATAGGATGCTATGGTGTAGCAGCACTCTGGCTAAGTTTGCAGTATGTGAAAACCAGGATAAACTATTGTATTTCCATGATGGCTGCAAATATCTGAGCATAGGATAGTTCTTTTGCAAATATTACAGGTTTCCCTCACCCACAAATGCTCACTCTTACCCAATATTGTAACTTCCAGTCAATATGTTTCATACAAATTCAGAGTTGGGCAGCAGAATTGTACACTGGATTCATTAAAGCAGAAGACTCTGGTGTGTTGTAAATTTTTTAAATTTCATACCCCCTCCCCGAATTCCTCAAAATCACCACAAACAGGCTGTGAGGACCACACCCAGGTGCTCAGGTGTACCAGCAGCTTGAGGTTACTCCTTACACAAGTTCCCCTTCTTGCCTTCCCCTGACTGGCCTAGTGACATTCAAAAGCATCAGTAAAGTCCCCTCACACCTAAAATGGAGTAACCTCCCTGGCTTCCAGTAAAGGCACTAGCTGATGGTCCCCCCCCCACCTGCTTCTTGGGGGGTCTGCTCTCTAGAAGCTCCTCCCATCTGGCCCCCTCTTGGTCACCTGGCTCTCTAGGACCCGCAAGTATAATTAGTTCAATTTACTTGCATTTCCTTTGCCTTTTGGAGTGCAATTTCCACAACCCACTGTGTTGTTCCTAAAGACCTCACAAAGGGGACTCACTTCCTTATTTACAACACAACAGCCGCTCTAGGGTGCCTCCTGAGAAAGGATCCACAGGATTTTCCTCTCCCATTCTTTCTCCCTCCAGCTATCCTGCTGAGATTGCAAACAGAAAGCAAACAGGCTCCTCCTGCCTGCTCAGGCCTGAAATAAGAATCCTTTTGCTAAAACGCACACTTTTATACATATTGCTAGACCACGCTGGCCCTGTGGCCTCTATGGACATGAGCAAGAGTAATGCCATCTTCACCTAGATTTTATATGGGGTTATTGCCTTAAGGAGTCCACAGAGCCAGAGAATTCTTTCACGTCTCTGACCGTGTCCTTTCTTCTTCCCTTGCCTCCTTTATCTGAGATGAAAGAAGAGCCTCAGTTGACAATCCACCTGCTCAGAGATACTGGCAACTTCCCTATGCCAAAAAGCAGCTGTCAGTCAACGGGGAAGATGGCAGGCCTCTGTGGGCGGAGAGGCAATGAGCATAAGGACCAGTGGGGGGTGCTGGGGGAAGCCTGAGGGGTGGGGGGAGCAGTGGAGGGAATTGTTCACTGTACTTCAATATACTTCCTGTCTTTAGCTGCCTTTCCACGAAAGAGTGCATTTCTGAATGCACTCTTCACAAAGCTATTAAGAGACACAGGCTCTATTTCAACAATTTCTGTGAGAGTGTCAGGCTCCTGGCTCTCTCTAGAGCCATGGCACCTTCTCTCCCCTAACATGGGGAGTCTCCTTTGGGCACCCTCCGTGAGGTTTATAGTGCTGCAGAAAGAGATTTGGGCAAGGAGTCAGGAGGCCTGGCTTGAAGAGAGACAAGAGTGGACGTCCCTAGGACCTTTCTAAACTAGTGATTATTCTAGCGTCAAGTGAATGAATGAGAGTGCTAATGCCAAGTACCCAGGATGAGAGAGGTTTGCCTCCCTCAGGTTCTTGACTTAGACAGACTAGGACAGCAATGCCTGGAGGAGACCAGAGAGGGTAATACTATGTCACTTTCAGTCAGAGCTTTAAGTTAATACAGAGAAAGCTCCTGGGAAAGTTAGTACAGATGGAGTATCTCTTATCTGAATTTTTTTTTTTTTTTTTTTTTTTTTTTTTTTGTACCGGGGATTGAATTCAGGGGCATATCCCCAGTCCTATTTTGTATTATATTTGGAGACAGGATCTCACTGAGTTGCTTAGCGCCTCGCTTTTGCTGAGGCTGGCTTTGAACTTCCGATCTTCCTGGAAATTCTTATTTCTAAGAAATGTTTTAGATTTCAGATTTTTTTTTTCATATTTTGGAATATTCACATGTATAAAATGTATTAACTTAAGGATGGGGTTCAAGTTTAAACATGAAATTCATTGATGTTCATATATGCCTTATATAAATAGCCCAAAGGTAAATACTTCTAGTGCACCTATGTTTTGATTGTGACCCTTCCCAGGAAGTCAGATGTGGAAGTTTCCACTTGTAGCAAAATGTTGGCACTCAAAATGTTGTGGGCTTTAGAGTATTTTAGGTTTCAGATTTTAAGATCAGGGATATTTCACCTGTATAACTACTTAGCCAACCTAAATTTAATTCAATCAATACTGAAAAAGACAGGAACATGCTAAAAAGCTACTTTACCGTTTTCTAGAAATATCCTAACTATCCACTTGAGATCTGGGAAAAGGTTAGCAAGGAGTCATGTTTGATAGATAGGACAGGTTTCCAGGCTTGGGGCATCGGTAAGCTGTGGGGACTATCTCTCTGGGCCACCATTGTCCACATAGCTGAGTGAAGCCTTCCGAAGGGTAAGGGCTATCCATCCTCCTTCCAAGTCTAGACACACCCCTTCCCCTGCATGAGGCACACCATGTACCAGTCAGCTGACAAAAGACAATAGCAACAGTGTTCAAATGAGAAAGGGGGAAATCCTTAAATAAAACAGAAATGGGCCCCATGGCCTTGGCAGTGCCCTTTAAACTCTGGAAGAATAACAGCTGCCTTGTTTGGATCCAATCTAATCTTTCAGAATTTATGTTCCTTTATGCCCTTACTTGGCTTTCATACAAATAAAAGAAGTACATAGCCTTTGCCAAATTAGATCTTCCTATTCGGCCAGATCATAGGTTTGACCCAAAAGCCAGAAGGCCCATGACCCTTCAAAATAACGTGGACTAGACTGGGAGCAGTAGGTGAGAAGTGAGTGTGTCTGGGAAGATAGGACTTTTCTGAGGATCTCAAGGGGTGGTGATGTCTCTTCTCAAGAGTCACTTGGACTCCCTGGATTCACTTTAGTGTCCTTCCCTAGAATTATATGAACTTTTTTTTTTTGCAGTGCTGGGGATCGAACCCAGGGTCTTGTGCATGGGCTTCCCTAGAATTAAAACACACAGATTACCTGATGTCTAATGAAGTGTGCTGCTCAGTGGCTATAAGAAACTGCTTTTGTTATCAAAAATAAGCCTGTATCAGAGCGAAGTGGGAAGCATAGACCCACTCCGGGGGAGTACAACTCCTGCGGAGCTTCAGCCCTTTACCCCTACAAAGACAGATACAAAGTGAAGCAAGTCTGAATCTCAGGAGCCCTCTTAAGAGCTAGTGATCTGAAAAGATTGCAGGTTGGAGTGGGGTCATCTGGACCTATTTCAAATAACCTTGACTCAGAAGCACTCAGTGCACAGAAAATTTGCTTGTATCCAGAGTCAGTTCTGAACAAATCAGATCCAAGGAGCTGAGTGCCTAGCCTGTATTTTGCCCTCCCACACACCCCACTATAGTCACCCAGGACCAGGAGTGGGAAGCTGGTGGAAAGCTTCAGTTCAATGGGTGAACAACTAAATAGAAATAGATCACCTCTTCTGAATACCCTTAAGCAAAGGAAATTGACTTCATATAAGCAAGCATAAATGATGAGAAGGAACACATTTCTAAATCCTTCTCCCTTATTGCATAAAAATGATTATGTGCCAGCTTTCCACTGGTGCTGCGGAGAACAGGGAAAAGGCATGATCTTTCACCTACAGCTCTGTGTGGTAAAGAAAAATAAAATGACCCTCGCATTCAGAAGACATGTGATCTCCCACATGAAAATCTGGCTGATTCCAACCTGCTAATAAAGAGCAGAAGGATATCTGCTGGTGTTGCTTTCCCTTGTTTTGAGTTTGTTTGTCTGAGAAGGTAGAATTGAGGATGTAATATTTTCTTTTCCCCTCCAGCAACCATTCAAGAGAAGTTAGAGGGTCCATTGTGTTTGAAATACAAACGGTGAAGACTGTGAAGAGAAAAAGAATCCATCAGGATATAGAAGATGCAAAGACAAGCTCAAGAAATTACTCCAGTCGTGCCCAAAAGGAAAGGAGATAAAATGTTTGCAAGTAGCAGTGAATCCCAGGGGCTGGAAACCAAAAAGGATGGATGACAGGGGTGATCTTGTTCCCCTTTCTTAACCAATATCAAGTTTTCTTACCCCAACTCCATAGAACACACACACATCAATATCAACATCTTCTTTTTTTGTTTTAAAACTAACTTGGGGCTTTTTTTTAACATTTTATTTTTTAGTTTTAGGTGGACCCAGTATATTTATTTTATTTTATTTTTATTTGGTGCTGAGGATCAAAACCAGTTCCTCATGCATGCTAGGCAAGCGCTCTACTACTGAGCCACAAACCCGGCCCCAACATCTAAATTTTTTAAGTAAGATACAGAGTTCCTGAATTACTTGCACCAAGTAACCCAGGAGAAACTCAGGGCCAGAATCAGCATAGGCTTCTAAATATCCAAGACAATGAGATGAGAATTTGAATCAGACAGAAGAATTTCTTGGATGTTGATACACATCCACATGAGCACACCCCAAGTTGTCATATAAAATACAGGACATGCACATTCATTTGGATAAATAATGCACAATTTTTAGTAATAAGTATGTACATGGGACATACTTATGCTAAAAAAATTATTCGTTATTTATTCAAAATTCAAATTTACCTGGCCAATGCTGGGCACAGTAGTATATATCTGTAATCACAGCTATTCAGGAGACTCAGGCAGAAAGATCACTCAAGCCCAGGAGTTCAAGGACAGCCTGAGAAAATATGGAGACTCCAGGTCAAAGAGAGAGAGAGAGAGAAACTTACCTGGGCATCTTGTATTTTTATTTGTTAAATCTGACAGTCTTAACACCAACAGCTTTTGCCCTCAATTTATGTTGTTTCTCCCACTAGAAATGCCACCCCTCTTCTTGAATCTATTTAAGCCATGCTCAGCTTACAAAGCTCACGTCACACCTTGCCTTCCCTAGAAATCTCCTGATGGGGCTACATGTTCCGTTGTCTCCCTTTTTGTGAAGACCAATAACATATGCTAACAAAATAACGTGGACTAGACTGGGATCCACTATTGTTTCATAAACTTTTATTACCCCTCTGCATCTATATCGCAAACCATTGGAGTCAAAATCATGCCTCACTCTAACTTTTTATCCTCTGCTGCATTTAGTGTGGGATGAAACAGAAAAAGCTTTTCAATAACTGATGGGAAATTGTTTGCTTTAGGACACACACAGAAAAGACGACAAGAAGAAGATTAAGATATTATTTTCTCCCAAATATGAAAAAAAGAAGGATGAAAGAGTCTAGAAGCCTCAAAAAGAAAAAAAAATTGCATTTAAAGGTGACATTTGTTTGTGAGATGAGGAGCCACAATTAACTTGTGAATTAGGAAAATTATAAGAGCAAGTGATATATTGATATGTACCTTTGTATCTATGAAAATTCTTGTCCTTAACTAAAGTCCTTGCAAATACTGGAAGAGTCCCTGAGCCTTAGAACCTAAAGGTCCTTAGACATCACCTGAGCCACAATATCATCACACAAGTAAAGAACTGAGACCAGTAAAGGAGAGTCCCTTATCTATTGTCATAGCCAGTTAACAACAGCTTACTGGTCCCCAGGCCAAAGCTCTTCCTGTTTGTTGAACTGACCCTCCAGTTTTAGGGGCAGAACCTTACAATAAAGGACAGCTCTGCTCATATAAAAAAAATAATACTTTTGATTGTCTTTTTCTTTCTATAAATTGTTCTTACTTTTAGTAAGGAATCTGGAAGATACAGAAGCACATAAAGAAAAAATTTAAGCTACTCACCAATATGAAAAACCAATTATAGATATTTGATGTATTTGTGTCATGCCTTTTCCTATGCATGCTGGACTATAAGAAAGGCAGGGATCAAACTAATTTTTTTTTGTGTGTGGGGAGTGGTTCTGTATCTTCAGCTCTAGCCCAGTGACTGGCAATTAAAAAGCACTCCATCTACACTTGTTGAATAAATTATTACATCAATATGCATCTACATAGATATATGTAAGTTATATATACAAATGTCTATGCTTATGTAATTTGAAAATTGAAACCATACCATTATAGTTCACTTAATTTTATCACATCAAAGAAATTTTCCCATTTCAGCCAATATCTTCCTAAAACACTGTTTTCAAAAGCTGCATAATATTCTTTTGTATGGCTAAACTATAATTTATTTATCCATTTCCAATCAACAGACATTTACATGGTTTCTAATTATTTTGACTAGTACTATGATTACTCTATCCAGACAAGGATCTCCATGAAAATCAGTCTGTGGAGAAAATGGGCCTATACCTACCCCTTCACTAAAGAGAAAAGTTAGGGAGGTAAAGCAGTAACAAGCCAACTGCCCACAGTCACCTTACCACTCCTAGAAGGGTTATTTAATTCAGCTTCCCTTACAAATCATGAGCTCCGATTCAGGACTGCCGGTACACGATATAAGCCTTAGATGATCAATTTGATTTTATCTCAGTTACATCTTACATGAAAATGTCATCCAAAAAAAAAAAAAAAGTCACTGCAAATGAGAGAAAGGTATCTGAACCAAAGGGCTATTTAGAGTTGATTTCATCAGTCTTGTCCTTAACTAAATATACACTATACACTAAATACGAAATATACTACTGCTAGTAAATATACACTATACACTAAAATACAAGGCTCCTACCTCTCTCCAAACAAGTTCAAGCAACTACACTACTAGGAACATGATCCAAATCCAAGTATGAGTACCAAATTTATTTTCTAGTATTGTCCGTGTCTATAAGTTCCCTGCGGGACCCACACTAGGTTGACCACTTTTTATTGATTGTAAGTTTATGCATATACTGACTTTCAGCAACCTACGAGTTCACAGTTCACGTTGCCCCTTTATTGTTCCCTCTTGGCTGATGCAAGACAGTCCAGAACAGGTCCTTCAATGGCCAAGGGCGCAGTTTCAAGATGCAAAGGGGATCTTCACATATTGTTTTGTTCTGAGTGCTCACTGACGTAGAAGAAAGTGCTAGGGAAGAAGCTGGCAAAACAGGTTCCTTACTTGCCAGGGTCACCTGCTTTTCTCTTCCAAGTGTAAACTCAGCTTAGTTCCTGGAAAGGACAGTAGATTTCAGGACAGCTGTTCAAGGTGGAGCGCACTCATAACCTTCCTGCTATGCAGCATTTTGGCAGGATATTCTGCAAGTGACATCAGGCTACATACTATCTGGGGGCTGTTCACCATCACTGTGTTGTACGTTGCTGTCTTGTGAGCACAGTCAGGGAAGGACACAGTTCAACAGTCCCCTCCAACTCGTGTAGAAATTTAAGGGCCATTGTAGCTGTATGAGGAGGTGGGAACTAGAAGAGATGGTTAGGCCATGGGTGCTGTGCCTTCACAAATGGATTAATGCTGTTATCCTGAAAGTTTGGCTTAGTTACCACTAACGCGGCTCCTGATATAAGGATAAGTTGGCCCCCCACCCTTCCTCTATCTCATAAGTGCTTGATGGCCTTCTACTCTATCACATGAAGCCCCTTGTCCAGTGCTAGCACCATTCTCTTGGACTTCCCAGCCTCTAGATCAGTGAGCCAAATAAACACTTGTTATTTATAAACTACCTAATCTGTGGTATTCTCTTACATCAGCAGAACACAGACTAAGACACATACCTTCTAACAGAAACCCAGCTAATACAGAGCACCAACATCATTGTCAGGTCCCACTTTGTCAACTGATGCAGATTCAGAAGAGACTCCTATAGTTTCTTTTCCAACTAAACAATGGAGAGATTGGACAAGGAGAACCAATATGCTTTATTTTATGAACATCTTCTGACTAATGGTGACTCCCTGGAGTTAAGACTATCACACCTCATCCAGAGCAAAGAGGAAAAAGAATTTTAGAGTCACAGATCGAAGGGGCCAAAATGAAAACCTAGTACAACTCAAACTCCAAGGCAGCTGGTCCCTGAGAATAGACCTCATGTCATTCCATCTTATACCTCGATGGTTGGTACAATGCCTGGCACATAAAGGACACTAAATACAGGATTGAATGAAGAAATCCTCAAAGTCTGACCACAGGGCTCACTTCTCTATAAGTCATTACTATCGCATACAAATAAGGAACTCTTCTTCAATAGAGGAACAAACGTATGGCCAACACGTCAACAAGATCAAAATGAACCTGAAAAAGAAAGAGATTGTGCCAGGACTGCTGGGGCATCCTAGGACAATTGTCATCTCTCCTGTACCTCACACAGGGTCAGTAAAGATGCTGGGTGTGGTCCAGAGGTAAGAGCCTCAGAAGGAGTCAATACGGGGGTAGATAGAAAAGAATGGAAAGGAAGAAGGAGAAACACAAGGAAGGAAGAGTAAGAAAAAGAGCAGAAGAGTCCTTATCTCCATGGGCTTCTCAAATGGCAGAGCCCAGGGGGGAAGTAGGTCAGGTCCCCTGTCTAGTATTTGTGGGTTCACTCCCAGGATGATTTGCTAACTCAAAAGACTAACTGGATCCATCAGTAGGAGGCCATGGGAGGTACTGGGAAGGACTTCAGCTCTGGAGGAAGAATACTCAGGGTTGAATTCTGCGTCTGGCAGTTGCTAGAAAAATGAAAAATATATTTCTCTTCCTTTACATTTACTTTTTAAATAAAAACACAAGATTATTTAAAGCAATAATTAGAACACTGTGTTGTTGGGTTTATATCATATATGAGTATACATAACAATAATGGTACAAGGGAAAGGGGTGAAGGGGAGGGTATAGGAACAAGGCTGTATTTTTTCTTTCTCTTAAATTGGTTTTTCTTTTTTGTTGTTCTTGTTTTTTGTTTGTTTGTTTGTTTGTTTTTTTAACAAGGGTTGAACCCGGGATGGGGTGGGGAGCTTAACCACTAAGCCACATCCCCAGATCTTTTTATTTTTTATTTAGAGACAGAGTCTCCCTAAGTTGCTTAGGTCCTCACCAAGTTGCTCAGACTGGCTTTGAACTTGCAATCCTTCTGCCTCAGCTTCCAGACCTGTGCCACCGCGCCCAGCCCTGTTTTTACGTTTTATCAGAATTAAGTCAGTGTACCTGATGTACACTGTGCTGAGTTAAGATGTATATATTAATCCTTATAACAACTACAGAGAAAATAGCTAATGAAAAAAGACACATACACAAAAAAAATTTTAAGAAAAGTATTCAAATGGTACATTGAAAATATTTCCCTAATCTAAAAAGAAGTCAATAAAGTAGTTACAGAAGACTAAATGGGTTAGTCAGAGACAGGCTGTGCTACACGAGGTCCTTGTCATTTTCTTTGTTTTGTTGTCATTCAACTCTGGGAGAAAAGAGAGCTTCCCTAGGAAGCTGGGAAGATGGTGAGTCACCAGGGGTGCAAAGTCAGCAGACCAGAGAGCATCCCCACACCAGTGTGGTTGGAGAACAGGAAGCTCTTGACAACCTCAGAATTCTTCCTAAGTTGTAACAATGTTGGGGGAGGGGAGAGAGGAAGTGGAGGTGCCTGGACATTTGCCCTAGAATAGGACCCAGAAGATGCCTCTGACTTTCAGCCCAGAGAGAAGGCTTGCATGAAGATGCCAGATTTAGAGAAGGTTTTTCTAAAATTGTGTGAAGAACAACAGAAACCCACCAAAGTTGATCCTGCCCGTGTCAAATTAGTGAACGAGGAAGGAGAAGTAGAGCTCCAGCTATTGTGGGCTTGCTCTTGCCTCCTAAAGGGAGGAATATTTATGGACTTGACCACATGCCCCCAACTTTCCCCATCAGGTCACTGAAGCTTTAATCTGGAAAGGCAGAAATTAACATCCCACTAAACAGATGGAGAAACTGAGCCAACAAAAGGAGTTGTACTTTCCTGAGAACCTGGCAGCAATTGGTAAATCAGGATTCAGTTCTTGCCTTTTCTTCTGTAACACAACCACTACTATCTCAATCAAATAAAAATATATTGTGTCTAAAATCAGTACTTCTTTTTTTCTGGTGGGGGTGGGGGATTGAACCCAGGGCCTCAGACATTTTAGGCAAGCACTCTACCTCTGAGCTGCAACCCAAACTCCTAACCCTCTTTTTTTTTGAGATAGAACCTTGCTAAACTGCCCAGACTGGAATCCTACTGCCCGCCCCCCACCTTCTGAGTACCTGGAATTTCAAACCTGGGCCTCTGTGCTGGGCCAAGGTTGGGAATATTTAGAGAGAGTTGAGGCTGAGCAAAATGAGTGAAGAGCCTCTGAGCGAGCTGTGTGTCCATCCCCCCACCCCCACCCCGCCTAGAGGTCAGACTCCTGACTGTTGAAGTCTGCCCCAAATAGAGAGAGAAGCAGTGTGTTTCCATAGTGCCATAACAAAGAACCACAAACAGGTGGCTTGAAACAACAGAAAATACAGCCAGGTGCTGTGGTACATGTACAGGAGGATCTCAAGTTCAAAGTCAGCCTGGGAAACTGAGCAAGACACTGTCTCAAAGCTGAAAAAAAATAAATAAAAAAACAAAAAATTCAATGGGGCTGAGGATGTAGCTCAGTGGTAGAGGGCTTGCCTAGCATGCACAGAAAACTGGGTTCAATTCCCAGTACTGCAAAAAGAAAAAGGAAAAGGAAAATGTATTCTGAATCTAGAAGTCCAAAATCAAGCTACCAGCAAGGCTGGCTCCCTGATGGACTGAGACACTGGATCTGCCACACCTCAAAATCCCAGGGAGGGAGAGAAATCCCACAAGACTGCAGATGGGGGAAGTAATCTTGGATAGAGATTGCTCAGACGGCTAAGATAAATGAAGAGACAACAGCAAATGAGGATGTGAACAATCTGAGCCACAGTGAGGGGCTGAGGTGAAGTCAAGGAAAATATGGGGAATTAAATTTTTGCCACCAGAAGGGCAATGGTGCCTGGGATTGGGATCCCAATACAAGTAGCACACAGGACCGTTGTTTTAGGAAACAGGAGCATCTAGACAAGCCAATTGTAAAGTTAATATGGAAAAATTTTAAAACCAGTTTATCCAGGAAATTTTTGAAAATAGAGAACAATGGAGGAAGATGAACTATATTAAATACTAAAATATAAAGACTGAGACTGGGGATATAGGTCCGTGGCAGAGTCCTTACTTGGCATGTGCCAAGCCCTGGGTTCAATCCTTAGTATGGAAAAACAATAATAATAATAAGTCTACAAGAAATAAAATTGCATAATATTTAAAAACTAATAAGCAAACAGATCAAGATGATAAGTCTAAAATTCCAGAAACTAGACCTAAATATATTTCATATATAACCAAGTGACATTTCAAGTCAGGGAGGGAAATATATATAATTCATACCATAGCAGAGGCTAACTTCACTAAAACATAAATAGATACCAATTCAAAGAAAAAAGAGAAAAAATATCAGTAGTTCACAGAAAAGAAAATTCAAGTGGCTCTTAAGTAAATGAAAAATATTCAAAAGAAATGAAAACACAAGGAGATGACATTTTTTTCATCCAACAATGTAGCAAAGATCAAAGGACTGGATGATGTGCCATATTGGTAAGCTTGCCAGTCACTTACTTATTTTGTTCTTAAATTCATTCCCAGGCTTTTTGTGCCCTGCAGATTTCACAGTACACTTTGTCACCAAGAAGCATCTCACAGAATGGCCACCTGAAGTCTCAATTATTCTCCAGTTGGAAGACCACACACCAAGGGCATCATACACACCTTGAACCAATATATGGTGTAGTTGCTCCCAGGGTCAGAATACACTTCATTGGGAGCAAAGAGATAGGACAGTGACTCCTTTCTCTACACCAATTGCCATTCTCAGAATTTTTGCTGGAGTTCTGAGCAATTTCATCTCTTGGAAACCAAGGGACATAACAGTTTCAGAGAGTAGGAAATTGAGACCACCAACTGGCTCCTTTGGGCTCCTCGTGTTGGCTGAAGAGAATAACCTCAGTTACTCAGAGGAAATTGGGTTTCTGATACACAGTGGGTCAGGAAAGTCTGTGTGAAGGGATTCTCTGGGGGTACCTCTTAGTACTTTTTGACCAATGGTAAAAAATAACAGAATGCACTGCACCCAAATGAGGCAGGACTCTTAAGAAATCAGTCTTTGGGAATTAAGATTGGAATCATTCCACCAGGTAAAGATTCCCAAACAGCCAAGTGCTCACAGAAGACAAAGAGCATGTGGGCGAAATGCATAGTTGAAGAAGAAAGTGATCAAGATCAATGACAGCCTCGTGGCCAGTTACAGACATGAAGACTGAACAGCTATACCTGCTTTTATACTCATCAGTGGTTTCTTTTGCTTTCTAATTGCTGAGAAATTTGTTCAAGAGATGTTCATAGTCCTTAAGTTGACAACCAGCTAGCCTGGAAATAGAGATGCATATGGTGAGAGAGGGATTTTATGTGTACCCATTTAATGGAAAGGGTTTAGAGGTAGAGATGGTAAATGACAGTTATAGTCTCTCAGGCAGAAGCACAAAGTCATTTTTGTATGGCAGTTAGATATGGGAAGAAGGGTGGAAATGGGGACTGAGCAGCAAGAAAATTGGATTGTGCAGTTTGTTTTTGTTTTGGTTTTGGTTTTGGTTTGCATTTTGTCCCTTTCGGGTTCATTCCCCATCCTCCTTCGTCCCAGTCTGTATCATGGGAAATTGTATTTCTCAAGCTGAATTCAGAAATGGGAGGCACTGACAGAAAACAGAATGGGTAGAGCCCAGAGTATTTCTCTCTCCCTTTCCCTCTTTGGCTGGGGACATCTTGATCAGCAGCTGTTTCTCCTCCAGCTTCCTCCTGACAGCCTGGCCCTCCAGAGTCCAGGGTCCTATCAGGCTGGTCAGCATGACTCTACCTTTTAGCTATGGATCCTGGGATCCACCAGTACTCTCACTTCCTTTCCTCTGCCCACTATTGCCTGAGGCTGTCTCTCCTACCCCATCTTTGACTTCTTAGCTCTTCCATCACCTGGGCAATCAGTGTCCTGTTTTTGTTTTTTTTTTTTGGTTGTTGTTGTTGTTTTTTAATATTTATTTCTTAGGTGTAGATGGACTCAACACAATGCCTTTATTTTTATGTGATGCTGAGGATCGAACCCCGGTCCCGCCAGTGCTAGGCAAGCACTCTACCGCTGAGCCACAATCCCAGCCCCCAGTGTCCTGTTTTAAATCCTCAGAAATGTCTGTTTTTCTTGACAGGCCACTGGGTGTTTAGATGAGCGATGGGAAAACCAATGGGTGGGGGTCTGAAATAGAACATATCAAGTAAACTGACAAGACTCTGTTGGAAAATTAGCAATATCTACCTCTCTGTAGCTGTGCAAATCAGTTACAAAGACATAAGCTTTTGTTCTAGAAATTAGACTTCTAGAATTTTTTACTGTTTAATTAATGTTTGCGTAAGACTACTCATTGTGGCATTGTTTGTAAAAGATTGGAAACTACCTAAAAGTCCACTGACAGGAGACAGATCAAATAGATTAAGACATATTCCTAAAGAAAAGGAAAATTCAGTAAACTAATATGGAATATAAAGTAAACTAATATGCAGTCACCCAAAAGAATGAGGAAGATTTTTATCAAGATACATTCCTAAGAAATGAAAATACAAGATGCACATCAGTGCATATAATGCCACCATAAAAATAATAAGTATACAGAATATATTTGCTTATATTCACAATGATTCTCTATAGCAAGAAAGTAATAAGATTGGCCCCCTCTGGAGAGAAAGACTGGAGAAATGGGAAAAGGAGATGAGCAGGGCATTTTTTTTTTTTTACTGCTTACTCTTTTGTATTTTTAGAATACTGCAATATGTAAGGAATTACAAATTTCAAAAATAAGAAAGCAGTATGGAGATTCCTTGGAAAATTGGAAATGGAACCACCATTTGACCCAGCTTTCTCTCTCCTCAGTCTATACCCAAATGACTTAAAAACAGTATACTGCAGGACACAGCCACATCAATGTTTATAGCAGCACAATTCACAATAGCTAAACTGTGGAACCAACTTAGATGCCCTTCAGTAGATGAATGGATAAAAAAACGTGGCATATACACAATGGAATATTACTCAGCAATAAAAGAGAATAAAATCATGGAATTTGCAGGTAAATGGATAGAGTTAGAGAAAATAATGCTAAATGAAGTTACCCAATCCAAAAAAAACCAAATGCCGAATGTTTTCTTTGATATAAGGAGGCTGATTCATAGTTTGGTAGGGAGGGGGAGCATGGGAGGAATAGATGAACCCTAGATAGGGCAGAGGGGTGGGAGGGGAAGGGGGTATGGGGTTAGAAATGATGGTGGAATGTGATGGACATCATTATCCAAAGTACATGTATGAAGACACAAATTGGTGTGAACATACTTTATATACAACCAGAGATATGAAAAATTGTGCTCTGTATGTGTAATAAGAATTATAATGCATCCTGTTGTCATATATAAATAAAAATTAATAAAAAAGTTTAAAGAAACAAATTTCAAAAATTAAAAAAACTATTTTTTTAAAAAAATGCAGCTCTACACTGCTTGTAAGAGACAACTTAAGATACACACATGCAGAGCATGAGTGAGATTAGAAATAAGTGGATAGAAAATATATACTATAAAAAGTTAAATCAAATGCAAAAGAATGCTTTCTTACAAATAAATTTTAGAAGCCAGGCATGGTGGCTCATGCCTATAATCTCAACAGCTCGGGAGGTTGAGGCTGGAGGATTGCAAGGTCAAAGCCAGCCTTAGCAACTCAACAAGGCCCTAAGCTACTTAGTGAGATCCTGTCTCAAAATAAAAAATAAAAAGGACTTGGGATGTGACTCAGTGGTAAGCAATCCTGGGTTCAATCCCTGACACCAAAAAACAAACAAATAAATCAAATTTAATTAGACAAAGTAAAAGCAAAGTAAAAGCATTAACAGAGGCTAAGGGCAACATTATATAAAATTTGTATGAAAAAAAAAACCACCAATCTTGACTGTGTATGCTTTTAACAGCATAGTCATAAATATATAAAACAAAATCTAAAATAATCACAGGGAAGAAACAGATTATGCCAGGAAAGAATTTTAAGGACTGGAGATTAGAGCAATATTAATAAGTCTGATCTAATATAGAGATCTATATATAATTTCACTGTCAAATGGAAAGTCTATATTCTTTTCAAGCACATATAGAACATACCCTCAAAATGGCTACAACTGTAGGAGGCAGAAGAAAGTTCAACACATTTCAGAGAACCTGTGTCATTCTGGCTGTGTTCTTTGACTATATGCTGATCAGAAACCAGCAATAAAGACATTGACTTACAATATGTTTGGGAAATTTAAAAATTCACTCCCATGTAATTCATGAACTTAAGTAGAAATTATGATAGAAATGATGCACTATTTGGAACATAGCAACAATGGAAGTATTAAGTACCAAATGGAGGCAAAGAATATTTAATGAGAAATCGGTAATTTTGAATGCATCTCTCTTACAAAAACCATAAAGATTGAAAATAAGTTAATAAACCATTCACCTCATAAAGCTAAGGTTTACAAAAAAATAGAAGAAAGGGTTTGGGGGGTTAGAGTGTTTAGACAAATGCATCTAATTTCTCTTCAGAGAATCCACTAAAACTATATAAAGGAGTTTCTTCAAAGGACAGAAAGGCGCAGCACAGAGAGACTAAAAGAGGAGACAACAGCAATGTAATGCGGGAGCTGGGATGAATGATGATTCAGCAAAGCTGTGACCGTCACCATCCTAAGCCAGCAGCAGAAAGAACGGTGGATAAATCAGGTTTGCAGGCAGCAACTTCATGGGAACAGTGGGGGATATCAGGTGCTTCTGGAATTGGGAAGGCAGGGGATACAAATTAAGAATTTGGTGAAAGCTTTTTGTTTGAGAAACAGTTATCCTTAGAGACCATCCTGGAAAAATGACCAGAGTCCTCTGGACAGGGGGCCCCCAGATAGATTTGAGGATATAGATGTCCTGCTCCAAAGAGGGAGATGAAGTGTCTTATGCAGCTTGGTTAAGATCAGAGATCTTTTCTCCAGGGATTCTGATAGTCCCAGAGGAAAGATCTAAAGAGACTGATTTCAGGAGTTTCTCCAAAGAACAGCCCACACAGGTCACCCTACAGCCTGTGCATCAGTCTCTTCCATCCTCTTGAAACTTCCAACTACCTTTTTGAGCAGCTAAGTAGGCAAGGATCACTTTTTCCAGGAGAGCTTTTATGATTCTCAAGGAATTCTAAAGTCACAGAATGACTTGAAGACTCTATTCAACATCTCCTCTCTGGCACTGGGAACATTACTCTTTCTCTGCACAGCTAGGCTTGAGCCAGCTGACCAGTCTTTTGAAACTGACTTTGGAAACATAGTAAGTAGGAAAACATACGCAGGTTGTAAAACTGTAAGGAAACAGGTAGTTTCTGGAAGCAGAACAGATTCAGTGAGGCAGATACGCACGTGGAGAACTGTGCTGGCCATCTCCATATGCCCGTCCATGCAGATTCTTTCTCTGCTCTTCGCTGTCCTGCTGTGGATCCCCACAGTCTGCATCGCCATTGTACCCATGCCTTCTGGCTTCCTTTGAGGTTTGACCAATGGAAAACAATAGCAGAAGGATGGAAGGCAGGAGAAGACAGATGGCAAGATGTTTATTTGCCCACTGCCTTCCATTTTTGCATATTTTTATTGGGGGATACATCTAGCTAGACTTTAATTCTTGTCCCTACAAGAGGCTGGGGGCCTCTTCCGTACCTCCAAGTCTCACCTGGCCTCTACTAACATCATCTCCTCCTCTTGCTCCCACAGGTAGAATTGGATCAATAGGCAGAAGTGATATTATGTCCCCCTTCCCAAAAAAAAAAAAAAAAGTGCGGGGGCAGTTGGTGATCTTTATAAAAAATACAGTGATCCTAGGCCCCATAGGACCCCATGCACAAAAATCAATTTCAGGTTAATTAAAACCACAAATCGAGGTTGGGGTACCTGTAAAACTTAATGCGGAAAATATAGAATAATATATCCATGGCCTCTAGTGAGAGGGAAAATTTTCTTTTTTTTTTTTTTTTTTTTTTTTAATTTTTTATTGATTATTTAAAGCATTACATAGCTCATGATATATCATCTTTCATACATTAGAC
This sequence comes from Spermophilus citellus, assembly GCF_964194105.1. NCBI lineage: Eukaryota > Metazoa > Chordata > Mammalia > Rodentia > Sciuridae > Spermophilus > Spermophilus citellus. The sequence goes on from NC_138196.1 coordinate 40,666,923, forward strand.
TCAAATTGTGGGGAAAATTTTCTTAAAAAAATAAAAAGGGGGGCTGGGGATGTGGCTCAAGCGGTAGCGCGCTCGCCTGGCATGCGTGCGGCCCGGGTTCGATCCTCAGCACCACATACCAACAAAGATGTTGTGTCCGCCGAGAACTAAAAAATAAATATTAAAAATTCTCTCTCTCTCTCTCTCTCTCTCTCTCCCCTCTCTCACTCTCTCTTTAAAAAAAAAAATAAATAAAATAAAAAGGGGACAAATCCTAAAGTGAATTTTATTATATTAAGATAGATTTATTTTTCTTCACTAAAAGACAAACTTAGAAAACAAGGAAAAGTCTGGGAGAAGATACCTGCAACATTAAAAACTAACAGAAGATTATGTTCAAAATTTATAAAGGATTCCTAAAAATAAATGAGAAATGGACAAGCATTTTCATAGAAAAGGAGACAAAGAAAGAAAGAGGCACATCACAGGGGAGGAAAATGGTTACTGAGTATATGAAAAAATACTCACCAGCCCTGATAAGTAGGGAAACGAAATGCAAAATAAAACAACAGCAAGATAACTTCAGTTGGTGGAAAATGTTGGGGTGATAACACTGAGGATGAGTAAATATGGAGAAACAGGGCCTCACATTAGTACTTAAAGTTGGAGAGATTTGGCAATAGTAGAAAATCTAGCAATTCTACTTCTAGGTATTCATGCGAGGAAAAAAGTCCATCGGTGTAGTAGGATATAAGTACTAGAATATTTGTTTCAATGCTTTGTAAAAGGCAAAAAAAAAAAAAATGGGGAAACCAGATAAATATCAAATGGAGTGTGGGTAAATTATATCAGCAAAATGGAAAACTATGTAGTAATACAGTCAAAAATAAAATAGCATGGAGAAATCTCCAAAATCAATAGTTAGATGAGAAAGCAAATTATACCTGTCCTTCTAGATACCACTGGTAGAACTCATGCTTAGCATGCACAAGTCCCTGGGCTCAATCCCCACCATCAAACAAAGATTTGAAAGTTCAAAAAAATATGTTTTCAAAAGTCTAAAATGAAACTAGTTTTTAAGGATAAATACACATAGAGGGAAAATGTAAAACTCATGCATAAGAAGAAAACATACCAAATTTGGGATAGTGGCTACCTTTGGAGAAGAAGGACAAGAGAGAGGGAAGAAGCAGGGAGGAGGGGAGGAAGGCAAAAAGGGGTTCCCAGGACATTAAGATTCAGTTAGTTTTAACATCTGACAAGAACAACTTAGAGGAGGAAAAGTTCATTTGCAGCTTGCAGTTTCAGAGGTGCCAGTCCACAGATGGCCCACTCCATTGCTCTGGGCTCCAGGTAAGGTAGCTCATCGTGGGGGAAGGGCCCAGCAGAAGAAATGCAGGGAGGCACAGGGAAGATGAACCCTTCCAGGCCACATCCCCAGTGACCCTCCTCCTCCAGCCAGGCCCCACCTGCTTAAATACCACCCAGTCATTCAAATTAGGAATGGACAGATTAGGTTACAGTTCTCCTAATCCGATCATTTTACCTCTGAATATTCCTATCATCTTAACAAGAGCTTTTGAGAGACATTTCATCTCTAAACCTTAACAACGGCCAAGGATAAAAAGGATTTTGATGGATTTGGGAAGTGAATACACAAGTTTTTGTTTAATGTTATTCTTAGTACTTTCCTGGATGTTTAAACTGTCTCATGAAAATGTTCAGGATCTTGCTATAACCTTAAAGGGTATTACTAGACACATGGCCTCAGAGTAGTAGCAATAAGACTCTGATTCCGTGTGAAGTGCTGTTGCATGCTTGGACCACAAACGAACAAGTGTTCAACTAGTAATCAGTGACCGGGACCTGTCAACAGCCACAAATGAGGTCAAAAAAGAAACAAGGGAAGGCACCTGGGAGGTTTATCCTAGAGTCAAAGACATTCTGAACTTTCCCAAGCAGTGGAGCACGCCAGCAGTGCAGGGAATGTCATCCTGGAAAGTGGCAGGCTGCCAGTGGCCACTTTGTATGCCACAAAGGATACAAATTCAGATGAGACACAAATGCTGTCCAGTTCTCATCCTCAAGTTGCAGGGCAGCTCTGGCCATGAGATTCCACATGAAAAGAATAATGTTCCTGGACACTGCCGGAGACGATGACCTAAAAATGCACAGGCCTTTCCAAAAGGCACAGTCCTTCCAGCTGCACTCGGAGTCCTGAACCGGATCCCCTGACGGGCCAACCTCAGGCTGATTTGGGGGGTTGGCAGATAAGCCTCCCTGGAGCTAACTTGGTTGTCTTGTGGATTTTCAGACTCATTGGAGACTTGTTGTTGGTCTGAACTCCTAAGTGCTGTGCCAAGATGCAGCAATCTATTTACATTCACTGGAGTGAACCAATAAATGGGCAAAGAGCTCATTTGTGACACTAAGTACAGCTTCTCTCTAGCATGAACAGTCAACAACAAGCTTCTCATCACTTCTATTCCATTAAACATTGCAAATTAGAGTCCAAGGAGGAAGCTAATTTCCAATCAAACAGAAGAACCAAGGGAACCTAAAATCTGTTGCCTGTTTCTGCCCATATGGCTGTGTAGGCACGCTCACAGGCCAGCTCACCCACTTCAAAATGCAGCAGAGCAAAATACATGGAAATAAACCAGTGACTCGATCCTGTTTCATGAGCTCCTTTGCTTTTGTTATAGTCGTCCATTTTGATACAACCGGAGGGGCATGATTTGGATACTCCAGGGGTACAGGTGTCTACAATGGATTTGCTTCCTGGCTGGGGTCCTCTTGCCACAAATGCCCAGGCAGCCTCAAAGCACACTATGACTTTCCACAGAGCCATTGTACCTTCTGCCAAATGAGAGCACCACATCCACGTTTCAGACCAGTTCATTCTGCTTGAATATAATGTGTCTCATTAATCTCTTCCATCTGTTGTTTATGTGCATGAACAATCCTAAGGGGAAATATAAAGGACTGACACAGGATTTACTACTTGAGCCTCTGTATCCAGGTTTAATTTGTAAGGAGTTACTATTCCTCCAGATGGGACACAGATCTCTACGAACTGGCTTCCCCCCAACCACAAAGACATTTGTGAGAACTTCCCTGTCTGCTTGGGCAGCGTTCCCATGGCCAGCAGCACGCAGATGCTCCTGTGTCAGTCTACCCTGGCATCATCAGAAGTCAAAGGCAGAATAGAATTTCCAAGGCAGGAACCGAGGGCTGCCAACTCTGTTATTCAGGCGCTTTTCCTCTTCCTACTGCTGTTGCTGTCAGATCAATTCATTGCTCAACATACCCTCCATCAGGCTCCGGATGGGACAGACAAAAGTCAATGTCAGTCCGTTTTACTACTTGGAAAGAATGCAATTGAAAGTGTTCATGTGAGAAGATGCTGACGTTAAATTGGCTACCCTCAGGGTCGAGGATTATCAACAATGCAGTCCTCCAATTCCCATGTCGCCAAGGATCACCATCTTTGAGCAAAAATTAACACCTCATGAAAAGCCAACTTGAATGCCCCCAGTATAATTAGATGAGGATAACTGAATGTGTTTATTAGTTTAGCAAATATTTGAGGACCCAATATGTGACAGCTTTTGTGCTAGATAGTGGGACATTCAATGGTACATGAAACAGATACAATTTCTACTTGTCTAAATTATTCAGTGCTCTCATGGGTTGGATTGTGTGCCCCATAAATTCATATGTTGTAGCCATAACCCTCAGGACCTCAGAATGTAACCATATTTGGAGATAGAGTCTTCACAGAGGTAATCAAATTAAAATGAAGTCATTCAAGTGGCCCTCATCCAATATGACTGGTGTCCTTATCAAAAAAGAGATTTGGAGACAGACACGTCACTAGGAGAACATTATGGAAAGACGAAGGCAAAGACTGCCTTCTATAAGCAAAGCAATGCCAAAAATCACCAGCAAACCTGGGGAGAGTTACCCTGCAGAAAGAACCTATCCTCCCCACATACTGGTCTCAGCCTCCTCCCCTCTGCAATTGTGGGGCGGTACATTTCTGTTGTTTAAGCCACCTAGTTGCAGGACTTTATTGCAGAAGTCCTAGTAAACTAAATACAAGCGGCTTCTATGAAATAGTGTCACTCAAACAGGAAGTATTCATGAAAACTTAGAACATGCTTAGCCTATGTCTCTTCTGCCACCCAAGGCAGGTGGCTATCCTTCCCAATGGTGACCATTATGAAGAATCTCAAGAAACAGCTCTGGCACTGCTACATCTCAGGCAACCAGAGCCAGAATTAGTGGGGGCTCTTTGGAGTCCAGTCGAGGGGCTCTTAAGGGTCAGCTGAACAAGAAACAATAAAGAAGAAAGAAATTTCCAAGAATTTTGTGAAGGACAACAAATTGTCTCAAAAATTTCTGAGAATTGTTGGCTGACTGAAGATACAACATTTCTAAATCAACATTGTTCACCTAAATTTTAATCCTACTTATGCAACCAGTGAACTCCATGACCTTGAGCAAGTCTTATGGACCTGTATTCGCCAATTTGTAAATTGGGAGTTTAGAGTATCTGAGTCCTGTCTGGATCCACTCTTGAGACTCTGTGACTGCAACTTGCAACTCATTTTGTGTTGAATAGTCTGTGATAGCAATAACAATAGTTAAAATGTGAATGCCTACTTTCAACAAGTTGTGTTCTATGCAATCTTCCTCAATGAATGCATTATTTGTGCAACTCTATTATAAGGAAAAATTTCTTGATTATTCTGAAATGTCTCCATGTATCTGGACTCAGTGAAACAACAACAACAAAAAAATTGTCACAAGAAAGAGAGCCCCTGTCTCAGGAAGAGGATGAGGTAGTCCCCAACTTTCAGAATGCCAGAGCAGGTAGCCTGTTCTGCCCTGCATGCTAAACATAGGATCTGTAGTCAGCTGCAGAAGAAAAGGGTCCCACTGAATGAATGGGGCTGTGTAGCCTATTAGAAATCTCTCAGGAACAATCTTACAGAAGCTATTGGCCAACAAGCCACTAGCAGAGAAGATAATTCAATGTGTGATGGAAGCATTGCTGATAAGTCCATCTAGGCCAGCCATATGTTTTCCTAGAAGATATTTTCCATGAAAAATTATTCCTCTTTGGGAAGGAAATTCCCATTATGGTGGCTTTTGGTATTAATAGGAATTAGTGGTTTGTCTAGAAATAAGAAGCAGTGGGGCAGGTCTGTAATTTCCTGGAGAAAGAAGCAACTAGTTTCCCTCTCTCTTCTCACAGAGCTGGCCTGGAGGACCAAGGGACCCTCCAACATGCTGCAAGGAGAGAATTTATGAGACCAGAAAGAAGACTTCTTGGATCTCTTTGTTGCTAAGACAAGAGAGATTGAAGGGAGCCCTTGGAACTAAGTTCATCCTTGCAGCCTGCACATTTTTAACCCCTTCATCTGCTGACAGTGCCTCTAAAAATTATATGTGAAAGCACTTTGAAAAGTGAATTATAAATATTTTAAATGTTCTTATTAATTCTAAAATTAAAATTTCAATATACATTGTACTGCAGAAGAAGATAAATATCTGGTTAAATTTGAATCCACATGAAATTTGATGCTATTAATTTACCTCTACCAACCAGGTTTGCCTGAAATCTGTCATTCTATTATCAGCTCTGAAGTAGAGATGATAATCACAACTAAAGTTTCTTAGTGGTTAGGACTGAAAGAAGTCTTCCAAAACATCTGATCTAATTTCTTGTCTTTATATTGAGGATACTGAGCTGTGGAAGGAAACTAAGTGATGTGCCTAAGATTATAGCTGGTCAGAGGCAGAGCTACAGGAAAACCCAGAACTTCTGATCCTATGTGGGTGAGGACATTGGCCTACAGACCCAGAACCTTCTAGATTCCCTTGGTCACTTCCCTGCACCCATACCATGTCTCTCCACCCAGCCCAATTCTTTTTTTTTTCCATATTTTATTTATTTATTTATTTTATTTCTTTTTTTTCTATTGGTTGTTCACAACATTACAAAGCTCTTGACATATACAACAGTTACTAATAGGGCATTATGTAAAATTGTGGATGTGTAACCGACATGATTCTGCAATCTTCATTTGGGGTAAAATTGGGAGTTCATAACCCACTTGAATCAGCCCAATTCTTTTTTTTTTTTTTTTTCAGGTTTTAAAACTTTTTATTTGCATATTAAAAAATTGTGCATTCCAATAATTAAAATCATTTGAACAAAAAAAATGGCACTCTGATTAAACTGCATTTTACAGCCTGCAGGACACCTTGAATCTTACTCTAGATTTCACCATCCTCCCACCCAATATCTTCCTTCACCAACATGCAAGTTCTTTTCTTTCTCTGCCAGCCTGAGACAGGCAGATGGGAGAGGCAGGCCTGGCCTTCGTTGTCAGTAGTTCTCGATTTTTTGATGTGAAAAGGGGCAGCACAGTCATTTAAACTTGATCCAACCTCTTTGCATCTTACAAAGTTAAACAGCTAAAAGAAGTAAAATAAGAAGGCAATGCTTGTGGAATGTACAGTGCATATTGGCGGTGCACGCCTCATTACGATTCGCCTGCTTGCTTCTCCTGTTCAATCGATTCTTTTGAAGGCAGAGGATTTTTCTCTTGCATTTCTGTCTTCTTCAATTTCGAGTTATCGAATTTCTCGATCTCAGCCATATCGGGTTTGTCAGACATGGTTTCGGAGGAAGCGGAGCAAGACGCTGGAACTAGAGAAGTCTGGTCTGCGAAGTGACCGCCGCCGAGTGCCCAATTCTTTATTCCTGTCTTTTCTGCATGAAACCTGGCGTCTGACTCTCTGCAAAATAAGCATCTTTAAAATCATGTTTTCAAATCCAGAAACATCATTTTAACTTATTAGGCTTATAACCAGGTTATTCCACTGAACAGTATGACTGATTAACTTGAATCCCATTTGCAAGGCTTTCTACCCTTCTCTCCCTTCCCTGTTCTCTAGTGGGGGTGGGGTAGTCAGGAAGAAGGAACAAGGAAGAGACAGGAAAATGCAGTCAGTCCCTCATCCTCAAGGCCTGGCATGAAGCCCAGGAGAAGGTTGAAAAGAGTGTTCAGGAAACAGGCCATTCTAGAGTGATTGTCAGTACCTATTCAGCACATAGACTGAGGATCTAGCCCATCTGGGAATTACTTAGGTCAATAAAAGGTGGTGGGTGGAAAATCAAGAGTTGGAGAACTCTTGGGCATGGCCCAAGACAACTTCTTTCCTAGTCCAATAGTCCCTGAGCTCTCAGATATTTGATGTTCTTGGTAACAGCTCTTGATAGGAACCCCATAGTCCATGTCATACTCACTTGTAACTTTGAGGAAGTACCAGTTGGAATCTACATGCTTCGAGTCCACTGGGAAGGGGTAGATCGCTTTGCTAAAGACTGGTCTTGCTAAACACCCAACTTATAGCCTTCACTGGGGCTTTATTATTTTGCTTCGGGTCCCAGTTTCTAACATGAATACATGTTAAGTGATAACTGTATGTGTGGGGATTTCCAGAGGACTGGTGAGTTTTTTTCCCAAATAGCACGGATATACTCTGCAAAACCTCTCCCTGTGGAATCCCTCAGAGAACAAGTTGAAAACTGAAACAGTAAAGTCTTTTGACCTACTGACTTTGAAATCATTTCCTCTTTCTCTTAGCAGTCTACCAACTGCCTCCTCTTAGTCTTCAGCTCTTTCTTCTCTTTATTGTTACTTTTCTTGCTCTCTTGTCTACTTTGATAGCCTTTCATATTGCCTCAGGAGGGTCTTCTCAGGGTTTCACAGATATGGTGATGGATCTCAGCTTGCCAGAATAGAGATTCAGATACATATGACATATAGATAGGTGACATTCCCCCCCCCCCTTGGTATCTTCTAGTCCCCATTGAGTTCCATCTAGCTAGTGGCACCCTAGGACAAAAATTTAAGTATGTCCATGCTCAGAGGTCAGATAATCACAAGTACACCCAGCAAGTTGGCAAGGAATTAGTAGAAACTGAATTCCGCGAAGGACTGTGCGTCCCAAGGAAGACATGGCAAAGGTAGCTGCAGGCATGACAAATGGCCTTGGCATCAAGGCCTGAGAGTTAGAGGAAAGTGTCCCTGGAACAACACATAGACTGCTCCTGGAATCTCATTCCAATTCTGTAGCCAGTAGCTTTTGTGGCAGACAGAGGCAAAAGAGCTGGCCTTATATATTTTGCAGAGTGTTAACTATCTGTAATCTAGGGCTCAGCATCTGGAGATGAGGTGTGGATGGAGGCAACACTATTCAGGTAGACTGTTAGATTCAAGGGAGGCCCAGGAGCAACAGCCCTACCCAGGAGGTGCCTGGAGTGGGTAGCCCTGTAGAACAGCAAGCCATGGTTCCAGCCAGGTGGTAAGAGAATCCCAAGGGGCACATGGCCCAGAGGCCAAAGTGAGAGATGAAACAAGAAGCTGTCAAAAAGGATCATGTACATAAAGACATTTCCAGGGAACACCTAGACGTTCTACAGAAGGGAAGAGATTGATGTTGAAAGGTCCCTAGATTCCTCGAGTCAAGAATGTGGAAAGATGCAGGATTACTTGGGCCTGGATGGTGACATGATCTCATCTTTCTTAGGTCCATGAGTTTGGGCAACATGGAGTTTATTCACATAAAAAAAAAAAAAAGGGTTCACAGACCCTTCTCAGCCTTTCATAGAAAGAAGGGCCCCTGAATGTCTCTGTGAAACATTGTGCATGATTTGGCACAAGTGTAAATCATAAAAACCAACAGCCATGTACACTTCCGTTGGGTACCATGGAAAATGCAATTGGCTATAGTCAGTGATACTCATAAGTAATCCTACCAAGAGGTATTTTTAAGTTGGGTAATATGTAGGGTATGCTTATTTTTGCTTTCCTCTCATTCCACATATATATGATAGTTCTCCTTAATCCCTAATGAATGCTCAAAACTCCAATCCTACCAAGCCCTATATGTACTGTTTCTTCCCGTACATACATTCTTATGATGAAGTTTAATCTATAAACTAGACACAATGAGAGATAAACAATAATTAATGATAACATAGAACTATTATAATAATATACTGTAATAAGAAATATTTTAAAACTTGTGAATTATTTATTTCTGGAATTTTCCATTTAATATTTTCAGACCACATTTGACTTCAGGTAACTGAAACTGTAGAAAGGGAAACTGTAGATAAGGAGAAATACTGTATATGAACCCAGACTGGTTGGTCATTGACTTTGGCCTCTAGTTCACAAATCCCATGCACTCTGCAATGGATCTGGGTCTATTAAGGCCAGAGAGGGACTGGAGGCCTCTCAACAAGGTGATGCCACCTTAAGGCTTTAGATTTGGTTGATTCCCTTTTGGTAGAATCAACAGAATATTCTTCTACATTCTGTGGTGAGAAAGCAAAAGGGCAGGAGTAGAGGCTAACTTTTCCTCCCCAGGAAGGTTCTGAGAATTGAAGGGACTTTCTTTATGTGTCATAAAAATAATAAATGTATATTGTTTCAAAAAAAAACACTAAAAAGTGTAGAAATGTATAAAAATGAAAAATCCTTCTGTTTTCCAACAGCCTCTACCTCAATGCAGACAATCCGGGCCTCCAAGTTTGCCACTGGTAAGAGACTGGGGTATGTATTTTTATTGTCTAAGCATATACAAGAACACACACACACACACACACACACACACACACACACACACACATATGTCAGTGTCTTGCTGTTTTCAAACAATACTCTGTCTTGGACAACTTTCTCAGTCAGCACTTACAGGTTCTCCTTATTATATTTTTAAATGCCTGCATGGTAATGCCATTCTATATATGAACCATATTTATTTAACCAGTCTTTTATCAGTAGACATTTAAGGAATTTTGAGGTTTTTTTTTTTACTATTACAAAGTATGCTTCATAAATATCTTTCATACAGATAACTTTTGACATTTATATGATTTATTTCCATGAATTCCCTGAAGTAAAATTGCTGAATCAAACTGTGTTAGTCTGTTTGTGCTGCTATAACAAAATACCTGAGCCTGGGTGTTAGAGGTTGAATGTTTCTCCCCTCCCAAACTCACACTGACATTTAATTGCCAGTATAGTTGGACTGAGAAGTAGTGTCATTAGAAGGAGATTAGGCTATATGGGCTCTAGCCCCATAGGTAGGCTTCATGCTTTAATAAATGTGCTTTATGGGAGTGATCCCTCACCCCTGCTCTCACCACTTCCTCACTCTCCCCTTCCCTTCTGTCTTCTTCTACCATATGAAAATAGTATTCCTTTCCTGCAGAGGAAGCAGTAATCCTAGAAGCAGAGACCAGGCCCTCCACAGACACTAAACTGCCAAAGCCTTAATCTTGGACTTCCCAGCCTCCAGAACTGTGAGAAACGCATTTCTATTATTTATATTTCATAGCATATTAGTTCGTTTGGGTTGTTATGAAAGAATACTACAGACTGGGTAAATTATAAACAATAGAAATGTATTTCTCACGGTTCCGGAGGCTGGGAAGTCTAAGATCCAGGCACTGGCCGATTTGGTGTCTGGTGAGGGCTGCTTTCTCCTTCCAAGATGGCACTTTCTGCTGTTGCTTCATGTGGTGGAAAAGATAGAAGAGCCAAGTGGTTTACTGAGCCTTTTCTATAAAGGCACTAATCACGTTCTTGAGCCTCCTGGTTTAATCAAAGACCCCCTCTCTTTTCTTCTTTTTTCTTTCCTCCTCCTTCTTTTTTTTTTTTTTTTTTCGACTGGGGATTGAATCCAGAGGTGCTTAATCACTGAGCTACATCCTCAACCCTATTTTGTATTTTATTTAGAGACAGGGCCTCACAGAGTTGCTTAGCGCCTCCCCATTGCTGAGGCTGACTTGGAACTCGCAATCCTCCTGTCTCAGCCTCCAGAGCTGCTGTGATTACAGGCCACTGCACCCAGCTCCCCAGCTTTTTTTTTATATTTGTTTTGAGACAGGGTCTCATCAAGTTGCTTAGGGCCTTGCTAAGTTGCTGAGACTGGTTTTGGACTTGCATCCTTCTGTCTCAACCTCCTGTGGTTGGGATTACAGGCACATGCCACCATGCCTGACAAGGCCCTACTATCCCATTGGGTTTTAGGTTCCAACATGAATTTTGGGTAGACACAAACATTTACACCAAAGCAAAAGGATAGGTGTCTATTTTTTGTTTTGATGAATACTTCCAAGAGGCTGCACTGATTTATACTCCCAGAAAGGTGGCTATTACAGACAGAGTTGGTGTTGTAGATTCCAATATGTCCCAATCTTGCCTTCTCCGCTTAGCAGTATTTTTCTTCCAATGGTGTCTGAAAGGATCAGAGCCCAGAGGATGCTCTGGGCCATTGGAAATTCTGCAAGTTTACACAGCTTCACCAGGGTTTTGATGGACAAGGTGGTCTTCAGCTGTTTCAGGTCAGGGTGGGGCTGCAGAATGACAGAGGTTGCACAAAGGTCCTTGGGAAGATAATTTAATCAACCCTCTTATGTGACACATGAGCAAATGGAACTGTGGGTGGATGCTGTCTCTGGGTGTGCATCACCCTGTCCTGTCTTTCTGGGACGTGGGTGTGCTACAGTCATGCAGAACTTCTCCAGTGAAACCTTAGAGGGGAAAACAAGCTTGTAGAGCCACAGCTGCTGCCAAAGCTACTCAAGAGGTGTTCTCAATGGGGCTTCATCCCGGGGCCGGCACATATTATCGACCTTGGGATAAACAAGGTGATGACCATGATGATATATTTATTGAACAACAGATTGAAGTATGAATGTAGCTCCTGTGGCATGACTCACTCTTCAGCTTGTGATGGGGGGCGGGGGCAGTTTCCTTCCCCTATCCAGTCTTCCTACTTCAGCCTTGGAAGTCAGAGCTTCTTCCCTTTCAGAAGTTAGAGAGCTACTTGGGAGGTCAAGGCAGGAGGACTGCCAATTTGAGACCAGCAATTGGACCAGAAGACCCCCATTCTCTGGGGTTCAGGAGCAGGGATCTGATTGGATGGGGTCTCCTAAGCTTATGCAGTTAGGTGACACCTGTTTTAACCTTGACAGATAGAATTAGGAGCTAAGAACTTCCTGGAACATCAGGAGGCCTGTTAACAGGAGGAAGCAGAAATACCAGCAAAGACAAACTGCAAATAAGAATTGTGAGACCTAACACCCCTCTCCCCCCCCACCCCCAACACACAAGACAAAGAGAGAAAGAAATTAGAAAGAAGAAACAAATATAAGAGCCATCTCTCTTGAATTGTTAGGAGTATTTCTGATATACTGTCAAGGGAGAAGAAATCAAAAACAAATTACAGACTATTGCATTTACTTTAATTATATTTGGGTAAAAATAAATTTAAAAAAAATAAAAGAATCTATCTATATGTAAATGCACATTTGCATCTGTTTGAACGAGCAAGGGAAAAACACAGGTGTTAGCACTGGTAGCTATGATGGGTGAGATGGAGACCAGGCCAAGGGAGATGGTTTGCTTTCACTTCATATGCTTTTGTACCATTTCAGTAGTTAATCTAAGCATGCCCTACATTTTTGTTTGTTTGTTTGTTTGTTTGTTTGGTACAGGGATAGAACTCCAGGACACTTGACAACTGAGCCACATCCCCAGCCCTACTTTGTATTTTATTTAGAGACAGGGTCTCACAGAGTTGCTTAGTGCCTTGCTTTTGCTGAGGCTGGCTTTGAACTCTCAATCCTTCTGCCTCCTCCTCCCAAGGCACTTGGGATTACAGGTGTGTGCCACTGCACCTGGCTAATGCTCTACTTTTGTATTGAAAAACATCAATAAAGGAAATTAGATGAAAATAAAAAGAAAATGTTTGTTTCAAATTAGTATGTTTCAGCCAGGCACAGTGGAGCCTGCCTGTAACTCCAGCCACTCAGGAGGCTGAGACAGGAGGATGGCAAGTTTGAGACCAGCCTCAGCAACTTTACAAAATAAAAATGAAAAAGGACTTGGGATATAACTCAGTGGTAAAGCAGCCCTGGGTTAAATTCCCAGTACAAAAAAAAAAAAAAAGTATTTTTTTTTTGTGTTTGAGGGAAAGAGGAAAAGGGAAGAAAAAACAAACTATAGAATAGTGCATATTGTATATATCATAAGCTCTATTTTATGTCACCAAAAATATTCATTCAGTTGGGCATGGTGGCACATGCCTTTAATCCCAGCAGCTTGGGAGACTGAGTAAGACTCAGTGAGACCCTGTATCTAAATAAAATACAAAAAAAGGGCCAAGGATGTGGCTCAGTGGTTAAGCATCCCTGAATTCAATCCTCAGTACCAAATATATGTGGTACATATATGGTATATATGTTCTTCATATATGCCTCAAAATATCTTTTAATATTGTTTAAAATATTTGCTATGAATTTGTCGTTCATTTGTCAAAAAACATTAATTCAAATGCCTGAGGTGACAGCTATACCAATTAACCTGATCTGATAATGACACATTGTATATAGGTGTTGAAATGTCACTGTACCCTATAAATATATATAATTACTATGTTCAATTAAAAATAAAAATGTATTAAAATAAATAAAAGCATATCTTTCAGCTTTCTTTTCCAAGAATAGTAGCATTTTCCCCTCAATCTTCTAATTTTTGTTATTCCTTTACCATGCAGAGAGCTATTTTCTTAAAAATAAAAGTATTTATGAATAATTTATAATAGGAGAAAATAATCATATTAAACAAAAATGCAGTATATAAAACTGCTTACACAGATACTCCTTGATTTCTGATGGGGTTATTTTCCCCAATAAACCCATCATACACAGAAAATACGATAAGTCAAGAATGCATTCAGTCTACCTAGCTTATCAAGCATCACAGCTCAGCAACACAGTTCAGTGTATTGTTGTTTCCCTTTATAATCAAGTGGCTGACTGGGACCGGGACTCACTGTAACTGCCCAACATGCACGAAAGCATCCTACCATAGATCGCTAGCCTAAAAAAGTTCAAAATTCAAAATCTGAAATACAGTTTTTACTGAACATACATGTATTTTGCACTATTGTAAAGTTGAAAAATCCTAAGTGGAACCATCACAAGACAGGAACAATCTGCACATTAAAATTTGAATAGTAAAGGAACAGGCAAGGTAAAATGCATGATCAAAAGACTAAATGGGAACATGTCAAAAGGTTAACAGTGAGGGGGAAGTTATAGGTGCATTTGTTAAAGTTAAAAATGTATCCTGTCCTATGTGTGTATAATATGTCAAAATACACTCTACTGTTGTGTCTATCTAAAAAGAACAAATTAAAAAATGCACAATAGTTAAAAAAAAAAAAAAAAGGTATCCTATGGGCATAATTTTGCCTCAGAGCCTCCAGGGATGAGAAGGAGTTTGCATGATTGCAGATGGACAGCAGGTCCTGGGACCCCAGCCTCTATCTGTTGACCTGCTAAGGTCACAGGGACAGCTTTAGCCTTGGCTATGGATGGGAGGGATGGCACAAGAAATGCAATCCTGTCAGTGCAGACAGAAAACAGCTGCCAGCCCTGCCTCTGTGACTGGATGGGTACCCTTTACTCTGAGTGCCAACAACATTATGTAAGACAGAAAGCACAACATTAAAATCAATAGAAGTTAGGAATCTCCATGTTAAGCAGATTCTTTTTTCTGGAATGATTGAGAATACAAACTTAAGAGTCAGGCCACCTAGATTCCAATTCCATTTCTTTGATTTGAATCAGTGGAAACCTCCTAAATTGTTACATGTTTTAATTTTTTTAATCTGTAAAATGGTAATAGTAATAACAATTTATGTCTCACAGGATTATCAAGAAGAATCAATGAGTTAACAGATGTAATAACAGTAGAACAATGCTTTGAACATACCACTGCATACACATTTGCTATTGTTACTAATATCATTCTTTTTACATTTAAAAATGCTGGCATTCATACTTGATTTGTCATTGGGCCTTTATTAAATACTTAGTCATCTACTATATGCTGGGCATCATTAGTCATTTTGCTTACCATAGATATAATTCTTCTTTAGAACTATTAATTAACTATTATAAAATTCATAAAAAGGAAAATTGAGGCTCAAAGAGATTAAGTATTTTCTGGGGTTAATACCTAATAAGTGGAAGAACTGGGATTGAAGACCAGATCTGTCTGCCTCTGAAGTTGGAGCTATGTCTACCACATCCTTCTACTCCTGCACTGTCAAAGATTTTCGTACACACTTACACATAGACATTCTCTTGGTCTTTATTATATGGGAACTGACCTAAGGAGACGTTGGTGTGGTGTCCTTGCTTAATGTTTTCTTTAAATTACAGCTCAGAACCCAGCCCCCTATGCCCCAGTTGTGCTCTCCAGCCTGCTGAGCTGCCAAGAGGGCCAGAGCCTTGTTTTGTTTCTATCTACACAGGATGCTCTGGTGCCTGGTTCAGATGTGCAGGGAAGCTTCACTTCATTTAGTCCTGAAAACTTGTAGATAAATTTATCTAATTGACTCTTCAAAATGTAATTTAAGTTCTTATTGGTTAAAAGAGTCCACAACACACAAGTAACTAAAGAAAAAGAGAAGTTGGACTTCATCAAAAGTAAGAACTTTTGTGCATCAAAGGATACTGCTATGAAAGCGAAAAGGTGATCTAGTGAATGGGAGAAAATATTGCAGATCACACATCTGATAAAGTATTAATATCCAGGATGTATAAAGAACTCCTGAATGCATAAAGAAATCAACAAGAATGATAAAAATTTAATTTTAAAACGGGCAGAGGAGGGCTGGGGATGTGGCTCAAGCAGTAGCGCGCTCGCCTGGCATGCGTGCAGCCCTGGTTCTATCCTCAGCACCACATACCAACAAAGATGTTGTGTCTGATGAAAACTAAAAAAAAAAAAAAAAAAAAAAAAAAAAAATTAAAAAAAATTCTCTCTCTCTCTCTCTCTAAAAAAAAAAAAAAAAAAAAAAAAAAATATTGGGCAGAGGACTTGAATGGACATTTCTCCAAAGAAGATATACAAATTACCAGGAAGCACTTGGTAAGATGCTGAACATCATTAGTCACTAGAGAAATGCAAATCAAAAAATCACAACTTACCACTTTATACCTGTGAGGATAGCATAAACAAAAAAACAAAAAAATGGAAAATCACAAGTGTTGGCAAGGATGTGGAGAAATTAGAGCCCATGTATATTATGGGTAGGAATGTAAAATGGCCTACCCACTGTGAAAAATAGTTCAGCTCTTTCTCAAAAGATTAAATATACAACTGTGACTGAGTCACCTGATTCAGCAATTCTGTTCTAAAGAATAAATTGCTCAAGCAGAAACTTGAGCAGATTGTACACCAATTGTCTTAGTCATTGTGTGTAATTTTAACAAAATACCTGAGGCTGAATACTTTATAAAGAAAAGAGTCTTATTTGGTTCATGATTCTGAGAAGTACAAACAGGATGGCACTGGCATTTAGCAAGGGCTTCAGAGTGACCAGTATCATGTGGCAGGATCATGTGCAAGAGAAAGAGAGAAATCACATAGCAGGAGAGGAAGGAAGCAAGAGTGCCAACCAAGAAAGCCAAACTCACTTTTTAAAAAATTAATATATATTTTCAATTGATATAGTTAATTGTACACATTTATGGAGTATAGTATGTCATTTCAGTGCATTCATATAGTACGTAGTGATCAAATCAGGGTAATTGGCATATCACCCAAGACGTAGATTTGTATTGTAAATATTCAAAATATTCTCTATTAGTTATTTTGGAATATTCAATTAATTGTTGTCAACCACAGTTACCCTACGGTGCTATAGAACATTAGAAGTTATCTTTCCTATTCAACTGCACTCCTGTGCCCACTAACCATCCTGTATCCACTCCCCGACCCCTAACCCCACCCCACAGCATCCCAAACCCTCCCTAGGTTCTAGTAACTACCATTTTATTCTCTACTTTGAACTTTAGCTTCCACATGTAAGTAAAATCATGTGATATTTGTCTTTCCGTGTCTAACTTATTTCATTTAACATAATGCCTTCAATTTTCATCCATATTGTTGCCAATGATTGACTTTGTTCTTTTTATAACTAATATTCAACTGTATATATGTATATGTATGTAGGTATGTGTGTGTGTGTGTGTGTGTGTGTGTGTGTGTGTGTATATATATATATATATATATATATATATATATATAACATTTTCTTTATCCATTCATCTGTTGATAGACATCTAGATTGATTCCACATCTTGGCCATTGTGACTAACCCTGCAGGAGACATATAGGGTCAGATGTCTCTTCAACATACTGATTTCATGTTCCTTTGGATATCCAGTAATGGGATTGCCACATAATATGGTGAGTTCTACTTCTACTTTCTTGAGGAAACCCCATGATGTTTTCCATATGGCTGTACTAATTTGCATTCTCACAATGTATGAAAGTTCCTCTTTCTCCACAGCCTCACCAGCATGTGTTACTTTCTATCTTTTTGATATTAGCTATTCTAACTGGGGTGAGATACTATCTCATTGCGGTTTTGATTTGCATTTCCCTGATGATTAATGATGTTGTGCATTTTTTTCATATAGTTGTTGACTATATGTATATCCTCTTTTGAGAAATGTCTATTCAGATAATTTCCCATTTTAAAATTGGTTTATTTGATTTTTTTGTTTTGTTTCATTTTGTATTGTTTACTGCTGAGTTAGTTCCTTACATATTCCACTTACCAGACGACTAGTTCCAGTGTCTTTTTGTTTGTTTGTTTGTTTGTTTGTTTTTCAATTCTGTAGGCTGTTTCTTTAGTCTGTTGGATGTTTCCTTTGCTGTACAGGTACTTTTAGCTTGATATAATACCACTTGTTAATTTTAGTTTTTGTTGCCTATGCTTTGAGGGTCATATTCAAAAATCCTTTGCCTAGATCAATGTTCCAAAGCATTTTCCCAGTATTTTCTTCTAGTAATTTCAAAGTGTGGGGCCCTACACTTAATTTGTTAGTGCATTTCTAGTTGATTTTTATATATGTGAAGTGAGAGAGAAGGGTTTAGCTTCTTTCTTCTGCATATGGATACCTAGCTTTGCCAGCACCATATAAGAAACTTTTCTTCCTCTAATGTATATTTTTATTGTCTTTGTTGAAAATCAGTTGGCCATAAATATGTGGATTTATTTCTAGATTCTCCCTTCTGTTCCATTATTCAGTGTGTCTGTTTTTATTCCAGTACTATGTTTTTCTGATTACTATAGCTTTGTAATACGTTTTGAAGTCAAGTTATTGTAATATCTCCAAATGTGTTCTTCTTGCTCATAACTGTTCTGTTTATTTGAGGTCCTTTGTGGTTCCAAATGAATGTGTATGTGTGTGTGTTTTCTAATTTTGTGAAAAATCTCATTGGTATATTTGGTATAAATTACCTGTATCTTTAGAATGGTTTGGGTGGTATGGACATTTTAACAAAATGAAATCTCCCAATCCATGAACATGGGATGTATTTTCATCTTTTGTATGTGTCCTTTTAGTTTCCTTCATCAGTGTTTTGAAATTTCATTGTAGAAATCATTCACTTCTTTGGTTAAACATGCAGTTATTGTGAATGTGATTGCTTTCTTGATCTCTTTCTCAGCAATTTCATTATTGGTGTAATACACAGATATTAATTTTTTATATGTTGATTTTCAAATAAATTTTATTAAATTTACCAGTTCTAGCAATATTTTGGTGGCGTTTTTAGATCTTTGTATATTTGACTTTCTCTTTTCCTATTTACATGTCCTTTATTTCTTTTCTTTTCTTTCTTTCTTTTTTTTTTCTTATTGCTGTTGCTAAGACTTCCAAATCTACATTGAGTAAGTGAATAAGAGTGGTAAAAGTGGACATTCTTGTCTTGCTTCTAAGAGAAAATGATTTCAGCTTTTCTCCAATTTCTACGATGTAGGCCATGTATGTAGTTCTGATTGTGTTGATCTGAACTTGCTTTATAACAATTCATTCTTGAGGAAACTAATCTGGCACTATGTGAAGTATATTAATTCCTTCTGAGGGCAGTGCCCATGATCTAATCACCTTCCACTGGTTCTTGCTTCTTAAAGATTCCATCATCTCTCTACTACCACACTGGGGATTCCAGCACATGAACTCTGGAAGACAAACCATACTTAAACTATAGCATCAATGTTCATAATAAGATTCTTCATAATAATTAAAAGGTTGAAACAACTCAAGTGCCTATCAACAGATGAATAAATAGACAAAATATGATATGTACATGTAATAGGATATTATTCAACCATAAAAAGGATAGCAATTTTGATATGTGCTAAAAAAAATGGATGAGCCTAGAAAACATTATTTTAGTAAAATAAGTCAGTTACAGAAGAACCAATATCATATGATTCCACTTATATGAATAGGAAAATTCATATAGAGAAAAAGTGAATTAGTTTACCCAGGGCTATATTTCTCGAAACAGCAATTCTTTTTATGACTGCATAACATTCCGTCAGTGGATATGCCACATTTGTCTGTATAGTCTCCTATTAATGAATTTCTGGAAAACAATAAATAGCACTCTGTGCTCTAGTTAATTTCAGTTCTCACATATCAGTCAATAAGAATGTGCCACTTTGATTTAACTGGTGTCCTTTCATTTGTACAGACTTTGAAATCATCAACACTTTTGTGGTCTTTGATTTTTACCCCCATGAGTGGGCTTGAAAACAGAATCAAAGTTATGTCTTAGAAAAATACATTAATCTCTTAATGTGTCAAAGGATTGAAAATAGATCATCCTTCATGAGAGAAACAGATTCTAAGTTTGTGAGCTCCAGAAAGTCTTTTCAAAAATTGATGGTTCTATGCAATCTTGAGTTTGAGAAGCTAGGGGTCTCCTGGAAAATTAGTCATTGTGGTGGAGACAAAAGACGTTCTCAACAGGAAACATCTCACACAAGAGCCTTGGAATTTTCCCTAACAGATTGATGATGCTTCTGTACATTTTCAACTCCTAAAGATAACTAGCCAGGCCTGAACAACTCATTGTATTTCAGGACATGCTCTGTGTGTTTCCTGCAGCTATCACAATATATATTGTTTCATTCATACTGTGAACCTATGTAGACCAAAAAGAAAATTCTACAACTGATATGCCATTTGTATCTCCTTATATAAATGCACAGATAAGTGGCACTATCAACAAAAAAATGCACATATACAAACATTGTGCACATAGATATGCATTTTCCCTGTATACATTTACGATTCTTTTATATTTATTTTTTTGTTTAGAATACCCAAATCCTCATTTATCAAGCTCTACCAAGGTAAAGTCCTTCATGACCATGTCCTTCACAAAGTTTCCCCTAGTCATTTTCAGATCTCATGTAGACCCTGCTCTTTGGGTCTACAAATTATTTAGCTTTCTAAATAATTTCCAAATTAGGTATTTCACCTGTGTTTATTCCTCTTACCTATCTGATGCTAAGTGGTGTGAAGGGTTAAACTTTGAAAAATCTACTGCTGTTCCTCCTCAAAATCCAAGCATATTATTAACCCAATATAGAATTATAAGCTTATAGAATTTAATACTAGAAATGACTTTAATCTGTAAAGGAATTCCTTTCATAAATTAGGACTGTGATCTGACATGAGCTCCTAGGTGACTACTGTATGTAAACTATGGACATTGCTGATAACTCCCCACTCCTCATGTACCTACTTAGTCAGCTCTTTGTCACTGTGACAAAATACCAGAGAAAATAACTTAAAGGAGAAAGGACTTATTTTGGCTCATGGTGTCTGAGGCTTAATCCGTGGTTGTGGGCAGCAGGCACTGTTTGTTTCTGGGTCTGAGGTGAGGCAGAGCATCATGCTGGAAGGGCATGGCAAAGGAAAGCTGCTCACTTCATGGTGTCTGAGAGACAGAGAGAGAAAGGGAACAAGATATAGGCCACCTCCTAGATGTTCATTCAGTTATAAATCCATCCATGGGTTAATCCACTGACAAGATTAGCACCCTCATGATCCATTCACTTCCCCAAAGTCCCATATCTGAATACATGGGCATTCCAGAACCAAACTGTACCTACTACATACCCACATCCACCCTGAACTCAAAGGGTCACTGTCTGCTGGGACAGAATTAGACACTTCCAGAATTCTAAAGCAATGGTTGATCAGTCAAAGGACAGCCTAAGACTTCTTTCCCTATCTGCCTAAGAGAGGGCACCTAAGACTCATGGGTAATGTTCTTTTGTATCCCTTTCACTTTACAGATGTAAAGAGAAGCAACAAGTTTTAGCTAACTCTAAAGTCTCTGACAGTAAACCGTGGAAAACCAGTTTGCTAGTTCTACTTGCAAAGCACTGTGCTAACATGTTACTTCATCCTATTAGTCATATTTATGAAAAAACTATGCAGAATTTTGTACCTTTGATGCTAATCTGCCTTCTTTAAAACATTTAAACAGGCCTAAACATTCAGCCTAGGATAATGGTTCACCATTGTGTAAGAGAAAAGACCTGCTGGTTGGGGGCAGGAATCAGATGGATATAGATATAAGAAACTGAGCCCAAATCTTAGTTTCCTCTTCCACTAATGAATACAAATGGAACTAGGAAATTAGATCCTCTGGTTTACTATGACTTTGGGGTAAGTCCAATTTTGTGACTTCTCCTTTGCATGTAGAAAATATATTATCCTTCAATAAGAAAGAATTAACTCCTGAGTATTGAGTTAACTGACGGTCAGAAGTACCACAGTGGAGTGATGAATGACTTTGCAACTCTGGATTGGGTGGTTGTGTAACTGCTTCAAAATTCTGCTGTGATTCATCTCTTAAAAATCTTCTTCTTCCTCTTATCTACATACAGTCAGACTATAAACTGATCAGCAATCTTGTGATCCAAACATCACCTTCCTGCTTTCCACCAATACTCACCACCCTTTGTCCTTTTTTAATATCTCCCTTGAGATTAGCAGGTTAGCCCTGACAGCAGAATGACCCTCAGATGACTCTTTGGAAAACTGACATTTGTTTCTAGTGGATTCCAGATTACACAATGTCCCCACTTTCCCAAAATGCCATGCATCAAAATACAGGCTGAATAGAGAGAGTAAAATGAGCACTGATGTTCCACCTAAAGGCCTTCCACAGGCAACAGGAAGAATATTAAGTATGAGTTCTATTTGTTTCCCAGCCCAGGGGGAAGCCCAGCAACAGACACCAGCCTGTCTTTCATCTCACATTGCTTCCTGTCTGGGGGGAGCTGACTCTTCCCTCCACTCTCTGATTCAACCATATCCACTCATTCAAGCTGTTGATACTCAGCAGATAGCACACAGAATCTGAAACACGATGGGGGAGGTCTTTTTCCTAATGAGGAGTGACATTTGTGTAACAGAACTACAACAAAACCTTGAACAGTTTTGAAATGACCGGCTTCTCTAGCTGTTCAAACACTGAGGAGATTTCTTCTTTCATAACAGTTCACTAAGTGACTCTCAGAATATTTCACCTCTCTGTCAATTTTCATTCTTCAGGCTGAATTTACCCAGGGTCAAAATTTCACTTATTTATTGGCTTTAGTGACTCTGTCACAAGTACTAGAGAAATAATATCAACTATGTCTGTATTTATTTATTTTTGGTACAGGGGATTGAACCCAGGGACACTTTACCACTGAGCTATATCCCCAGCCCTTTTTATTTTGAGACAGGATCTCACTGAGTTGCTGAGGGTCTCATTAAGTTGCTGAGGCTGGCCTCAAACTTGGGATCCTCTGCCTCAGCCTCCTCCCAAGTTGCTGAGATTACTGGTGTGTGCCACCATGCCCCATAAATCTCTTTTTATTTACAGACCACAGTCCCAAGGTACATGTGTAAATAATGTCTAGCTATTTCTATAATATCCAATGTCTTAATAGTCTTATGTTCCAATGAATGTCCAAAACTTGGAATAACCACTATACTTATGATTTATTTTTTACATTTCCTGAAAATGATTTTATCATAAATTAAGATTTTGAAGAAGAAAAATGTTTAAGGAAGGAACAAATATCTATCACCCATCCTAGAACCTGTTTTATTTGGACTTTTAAGAAAAATTGCTATTTTTTTTTTTTAGCAAATTTTGGAAATCATTTCTTAAACCAGTTTTTAGACAAGAGGAAGGATTTTCTGATTATCCTTTGGCAGGCAGTAATCTTGGGAAGGATAAGCCTTACAAGTATTTTATTGACATAGCTTTTAAAAAACCCTTAGCATGAATCATTTCCACTATTACAGTTCTTTTAAAAGAACATAATAATGGGTTTAATGCATTAAGGAACAATAAAGATTATACAAACTAGTCAATCAAAAAGTACAAATGTGTCTTGTCAAATGGCAACGGTTGGCCTAGATTTTCAATGTTTCTATAATATCCAATATTCATTGGAACATATAGTTGATCTTACAGATATGGAAGCCTCATTGTGGCCAGCTATGCTCAGTGTGAACTGTAGCCCTCTTAGTTGATTTCACACCATACAACATTCTCCACACCATAATGTTTCATGTTGCCTGTTGCTTAGCACCATGGTTCTTGTGGGTGGTGAAATACAAACCATCACCACTGGGGAAAAAGAAGCCACATTTAATAATACTCAGAGTCAGCCTTCAAGGTACTTCCAATTATCAATTATCTTCCCCCACAAGGGTGGGATGATGGTGAGGTACTTGACATGGGAACAGAATTTGAGATTACCAAACACTCACTTATCAAGGTATATAACATAGTCATGCAATATTTAAAAAACAAAATTTAATACAAAAAAAATCCCAAATAAATAAAAGATAAAAATTTTAAATAACAAAAAGTTGAACTTGCACTTGCATAACTTTCCTTTATGGGCTCCACCCTAATCTCAGCTCCATTTCCAATGAAAATTTATTTAAAAAACAGGCAGTCTGTCGTGGGCCATCATATGCCAATTGTATTTATTTAATTTTTCTTAAATGTTTGGGAGAATTATCCAATAAAAACCATTTAGGCCTGGCTCTTTTTTGTTCTAAAAATTTATTAATTATTGATTTAATTTCTTCAACAGATATTCAGGTCACCTATTTCTCCTGGTGTGAATTTTGGTAGATTATGTCTTTCTGGAAATTGATCCATTTTATCTAGATTACCAAATTTTTGAGCAAGGGTCGTTCATAATATCGTTTTCTTACTCTTCTAATGTCTATGGAATCAGTAGTGATGACCCCTTTTAATTTCTAACATAGTCCTGTGTGTGTGTGTGATATTGAGGATCAAATCCAAGACCTCACACATGCTAAGCGTGCACTCTATCACTGGACTGCATCCCTACCAATTTCTGGTATTAGTAATTTGTACCTTTCATCTTTTTTTCTTAGTCAGCTAGAAGTTTATCAATTTTATTGATCTATTTAAAGAATCAGCTTTTGATTTTGATGATTTTCTCTACTGATCTCCTATTTTCACTTGTATTTGTCTCTTCTCTTAATTTATAACCATTTTTTTTTCTATTTACCTTGGACTTAATTTCCTTTTCTTATTCTAGTTTCTTAAGGTGGACACTTATCTTTTTGATATTAGGTTTTTCTTCTTTTCTAGTTCATGCATCATGCTATGAATTTCCCTTTAAGTACTGCTTTTGATGAAATTTACAAGTTCTGAGGTATTTTTCACACACTTCTATGCATTAATGTATTTAAAAATAATAAACCATATCAGTATTATCATCTCCAAACTCAGGCCAATATTTATTAGTCTCTTTTAGAGGTTCCTTTTAAATTTCAAAACAGATTTATCGAGATATAATTCATGTAACATATAATTCACCCACTTAATATAGATATATTTAATTTCCATATATATCAAGTGGGATTTATTAGTATGCATACTATTTATTAATATATATTAATTAGATATTAATATATATATATATATATATATATATATATATATATTAAGTGGGATTCTGAGTATGTTCAGAGTTGTGCAACCATCACTACAGTCAATTTTAGAGCATTTCATCACGTAGACAAGAAATTCCATAACTATTAGAAGTTACTTCCCATCTTTTCTCCCCACATCCACATTTCCCCCCCCTCATCGCCACACTCTGATCCCAGTCACTTACTTACTTTCTGTCATATTCAAAGGAACTCTGAACCTTTCTTTTTGGAGTTTCTTAAGGTGAGAAAAGACATAGCTGGGAGGAAGCATGATGGGCAAACAATGCCTTACATTGACTTTCCCTAAAATAATTATTGTGAGCAGTGACCCAGGCATCCTTCATCCACTGACGTATGCCAGAGAGTGCAAACCATAAACAGCCACTGATCCACGCCTCTTTGTCTTGCTTTCCCCTGTAGAAAAGTGATATCTGGCACTAAATTTCACCGTTCCTGTGTGCTGGAACTAGCTGGCACCTGTTCTGAAAAGTCACTTGTTAACCAAATAGTAGCTCAGACTTGGCAACAGAGTATCTGCCCCAGGAAAATCAGCACACAGTGCAAATTTGGTTATTTATTTTTTTTTTTTGTTTTTGATTTTTGGGTTTTGAGAACTGGTCCATTAGCACAGCAATGCCAAATTACAAAACCTACAAAGTTCTCCAGCTTTCTATATCTGCTAGCCCAAGAAGGTAAAAACTGGAGGAACATAGAGCTTCTAAAAGTCTCTATCCCTCAGGATGCCATGAATAGGTCAGACTATCTGAGGGAAGAAACTCTACTTTCAAGCAGCAATGTACAAGGTGCCAGGCAACAGCCCAGAATAGATTTTCTAAGAACACTCAGTTACATATCCCATAAACATGACAAAAATATTCTTCAACCAACTTTCATAGGTTTAAGCTTTACTAAAGTAATTCACCCAAATGTACAAGCTAAAAAGGAACTAAAAATGGAAGATCCACTGGATTATTATTTCCTTGGAGGTGGCTGGGATCAAGATTTTTCTCTGGAAATCAATATCATCCCCCAGTACCCGAATGAGGACAATTACCTGAGGCTAAGAGTTTGAAGAAACTCAATAAAAATTTAGGGGGAAAATCTGAGCAGAGGAGAAAATTTTATTTATTTAGCTGTAAAAGCTAAAAATAAATTTAGGATCATTATATGTTTACTTTCATATAAATACACGTTACTAATTATAATTTGAACAGGCATTTGGTTCTGTTCAAATTACTGCCAGAAAGAAAGAATAGAGATCAATTCTTCCAAAACTGAATTGACTACTATAAATTATTCCAAAGTAAAGATTTTACAAAATGAGTTTTCTCATTTAATTACTTTGGTATGTATTTGGAGAACACATGAATACAGGCACAGAGAAAGATGGAGAAAGACATTGAAAAATCTATCCATATGGGCGCCTTCACTTTTCTTCCATCTCCCTACCAAAATTAAATAAATAAAAATCAGTAGAACTATTATTTGTGCAGAAGTTATGGTCAAGGAAGCAGTTTCACAAACACTACCCTATATGTTTATAATTTCTACATGTCAAAAGACAAAATTACAACAAATTAGGTTAATCAATTGAATGGCTTTTATTTGCTATTCATGAATAAGGCAGTGCCTACTCTAAAAATTTAGAAATTGTGTCCCAATGAGTTGAGCAGAGCAGGTTGGTTTTATAGGCAAAAAAGAGCTGAAGAAAACAGAAATAGGAATCAAAAAGAGAGTTGGTCATTTCAAAGTTACTTTCTCTATAAGGTTAAAACAGAGTACAAGCTTATCATGCCAGCTAAAACTGACCTCTTTAGGGATTTGTATTATCTCTCCCTCTCCTGATTTCTCAGAAGGTCTGATAAACAATTTCTTTTTTGCTTGATGACATAGAAATTTAGCATGAGAGACTCCATTTTTATTTGATCTGTTGGATCCTAGTGAAGGAACTCATTCTAAACCAATGCCACCTATAAATCTTATTTGACTTTAACAGTACAAACATTATTAATGTCCTAGTTTTCCAGATGAGGAAATAGCCTCAGAATGATTAAACTGAATTGGTCAAGCTAACAGTGTAGGTTAGCATATGAGTCAGGATAGAGATGCAATTTTGAGGGGCGGGCAAAGATCAAACCCATGCATGCTAAATGTACACTACCAGGGATGATGTACCTCATCACCCAAATGCAATTTTGTTTTTTTAATACAAGTCCTCAGTCTCCTATCCCATCCAGACCATTGCTCCACATTGTCATTTTCCCTTTATGGCTGCTATGAACAAACATTTTGAACAGTCTCCATTTATAGTGACTTACAATAGAATTAGCCCTAGATCAAGAATTTTCCTTTCTTTTTTATTTTATTTTATTGGTACTGGGGAATTGAACCCAGGGGAGCTCTTCACCATTGAGGTATATCACCAGTCCTTTTTCTATTTGATGTAAGATCTCGCTAAGTTGCTGAGGGTGTCCCTAAGTTGTCCAGGTTGGCCTTGAACTTGTGATCCTTCTGCCTCATCTTGCCAAATGCCTGGGATTAGAGGTGTATTCCAACATGCTCAACTTCCTGGTCATTTTCCTATAACCTCCATACTACTCTGGGTATAAACCCA
This sequence comes from Spermophilus citellus, assembly GCF_964194105.1. Taxonomy (NCBI): domain Eukaryota; kingdom Metazoa; phylum Chordata; class Mammalia; order Rodentia; family Sciuridae; genus Spermophilus; species Spermophilus citellus. The sequence continues at coordinate 40,694,483 of NC_138196.1, forward strand.
GAAGTGTTAAGGATTTTTCCCTGCAGGGAAGAAATGTTTTTGCACAGCCCTAAAACATGAGTGAGAAGAGATCACATCCTTTCTGAGCAACTCTTCTTGGGTTTGATTTATACAATATAGAGAGCATCATAGTTAATTCTCAACTCAAAATGTTCAAAAAGAGAGTTTTCACTATGATATAGATTCTTTTTGGACTCTCTTACGTAGACATAGAGAAAATAACTTTTTTTAAGTCAAATGAGTTACTAAAAATGAAGTCATTTGTGTTCCTGGTATGTCTGATGTTTGCAAATATCTAGCTCATATCTCTATGAAAAAAAATTGATTTCTCTAACAATGAAAACAACATGTCTCATAGCACTGAAAGACTCTGATTCTGAGGGAACTTTTGGTTTTTGATGTTGAAAGGCTTTTGTCTGGCAGTTATTACCAATGATTTTCATAATCTTTGTCAGTGACTTCCTGTGTATCGGAGACCTCATGCAAAGTCTGTTATTCAGATCATAAAATGTAGATATGAATAAGAACATATCAGGGCCTAGCTCAGATTCTGAGAATTCATAATACATTTTAAGAATAATTTTTTAAAAGAGCATTTTCTTTAATTGTTTTGAAGTCCAAAGTAAATGCTATTGGATTTCAAAAATTGCCGAATTTTACAAGATATACAAACTGCACAAGTATGAAGGTAACATAAGTAGTAGAGAAAACCTAAACAAACTGGAAATAGCCCACATGAACCACTCACTGAAGGAGTGTCTACATTGTCCACAGGAATCTTCACTTTGCCTCAGGTGGAGGAGAGTCTGCTCATAACCAGTGACACCAAACATGCTGAACCAGCTTGTCTCCCAATGCCAGGAACCCCAGCCTGCTCCAGACATTCTCTAAGTAGTTTAAATGGTGGCACCTCAAGATATTCAAAGTGGGTTCCTGATCACTTTCTAAAATTAAGCTCTTATTCATAAAGGACCCAGAATAGATTAGTTGAGGAAAGATAAATGGAATTATTGTGTCATTTTAATCAATTTTAAAGCCATCCTTCCCATTCTAAAATTCCTGTTTAGCTAGGTAGGATTAAAAAAAAAGATTAAAAAAAAAAACAAAAACAAAAAACAAGGGCTGAGGTTGTGGCTTAGTGGTAGAGCGCTTACCTGGCATGTGTGAGGCACTGGTTTCAACCCTCAGCACCACATAAAAATAAATAAATAGATAAATTAAAAAAAATAAAGGCATTGTATCCATTAAAGAGAGAGAGAGAGAGAGAGAGAGAGAGAGAGAGAGAGAGAGAGAGTAGTCCTTATTTTAGACATAAATTTGCAAATTGTTTGTGCGTTATTTACCCTTTATCAGAAAGCGGGTAAGAGAGAGGTGGTAGAATTTGTTCAGTGGCCCAATATGCATGACCCACTGGGCACCGATTAAATCTTTGGGTTAGGGAGCACAGATCCAGAAGCCCAGCACCAGTTGCTTTCATTAGAACCCTGAGATCTGAGTTAAGGGCTCTTCCCACTTTTTATTAAAGAGAGCATTCCTTAAGAATCCACCAATCCTAGACCAGTATATATAAATAAATAAACAAGCCTCAGGGCCTCACAGCTCTCCTTTTGTTTCAATTTCTGGATAATGGAAAGCACTTCCCACAGCCACAAGTAGCAATTTTCCCTTTTCCTTAAAAGCTTTAGGAAGGACACACCCAGGGAACCATTTGCATTTTGACTATAGCTTTTATCCCTTATTTTACTTCCAAAGGCTGTATTGTGTTGACTAACTTGATTGATAACTGCTTCATTTACAATCCAAATGGTTGTTTTGTTTTTTTTTTTTTTTTAAAGTCATAGAGGGAATTTAAATAGGGAATCCCAACTGTGCTTTCCAACTAATAGAGAAACCAATTACACTAATCCTGCTATTTTAACTCCCTGGGGTCTATCCCCATCCTCATCTCCCAAACTGTGAGCAAAATTTTGTTTTGAAAATACCTGCCCCTCCCACGCCCCTTGGGAAAGGATCCAGAGATCTGATCAGATTTCCAATGATATCCAATACCCACAATGGCTTAGAACTACCACAGTGACTTAAAGCCATGTTCAACAAAGCCTGAAGAAAATGAAATCCACCCGATGCTCCCAGAACTAAATGAAGTCTTCCTGTGGCACAGCTCAAGCAATGAGGATTAAGGCTTTTAAAACCAGCAGCCAGATGAGCTTCCTGTTGGCTCCAGAGTGATAAGGTTCTCCTGAGAATCCTGGGGATTTCTGACCCATGGATGTCATCTATTTCCATGAAAGCAGCCAGAAACATAGAAGGAAAAATGAATTAGACTCCTAGCATTACTAGTTGCATCCTGGGGGAGACCTCTCAGATTTCTTGAAACTTCTTTACTGTTACTCCTTACATTATTCATGACTAAAGCCCATCCAAATCTAGTTCAAAAGAAAAGGGACTAAAAAGCATTTCTAAAATGCTTTTTTTTTTCAAGTGTAGTAAATATACAAAAAGGTACACAGGTTATAAACATACGTCGTGATAAACTGTCACAGTGTGAGTATATACATGTAACCACCACCCAGGTCAATTTTCCTGATGACTAAGAATAAAGATTAATGAGGCTGAACACCTTTCACCCATAGATATGGTTTTGTCGGTGTGTCGTTTGGATATCCTTTTTTACGAAACGACATTTTTAGTCTTTTGCTCATTTGTGTACTGAGAGATATATCTTTTCTAACTGATTTTTAAGCAATAATTTGTATATTCTGGATATGAGTCATTGTCAGTCACATGCGTTGCCAACGTCTTCTCCCACGATGTCAGTCGCCCTTCCCTCCTACAAAGATATCTGTGATGGAAATAATTTATGGTAAATATTTGGTTTGTATTTCTTAAAGAATTCTTTGCTTACTTCATGATCATGAAGACATTCTGTTATGTTCTAGGAAATGTGTTGAATTGTGAATTTAAATTCACATTTAAAGTTAACATCCACAGGGAATTGACTTTTGTGAGATAAGGATCAGATTTCTATTCTTCTAGATGGATATCCAGTTAACCCAATGTTATTTATTAAAAACTATGATTTTCTATCACTTTGAATGTTCCTTTGCCATAAATCTAATGTTTTTTATTTGTGTGGTTCTTTTTGGACCCTTTTCATAAATTTGCTCTGTTGATCTATCCTTGTACCAGTTACCTACTGTATTAATTTCTGTAACTAAATAATGTTGAGGGCTGGGGCTGGGGCTCAGTGGTAGAGTGCTCACCTCCCACGTGTGAGACCCTGGGTTCAATCCTCAGCACCACATAAAAATAAATAAGTAAAATAAAGGTATTAAAATATTTAAATAATATGTTGATATTGATATTAGTAGTATTAGGTTTTTCAGCTTTCAAGATTGTCTTGGCTATTCCTGTTCTTTCGTATTTCCACAGAAACTTTAGAATCAGCTTGTCAGTTCTCTCAGAAAGAAATTTTAGAATCAGCTTGTCAGTTCTCTCAGAAATAAAAGAAGCCTGGGGCTGGGGATGTGGCTCAAGCGGTAGCGCGCTCGCCTCGAATGCGTGCGGCCCGGGTTCGATCCTCAGCACCACATACCAACAAAGATGTTGTGTCCGCCGAGAACTAAAATATAAATATTAAAAATTCTCTCTCTCTCCTCTCTCACTCTCTCTTTAAAAATAAAAAGCCTATTGAGATTGCACTGAACTAAATATCAATTTAGGGAGAACTGACCTCTTTACAATATTGAGTCTTTCTTCCATTTATTCAAATTTTCTTTGATTTCTTTAATTTCTCTCAATAGTGTTACATGGTTTTCTATGTAGATAGAAAACCTTGTACATTTCATTACATTTATTACTAAATAGTTCATTTTTATACACTATTCTAACTGGTGATATTCAATAATTTTATTTCTAATTTTTTATTGCTGGTAGATGGAAATATTGTTATGGGTTTTTTTATATGGATCTTGAATCTAAACTAACTCATTTAATCTACAAGTATAACTGTGGATTCATCTGGAATTTCTATGTAATATGCCATCTATGAATAATGACTTTTTCTCCTTCCTATCTAACCAATCTTAATACCTCCTATCTCTTGCCCTCTTCTTCCTCCTTTCCCCTTTTCCTCTTCCTCTTCACCCCCTCCACTTCTCCTTCTCTTCCTTCTTTTTAGGATAGAACTTCATAGAACGTAGATTTGAAGTGGTTCCAGTGACCATTCTTGTCTTAGTCCCAATTTCAGGGGAACGTTTCAGAATTTTGCTTTCAAGTGTAATATTTGCTTTAGGATTTTTCTGGACATACATTATAAGATTAAGGGATTTCCCTTTGGGGAAACCTGCATCTGAGATGGTCTTAAGTAAGTCTCACCTCCTGACAGTCAAGTCCTTGTATATTCTTCTCCCACACTGAATCATGGCTGATCTGTATGTTCAAAAGAGTATGACAGAAATGATATGTGACTTCCAAAATTTTGTCATCAAAGACATTTGAGTTTCCACCAAATCTCTCTGGGGTTTCTTAGCCTCTTAGATCACTCACCCTGGGGGAAGCCAGTCATTTTGTCTGAGAAGACCTAGGAAGCTTTGTAAAGATTTTCATATGTGATAATAATGACAAAAGAACAATGCCTCTTATTAATAACCTGCACCAATTTGTCAGCCATGTGCCTGAGCCACTTCAAGTTAAGTCTTTTTTTTTTAACATATGAAAAAATATTTTATTATTATTTTATTATATAACATATTAGTGAATACACCAGATTGCATTTTCTCAAATGGCAAATGAAATACCAGATAACATTTTTATTTGATTCACCCAAGAGTTTCAATATCATATGTCTTTTGGAGGATTCAGATTCTTAGCACGTCTGTGATACTGTCCGTGAGGATACAAATGATACTTAGTAGTAAAGAACATTTTACTAAGTTTTTCTGTCATGGTTTCTTGCTCAAGGTATTCACCTTTGTCTTCTAATCTGTTTTTTAGTACTTGATCATGTGTTTCTTCATTATTGTGCACAGAATCTAGTTGAGGGATAGGTTGTGTATGTTCATACAGGATATCCACAGAAGGGTGGGAGCATACTATTGTCCCGCTCTTTTGTCCTATTGACTGCTCTTTTATCTTTATGAAATGTACCTCTAACTTTAAAAATGTTTCTTTTTCTAAAGCTTATTTTATTTGATATTTTACTTTGTCTGAATGTGGTTGCATGTTATATCTTTTTTCCAAAATTTAAATCCAAAATTTTGATATATTTATTGTTACAATTCCTGTAAGCAGCACATAGTCTTTAATCCATTCTGATAATGTCTTTTTAAAAAAAAAATACCTTCATTTTATTTATTTATATGCGGTACTGAGGATCAAATCCAGGGCCTTACATGTGCTAGGCAAGCAGTTTACTGCTATGCCACAACTACAGACCTGATAATGTCTTTTAATTGGAGTATTTAATCTCTTTATGTTTAATGTAATTTCTGATTTTTTTTAAAAAAAAATTTCTTTCTTAGTTGTAGTTGGACACAATACCTCTATTTATTAATTTATTTTTATGTGGTGCTGAGGATTGAACCCAGAGTCTTGCACGTGCTAGGCAAGCCCTATGCTGCTGAGCTACAACCCCAGCCTCAATTTCTGATACTTTTAAGGTTTTAATATACTATCTTTTTTTTTTTTTTTTTTTTTTTTGGTGCTGGGGATTGAACCCTGGGCCTTCTGCATAAAAGGCAAGCACTCTACCAACTGAGCTGTATCCCCAGCCCTTCATATACTATCTTACAGTTTATTTTCTATTTGTCCTGCCTGTCATATGTTGTTTTCCCTCTCCTTTCATATCTTTCTTTGGATCAAGTGCTTTCTATTGCTCCATTTTTCTGTTATATTTGGTTGATGATTATATTTGTATATTACATATTATTATTACTAACTGAATTTATGTATGTTTATTTACTGTGTGTGAGTGTGTGTGTGTGTGTGCTGGAGATTTTAACTAAGGCCTTGAGCATGGATGATAAGCATGTACACTCCCTGCCAAATTATATTTTTTAAAAACTTCTTGGGCTGCACATGTAGCTCAGTGTCAGAACATTTTCCTAGCATGTGCAGGACCCTATTCTCTATTCCTAACACTGTAAAAAGAAAAAAGAGAAACAATTTTTTTCTGTGTTAATTCTAGAGGTTACAACATTCATCCTGGACTTATTAAAGTCAAATATGAATTGATATTTTTATCACTTCCAAGACAGTGAAATGACCTTAGAACATTTTAACTCAAATGTTCTGGCCTTTTATATCATGGGTTCATTACTTTTAATTGCATATGTAGTGAAAAATGCACAAAACATTTACATTATTACTTTACATACTCACTTTTTATTTGGATTTATTCACATATTTGCCCTTTGTGTTGTTCCTCTTTTCGAGTCTGGACAGTCCAGCTTAATAATCATTTTCCTTCTGCATAAACAATTCCCCTTTACCATTATTTCCTGTAGTGCAGGTCAGCTGAGGATAAATTGTTTTCGCTTTTTAAAATAATGAGTTTTTTTTCCTCTTTGTTTCTCAGTATATTTTCATTGGATCTAGCCATCTTTACTGAATAGTGATATAATAATGAAAGCATTATTTACTTTCAGTGTGTTGAAATATCACTCCATTATCATCTGGCTTCCGTTGTTGTTGGTTGAGAAGTCTGAAGTCTAGTTGCTGCTCATTTGTTGGGTAATACATCTTTTTTCCTCAGGCTTTTTAAAAAAAAATTGCATCTGTCTTTTGAATTCATATCACAAATGGCTGCTACAAATTGACTATATATATATATATATATATTATATATATATATATATATATCCACATACATATGTATATATGTCATTAGGATATATATATATATATATATATATATATATATATATATCATTAAACCTTCTATTCAAACTATTAAGAAGAATAGAAATTAAATGGGCAAAGGGAAACAAAGTTCACAGAAAAAAATGATTCTTAACAATAAATATAAGGAAAGATGTTCAAACTCACTCATTCTGAGACATACAAATTAAAATAAAGAAATATTTTTTTAAAAGACTATCATATTAAACAAATCAGTAAGTTAATATCATTGTGACTGCAAGGTTATGGAGAAAGAGCATTAATAGAGTAAGAACTAGTTGATATATATTCTTGAGAGCTATTTGGCTGTATCTATCAACATTTTAAATGTGTGTTCTCTAAATAAGAAATTCCATTCTTGGGAATTTATTCTTCTCACACACACTTTGTTTTCATAAGGTATGTGTTATGGTTTGTATCTGGAATGTTTTCCAAGTCTCATGAGTTGAAGGCTTGCTCTCCAATGTAGCAATGATCAGAGGTGGGGTTTGAGGCAAGTGTTTGGATCATGAGGGCTTACTAATTTGATCTCAGTGAATTAATAATTTGATGGCATTATTGGGAAGTAATAGAAACTATAGGAGGTGAGACCTAGTTGAAGGAGTGGGTCCTTGGAGTGGAAGCATGTCTTTGGGGATTATATCTTTTCCTGGCCCCTTCTTGGCATTCTGACTGCTTCCTGGCTATGATGAGCTGAGCATCTCTTCTCCACCACACCCTTCTAGCATGATGCTCTCCCTCAACTCATACCCAAAGTAATGGAACCAGACAACTATAGATTGAAACCCCTGAAACCATGAGCCAAAATAAATCTTTCCTGCATTTAACTTGTCTACATCAGATATTTAGTCACTGTGACAGAAAACTGACTAACACAGTATGGTAAGACACCCAGAAGCAGAAATGACTGCCACGAAAGAAGTTTTCACTCACAGTTCCCTGGTAACAGGAGACATGGCAGGCCATGCAAGCGCACAGGGAGGAGCATCCAAGTCAGGAGACAGAAGGAATGAGAGCTGTGTTCTTTGTGGACAAGATTGGACAAGGCAGAATAATCAGGAAAGACAGATTTGGTTAATTTGAATCATTTCAGTGAACTCTGGGGCAGAGTGACCCTAGTTGTCAGTTACCTGGATCTTGGGGCATTAAGGCAATAGACAGTAGCTGGGAATATAAGAGGTTGATAAAGGAGGTAGCTAAGAGATGGGCTCTGGCTGGTTGGTTTACATTTGAAAGTTGCACTCACAGGGGATTCAATGGCTAGTACTGGAGGTACTACGAGTCTTCCCCTGGTCAGTGAGGTCACATACAGAACATTAAGAATGCGGAAAATAAGAAAATATAACTAATACACATCTACATTAGGTTACCCATTGTAACATTGTTTATAAAAACGGAAAAATTTATATTGTTTATATAAAACGGAAAAATCTCAAGTCTACATGTAGGGAATGGATAAATATATTATAACTCACCCATTCAACAAACTACTATAAAAACAATAAGCACCTTATATACTAGTTTAAGAGGCAGGATAGTTTGGTGGTAACAAAATGAGTTCTTAAGCCAATAGGATCATAAGCATAGCCCTGCTACTTTAAAAAATATTTTTAAAAAGATTTTAGAAGATTTTTCTAGAATATAGAAAATAAAATAAAATCTACTCCCCTATTCCCCTAGGGTTTTTGTGGAGGGTAATTGACAATGCTCAGTCACCTCAGTTTGTAATTACAGATGACCAAGGAATGACCCCCAGCTAATCCATTGAGCAAGCAGAACTTGGTAAAACCAATATTGAAACAGGACTAAGATAATTGCCATGAACTACCTAGAACACATTCCAGGAAGTAAATGTGAACTCCCCCGTACAATACATCAAACCACTGGCCTTGATTCTGCTAGCAGGAAGCAACCGCATGAGAGCAGGCTATAAATATAAAGGATTTGAAACAAAAATAGAGCAAGGTGTTAACACATATCCTCCAGACTTCATTTCACTTCCTTAACATTTTTTGATATTTTGTCTATCCTTCCAATTTTTGAAAATTTTTGTTTTAGAGGAGCTCATTATAAATTCTTGTTGGTTATCAAAAATCCTTCACAGTAGGGGACTAAAATTATGTGGTAAAATTAAGAGAGCTGATGTCTTAAAGAAGGAGGTCTTACTCAGTCCCATTTTAATTACTAATTTTGTAATACACCCTCTCCGTGACTCCTACAATCTCTCTGAGACTTAGTTTTTTCTGCTGTAGAATAGAGTGAAACTTGATCTACTTTTCAGAATTGCGTTAGTATAAAAACAACCTAATATGTGTATTCATGTGAACGTTAAAGTACTCTACAATTGTGAAATGTGATTGATCTCTTCATCCATCAATTCAACTGCAGCAGAGATTGACAGCTGTCAACCCAAAATTTGTTCCTCTATTTAAATTATTAACAGAACTATAGTTTTGTAGGAGAGGGAAAGCATTGTGCTCAGCTCATAAAAACTGCATCTCCTATTCCTCCTTGTATCTCAGAAATCTTCTGGAAGCTTCTCAGAAGTGTTTCTTTTATAACTAGAGGCACTATTTCTTCCCTTTGTTCTTTTCTTCTTCTTGCTGCTTAGAATGTGAACATTATGTTAAGAACTGCAGAAGCAAGATGACAGAGACCTCAACCCTAATATCCTTGGGTTATTGAACCAAGAGTAATCGATAGCTGTGTCCAGATTTCACCATGCTTGAGGAGTCAAAATAAACCAAACTTGAATAATGTAAATATAAGTAAGTTCTAACTCCTGGCTCTCCAGGAAAAAAAAAAAAAAGCCTTGATTTTTAACATGTTGTGTTTTTGTTGTTTAAATCCTCTCAATAGAGCTGATTTCAAAAAAACAATGTGATGTCACTGAATGAAAAGATGAGAAGATATAAATACTAGTAAACCATCACATAGTTTTCCAAGCACATGGAGACAAGAGATGTAAATAAACTTTGGAACAAAGATAATAGTAAAATGTCATGAAATAATTTGGAAGTGATAAGTTTTGAGTATTTATTATTTATTATTTTTTCTTGATTTTTTTTTTTTTTTTTTTTTTTTTTTTGTGCAGGGAACAATGAACCCAGGGCCTTATTCAGGCTAGGCAAGTTCTATACAAGTCAACTACACCCCCAATCTAAAACATAATTAATTTAATTGTGTATTTATACTACTTAATTTTTTATAATGCATGTATTTAACAATAGGCCTGCAAAATTCCTGAAAACTCAAGTCATCAGCTCTTCTACAAACTGGTGGGTTTAAGCCAGCAGAACTTGGTAAAACCAATATTACCCCCAGAGGATTCTAATGTTAATTAATTCAATCTTAATTACAATCTTAATTAATTCGCCAACTAAACTTATTTCCCACCATTTCTCAATTTCCCGCTCTTCAACTTTCAGACCAGTCCCTTACCTACTTCATTCTTGTTTTCAGACTTTTTTTTTCAACATCTCTCTTCCATCAATTTCCATCTTTCAGGATAGAATACCATGTACTGGGGAAGCCTTTTCTGAAAACTGCATGCCTGAGGTAAATAGGAGTAGGCTGACCCCACGTTCATGTCCTCTTGTAAGTCTCTTCCTTTGAAGATGCATGCTACCTGTGGCTTGTTTCCAACCAATAGAATATGACAAAGGGAATGGAATGTATATCCCATAATAACATAAGGATTTACCTATATGAGGTGCCATCTTGCTACAATGTATTAGAGATACTCATCCAGCCAGCTTGATGAAATGAGCAGCCACCGTTGAGCAAGCCCAGGTTCAAGGAACTCTAAAGGCCTCTAGAACCTGAGGGTGGCCTCCATTCAATATTTTTAAAAAGGTTAGGCCCTTACTCATTCAGCCACAAGAAAACAAATCCTATCTACAACCTAAGTCAGCTTGAAAAGGATTATTGTCCAGTAAAGCCTTTGGGTGAGACTACATCTGGTCAATGCCTTGATTTTAGCCTTGTGCAATGTGAACGGAGAGTCCAGCTGAGCCATGCTTAGACTCTGGACCCACAGAAACCCTGAGTTAAAACAAAACAAAACAAGAACGCTGCTTTTAGCTGCTAAGTCTGTGGTAATTCATTACATATGCAATAGAAAACTGATACAAGTCCTGACCATTGTTTCTCCTTTTTGTCTCTCATTACCACTTGAATTCCATACCATGATATTTGAATATAATTTAGAAGTGCTGTGATAGAGATTTAACATTTGTTAATTCAAAAAAAGTTTTATGAAGCCAGACATGTTGGTGCATGCCTGTAATCCCAGTAATTTAGGAGGCTGAGGCAGGAGCGTTTCAAGTTCCAGGCCAGCCGCAGCAACTTAACAAGGCTGTAAAAATTATTTCAATCTTAATTACAATATTAATTAATTTACCAACTAAACTTATTTCCCACCATTTCTCAATTTCCCTCTCTTCAACTTTCAGACCAGTCCCTCACCTACCTCATTCTTGTTTTCATGCCTTTTTTTTTTCTACATTCCTGTCTCAAAGGGTGGGGGGAGCTGAGGGCTGGGGGTGTGGATCAATGGTTAAGCACACCTGGGTTCAATCCCCAGTACCAAAAAAAAAAAAAAAAAGCTTTATGCAATTAGAGATGCATGCATTGTTTACCTGGACATACTCAGAGCAGTATGACGCATGTTCATCATGCATATGAAGTGTGAAGCCAAGAGGGATAGCTAGTTTTTAAATGCTAGAATAGATGAGACTAGTGAGTGAAACAACTGATTTTTTTTTTTTTTTTTTTTGGTTATTGTCTGGATAATGAAGACTATGGCTATGATAATGGGAATGCATGTTGTTTGAGTCAGCTTTTTTTGTTGCTGTGACTACAAGACCAACACGGACAATGTTAAAGGAGGAAAAGTTTATTTGAGGGCTCAGGGTTTCAGAGGTCTTAGTCCCATAGAAGGCTGGCTCCATTCCCTAGGGGCTCCAGGCGAGAGGAGTGTGGCAGAGTGAAGCAGCTCACGTCGTGATCAGGAAGCAGAGAGATGCTCCACTCTCCAGATACAAAACATAAACCCCATAGTCATGCCCTCAGTGAACCACTTCCTCCAGTCACACCCCACCTGCCTCCAGTTACCACTCAGTTAATTCCATTAGGGATTAATTTGCTGATTCGGTTAAGGCTATAACCCAATCATTTCTCCTCCAAACCATCTTTCATTGTCTCACACATGAGCTTTTGGGGGACACCACATCTAAACCATAACACATGTAATGTATCTTCAGGTTCAAAAGTACAGAATCTAAAGGACTCAAATTCCAGCAATTTAGATTCTCAACAAACAATCTGGAAACACTTGAACACAGAAGGAAAAACTTACAGATGTGTAAGCTGAAAAAAATCTTTGGCCAGAGAGATGGAAGAAGACTTTGGTGTCATTCCCTACAGCTCCAGAAAACACAGAATCAGGAACACTAACAGAAGCGATTGGATGGCCCATTTTGGCATAACAGATAATGTCCTAACATCTAGCATTGGAAGAAACAAATTCAGAATGTGGTGAACTCCCCTTTCCTAGAATGGCTCAAACTGGGTATAGCTGAGTACTCATTTAGAGATGATGCAGAGTAGAATTATTTTTCTTTTTTTATCATATATACATAAAAGTAATAATATACACCTTTTGTTATTCCTATATAATTTTAATTGATGCCTAACAAATATCCATATTTAGAGAGTGCAGTGTGATCCTTTGATGCATGTATACAATGTGCAGTAATCAGATGGGGTAGTTGTCAGAAACATCTCCTCAAACATTGTTTCTTTGTGTTGGGAACATTCAAAATCCTTTCTTCTAGCTACTTCAAAGTGCGCAATTAATTGTTGTCGACTGTATTTAGCCTACTGTGCCATAGGATGTTAGAAGTTATTCCTCCAATGCAACTCCACCTCTGTACCATCACAGAAGGGATTTCTGAAAAAAGAAGTTGAAGTCACCATCTACCAAGGTGCCATCTAAGAATATGATCCTATGTTGGGAAGTCTATTAATCCAAAGGCACAGAAAACGATCACTAATTGTGTTTCTTACCAAATGCAATTTGAAGATGTACAATCACTTTAAAACATACCATGGCACTCCAATGACCATCAAGACCAACAGTTTTGTCTTGCCACTCTCTATGTTTCCTGTACACTTGGTTAGGACAACTTCAGTATAACTGTGTTAGTTATTTATTTCTGCATAATATGCACTCCAACATTTAGTGTAAAATAAAAAACATTTTATTTGCACACAATTTTGTGGGTCAAAAAGTTGGGCTAGAATCAACAGGGCAGGTGATTTCCGCTAGTATTGCCTGGTGGGTCGGCTGGGGGCTGCTTGGTCTGCAAGGTCTCAGCTAGGTTGGCTCATCTCTGTTCCACAGTTTCTTCTTTAGTGGGCTAGCCTGGGCTTCCTCACACAGTAGTGGTAGCCTCCATCCAAGGGGATGAAAACAAGTCGCAAGACCTCCCATAGCCTAGGCATGGAAGTCATACAGCATTGCTTCTCCAACATTCTACTGGTCAAAGCAAGTCACGAGGCCAGCCCTCATGAAAGGCATGAGGAAATAGATTTCACTTCTTGGTGTGAGGAGTTGTGAGTATTTTAAATCTACCACATCAGTAAATCCATTTAATTTGATCATATATTACACCAATTTCTAGTCTCCTGTTTGTGTTCACTGGTGATGATATTCTAGCTGGACGAGAACAGAAATCTTTCTTCAAATGATCTCAACTAGGGTGAAGCAGCTGCAGCCCCGTTACTCCCTGCACAGTTGTTGATAAGGCCAGGCACATCAAACCTTTTTCTGAAGCTGTCACCAGTATCTTGTAGGGAGAGGAGGCAGAATGGTCTCAATTTGCTACCCAGACAGATTATTAGGGAAATGGTTGCTTTCTTTACACTCAAGTGCTTTTTTCACAGCACCCTTGCTGATAAACCAGTGTTAGTCAAAGACCAATAAGTGTGCTGACATTTCGCTAAGAGTTGTTATCTCTAGACACATGTGGATAAATGTGCTAATGAGAGAGTTTTCTTAAGGGCTCTTATACCCAGGATTATTCCAAGCCACGGTTGAATGCAAACACCATCAGAACAGTGTGTGATGCTTAATAGCCTAGAATGCTTCTGTAATACTTAATCCCCTTTATACTTGTGACAGATCAGCCTCTAAAATAGGAGCAGGGCCCCAGGGGAGAGGATGGCTTAATCATCAAGCCTCAGGTGGGAGAATACCAATAGGTAATGGTTTCCAAGGTCATGAAGCTTAGAGTCGTTATATTTCCAATCTGTTCAAGAGAGAAACCAAAGTAGTCATTTCCTATCAAACTTTATTATTCAAACCATTTATGGAATAACTCTTGGAGAGGGGCTAGATGTTCCTTACACTTCCTTGGTATAGGGAAGGAGGCCAGTCAAAAGACTGTTTATATCAAAGAAAGGCCCTAATCAAAATCATGTAGTTTAGACATGGTAGTACACGTCTATAATCCCAGTGACTCAGGAGGCTGAGGCAGGAAGATTGCAAGTTCCAGACAGCCTCAGCAACTTAGTAGAACCTTGGCTAGAAAAAAATAAATAAAAAGGACTGGGGATGTGGCTCAGTTGTAAAGTGCCCTGGGTTCAATGCTCATTCCCCCCCCCCCAAAAAAAAATAAACCCAACAACAACAAAAACCCTGCAGTGTTCCCACATTGCTTAAATCTGGACTGTCATCAGTTGTGGTATTGGCCTAACAGTCACTTACAGCTTCCTCTTCCTTCCCTTTTGCTCTTCCACTTGCTACTTCTCACTGTCTCCTTCTTCTGCTCCTTTTCATTCCTCCCCTAGGACTTGTTTACTATTTAAGTTAGGATTTGGAGCTTGAGACAGAGCCCACTCCAAGTGTCTTAAACACAAAAGAATTTCATTACAGACGTGGTGGAAAGACTAGAGGGTGGGCTGTCAGGTGTGTCTCCAGGAGGAACTTCCAGAAGGTCAAAGAATATTCCACCAGGGAACTACTCCCTCTGCCCAGATCAGGAATGTGGGGGATCAGTAGGCTGCCCTGGAAGCTGCTGAGTTCAAGAACATATCACCACAGCTGTAATCCAAAGATTTTTTAAAAAGCATCTGAAAGCCAGTATCAAAAGGTCATTGCTTCTCACCACCTATAAAACTGGACCAGTGCTCCAGAAAATTCTATGTTCGTACGACCTTCTGGGCCTGCAGAAAAGAGCCAAAAGCAGCATGAAAATGGCTACTATGGCCCTGCCTTTACACAAATATCACCTATGCAAATCAAATGAAAGGAAACAACTTTCTAGCTGAAAGAGAATGTGGCAGGTTTTAGTGTTCTGACCTCTGCAATGAGAGAAGACACTTTGGAAGGTGAGGATAGTGTCTATTGACCCCAAAATCTGTGGGGAACTCATAGCTACTCTTCCCTCTTGTAACATTAATTAGGATGATTAACAAGCAAGCATGTACCTGATATTGCTCAACTAATTTTCAACATTTTCCATTTCATTCTAACTTCACTTCCATATAAATTAGGCACTATTATTAACCCAGACCCTCAGATTGGGGGATCAGAGACTCAGGGAGTTAAGTAATTTACCTAAGAACACACAGCAGTAAGGGGAGAGCTGGCAATCAAAGCATGTTTGTGCCAAAGACCATCTACATCAAAATCTGTGTGATCTTAACCACTACCCTAGACCACCCTAGAGGATTGCTGATTCCTTCCCCAGGCCATAGGCCCACCCAAAATAGTTTTGCATTCCCTTTCTGGGATTTGACTGATTGCTTCATTTGCTTAATCACTCCAGTAAGTCTTGGTTTTACCGGAAGTGCTGGGGATCAAACCAGGCTTGAGCATGCTAGGCAAGCGCTCTACCACTGAACTACATCCCTTGCCCAGGACTAATGATACTCTGGCTCTATGACATTGACTGTGGTCTTACCACTCATATGCCAGTTGGTTTTTCTAAGAAATCAATATCTTCATGGATAAATTTGGAAAGCACTTAGAATTTACTGATATAAAAGAAAGAGCCTGAGAAGAATTTTTTGCTCAATGTTCATTATCATTTTATGCATAATAAACATCTTTCACAAATGTTAGGAAAGAGAACACAAGCCCTCGGATCTGCTGCAAACCCAATGATTAACCTTTTGCAGGTGACAATCAGGATAAAGACATAGGCTCACCTACCTAGGATGCACGGGCTATTTAAGACATTTTCTACTCCTCTGATAAAGAATATAATTTTGAATCTGATGGAGGAAAATCTCCATCTGGAGGCTACTTGAAACATCTTTCTGTTGTGGCTGATTACTGGATTAGTGTCTATTGTCAGGAAAGCAAAACCACAAAAATACTGCTCTTGGTATAGTATGTGTTTTGTCTCCTTCCCCCATTGGTCAGTTGAGGTTTACATCCTCTGAACTGAGCAATTCTTCACTCAAATAGAACGGTGCATTGGATTCACAGTGGAGGAGTCGAGAAGGCGAAATTCTCTTCGGGTCTCTGGGGCCTGCAAACTAAATTGACATAAAACAGATCAAGTGTACAGAATTTTACTCATGTGGGGGAACCCCCATAGGAAAATGAAGACCCCAAACCTAAATGCCTATGAAAGTTAAAATGTAAAAGACCAGGCATTGTAAAGTTTCTAAGCTTCAAGGCCTGAGTTAAAAAGTGAAGGACCAGGTATTGTTAAGTTCCTCTGCTACACCCAGAACCTGAAATTCCTGAGGCAGTTAAGACAACGCCCTACTGGCTATTTAGCCTAGGGCCCTGTGCAGCTTGTCACGTAAGCATACAGGGCCTGAACCAATCAGTTTGAATGTGTACCCCGCTTAGGAGTGACCAATCATCCCCCTCCACCTGTTCCCGCCAATGAATGTACTAATCAAGTTTAAGAATTGTTGTTTGATTTTCCCAGCGCCTCATGATGATTTGTCCTGATGTATGCAAAGCCCCCGCCCTCCCCAAAAATTGTACTTAAGCACTGCTTAGCCTCTGCTCTGGGCTCTGGGCTGCTCTCCCTTCTTGAGTGAGCCTGGAGCCTCAGCGCGCTGAATTGGATCCTCAATAAATCCCCTTCTGCAATTGCATGAGTCAGTCTCTTGGTGGTCTCTTCCTCCGACTTTTCGCCGGACCCTTACACCTATATACTAGGTTGAACCAAGAAAATCGTGAAAACATGGTGAGACCAAAGGGTGAGGTCTGAAGCTGTTCATCATGGAGACGTGGCAAGGAAGAATAAGGCTGGTTTGACCATCCTCAGCCTCAACTCCCCATCTCTAGAGACCAAAATTGTTCTTTTACTCCTGGCATTAAAAAAAGACATCTTCCATACAGAGATTTCATTTTCTGCTCTGAGGAAGGAAAAGGGGAAGTCAGAGTGTCCTTGCCTGTATGTCAACTTTTATTTTGGTGCTGGGGATCAAACCCAGGACCTCATGCCAGGCAAGCACTCTACTACCAAGTCACATCCTCAGCCTCTTAAACTCAAAATGACCTTTATGCCAACCTGGCATATTTTGGGGTGGTGTATTTTTTTTGCCACCTTCAGATGCAACAACTGAGACATTCACATGACCAGTCCTGACAAGGAGCAGACTTGCCCACGGACTCTATAAGTTTCCTTCTTAGACACAAATACTTTGACAGAGCTCTTGCTTCTCAGAGGGAATCTCACTTTGTACACACCAACTCATCAGTTAGAAACACCTTTAGCAGCTGAGGCAGGCTCTTTTAGAAGTACCGTTTCTTAAAATAATAATGCAGCAAATGCTGCCACAAGGGGCATTTTTATCCAAGGAGTCTCCTGGGCAAACTCCTGGGAGTTTCATGTGATCATGAAAACACATCTTCTTCTTCTCTTAACCAACAGTAAAAGTTTTCAGTTATCCATGAGGTCTCCTGCCATTCGGGGACCGCCACAGTAAGGTGGGCACTTACTGAATGGGGGTGGTGATTTTGTATGAACTAGCATGCTTTGGCATCTTTAACTGAGAGGATAAATTCTCTTTTATTGGTCAGATTATCAGCAGATCCGAATGTAACATCCCACAGCAGCACCCACGCATTCAATTCATTTTGTTTTGTTTCTATTAGAAACTCTTTCTAACTCACATACAATACACCTGCCCCAAGGGGAATTGTTACTGTCTTCAAATATGAACAACAATTTGTTATATTGAAAGATCAATCTTCTAGGGGTTAAATTATTCTAATTCATTGGCTTTTTCTTATCCTTTGACATTAGACAACTTTAATGTCACTCTTAATTCTGCAGATTCTTAAAATTTATAAAACAATGAGCAAGTTTTAATCCTCTAGAGATGCAAGACTTTTGACCAATATTCCAGCTCTCTAGTATAAGGGGAGTGTTACCGGGCTTGAAAATGGACCAGTCCTTCTTTACAAATGGACTTGAGTGTGAAAAGGGTTGTTTCTGAAAAACCAGCCTCTACCTCAGAGCAAAGCCTGTCCAAGGAAGGAACATCACCTTTGTCCTTGGAAAGACCCACAGAGCACTCCTAGGCGCATTCCCACCCTGCTAAGTTGTTTATCTACAAATAACAGGAGAGATCTGCAGCGCCAGGTATCCCTGACTCAGTCAGGCTAGGTGGGGACCCAGAGCTACCCCCTAGCAGCCACCAATCAGCATGAGACAGGGAAATACCTGGGATGCCAGATGACCCTCCCAGTAGTTTATGGTGATTGATAACGTGTTGGGAAACCATGTAGTTCAGCATGTACACCCCTCTTGGCTTAAACCAATCAGTTCAAATGAATCCCTCTCTTGTAGTAACCAATCACCCCTACCCAACTTGTTCCCGCCAATGAATGTGTTAATCATGTTTTAGAGTTGTTATTTGATTTTCCCGTGGTGTGTGATGATTTGCTAAGGGATGCTATGATGTATGTGGGGGTCCCTGCCTTCTCCAAAGAATGTATAAAACTGCTGCCTCTCAGCGTCACCAGTTGCTGTGTGTGCGTGCGCGGAGGACCGAGCTAGCTCGCAATAAACACCTCTTTGCTGCTTATATCGATCTTGGGTCTCTGGTGGTCTTTTGGGGGGTCCCGAATTCGAGCATAACATTTCAGCTTAACTTATCTAACTGTGGAGAAGTAGATGGTAGAGTCTAAGTCTGGGTTTAAATGTTGATAGAACTGAAAATATAGGAGCATGATGTATACACAACCTAATTCCAGGTGCAAGCCCCAAAACACTAACCCAAATCTCTCTACTCCAAAACTCCTTTCCCAGGTATTTTTCCTAGTACCTATTTTGCAAAATGCTCTCCTGTAAAGTTATATTTATTTATTGTTAAATCGGTTCTAAATTCAGTGTTTTAAATATTTCAACCTAACAGATGGTTAACATTTTGCTAAAAATTAATATCCACTCTTAGGTACTCAAGATGTATTAGCTATTTAATTTGTTAAACGTTTTCTCATATAATGAAAGACAAATGTTACCTGAAGGAACACCCATACCTTGACCACAGTCTGTTCAAAATATAAGTCTGGGGCTGTCTCCAAGGGAGGTTTATTTTATTAAATCCAAGACAAGTATTAACACCAGATTCATAAAATGATCTCCGTGTATAAGCAAAACTTGTAGAACCAACTATCCAGGGAATATGAAATGTATAGAAATAAATTAATTAATTTGTCACATGACTTAAAAAATAAAGAAGGGGGGAAAACATGTTATCTTATCTCACATGCCCATGAATGAGCACCATAGCCACCTATTCCCTCCCCACACCTAGGGTGAGGTGAAAAGGATTACATAGTATCCTTGCCCTTTTACTATTTCAAAAACTGAAACATTATATCTTTAATTTTTCCACCCACATTATCACCTCAAAAGTGTCATCTGTTGAAATGAAATGGCCTCATATAAAGCCCTGGAGAAGTCAACTGATTTCAACTACCTGATGGATATGTCTTCTCTTACTATGTTGGGAGGTACCAAAATGGTCACATTCATTAGCACAAAATATTTGTTGTTTTATACTGGCTGCTCATAATTGTTGAATGAAGCTTCAGAATACTGGGCGTTCCATACTGATGTTTCAATGTGTCCCCAGTAAAAAGTTTTACCACCACCATCACCACCAGTCATAGAAGCCATATTGGCAAGAGTTTCTGTCCCAAGGAAATTGCACTCATTCATCATTTATACTTCCCCTTTTTACTCATCAAATCCACCAATGTCTACCAATCAGAGTTTGTGATGAGCATGAGCTGGTCAGAAATTTTTAATAAATTGATTATTAAAAATTCATCAAAAAGCCAGTGATCTTGAAACTTTAGTTAACCCACTGTCTTACTGGGAGTTCATAAAGAGTAAAGGTACACATCCCACCCCCACCTCACCCTCCTTCCATAGCTTCTTCCTTTATAGAGTCCTAAGGATGAAGGGATTCCAAACTCTAACCTCTTCTCCAGCAGGTAGAACCTGGGATTTTCTTAAATAGTTCTTCTACCCAGTGATCTCCAAGACCCCAGCACAACAACCGTGAGGAACATGAAAACAGCTGCTTCTACCCTAACCTCATCAATCTGAAAACCGCTAGAATACAAACTTTGATGCTTTTAAGGGGGAGGTCTTTTATTATTGCTTTTGTTTTATTTGTTTTGACCTTCTCTAATGCTCTCTTATTGAATGGCTATGGGGACAGGTTGGTGACCATTATTTTAATCACTCTTTCACATTATTCTCTTCCTTCCTCTCTGCCCCCAGCCATTCACAATGTTCCAGTTATCTGAAAGAGATCTGCGGTTCTCAGTCCTTTCCACCTTCCCCTGATATCTTGCCACAGAACTGTGATCTTTGGTAGCTTTATTACAGAGCAGGGGATCCTGGCGGAGTTGAAGCTAAGATTTTAATGCCTCTGACATGTGGAACTACAAACTTCCTTCCACTGATTTGCAAGGGAACAGACATTTCCAGGGAAATCCAGAGTCTGGGGAGTGGGGAACAGAGAGAGATAATGTAGAACAGAGGATTTTAGGTATCTGAAAGAAAAAAATGTAACTTAAGGGAAGGAAACAATTTCTCAGCACCTGATGGTAGGAGGGACAGAAGTATGGTTCTAGAACCAGCTTGGTTGCCAGAGGGGTTAAAAACATGCTACTCTGGCATATTGATTGTCTTGAGTTAAAGGCTCTTGAAAGAATCCAAGTTTGAGATCACTCTGGACTTCTTTCTGTTTCTTAAAAGTAGGAGATGAAATTTCCATGTGAGAGATGGCTTCTCTGTGCCCAAAGGAAAGTGTTGTTCTTATCATCCAGGATGAGGACATGAAGCAGAAGGAGATCAATAGAAATTAACTTTATTAAACCAACCCTTATCCCCCTAGCCACTTGGCCAACCAGTAAGGACCCTAGCCCAAGCCCCTTTACCTTGCCTTATTTGCATACTTACCATTCCCTATCTAATTCAGCATGCAGCCATCCCTCAGTGTCTATGGGAAATTAGCTCCGGGATACCTATAGATAACAAAATCCACAGATGCTCAAGACCTTGTATAAAATGGCACAGTATTTGCTTATAACCTACACATATCTTCCTGTATATTTTAAGTAATCTCTAGATTACATATAATATCTAACACATGTAAATGCTATGCAAATAGTTGTTCTATTGTATTTTTTAGAAAATAATAACAAGATAGATACTCTGTACATGTTCAGTACAGATGCAATTTTTTTCCCACCATTTTTGATCAGTGGTTGGTTAAATCCACAGATGGGGAACAGAGAAATGACTGTATTGTAGAAGTGTTCAACTCTAATTGCATTTCTAGGTTTCCATCTCCTTAGGAAAATTCACATGCCACATTTAATATAGAAATTAAATGGATTTCTATATTCTTCTCCTACTGATATGTCCTACATCTAATTTAATCAATTCAATTCTAAAGCCCATTGTTTAAAAAGCCCCTAAAAGGGTAAAGGTGAAATTTTACCTCCGCTCCATGGGACTGACCCAATTCCCCCTATCCAGGCATCAGGGGAGCCTGTGCATTCTTTGTTGATGAACTGGACATGGAAATACTGTACTGACTCCTCTATGAGGTCAAGGGCTATGGTGACAAGACAGCAGGGTCAGGGGAGTGGGGGAGAAGAGCCATTCCTGAAACTCCTGTTCGGGTGTCCCCTGCTGACCCCTCATTCTCAGCCCATCCAGGAGAGGCTGGTATCACCAGGGGCTGTTATCCCACCTCATCTCATCAGGATGGTCTGATCCATCTCACAGCTCAACTACTACATATATCCTCCTGGTTTCAAATCCATTGCTGCAGCCCAGACTTTCCCTTCATGTACCCAGATCTGTGTGTCTATTTAGTGAAATTAGACACCAAAGGCATCACAGTTTTTAACATCAAAAACCAAACTCATTTTCTCATCCCTTCCACATGCACCCACCTCTTCCCCAACAACGTACTCTGCCTTCTGTATTCCCTGTCCCTGAAAGATACAAGATTATCAAAAAATAAACCAAAGACCAAAGCTAAAAAAAAAAAAAAAGAAAGAAAGAAAGAAAAAGAAAAAAGAAAAGAAAGAAAAAAAAAGAAAGAATTTCCTGATAGGGAAAAAACTGACATTTTTTTAAGTGCTAGAAAAGAAGCAAATATGTATCTGTTATGACTATCCAAATTTAAGAATTGAAAATAAGTGGTCTGGATGGAAATAAAGTACACCACCAAGTCTGTCAATGGTTAAAAATAGTTATCATCAGTGAATCTTCCGCAAGGTCTGGTGCCTGGGGGCTGCTCCAAGTGTGTGTGGTCCTTATCAGCCCAAGCTGATCAGAATCAACAGCCACTAAAGCAGTAATCAGCTTTGATAGCTCCTAGGCAAGTGCTGCTCTAAATAAAAACTGTCCTTTTACAACTTCCACTCGATCACCCTAGCAAGAAACAGGGGCTCAGCATGGGTGTCTCCACTGGAGCATGCTGCCTCTCACAGGCCTGGTCTGGTGAGACTGTCCTGGCTTCTCCATGCTCACAGCTTGGCTGAGGACTGTCCGTCTCAGCCTTACTCCAGAAGCCCTGGCTCTGCTTTGCCTTTTCACACCATCCCCAGGTGAGTCACAAGCATGGAACTGTTTGAGAAATCCTGTCCTAAATGGGGTCCCTCCTTGTGCCTCTGCAACTCACCCTCCAGCTCTTCAGTTCTTGCTGAGACAGCCATAACCAGGTACCCTCTGTGCAGTTTAGAGCACACTCCCTGTGGCCTAAATCCTGTGTTGCTAACTCCAGTTAAACTTTAGAATCACTTCGATTACTTTCGAAATGACCGATGTCTTTGCCCCTGACCTTGAAATTCCAATTTAACTAGAAACGAGGGCATGGTGTTAAGTTTCTCCCAAGCAATTTTTTATATTAATAATAACATTTTAAATTTTAAAATTTTAATCGACAAATAATAATTGCATATATTTATAGGGTACTATATGATGTTTTGATGTGTGTTTACATTGTAGAATGAGCAAACCCAGCTAACTAATATTCCCCCAAGTGATTTTAATGAGTAGACAAGAGTTGTGACCATGGGCCCAAAGGTAAAGTTCCAGTTCCTTATCAGGACAGGTACGTTCCTCCAGGACGGAGTGCCTCATAGGCCTTCTCTCTCTCACCACATTAGACCCATCAGACCACGAGCTCAGCTTTACCACACACACAAAAATGATGCCTTCCCTCTCTATGCTGCTGCCCATGGATAAGTATCCTCTATCCAGAAGCCCCTGATCTTTTCTCACCTACCCTGATTTCTACTGGAGAGCACCTTCTCCTATTTAAGGCTCCACTTGCCCCCACCACACAGGTAGCACTGGCTCCTCCCTATCCCTCCTCCTTCTCTGCTGGGCTTATTCACATGTCTGCATCTCTCCCCACAGAACTAGGTGTCCCCCAGCACCAGGACCCAAATCTTATCTTAGCAAATATGTCACCCAAGGTCAGAAATGTGTGTGTGTCAGCAAAAGAAATAATCAAGAATGTGAAGAAACAATCTATAGAATGGGAGAAAATCTTTGTCACCTGTACCTCAGAGTATTAATCTCCAGGATACATAAAGAACTCAAAAAACTTAATACCAAACAAACAAACAAACAACAACAACCCAAATAACCCAATCAACAAATGAGCAAAGGAACTGAACAGGCACTTCACAGAAGAAGAAATATGAATGGTCAACAAATATATGAAAAATGTTCAACATCTCTAGCACTTAGAAAAATGCAAATGTACACCATACTGAGATTCCATCTCACTCCAATCAGAATGGCAATTATCAAGAATACAAGTAACAATAAAATGTTGATGAGGATGTGGGGGAAAAGGTACACTTATACACTGCTGGTGGGACTGTAAATCGGTGTAACCACTCTGAAAAGCAGTCTGGCGATTCCTCAGAAAACTTGAAGTGGAACCACCATTTGACCCAGCTATCCCATTCATTGGTATATATCCAAAGGACTTAAATCAGCATGCTATAGTGACACAACCACATCAATATTTATAGCAGCTCAATTCACAATAGCAAAGCTATGGAACCAACCTAGGTGCCCTTCAACAGGTGAACAGATAAAGAAAATGTGGGGCTGAGGATGTGGCTCAAGCGGTAACGTGCTCGCATGGCATGTGCGGGGCAGTGGGTTCGATCCTCAGCACTACATAAAAATAAAAAAATAAAGATGTTGTGTCCATTGAAAACTGAAAAATAAATACTAAAAAAAATTCTCCTCTCTCTCTCTCTCTCTCTCTCTCTCCCTCCCTTCCTCCCTCCCTCCCTCCCTCCTCTCTCTCTTAAAAAAAAAAGGAAGAAAAGAAATGTGGTATATAATGGAATACTACTCAGCCATAAAGAAGAATGAAATTATGGCATTTACCAGTGAGTGGATGGAACTAGACACTATTATGCTAAGTGAAATAAGCCAATCTCATAAAACCAAAGGCTGAATGTTCCCTCTGATATGCAAATACTAACACACAGTAAGCTGGGTGACAGGAGGGAAGAATAGAAGCGCTTTGGAGTAGACAAAGGGGAATAAAGGGAAGGGAGAGCGTGATGGGAACAGGAAAGACAGTAGAAACAATTATACATAAATTTCCTATGTTCATATATGAATACATGACCAGTTTCTAACTATACATCATGTCCAACCACAAGAATGGGTTCCTAATTAGAATAAGTCATACTCCATGTATGCAAAATATATCAAGAAACATTCAGCTGTCACATATATCTAAAAAGAACAAATTTTTAAAAAATAAAACAAATTTCAAAAAAAAGAAAGAAATGTGTGTGTGTGTGTGTGTGTGTGTGTGTGTGTGTGTCTACTCAAAATCAGCTACATAAATTGCAGAGTCTGGTGCTAAACAAAAATGCCCCCTTGTTTAAAAATTAGTCAGTATTTCAAGACGGCATCCACAGAGCATCCTTTGGAGCACAGGGTGCTTCTGCCTGCGGAGTTGTTGTTCAAAAATGTTTGTTGAAGGGCTGGGGGTGTGGCTCAGGCGGTGGCGCGCTCGCCTGGCACGTGTTCAATCCTCAGCACCACATGCAAAACGATGATGTTGTGTCCGCCAAAAACTGAAAAATAATCTTCTCTCTCTCTCTCTCTCTCTCTCTCTCAAAAAAAAAAAAAAAGTTTGTTGAAATATGTTTTTGTGCTTCCTGTAGCTGGCGTGATGATTTGGGGAAAGCACAGGTACCCCATGCATTCTGAGAAAAGAGCGTGAGCGGAAGCTGCAGTGGTGGAAGGAAAGAGGGAAAGTTGGGAGAGGCTTTGCACAAGGTATGATAATGAAACAAATTTAATGACCTCATTTAACGACCACCGCAACTGCAGACAGCACAAGAGTCCACTTTATGGTCCTGTTGATGATCCTGAACTGCAACAGATGGCGGCCTCCTTCTGGACTGGCAGGCAGACGTGAAGAAGTGCGTCTCCGCACCCAATGCTTAATTGGATAGCAGCATACCAAGACAGTTTTGCCAAAGGCACTTGATCCTGGAGTAACAAACAAATATATTTTCAATCTTGCAGATAATCATATTGTGTTTTTCCCAGTTGCTGAAACCTACATGCTTGTTTTACTATTTATTCTTATTTTCTGACAGGTAGAGAGGTCACCTCTAATCACACTTTTTCATATCATTTTGATCCGAGTTTATTCCATATTCGTTAAAGCAAATCAAAGGCATTGTGACATTTTATCCCTAATGCATCTCTTAAAATGTTGGACATTGTTTAGGTATCATAATGCTGTACAAAGTCCAGAACTAAACCTAACTAACTGTAGTCCACTAACGAAAACTAACTCTGAATAAAAGTCCAGGATTTAAAACACAATGTGTTTGCTTCTGTAGTAACTAGCTACATTCTGCTTCTGATGGTCTCAACATTTCTGGGCTCTTGTTGGTGATATTATGTGAGCAAAACTGTAGCCATATTGCTATTATCACACCTAACAAACTGATCAATAATTCCTTCATATCTATCATGTATTTCTCTCTTGAATAAGTTCCCCAGATTCTATCCTTATTAATCGCACCTCCTAAATCCCTGCGCTCAGAGCTGACCATCTGGAAGACTCCTGCTTGAGGGAAGATTGAGACATGTCCAAGGTACATTGTCACGTCCATTCTTGCCTTACCCACCACTCTGGTCAGACAAGTCATAATGTTCTGATTTCTGGAAGATTGGGGCATGTGATTTTTCTTTTAAAGAGAAAAATCAGTGTCAGTTAACTTTCTTCTTCCTCCATTCATGGGGGTGTACATGCGGAGGCAGGTAATAAGGATTGAACCCCACTCCCAGTAGGCAAGTGAGCTAGTGAGCTAACCCTGAGCCACATTCTCAGCCCCATGGGCTCTTTCTTTTTTTTTCCCTTTTCTTTTTGTGGTGCTGGGGATTGAACCCAGGGCCTTGTACATTCGAGGCAAGCACTCTACCAACTGAGCTACATCCCTAGCCCCCATACGCTATTTCTGAATGGACTTTTCTCTAGTTATTTCTTCTCAGTCCTCACCACACACAAGTTTCTCCTTTCCTTCTTGTTCATTCTCCTCATTATCTGCTCAAGACTGATAATGTGGCGGACTAAAAATACCAAGTTTCACTTATAAACACTCCTCCAGAACAACTCAGATTTGATTTTCAGTAAGTAGGATCAAGGGTTTTCTTAATCATTCCATTCTCAGCCTTAAATACACTCTATTAATTATCCCATTAGTCGTGATGAATCCCACTATGCCTTTTCCTCCTTAGGGCAAATTCACTCAGCTGAAGGTAGGCTTTCCACTGAGATAGATCCATTAAGGGAAAAAGGTATTAACATCTAAATGGATTTTTAAATATAAAATAACACATTTAGTGACACTAAATTAATCCTGTACAGGAATACTCTGGCCTCATTGGAAAAATATTGTTGCCAACAAGAATCCAGAAGTGTTTGGGCCAATGGAGGCAAATCCAGGAATACAACTATTTACTATAAAAGCAAGCACATGGCGTATGGAATGCTACCCTGAAATTTAAAATGATAACCCTAACGTGTTTACCAATGTACTGTGTCTCTATTAATCTTTGGTCCTATGAGGTAGGTATGACTTTGCCCATTATACAATTAAGTGGCTCACTCTGGATTACACAGCCGGTTGGCAATAAATCTGAGCCAAACGCTGCCTATTTCCAAGCCTTGTGCCTCAGTCATTGGTTCACAGTGCTTTGTGCTTTTAACTCCGAGGGCTGGGACTGCTTGTGTCTCCTCCTGTCCCTTCTCAAAGCTGCATTGTTTCCTCAGACCTGTGAAGAGGTTTCTGGAAACCTGGGAAGTCCATTCAATTGCATGCAAATATTTACGTCTATTTGCACTTGTTTATTTTTCCAGGAAAAGAGGCCTGAGCTGAACAGAAAAGTAAAAGTTTAACTGCCATATATGACAAATGTTTCTCTGACCTGCAGGGTGTTTGGAAGATGAAGCTTGACAAAACCTGTATAGTAACTAAAAATATATCCCACGAGTGACTTTCTTGTCCTGGAAAGGATTGCCTTTCTTTTTTTTAAAAAATTTATTTATTAATTTATTCTTTTTTTTAATTGTTGGTCATTCAAAACATTACATAGTTCTTAATATATCATATTTCACAGTTTGATTCAAGTGGGTTATGAACTCCCATTTTTACTCCGTATACGGATTGCTGTATCACATCAGTTACACTTCCATTGATTTACATATTGCCCTTCTAGTGTCTGATGTATTCTGCTGTCTATCCTATTCTCTACTATCCCCCCTCCCCCTCCCCTCCCCTCCCCTCCCCTCCCCTCCCTCCCCATTTCTCTCTCTACCCCCTCTACTGTAAATCATTTCTTCCACTTGTATTATTCTTCTCTTACCCCTCATTTCCTCTTATATGTAATTTTGTAAAACCCTGAGGATCACCTTCCATTTCCATGCGATTTCCCTTCTCACTCCCTTTCCCTCCCACCTCTCATCCCTGTTTAATGTTAATCTTCTTCTCAAGCTCTTCGTCCCTACCCTGTCCTTGGTTACTCCCCTTATATCAAAGCAGTCATTTGGCATTTGTTTTTTAAGGATTGGCTAGCTTCACTTAGCATAATCTGCTCTAATGCCATCCATTTCCCTCCAAATTCTATGATTTTGTCATTTTTTAATGCAGAGTAATACTCCATTGTGTATAAATGCCACATTTTTTTTATCCATTCATCTATTGAAGGGCATCTAGGTTGGTTCCACAATCTTGCTATCGTGAATTGTGCTGCTATGAACATCGATGTAGCAGTGTCCCTGTAGCATGCTCTTATTAGGTCTTTAGGGAATAGACCGAGAAGGGGAATAGCTGGGTCAAATGGTGGTTCCATTCCCAGCTTTCCAAGAAATCTCCATACTGCTTTCCAAATTGGCTGCACCAATTTGCAGTCCCACCAACAATGAACAAGTGTACCCTTTTCCCCGCATCTTCTCCAGCACTTGTTGTTGTTGGACTTCATAATGGCTGCCAATGCATTCTGAGAAAAGAGCGTGAGCGGAAGCTGCAGTGGTGGAAGGAAAGAGGGAAAGTTGGGAGAGGCTTTGCACAAGGTATGATAATGAAACTAATTTAATGACCTCATTTAACGACCACCGCAACTGCAGACAGCACAAGAGTCCACTTTATGGTCCTGTTGATGATTCTGAACTGCAACAGATGGCAGCCTCCTTCTGGACTGGCAGGCAGACGTGAAGAAGTGCGTCTCCGCACCCAATGCTTAATTGGATAGCAGCATACCAAGACAGTTTAATCTTACTGGAGCGAGATGGTATCTTAGGGTGGTTTTGATTTGCATTTCTCTGACTGCTAGCGATGGTGAGCATTTTTTCATGTACTTATTAATTGATTGTATGTCCTCCTCTGAGAAGTGTCTGTTCAGGTCCTTGGCCCATTTGTTGATTGGGTTATTTGTTATCTTATTGTCTAATTTTTTGCGTTCTTTGTATACTCTGGATATTAGGGCTCTATCTGAAGTGTGTGGAGTAAAGATTTGTTCCCAGGATGTAAGCTCCCTGTTTACCTCTCTTATTGTTTCTTTTGCTGAGAAGGATTGCCTTTCAAAATGAAAATTCAGAACAGTTGTTCAAGTGAAAATTTCATTACTATTTCAGTTTGTTGAAAAAAAAAAAACAGTAAGAGAATGTGATACACAAACCCCTGCCTGTAGGTTCATTACTGATTCAACAAACACTAATTAAGACACCTTTGCTTTCACAGTCTGCGGGATTTTTTGCCATTAAAGATATTCCATCAACCAGGCTTGTGTCCCAGAGAGAAAATAACTGCCCACCCGAGGAGCTGGAGCAGCCAGAAAGAGAAGGATGATATTAAATCACCAGATCATAGGCCAGTAAAATAGAGTTATTGAAGGTGATAGTTGGGCAGCAGAAGAAAAAAAAAATAATGAGCCTCAAGCCCCAGGAATATGCAGCTTAAAAATGGAAAACTTTAGAAGCTAAATACACTGTTCATAGCTAAATTAGTGGCCTGGAAAATCAAAACCACCTAGAAGATAAAAATTATGGGGGAAAGATAAAAAGACTCAGCAAATAGATCCAGGAAACACCGTGTGAAAAAAATGAATGTTTCTGCAGGCCAGGTAATTGCTATGAAGGGGCGATGATGGTATTTCAGTTACATTATGGGTGAGGTACATATTGATGCTCTTATAAATGAAGTGATAAAATGTCAAGGATTTAGTATAAATTTTTTCAAAAATAATAGCAAGTGGATGAAATCAGAAATAAAATGTTAGCAACTCTTAAGACAGGATAATGGTACATGAAGTTCATTATACTGTTTTTTGAGGGGGAGCGGGTTACCAGGGATTGAACTCAGGGGCACTCAATCACTGAGCCACATCCCCAGTCCTATATTGTATTTTATTTAGAGACAGGGTCTCACTGAGTTGCTCAGCGCCTGGCTGTTGCTGAGGCTGGCTTTGAAGTCATGATTCTCTTGTCTCAGCCTCTCAAGCCACTGGGATTACAGTCATGTACCACTGTGCCCAGCTCATTATACTGTTTTACAAGAAATAGAATTAAAACAAAATGGCAGAGAAGGATGGGAAATGGAGGCTGGCACCTGTATGGTAGGCAGATGCTTTGAGAACTCCACTTCCACAGAAATTCACTGGTTTCTTGATACTTAGTAACAAACAAGAGGTATAATGATAATGGACATGGAACATACTAGGAAGTAAGGGACATGCCCAAGAAAGAAAAGTAAAATAAATAAAAAAGAACATCAGAGACTTAAAATCTTGGGTTGGGAGTATGAGGAATGCCTAGGCAAATGGAAGAACAATCAGTGGCCCTGACGGAACCTACTTGTATCCTAAATGAGTATGGTTAAGTTTCTAAGCCTCAGATGCTCTGAAAAATTGGGGACATTTTGCATGAAAGGAAAAGTAAATGAGTCTATGACATAGTTGAGCTGTGGGTAAATATTCACAGTTATGTAAATGTAAATATTGAATATTGACTTATCCAAATTCATAAAATATTAGGAAAAGGGGGGCAGGGTAGGAAGGATATGTGTGTTTTATGGGGGGACGGGAGGTGAAAGAGAGCTAATCTCACCTTACCTCGTAGGAAATCAGTTGATAATGACAACAACAGAAAAAGAAATATGACAGTGTGATATGAAGATACAATAAGATGGCATAGTGATATAGAGATTCTATGAGATTTGACTAACAGAATTAGGAAGGATTACCCCTAGAATCCACCCTCTTTTACAGGGGAAGTAGATGGGCATTTGTGAAATCTGCTCTTTCACAGACACAAGGTTATATACTACTTGGCTCTTTTTAAAAAATCAGGTTTGCTGAATTTGCATATAATTTGTATAAAGTGTATCTACATAGACAAAATTAATCTTTTTTAACTATACAACATAATGAAATGAAAATATTTGCAGTCATGTAACCACAGCTGCAGTCAAGATATAAAATACTTCAATCACCCCACAATGTTTCCTAGTGCCCTTACAGTTAAGTCCTTCCCCAATCCCAGCTGCTGCATTCACTGATTTTATTATTATTATTATTATTATTATTATTATTATAACCTTTTTCAGAATGTTATGTAAAATGGAATCACACAGTATATATGTAGCCTTTTGTGTCTGTCTCCTTTGCCATTTAGCATAATGCTTTGAGATCTATCCATGTTGTTACAAATACCAGTAGGTCATTCTTTTTTATTGTTGCATGGTATTTCATCATATGGATGTATTACTATTTTTTAAAAATCAATTAATCAGCTGAGCATTATGGTGCATGCCTGTAATCCCAGCAATTTGGGAAGCCGAGGCAGGAGGATCACAAGTTCAAAGCCAGTCTCAGCAATTTAGTCAGCCCTTAAGCAATTTAGTGAGACCTTGTCTCAAAAATTACAAAAAGAAAAAGAAAAAAATAGGGCCGGGATGTATCTCAGTGGTTAAGCATCCCTGAGTTCAATCCCCTGTACCAAACCAATCAACCAACAAACCAGCTGAAGGACATTTACACTATTTCAAATTTAGATCTATTAGGGAAAAAAAGCTTCAGTAAACATTTACATACAGGCCTTAGGGTAGGCCTGTTTTTATTTCTTTTAGGTAAATATTTAGGAGTGGGACTGCTGGGTCCTGGGTTAAGTATATGCTTAATTCAAAGAAATTGCCAAACTGTTTTTCAAAGTGGCTACACTGTTTTGCATTCACACCAGCAAAGAAGAGTTCTGGTTAATCCACATCCTTGCCAATGCTTGATAAGATCAATCTTTTTCACTTTAGCTATTGTAGTGAGTAGGTAGTGGTAACACATTTGTGGTTTCAGTTGACATTTCCCTAAATTAATAGTTTTGAGTATCTTCTCCTGTGCTCATTTGCTAGAGTAAAGTGTTTATCTTCTCTCCACTTGCTAATGGGGTTCTACGTCTTCCTATTACCGAATTATAAAAAAACCATATCTATTCTGGTTATAAATCCTTTATCAGATATGTGGTGGACACTCAACCCCATCCAGTTTGTGACTTTAAAAAATTCTT
This sequence comes from Spermophilus citellus, assembly GCF_964194105.1. Lineage (NCBI taxonomy): Eukaryota > Metazoa > Chordata > Mammalia > Rodentia > Sciuridae > Spermophilus > Spermophilus citellus. The sequence continues at coordinate 40,727,015 of NC_138196.1, forward strand.
TTGCAAGTGTATTTTGAAAAGCAACATGTTTTGTATTTTTTGTACTATTTTGTGTCTTATGCAGGAAATTTGACAAACCTACTCTGATAAAAAGTTATTTTATGTTTTCTTCTCGAAGTTTTACAAATTTAGCTCTTACATTTAGGGCTTTAATTTATTTTAAGTGAAATTTTCCATATGGAGTGAGGTAAGGATCATTTTATAAGGTTTATTTGTTTATGTTTTTACATATAAAAGTCCAGTTGTTTCAGTACTATTGTTCAAAAGATTTTCTCTTTTTCAATGAATTATTGGTTTCTCTACAGAAAATCTACTGACCATATCTGTGTAGCTCTATTTCTGGTCTGTTACATTTATGGATATCTCCATCAGAACATTAAGACTTTGCCCTTTATTGTAACTTTATATTAAACTTTAAGATAGGATAATTAAAGCCCTCCAACTTTGATGTTCCTTTTCAAAATTGCTTAGGTTTTTTTTTTTCCCAAATATACTTTTTGTTTATTTAAAAAATAAAAAGTAGCTGGGGATATAGTTCAGTTGGTAGAGTGCTTGCCTTGCCTACACAAAGCCGTGGGTTCAATCCAAAGCACCAATAAATAAATAAATAAATAAATAAATAAATAAATAAATAAATAAATAAATAAATAAATGAAATAGTAAAACTTGGTCACTGTGGCACACATCTGTAGTCCCAGCTATTCAGGAGGCTGAGGCATGAGGATTCCTTGAGCCCAGGAGTACAGTGTCAGCTTGGGCAACATAGTGAGACTGTGTATCAAAAATAAATAAATTTAAAAAATAAATTAATTAATTAAAAAGCTACAAAGAAAAGACAAGCCGAGAACTTAAAGAAGGCAGTTGCCAACACATATAAAGAGCAATTTCTTTTTTTTATGTAAGCTTTTTTCTTTTCTATTATTATTATTATTATTATTATTATTATTATTATTATTGGCAGTGCTAGGGACTGAACTCAGGTAAACTCTACCAGTGAGCTGGATCCCCAGCTCTTTTTTGTTGTTATTCTGGTACCTGAGATTGAACTCAGGAGCACTTAACCACTGAGCTACATACATCCCCAGCCCTTTGTTAATTTTTCATTTATTTACTTACTTATTTTAGTGGTACTGGGGATTGAACAAAGTTGGAGGGCTTTAATTATCCTATCTTAAAGTTTAATATAAAGTTACAATAAAGGGCCTTGTGCATGTGAGGCAAGCATTTTAATTTTTTACTTAGAGACAGTGTCTCACAAAGTTACTTAGGGCCCACTAAATTGCTGAGGGTGGCTTTGAACTCACAACCCTCCAGCTTCAGCCTCCCAAGCCATTGGGATTACAGGCATGTGCCATGGCACCCAAACCCAGCCTTTATTTATTTATCTGTTTGTTTATTTGTTGAGACAGGGTGATCTGGAACTTGTGATCCTCCTGCCTCAGCTTCCTGAGTGGCTGAGGGTGTAGGCACACCTGACCTCTACATGTAAGTAAGGAAAATATGCATAACCCCAAAGAAAATCAGATAAAGAACTTACAATTAGCAGACAACAAAACAGTAATAGCAGATAAACTATGGAAAGAGGGGGGAAAATAGCAAACATTTGTAATTAAAAAAAAAAACTCAACTGTCTTGATAATTAGAAAAAAAAGTAAATTAAAATGACAATAGGCTATCAATTTACAATGTAGGAAATTTCATAATTTAGGGAAATTAAGATATCTTGCAATATTAATTATTGGTGGGTATGGAAAACAACAGAGACTTTTAAACACTGCAGGTGAATGTGTAGGTTGGTGAAAAATAAAAATAAAAAACCTTTGTAAATTACTTGGCATTATTTAGTTCAGTTGAACCATAAAACTTTAAATCAAAAAATAAATAATGTTTTTTACTGATAAATACATGTAAACAGTGGTAGGGACAAAGGTTATTACCTATGTGACCTTCATGAAGTTACTCAGTATCTTTGAGACTAAGTTTCTGAACTTAAGAATTACAATAGTATTCACTGATAAAGAAATTTATATGAAGATGATGTTGTACACATAACACATATGCTTACTATAGTACCTAGAAAACGGCATGCACTCAATAAATATTTTTAAAATTTCTAAGTTGAGGTAAGTATAAAGATATCCCATGGTTATATTAAATTGCTTAGCTTTTTCACATTTGCATAGGATGATGTACTTTTATCATCAAATAATCAGCTTTATTTTGGAGTGCACAGAGAATAGTGAAGAATGTGACCAGTCTGCATTCTAGTTGCCAAAAACAACATGGGTTACTCTCTCAATGCTGGTAAACACAGAGCTACTAAACAGGCAATGCTAATCTATGTTTTCAGATGAGTACTTCTACGATGATGGGTCTTTCTTACTCCTAAGTCCATGCTTTTAGCTACTGTACTTCTGGACCCTCCAAAGACAGCTGATCTCTCAGTACCTAAGGAAATCAGAAATGGCTCCCATATCCATCCCCTGATTCTATGGGAGCTACTGGGAAGGCTGCACTCCTGACCACAGAAGAGTACATATCAATCATTTTAGAGATAATATGCAGAGGAGGAAACCAAAATAATATCCCCAAATGATCTTTGTCTATGGGGTTACAGTGAATCCAGTTCCCTTTCTAATAACCTCAATCTACAAGCCACCTCTTGCCTCCCCCATCACACATACACCTATGAGATGTCTGGAAAGGGCTACTTCCTCTCCACTGCCAGATACAACCCATGATAAACATCCTCAACCACGGAGCTTCAACTGTCCAAACCCTATGAATCGAGAGTGTTTCTGGCAAAAATAGGGACTGGAACAGTAGTATTCACCAGTTAAGAATTAAGATAAGTCCAAGCATACCAGAGTGATGAGACTTTCTGAAGCGCCCATCCCCTAACCAATCTACATGTGCTGAGAATCCTGCGTGACTGGGAGGTTCGGAAGATGTGTCTCAACAGGAAGCCATCCTGAAATTTTTAAAGAATCAGGATTGAACATGATATTCCTTCTGGCAAGGCCTAAGGGCCTCTTCCTGTCATTGCCCAGGATTATTTCCTGATGAGAAGTCTATCGTAGGAGTAAATACGATGACTTGAGGCCATACCAGGCCTAACAATAACCGGTTACACCAACTGTCTCTAATCAAAGGCATTTTTACATAAATAATTTCATTTGACCCCCACATCCTATGGAAGGTCATTAATGCTGTTTGCCAAATATTTTTACATCTATCCCTTTTTCTAGCACACGATTGAATTGCAATTCCTGTCTCCCTGGTGGACTCATGTGGATAGTTCTGGCCGATGAGTAGTGAGCAAGAGATGTGAGTCACTGCAGTTTGCTTGCAGTTAATCACAGTGCAAGCAACAATGTGTAAGGTAGCAGCAGCCCCATTAGCCTAGGTCTTTGAGTAGCTATGATGAGCAGAGTGGAGCTCCCCAGCCATCTATGATGGGTATTGTGTCAGTCAGCTTTCCAGGACTTTAACAAAATACCTGAGATAATTAACTTATACAGAGAAAAGGCTTAATTGAGCTCAGAGTTTCAAAAGTTCCAGTCTACTATTAGACCCAGGGCCTCAGGCCTAAGGTAAAGAAGCGCATCATGGCAGGAGTCCATGGTGAAGCAAACTGCTCCACTCACTGGGTGCGGTGGCAAAAAATTAAAAGATAGCCGGATATAAGAATTTAGGTTCTCTGATGATCCTTTGCTATGTTCACATCATTCTTTATTCAGGGATGCCTTTGTGTTCATGTTTCTTTTTTAATTTAATAATTGGTAACTGTTTATCATCCGGCCCTCCTCTAACTAGGTTTAAGGTCTATCACAAGTAGCCTGGGTTTTCTCTGGAGACAAACTATCTCAGAGAGGTCCCTGTATTTTCATAGACTGAGCTTATTTCTAAGGACAAGCAACTCTGTCCTACAAACTCTTCATCTTAAGGAGGGACTGTGATTTGTTAGACTATTGTCTGCCTTTAAATCAGCTCAAAGATGAGGAAAGGTAGGAAAAAGAAAGAGATCCCCTCCCCCCAAAAAAAATAGGTTGGACAGAGGGACTTGAGGTAGTAAAAGGCATGGACAGGGCCCACACCATCGCTTTCAGGAGTGTCAATATGTCTCCATCAGTGGTCAAACATGACTCAGGCCCCGGCCAAGTGCCTAAGGACTAGTGTGGTTCAGATGTTCTCCGCACTTCCTCAGTGTCAAACAGAAAATGAAGAGAAGAGGAAGAGGGTGTTTTTTTGAGTTAATCATCATCACCATCTCAAAATAGTCCCCTGAACCTAGAGGCGATAGTGATGACATTTGGGCCGTCTAGAAAACATGCAAAATAGCTCTGAATCCATTTAGTCTTTACCAAGTCAGCAGTAATGGAAAAACCAAGGTCAGGCTGATCAAAGCCAGTGAGTAGTTGACAAATGAACTTGGGGAGTGAGGAAAGTGTGAGGTCAATGCCTTCACTTTGGGGTCCTCTTGAATCCCAGGGTACCTGCGGGGGGTGTTGAGTAGGCTGTCAGAAGTAGGAGCTGATGTTGAGATGAAATGTTGAGGCTGAAGATCCACACTTGAGAGTCATCTTCGTGTAAATGGTGATTGAATCCTTGAGTATGATGAAGCTATTCTAGATTCTAGATAAGGAAAGCAGAAGTGGTAAGGGATAATGTGAAAACCACTGAAATTACTCAGAACCTTACATCTTTTTTTGTTGTTGTTGTTGCTGCTATAAAAGAAACTGAGAAAGTACCAAGGGGGACTCTGGGTGTGTACTTGTCTTCTGTTTTCGTCATTAAAGCCTCCAATGTGTTATACTACCCAGGCCGTAGAGCAGAAAGTTAGAAGCACTAGGTTTTAGAATCAGGTAGACCAGGATTTGAATTTCAGATCTAAAATTTACTAGATGTATGATCTTGGGCAGGTAATTTAATTTCTAAACTTCCATATCTTAATCTATAAAAATATATTGACAATTTCTACAACAAATGGATGTTTGTGAGAATTAAATGTGTGTTCATACATAGTACAATGCTTCAAACATATGACCCCAAAAGTTTATAAGAGAAAGACAGCTATACATCCAACAAAAATCCAAGCCTCCCACCATAGTGTAGAGTTGTTCCTGGAAGTGGATACCCAGCCGGAAGCTGTGCTTTCCCAGACTCTTTGGCAGTTTGGAGGCCATGTGGCTGTACTCTGGCGGGTGAAATAGGAGCAGAGGTGAATTGCACCACTTCTGGGTCTGGCCTTGAAAGCCTGGCATGTAGCACTCCCCCATGATCTTTTTCTCCTTCCAGCTAGAGGGAATAGGGTGACCTCCAAGGTCATCTTGGAAGTCAAGGGCTGGAGATTACAGAACTAACAAAGCCTGCATCTGAAATTCTTCTGTGGGGGGAGGTCACCCTGCTGAGCTGTTCTATCATCCACTTGTTATGAGAACAAGAAATAAATTTTGAATGTGTTGGAGTCATTATACACTTGGAGGTCTATTTTTTACATCAGTCAGTTTATTATAATGGATTTTATTTCTCAGTGGCCTGGCTCTTGAGAGTCAAGTGTCTGTCTAAGAGGCACTGGCTGATAATAGTTCATTGTAATGTCTCTGTGCCCACCTTCTATACTCCCTAGGGTAGCAAATACTCAGAGATTTATAGCCTTCATAGGAATTTGCATAAAAGGAGAGAGTCTATAGTGTTAGGGCTGGCTGGCACAGGCTCTCTACACTATGGGACACATGTAGGGTGCATGACTTATAAACCCTAGGAAAGCAATGTAGGCTCTGAAGTGGGTATAGGAGATTGGAATTTTCATAAATGTGATTGATAAGGAGTTTCTGATGAGAACATGTCAGAAGGACTTCAGAAAACACAGATGTGACCAATATTCATTTTTAATTTACTTACATTGCCCCTGTATAAGCTGTCCTTAAAAATCTCAACAAGTTTGATACATACACACACACACACACACACACACATTAAAAAGAGAACAGTGTTGGAACAACAGTTTTATTCTACTCCAGTCTACTGATCACTGAGCAGCCTTAGAAAATAAAGGCAGGGGGAATGAAATTTTTCTAGGAAAAATAGATTTTATTCAAAATTTCCAAATTACTGAAAAATAAGGTAATTCAATACACTTTAACAACATAAATTAATCTGAAAGTATATAACCCCTTGGCCTTCCGAATAAAAGTTATCTTTTGAGAGTATTAGTTAAACACACATAAACTCACACAGAGAACATCCCTAAAGTTACACTAGTAATTTTCTCTAAAGAAATGGCTGAGAAATTTGGAAAGACTAAAATCTTAGAATTGCTGAGAGGTGCTTACTAAAATATGAGTCTAACTAAAATGCAAAATTCAATAAAAATTCAATGAACTACATTGTACCCAGAAGGAAGAAAAATGGTAATCCTGAAATCTGGGGCAGAGGTGGTACACAGAGGGTAAAGGGGTATCTAAATTTGTCAGTGCTTCTTAGTGTCCAGGAAGAAACCCACTAGACCTTGGGAACAAGATCATACTATGAGTGAGTTCACCATCATAAGAGCTATTTTACTAAAGCACTCCATGGTAAAAATATACCTTAAATCATTTCATTCACTTTAGCAGTCTTTGTAATAGCAAAAATCGTAAGCAAGAGATTTGCCTGTCAAACTGAATGTATTCAAGCAATCAAAATATAAGACATCTTGGAAAGAAGTCCAAGACATAATGTTAAGTGAAGAAAGCAAAACACACAGCAGTGTGTATGTGTGTGTGGGGGGGGTGGGGGGGTGGGGAGGTATTACTGTATGTACCTATGAAATGAGAGTGGAAGAAATACACTTCCAGAATAACTCTGGAAGGAAGCACAAGAAATTGGCAACTGTGGGTAAGAATCAGAGAGCTGGGAATGAAGGTGGGAGAAGGATGCTCTTTTCACTCTTTAACATTTTTCCTGAGTATTTTATCATGTGTATGTTATTCTTATTCAAAATAGTAATAAATAGTAAATAAAGAAACAGATACTCTGTAAAGCTCCTTTTTGTTTGTATTTTAGTAAGTCTGTTACTCACTAGAGAACAATGAAAAGGTAAGTAAAACTGGATGTTCGGAAATCTACCTCCTTTTCCTTGAGCCTGGATTTACAAAGGCTCAGCCTAAAGTCATAATTGGCTTTGCACATACGTAGGTCTACAGGGAGAAAACAAACTGCGCCATGAGCTGGCGCCGAGTGTGCTGGCAGTTATGTTTCTTATTGTAAGTTGACAATCTCCTCTAGAGAGTTTGATCATTATGATTATTTGTACCTTTTCGCCTAAATAGAATATTTAGACTCTGGAACTTAATTAGAAGACCAGACCCCAGTAGTGGAATTTTCCTTTGAGGCACTGCTTGTGAGGTCAGCTGGGCCCATCCTGGATGGGACATCTCCAATGAATCCATCTAGAACATTCCATCTACCATGGGGGCGATCACCAGAGAAAAGGACTAGACAAGGTCACTTGAATGTCACATCCGGCACCAGCCTGCTCCCTACTTGCTAAGTACATTCTTCCATTCTGCCCCCATGGATCTAGTCTATTTCCAGGAGGAAAGAGAAGAAGGAATTTTTCCCTCCCATCTCCAAAGTTTCTCTACCTCATCTGAGGGCTAAAATGTTAGCAAAAGGAACTGTAACAAACCAAAACAAACAAACAAATAAAAGAACAGAAAGCTTGGGCTACTTTGGAGACTGTGCCATTAAAAAAAAAATGATTCCTTCCGTGCTTGGCTACAGAGACGTGATATACATGAGTCTGTCGGCCTCCCTCGTGGTGGGAACTCATTTTTAATAAATGATAGCAAGTAGGTTTATTCCAACCTGTGACTATGAGTCACCATATTTGGAGCTGGATGACAAACACCATCAGACACAGCCAGTTGACCTTGTTCATGGGACTTTTTCTTTCAGGAAAAACCAGGCACATTTCCTGACAGTGATATTGAGGCCTGAAAGTCTCAAATCAGATTGGGGAGAGACGCGTGGGCCTGTACACTGAGAGGACCCTATCAAATCATCACCCGAGTCCCCTTCCTCCTCAAAAGAGGCTGTGATTCAGTGCGCTGGGAAACCGGGTAGGAGGAACAGCATTTAATTCTGACTAAAACCGAGCCGGGGTGGGAGAGGAGGGTAAATTAGTTTTTGAAAAGAAAGTTGTAACTGTGATTCTTGCTGTTGCTAAAAATACACAAATTAATAACAGGCTGAGAGTTAAGCAATTGCTTTTTTGACTTCATATTCCTTTTCACTGTGAGAACCCCTTTTCTAAGAGTGAAATGAGAGGACTCTTCAAAGGCACAGGGAAACCTGGGATGTAGTGGGCCATGGGCCAGATAAATGAGAGGAAGTCTGGAAGCCCCAGCAGAGGTAGCAGGAACAGGGACACTGCACCCTGAGAGGCTACAAGGTCACCCCCTTGAGGGTCACTTGCCTTCTACAGTCTGCCTGCTGCACAGGATACAGCTCCGGAGGAGCCTGAGGACCGTGGCCTGGAGACAGGCCCTGCCTGCTGCCCCCTCCTCCTCTCCCTTCTCCCCCATCTGTTCTGCATTTCTGCTCCTTTTACTTGAGAGCACCACACTGTCATCTGGTATGAAATTAGAAAAACAATGAGAAGAAGAAGTAAGTGTTTGTGGGCCAGAAATAAACAGGTGTGTCTGTTTCTCTGTGAGTGGGAAGAGGGAAGAAGGATTAGAATCTTGAGCCAGAAGCCAGAAATCTCAGCCCCCCCCCAAAAAAAAGGTAAAAAGGGGATAGATAGGCCAGCCACGAAGCAGTGCAAACCAAAACACACTGTATTTCTGGTCTTTGTTTTTATTTTGTTCATAAATTGCTGCTTGTGTGCGTGCGTGTGTGTGTGTGTGTGTGTGTTTGTAGGCGTGCACACATGCACAGGAAGGCTTATATAAACAAGAAAAATCTCTGGAAAAATACACAAGAAACCGATAACATTATTTGCTTTCCAGGGAGGGAGTTTCTTGTACCTTCTGAATGTTGAAGGAGGCAGATATATCACCGACTGAATTTATATTTAAACGAAATGAAGAGAAAACAGATTGCTTCTCAACAAATGGGAAGAAGCACACAGTGGTCTCTGTGTTGAAAATAGTGAATATAACGTTATGGGTAACAATCCACTAAAGAATGGGACATCTACAGTATAGACGAGAGCTATGGTGGGTAGTCTTGAGATAGGTGGGCTCCCAAGGATAGAGAAAAAGAGACCCTTACTAGATGGAGACCTGGATCTATGAGCATGACCAGCCATGCTTGTCTCTTTAGTTTTTAGAACAAAACCTCCAGTGTATGCTTGCACCAGATCAGTTAGAACAAAAACATAATCAGTTCAAATGTCACCAGACTCAAAGATCTGCTTAATCAGGAAGAAACGTTCTGAACCCCAAATATCAAATGATTGATATGGGATACGATTTTCACAAAAGTTTGCCTGGGAACCTGCACATTTATTCCAAGGAGAATCATTTTTAGTAGGGAGCTCAACACTGGGTGTGTCACTTGTCTTCTCTGAGAAGTGAGGGGTCCTGCCTTTGGGGTGTGGGTATCTTTGCTTTGGTGTCCTTTAATAAATCTTCACTTATGCCTTACTTTCATCATGTCCTGAATTTCTTCTTGGAAGCATAAATCAAAACTTGCTGAATTGAGATCCCACTGCCCCTTGGAGGGACTTCCTTGCACCCCCATCCTGTGATAATCTCACAACCAGGTGTACACACACACAACACTTCCTACATGATAAAAGATTTTAGTTTTGAATCTCAACAATATATAAATCTCTAAAACTATTTCTACTTTAATAGTAATAAAATAAACACATATTTAATGCAGAAAATATTTTAAAATATTCCCTCCAAATGAAATCACTTTTAATCCTATAATCAGAATTAACCATTTCAAACACCTTGCCTTGACAAAAAAGGGTGAATATTATAGACCACTTTTTTATTATTTATGACTAAACTTCAACATAGAATTGACCCAGAAAGAAATCCTCTCTTTTTTTAAAAAAGTCTGCAAACCTGAACTCATAGTTTGATGTTCTGAATTAATTTCTATTTACGCTCTTTAACAAATAGGGCAACAATTTTTTTGGCTCCCTTCAGGTAGTCAAATCTCTGATTCCTATGGCCTGAGAAACTCTCTAGGATTCTCCAGAAGGTAAACTGATTTCTCCCAATCTAGACTGAAGGTGGGCTTTTCCAGAAATGAGGAAGCAGGCTGCCACTAAACACATCAAACATGGGATCCTCCATGAACCATGGTTGGTGAAGAAGTTCCAATCTTGAGCAAGGTCATTTATACCCCATACCCACAAATGTAGTGTCCACACAAATTTTCCTCCAAAGGCATAAAAGTTCAGCTTATTTCATATATTATTTTCCTGAAGGTAAACTCCGTCTGGAGGGCAAAGTCAAGTTGAAACCTAAAGCAAATCCAGAGATGCCCCCAAGCAAAAGGAAAGCAAGGAAGCTACTGAGTTCAGCACTGTCAAAAGATACAAAACCCCAGTGCATCACACAGAGTATTTAAAGAGAGAAAATGTAATAGTGTTCCTTTTTAGTTCATGGTTGAGACAGATGCTGTAACAAGAGACAGATTAACAAGAGAAAAACAAGCTTATCCATGCATATAGCGCACATCACGCGGGAAAAACAATCCTAAGGCACCTCTAAGCCGAAGAGATACTGGGGACTGGAATTAAACAAATTGTTATGGGCGTATATGACTATACCACAATGAAACCCACTATTCTGTGCAATTATTATGCTCCAATAAAAAAAATACTAACTCTAAGCCATGACTTATAGTCTAGCTTAAATATTGTCTTCACTGGAGAACAATAAATTTTAGAGAAGTTACAAAATAAAAGAGAAGCTGCCCTAGGATTCTGAAGGTGCAAAAACTGTAGAAAGAAGTAAATCTGCTCCCAGATTCCTCTGGCCCCATCTTTGAGTTGATAAATGCTGTAAAGGAGAATTTCTATGGTGTCTTCAGATGGGAAAAAGAGTGAGGAGGTATGGAAAAAATCTTTTGCTTTTTGTAAATATCTTGCTGCGTTTCGGCAAACAGAGAAAAGACAGAGAGTTCCCTGCATCTTAACTAGATTTAGCTCAACAGTTCTTTATTTTGGGGGGAGAAATATCTTGACTTTGGTCAGTAGCATATGCACATTAGGCTCACTCTGCTTTTTAGCACTGTGTGGTGGAGTATGCCAATGAAAAGCTTCAGAGTCCAATAGACATGGATGCAATTACTGGGTGGTGACAGTTATTCAACAGAGGTTTGGACAAGATTTTTAATTTAAGTCTCTACTTCCTCATCCATGAAATAAGGATATTAGCCCCTTCTTCATGGAATTTTTATGAGATTTCCATGAGAGGATATTAAAAAAATATTCACCTAATACTAAATAAACCTTATCTGTCATCACTATCCACCTACTGTGGAAACACGAAACCCAGACTCATATTCTATGTCTTTGGGTTCCAGAACCCTTGACTGTTCAGGAGCCTAAAGAGTGACCACTGATACCTTGGGGAACATCCAGTTTCATCTCCTGACCCATATAGTTTATACATAGGCCATGTAAGCAAATAATAAATAATACATCACCATAAAGGCATGTTTTGTTTTGTTGTTGTTATTTTTTTTTTGGGGGGGGGGGGAGGGGGAACCAGGGATTGAACCCCAGGGTGTTTAACCACTGAGCAACATCCCCAGCCCTATTTTATTTATTTATTTATTCAGGAAAGTTAGACAAAATATTTATATTACTTACACATGTATTTATGCATGTTTCTAAATACAGTCATGCATTGATTAACCATGGGGATACATTCTAAGGAATCCATTTGCCGGGTTTCTGTTCTCGAGACTAAAAGGCTCAGGGGTCACTCCAGTTGAACTGGGCTGACTGGGCTGCACGAGATAACCACACAAGAGACACAAATACCTTTTTCTTTGGGGTTGCTGTGACGGCTCCTCTGACCTTAAGGGTCCGCAGAAAGAGAGAGAGAGAGAGCGAGAGCACGCGCTGACGCTCTGACCCCTTTTATTGAGGAGAAGCTATTCAAATGAGGCAAGGGGTCAGGTTTCAGGGGGCTGAGTCTATCTTCATGATGTCCACTGTCAGCAGGTTGACTGACACCTGGGTAGGCCACACCCAAGGGCACAGTAAGAGGAGGGGACACACACAAGGCACTTCCATGGAAGAGTCTATCCTAAACAGGGCAAGGGATTATATTACAAAGGAACAGGTGAGCATAGCTTCACCCATGGGGCTGTAGCAAGACACACCCATTTCTGTGACTGAGCGCCTCAGCACCCAGCTGGGGAGTGTAACTCAGTCACCCATAAGGTTGGCCTCCCACATCCATTGTTAGGTATTTTGTTATTGTGTAAACATCATGGAAAGTACTTACATAAATCTAGATAGGATAGCTCACTGCACACCTAGGCTAGGCTACTAGGATATAGTCCATTGTTCCTAGGCTACACACATATATACCAGGTTACGGTACTAAATACTGTAGAAAATTGTAACTTTATTTTTATTTTGAGACAGGGTCTTGCTAAGTTGCTTATAGACTAAGTTGCTGAGATTGGCTTCGAATCTGCTATTCTCCTGCCTCAGACTCCCAAATCTCTAAGATTATAGGTGTACACCACCATGCCCACACCTAAAGGCATATATTTTATCATGGATTGATTAGATAACTTGTAAGCTGTTCTTAACTCTAAACAATAGTAAATGGTTGGCTTCAAAAATCTTTCTAAAACTCCTCGGGAGGCTGAGACAGGAGGATCACGAGTTCAAAGCCAGCCTCCGCAACATGGAGGTGCTGAGCAATTCAGTGAGACCCTGTCTCTAAATAAAATACAAAATAGGGCTGCAGATGTGGCTCAGTGGTTGAGTGACCCTGAATTCAATCCCAAGTACCAAAAAAAAAAAAAAAAAAAAAAAAAAACAACTTTCTAAAACTTCTATCTGAGAAGCTTGGCAAAGAGAAGGCAAGGTTATTTAAAATTCAACCGGTCAAGCCAGGTGTGACATTACATACCTGTAGCCCCAGCTACCGAGGAGGCTGAGGCAGGAGGATCACTTGAGTCAATGAGTTAGAGACTAGTCTGAGCAACATTGCAAAACCTCAGCTTAAAACAAACAAACAAAAAATCCCATTGGTCCTGTTGTAACAATCTATAAGAGCCACTAACATCAGCTACCAACTTTCCCAGAAATAAAGAAAGCATCTCAGCCACCGCAGGACTGAGCCAGTGGGGACTCAAGAGTTCCCAACCCCTCTTTTCTAAATCTTTGTGCTGGAGGTCTCAAGGTCACAGAATTCAGAATTTCTTTTAAAAAAAAAATGGCAAACAAAGCACATTTCCTATATCCCACAGCAATGAAAAATGTCAGCATATAAGGCATTTGTGTTTAAAACGAACACTTTCCCACCAATCTGAGGGTAGAGCCATGCAGATTGGCTAAATGCCAACTTGTTTGAGATGTTCTGTAAATTCTTCCACTGTGTTCCTAAAAGGAGTCTATGAGAATATGTACTATACTCCCACGGTTTTTCCCTTCTTCCCCCACCCTCATTCCCACCCCACCCTTACCAACTAACAATAACTAAAAAAAATAAAAATAAAAAATAAATTCAGATGCCTTGTGTTTGAGTGATAGGTTTCCCTCAAAGTAGGCTGCATCCTGTTTATTTTATGATAGAGAAATTAGAATGAAGGAACTGAGGTCATTAATACAAGACATGATTGTATTGAATAAAACAAGGGCTACAGTTCCACAAGTAAGTCCTACCCTCAGCATATCAACTGGAAAAGAATGGCTTAAGGGAACACACACACACACACACACACACACACACACACACACACCAAAAAACCCCAAGATATTTTAAGCCCAATAAAGACCAGTAAATAATGTCTTTTAAAATCTAAATTGATGCAAATCTATAACCTATGACTCATTCACCTGCTGTTGGGAAGATAAAGCAGGTAAACAGGAAAGGGGGAGGAATCCTGAGTGAGTGAGGCCACTGGCTACCAGGAGCCATTTGAGAGTCCCAAGTAATACCCACTGGTAGTGTGACTGTACGTCCGGTTTGTCTGGCACAATCGCAGATTATTCCTACAGTCCCAGTTTAAGCAACAATACCCCTTCTCACTCTTTGTTTTTGTATTAGTTGCTCATGATAATACAATGATCTTGACATATCATACATTTGAATCAAGTGGGGTATAATTACTCATTTTTCCAAGTGTACGGTTTGCAGAATCACATTGGTTATATAGACACGTTTATACATACAGCAATAGTTATATAATTACCTTCATTTGTGTATGATTTTGTTATGGTTTGAGTGTATCCCCCAAGGCTTCATACATGGAAATGTAATCCTCATGGAGGAATGAAGAGGGTGGAATGTTAGCCCAAGTGTGGTGTTTAGAGGTGGGACTTTGGGGCAGAGATCAAAAATGATAAGGTCATCAGGGCAGAACGCCCAGGGTTGGATTCTGATAGCTTTCTAAGCTGGAGAGAGACCTTGGAAGGCACACATACACACATGCATACACACTCACACATGCTCCCTGTGTCTTGCCACGCGATGCCCTGCACCACTCGGGGACTCGGCCAGCAGGAAGGTCAATACTAGATGTGGCCCCTTTCTCCTTGTTCCTCCAGAACCACAAACCAAGACAAACTCTTTTCTTTATAACTTGCCCAGTCTGTGTTATTGTGTTATTGGCAGCATAAAAGGAACTAACATAGACATTATAAAGGTCTCAAATGTTTCGTGGGGATAACAGAAGGAGGATTCATTTCTCAGAGAAGACAAAATATACGTTAGTTTATATTCCACAGAGGATGATGTAAGGAATAAACATCAATAGAGAGGATGAGTCTAGGAAGAGACTAGGATGATTATTATCACATGGGGACATCATAGCATGCCACAACCTTTTGTCCTTAGAACTCCCTGTGCATTTTGTACTTGAATCCTCTTGCCATTTGCAACATTCTATCTTGGGCTATGGCTATGTGTCTGTATAAACTTGGAATATTTTTTCTATAAAGATGTAAATTCCTTTGTGGAGAGATGATGCTATTGTCTCTCTTTGTGTCTTTCACTTCACAGTCACAGAAGAGGTTTGTATGTAGAGAAGTATGTGATAAATTCTTGTATCTATCCTTGAAATGTTGCAATTGAGCTTGCCCACCAAAATCCATTTCACTTTATTTCTGGGCATGTAAACAGACTACATTTCCCAGACTCCCTTGCAGTGAGGAGAGCCATGTGACTAAGTTCTGACCCAATAGAATGTGAATGGAAAGGAAACTTGTCACTTCTAACCTTGAGCCTTAAAAGAACTGACTATGTCTCCTCTGTACCCTTTTGTCCCTTCCTATTAGCAAACCTACGCACCCCTTAAGTTTCAACTACATAGTGGTGACAAGATTAAGGTTGATGATGGTTCAAACCAGTGGAAAGAACCTGGGTCCTTAATAGCTGTGCAGAGTAGAGCTGCCAAACTAGAAGGTCTCCTTGGACTGTTCTGAGACAGAAATGAGCTGTTGCTTTCTTTAACCACTGAACCATCACTGAGTCTCAATTACTATAGCTAACCCTAAACCAATTCCTAGAAATATAAACTCCAATAGGCAAAGGATCTTACCTGCCTTGTTTGTATTTGGCAGAAATAAACACCAGCAACTATTCATTAAAGTAATAAAGGAAATTGCATGTCTGAAATGTGGATGACAGAAAATTTACTGATGAGGCCACTAGACCCTTCATTATGAAACTGCTCATCTAATATGGAAACAGGGCTATATACATTATTGGCCTGGAACTATAACTTTTGTATGTGTGTGTGTGGTGCTGGGGATTGAACGCAGGGTCTTATGCATGCAAGGCAAGCACTCTACCAACTAAGCTACATCCCCAGCCCTTGGCACTATAACTTTTAATTGTGACATTAAAGTATATGGTATTGTTGAGTCTTAAAAATGAAAATTAGAATGCATTAATCATTCAGTTGCCCAACATCATTTGTGGAAGATAGTCTCAACCAAGTTTGGTTGGCATGTATAGTTCTACAGAGAGAAGAGAAAGATGATAAACCTAGCCCAGATTAATGAAAACACCCTGAGATAATGCAACTCCTTTTTCCCTATGAAATCATAGGCTTTGATTTCCTAAGCAAAGAAGGAAAAGAAAAAAGAAACACTTATTCATCAGTGCATTTCAGTCCAACTGCTATTCATATCCATGTCTTGGTCAGGATAAACTAATTTATGCTGCAGTAACAAATATCTCCAAATCTAAGTGCTATATAAGAATAAAGTTTTTATTTATTCTTTTATTTATGCTACATGTTCATCATGGGTTCACAAAATAGGTTATGTTCATCCTAAAGATCCAAGGATTTACGATAATGGAGCATCCATTATCTCAAATGTCAGTCTCTGTGCCTTTCTAGAAAGAGTCAAGGAGAGGCTTGAATCAGCAATTAAATGCTCCAGCTAACATGACACCTGTCCTAGTTTTCTAGGGACTGTCCTGTTTTAGCACCACAAATCTTACATGCTGTGAAACTCCTCAGTTTCAAACAAACTGGGAGGGTTTGTCACCTGAACTTTAACCCAGATGTGACATATATCATCGCTATTCATAACTCAATGTCCAGAACCAGCTGCGGGGTTCCACCCAACCACAAGGGGGGAAGGAAGTATAATCTGAAAATGTGCCCAGATGTGGAAAGGTACAGGAATATTTGGCATCTAATTGGTAAATCACTCACGAATTTTCTTATTATTTCACCTGGGCTTTGATTTTAGGAGAATCTGGTCGTACATGAGCCTTAGTCATTTTGTGCTGCTATAACTGAAGGACTAAGGCTGGGAGATTTATGAATAACAGAAAGTTATTTTGCAGAAATTTCTGGAGGTTGGGAAACCAAAGACCATGCATGGCAAAAGCACTTGGTGAGGGCCTTCTTACACAACATCCCATGGAGGAACTAAGTCAAGAGAGGACAGGCATGAGAGGGTGATAGAGGAGCCTGAACTCACTTTTTTTTTTTTTTTTTTGGTACTGGGGATTGAACTCAGGGTCACTCAACCACTGAGCCACATCCCCAGCCCTATTTTGTATTTATATTAGAGACAGGATCTCATTGAGTTGCTTAGCACCTTGCTAAATTGCTGAGGATGGCTTTGAACACGCTACCCTCCTGCCTCTGTCTCCCGAGCTGCTGGGATTACAGGCGTGCACCACCACATCAGGCTTTAACTCACGTTTAGAACAAATCTGCTCCCACAACAATGAGCATCAGTGCATAAGGGTGGACCCCTCTTGACTGGAGACCTCCCAACACTGCTGCACAGGAGATTCCGTTTCCATCACAAGAACTTCAGGAACACACTCAAACCAGAGCAATAAGTCAATTCTGAATTTAGGTCAATGTATTAAATTCTTTCCCCTATGCTGAATTCCGCAGGAGCTATAAAGATAAGTAAGCTATAAACCCTTTCTTCAAAGAGTTTTAAATTAATAGGAAAATAAGATTCTAACATTATAAGATAAAAATAGAATAATTTAAGAAGGACCAAGACATTCAGAGTAAGGAGAAATTATGCCCAATGGAAAATAAATTTAGAAGAATAATCCAAGAAGAGTAGTGCTACCTTAT
Organism: Spermophilus citellus; assembly: GCF_964194105.1. NCBI lineage: Eukaryota > Metazoa > Chordata > Mammalia > Rodentia > Sciuridae > Spermophilus > Spermophilus citellus. Next base: position 40,744,775 of record NC_138196.1, read on the forward strand.
AAAAATATTCATCAGCAACCTGAGCTTCATTCATCCTGAAATATTCATTCTGAAATCCTGCTCCATGAATCAAACCCTCCATCAAATCCCCCCCCCCAAAAATTTATGAAATTTTAAACTGATCCCAAAGGCTAGGCTCATTACTTAAACATTATTTATTCTCCTAGCCTTTATATTTTTCAATTCATTTGTAAAGCAGAAAAATAATTTGCTTTTTGATCAATAAATATTTAGAGCATGCGGTATTGTTTTACCAGTGTTATTTTCCCCAACACTTGGAGGACATCTGTATGGTATTCTAAAAATCTTCAACAGCGTCAACTTTAAATGAAATATAGCATTGATATGTGGGCATGTTTTTCCCTCTGATAATGATTCTTAATAAACCACTAACCTCTACACAGCCCACTTGCAGTTACAGGGGACTCATGTGTATTATTGCAATTGACCAACTAGAGTTGAAAACAGATTTAAAAGAAAGAGGTGCCTTTGTGTTTCTCTATGGACGGGACCAGGAGAGAGGCTCCAGGGAAGACAGGCTTTGAGTTGAGCCATCAAGAGCAGGGAGAATAGGAGCTGGGTGTGGTGGCACATGCCTATAATCCCAGCAGCTCAGGAGGCTGAGGTAGGAAGATGGAAATTTCAAAGGCAGCCTCAGCAAAAGCGAGGTAGTAAGCAACTCACTAAGACCCTGTCTCTAAATAAAATACAAAATAGGGCTGGGGATGTGGCTCAGTGGTTGAGTGACCCTGAGTTCAATCCTGGTATACACCCCTGCCCCGAAAAAAAAAAAAAAAAAAGACTAGGGAGAATAGGAACTAAGACAGGGCCTTGTGGCAAAGCAAATAGATTGGAGCGTGTAGAGAGCATGACATGTTTGAAGAACATAAGTTTGTTGTGCTAGTAACGTGGAGGGAAGAGAAGTGGAAAAGTTTGCTTATTCATTCAGCAAATATTTATTGACCGTTGTTATGAATCTTATGCTTGGCCTTGGAGATATCTTGTGACTTTCCCTTCTAAGGGAGGGAGTCATTAGGTTCCAAGGAGAGTACAAAAGCAAGTGCCAAGATGCGGGGAGAGGAGGGCTGGGCATTGTTGCTCATGCCTATAATCCCAGCAGTTTAGAGGCTAAGGCAGGAGGACTGAAAGTTGGAGGCCAGCCTCAGCAACTTAGAAAAACCCTGTCTCAAAATAAAACATAAAAAGGGCTGAGGATATAGCTCAGGATAGACAGTCCCTGGTTCAATTCCTTATATAGAGTGTGTGTGTGTGTGTGTGTGTGTGTGTGTGTGTGTGTATGTGTGTATGAGAGAGAGTATGGCCCTTCCCATTGAGAGGAGTGTTTCGAAATTCAAAATTCCATTCACAAGAGGTTCACTAAGAGCCAGAGTGATAGTTTTGAAGGTGTCTTCATTTGGGGACCTTTTCACATACCCAAATTTATACAAATAATCCCTTACAGAGATAAACTTCAATTTTTTTATACCTATATACTTTGAAGACCTTTGTTTTAAGAATTTTCTAAAGAAAATGCCCATCCAGCCACCCCCCAAAAATAAGATCAGTGTTCATGAGGATATACTATATCCAAAGAGAAACTATTATTTTCTCTTTTTAGACTAGAGGACTAAAAAGGGAAATAGTTCCATATCCAGAGTAGGAATCTTAAAAGTTATCTAATCTAACCTTTACCTTCACCCTCATCTCACAGATGAGAAAACATAGTTCAGAGTGTTTAAATGACAATTTAAATCAATGGCAGAACTGGAACCAGAGACAACCCAGGTCTCTTGATTTTCAGGCTTAATGCTCTTGTTAGTTTAGTTTTGCATTGTTTTGTTTCAAGAAAAACTCAATCACTGAACTAATTAGTCTCCTCAACTGGACTAAGGAAAGATTTTCCTACATCCATCCATTTCTATTAAAATAGAATCACAAATGGCGGGACAGAGAAGAGTTCATCTATGAACAATCCTGGAGTTTACTAAATACTCTTGCCTCTTTCCCCTGCCCCTTGTAGTCACAGAAACAGCACCTGCTTTCAAGGGCCTCAGAGAGAGAAATTTGTGTGTTCAATCTTGCACCTGGAAAAATGAAGCATAGGATGAAGATTCTGCAATTGAACAGGAGATCTTAAAATGGAAGATCTCCACCACTTTCAACCTATTATCATTGAAAACCTATTTGTCTTGAAAGAATTGAAAACCCAGGCTGGGGATGTGGCTCAAGCGGTAGCGCGCTCGCCTGGCATGCGTGCGGCCCGGGTTCGATCCTCAGCACCACATACCAACAAAGATGTTGTGTCCGCCGAGAACTAAAAAATAAATATTTAAAAAATTCTCTCTCTCTCTCACTCTCTCTTTAAAAAAAAAAAAAAAGAATTGAAAAGCCATTTCCCATTTTTTCCATATGGAAAATGTAGACCATACTTGGCCTTAAGAAATGTTTGGTATTTTCCTATTCCTTGGTTATAATCCATGCAGCCTGAGAAAAGCCAGTGTCATAATACACTATTTTGGTACATTTAATCCCAATGCTGAAAAAGTACCATTACTCCAAATGGAGGAGAGATTCAATCGCAAGTTCTGCTCAAACTAAATTCCCTTTTGTTTTGTGGCTGGGGTAGTCCTGCCTCTGCACAGGTCACTTACTTCATAAACGTTCTCCTTCCAGGGCCCATGAGGTTCTTGTGTGATTAAAGTCACCAAGAAGTTTTATGATTGAAAACACCCCTCCACTTAGGATTTATTTAGATGCTCCTCTGACACACTCTTGCTAACTCTGGAGCCCCGGTGGGAATTGTGCAGGGAAATTTACTCATAAGTCACAAACCAAGCTAATATGACAAGCGGAGAAGAGCCATCTGGCAAATTGTTTGTAAAACGTTTTCCTTGTATTTGTTAAATCCTGTTTCCTTGTAAGTCACTTAATGGAGACCTAACACTGGCAGTTAAATCAATTGTCAAAGTCCCCCAAAGCTTTCTTGGTGGGTCATCAGGGGCAGACAAATATGTAAAGCCTTCAGGTAAAACAGAAGACTCAAGAAGGAAGACAGGGTCCTCAGTGTTGGGAGACTGGATGATGGCATTACAAACAGACTCAGAGCCGAGCAAAGTGGCTCAGGAGGCTGAGGAAGGAGGATCGTGAGTTCAAAGCCAGCCTCAGCAATTTAGCAAGACCTTAAGCAACTCAGCAAGACCCTCTCTTGGGCTGGGGATGTGTCTCAGTGGTGCCCTTGGATTCAGTACCCAGTACCCACCTCCCAAGAGAAAAAAAATAAAAACCAGATTCAAAGACTTCTAGAACTTCCAATAACTGAAGAAACAAAACTAGATGTTGGTAGGTCACAGCCAAGCTCTGCTTCTCTTGACTTCATCGAAGGTTTCAAGGAAGGAAGAAAAGGCCAGTGTGCACCATCCCCCGGCCTCGAAGGCAGAGCCAGCCTTCGAAGGTGGCCACACGGCAGCACATCATTCCACCTGGGAAATATATTGAAATAAAAAGGACCCCAGCTCCCAATCTAGCGGGCAGTGGGTTAGGGGGCAGAAACTATTAGACAAAATCCAATCAAGCCCAGAAAATAAATAAGCTACCAAACCTACTCCATTTCAGAACAAAAAATCCTTTACCGAACACCTTCTCTAGTTATCCCACTTGGGCCCTGGGACTATGAGGTGCTTACAGACTTTAAATGGGTCTTGAATTGGCATCTGACAATGAACAAGGGCAATGCCTATTTCTCTCTTTTAATTCATGACTTAATCAGTAAAGGATGTGTTAACTCTTGGGTTTGGAATACCAAGGTTAAGCTTCACCCCACGGCTCCAGCCTGCCACCCCAATGTCCCTGCCTCTCTTCTGCCTCATTGCAGCATGATGCCAGAAACACAGGTGTGGCTTCATCCCCAATCTCAGCTGCTCCAACCACTTCTCAGCTGACTATATGAGCTGGTGGTTTGACAACTTTTGTTATTCACAGTTCTGAAGGAGAAATGTAGAGGTAAAGCTGATAAAATTTGTTTTAGCAAACCAAAGCCATATTAGATGAAGAGTTTACAAAACAGGTGAATGGTCTAGGTGAACGAAGGGTTTCAGCAGCCTTCAGTTTTCCCATGTCCCTGGGGATGTGGCAAGTCTCCCCAGCACCTTCTGCACATGTCAATGTTTCTAGAATTCTCTCCACTCAAGGGAGAGCAGTGTCCTCATGAATTTTTTCGTTTTGAGAATAAGAAAGGGCACTGGTTGAATCCTCAAGGGCTGCTGACCCAGAATCTCAGGAGAAAAAGTTCTGGTATAAAGTCTCATGTCAGGTATCCAAATTTTCCACTTCAATTTCTCCATCTCTTAAGTGGGGATGGTGAGAGCTAATCTCACAATCCTCTCTATGCAACTTTAAATTGGACCCACTTTGGAGAGGAAGGATTTTTTTTTAAAGCTATATGTAAATATGAGAATTTGGGAAGTTTTAAAATTGAATATTCTGTTGTAGATAAAGTGACTAATCTCTAGACATTCTTATACTAGCTTCCTAAGACAGTGTGATATCTAATATACAACTCTTTTTTTTTTTTTTTCCAGGAGCTACTTGTACTTACATGGTCAAATTTCCAATTATCTATGTTGGAAAGAGCTGAGGGATAGTCCCATGACCTGAAATCCTGTGTTATTAAGTTTGAGTAATTCTCTAGCTTATTTTCAAAGCAAATAAATGGGATCCCATTTGATCTTCCATCCGTAATCCCAGGCAGTAAAGAGAACAAGCTGAAACCCAGGTTGCCAGGAGTGGTGTGGACTCAGGTTTTCTGTTTGGTCAACATTTGCAGTTTCACTTCCATCCCACAGAGATTCTCCCAGCCCCAGCGCCACACACAAGACCAGACTCCACTGCCATTCATTCCCTGGAGCTGCTTGGTGACTTGGAGGTCAAAAGTTCCCTTTCCCTGTGCCCCCTCTTTATCTTCTGGTCAGATCAAAAGGATGGATAGATTTTAGGAAATAGGAGCAAGAAGAAAACCGAGTTTCTCTGGTGGCTCTCTGCTGAGGCCTGAATATGTTTATTTCCTCCAGCCCACTTCATCCCCATCTACCATGTCCAGTCCCAAAGGATTTGTTCTTATCACCTGAGGTTTAAAAAATTGAACAGAACAATTGACTACAGAACAATGGAGAGGAAAAGACCAGGTAGTTTAACCAAGTATAGCAATCTTCCTTATCCACAAGGGATATGTTCCAACATGTTTGGAACCAAGGATGGTACCAAATCCTATAATTTAATGACTTTTCCACCTTAAACTTTTGCAGTTCAAAGTGCAACAGAAAAAAAAAAAACTAACACAAATTCTTTTTCCTTTTTCACAATTTCCTGAATAGAAGATTTGTTCTTACTGTACATATTAGCAACCTTCACATACCATTTTTGTTATTGTCAAGTGGAGAACTTTCACCTTTAACTTAAAGGAAGCGTTTTATAGCTTCTCTTTGGCATATCCAAATTGCCAGCATCACTACTCTTTTATCTTGGGGACATTCTTCAGTAAAATAAGGGTTACTTGAATACGTGCCCTGTGATTCTGCAATACAGTGTGATGGTCATCAATCTGATGACCAAGGTAGCTATTGAGTAACGAACAGGCAGGTAATGTGGGTATACTAGACAAAGGGACAGAGCAGGATAGAACAAGATTTCATCATGCTACTCGGGATGCCATACAACTGAAAACCGATGAGTTGTTTATTTCTGGAATTTTCCATGTAACATTTTCAGATCATAATTTTAATCAAAACCACAGAAAATGAAACTGAGTTAAGGGGGCTTACTGCAATCGTAACAGTGAAAACAGAAGAGTCTATCAACACATTGCTGAAATCTGAATTCAGATCGCAAAGTACTGTGGATGCAAACTGCACTACAGGTCTTAGAAAGCGATGTGCGTGTTGACAGAGAGAAGGTTTAGAACAAGAAGAGGGAGCACTGTGTCCACAGGTTACCTGATCTGTTTGCAGTCAAACCTCCCATCGATGCCTGTCTGGGGCCTCTTTGTCTGACAGCCTTTCAAGCATCTTTTCGCAGGCAGTGCTTTAATACGGACAGTGGGAGGGAGAAACATATGCAGTTCCACGTACTGGCTTCTCTTTATTTTTTGTTCTACTTATAACATAATGGACCACCGAAAGAGTTGAGAAACACACACAAAGAAGAAGCACCCTAAAAGAAATAAGATTTGTGAAAATAAGTGATGATAAGAGCAGAGTTCAAGGTAAGAATATATGGTATATCCAGCAATTTCATCTCTGGGAATTTTTATTCTTAGGACTAACTGGACAAATTCAGAAATATATATGTGTAAATATAAACACATTTTAGCATTATTTATAATAGGAAAAAATCTAGGAGAAAACTGTCACTAATACAAAATTAAATAAACCATGGTATTATTTCTTTAAAGTAGACTACTAAACAGCCATTTTAAAACAATATTATAAAAACAACAATACTGTGCTGAATGTGGTAGCTCCTACCTATAATCCCAGCTGCTCAGGAGACTGAAGGAAGAGGATCACAAGTTCAAGGCCAGATTCGGCCACTTAGCAAGGCCCCAAGCAACTTAGTTAGACCCTACCTCAAAGTGAAAAATAAAAAGTGCTGGGGATAGGATGATTCTATACTTTGTTTAAAAAAAATAGGAATATATGTATGATTTAATTGTGTGTGTGTGTGTGTGTGTGTGTGTGTGTTTGTGCATGCATGTGTATATTTATATATTTAAGAGACTGGGAGAATATACACTGAAATGTTAATAACAGTTATGGTGACTGGTAGGATTCTTTATGCACAGAATGCCTTCCATGTCCAATCTTTTGATAATGAGCATATATCATTCATATCGTCATCCATACCCCACAAGTCAGTTCTTTGTGTAAGAAAGTGAGGCCGAGCTTCCTTCTAGAGCAAACGAATTGTACAACTAGCCCACGGGTGATGCATACCTGTTCCTCCCTGCTACCTCCTGACACCTGGAAGGCAGGGAGCTCCAAGGACTTTGTTTCTGTCCCCAGCTGTTTTATGGAACAGACTCAAAGACTTGTCATTTTGGTGACTCTTCAGAGGAAAATAAATGAGTCATAGAAACCACATGTAAGGAAAAATGTAATAAGTCCCAACCTCAAATATACCCATCTGAATGGCTATGCTACATCATTTTCCCCTAGGGATCAAGTTAAAAAAGAGAAAAAAAGTTTAAAAAAAAAAAAAGAGAGAGAGAGAGAATCTGAAGATAACTTTTGGTTTCAGGTGTACAAAACCCAGATAAAGCCAAGGATTCATATGAGGAAAGACAAAGAGCAAAGGGAATGTGATGTTTTGCGACATTCCATGAGGCTCTGGTCTTCCTTTTCTTCTCAACCCTTGATGCAAAGCTCTTTAAAGTAAAGCATCCCCTGTGTAGCTTCATATTCAGGCTTTTGTTATTTCCCCAGGCAGAGACCTGGACGGGCAAATGAAATCTTTCTAAGGAGGCGAAGGTTTGGGGGTGAGGGACGCACAGATAAAAAGGGGAAACAGAAACACAAAGCCAGAGGCAGACTCCAGTGTCCTAAGTGGCGTTGGGCTTTTTGGTTTGCTTAATTTTTCAGCTGAAAAGTGAAGACGCAGCTGTAGAGCCTGTGTCAGTCGGTTCCTGGTTACTGTAACAAATGCCTGAGATAAATCAAGCCATAGGGAGAAAAGGTTTGTTTTGATTCACAGTTTTGAAGGGTTCAGTCCAAGGTTGGTTGACCATGTTGCTTTTGGGCCTATGGGAGGTGGCATATCCTGACAGTCTTGTGCTGGAGCAAGGTACTCACCCCATGGTGACTGGGAAGTGAAAAAGAGAGAGACTGGCATCTCACAATCTCCTCATAGGACAAACATACCCCAATGACCTAGAGACCTCCCTCTGGGTCCCACCTCTTACAGGTCTCATCACCTTCCAATGGTGCCAAGGTGGAGACCAAGCCTTTAACACATGGTCTTTGAGAGGCACTCTCTATTCAAACTCTAGCAGAGCCCAGATTCTGAAATCTTGGCGCATCGAAAACCCACAAATTAATAGAACAGAGAGAGGGGACAGAGCACTGGTGTCCATGTGTGAGGGTGAAACAATGAACTCCATCATTGTACAGTGTGAAAAAGAGAGCTAAAGATACCATCCAGGGTCCCATTGGGAAGGAGAAAAAGAAGAAAACTGAATTTCCCTTCAAACCTAAAGCAGACAAGATTCTCTTTCCCGAAGCCAAGCCAGGACCGCCCAGGCCCAGGTCTGGGTGTCAGACCTGGCTTGCTGGGGACAGATGCTCTGGCATGAAATCCCTCAGCGGTGCTCAGGGGCTTCCCAACATCTGTGGCTCAGAGATTTGCCAACATAAAAGCCCTCACCTCTCTTACTGCAGACGGGGGAATGGAGGTGGGGGAAGGCCTTTGTGGGTAAGATATGGCTCAGGAAAAAAAATTTCCAGCTGTATTTCACTCCCCGCTTCCTTTCCACCTATTTCAACCTGCTTTTCCCAAGCACCATCACGAGAAGCTGAGCTCCCTCCCTGATCTGAAAGCTGTTCAGCTGGCTGATACAGTCTCCACCGCTTCTGATCAAACTTCAAAAATCACAAAGTCAAAACTGAAAAGCTTCTTCTCAGCAAAAGAAACAATCCGTGAAGTGAATGGAGAACTACAGAATGGGAACAAATTTTTACCACACGCACATCAGATAGACCACTAATCTCTAGGATATATAAAGAATTCAAAAAAATTCTTTTTATTTTTTATGTAAATTTTTTATTTATATATGACAGCAGAATGCATTACAATTCTTATTATATAGAGAGAGAGCACAATTTTTCATATCTCTGGTTTTATACATAGTATATTCACACCAATTTGTGTCTTCATACATGCACTTTGGATAGTAATGGTCATCACATTCCACCATCATTAATTACCCCATGCCCTCTCCCTTCTTCTCCTACCCCTCTGCCCAATCTAGAGTTCGTCTATTCCTCCCATGCTCCCCCTCCCTACTCCACTATGAATCAGCCTCCTTATGTCAGATAAAACATTTGGCATTTGTTTTGGGGGGACTGGCTAACTTCACTTAGCATTGTCTTCTCTAAGTCCATCCATTTACCTGAAAATGCCATGATTTTATTCTCTTTTATTGCTGAGTAATATTCCATTGTGTATATATGCCACATGTTTTTTATCCATTCTTCTACTGAAGGGCATCTAGGTTGATTCCACAGTTAAGCTATTGTGAGTTGTGCTGCTATAAATATTGATGTGGCTATTTCCCTGTCGTATGCTGTTTTTAAGTCCTTTGAGTATAGACTGAGGAGACGGATAGCTGGGTCAAATGGAGGTTCAATTCCCAGGTTTCCAAGGAATCTCCATACAGATTTCCATATTGGCTGAACCAATTTGCAGGCCCACTGACAATGTATGAGTGTGCCTTTTTCCCCACATCCTCACCACCACTTTTTGTTATTTGTTTTCATAATAGCTGCCATTCCAACTGGAGTGAGATGAAACCTTAGAGTGGTTTTAATTTGCATTCCTCTAATTGCTAGTGATGATGAACATTTTTTCATGTATTTGTTGATTGATTGTACATCATCTTCTGAGAAGTGTCTCTTCAGATCCTTGGCCCATTTATTGATTGGGTTATTTGTTTTTTGGTGTTTAGCCTTTAAGAACTCAAAAAATTTAACACCAAAAAAAAAAAAAAAAAACCAACCCAATAAGTAGATAGACCAAGGAACTGAACAGGCACTTGTCAGAAGATGATATACAATCAATCAACAAATATATGAGAAAATGTTCAACATCTCTAGAAATTAGAGAAGTGAAAATCAAAACTACTCCAAGATTTCATCTTACTCTGTTCAGAATGGCAGCTATTAAGAATACAAACAACAATAAGTGTTGGCAAGGGTGTGGGGAGAAAGGCACACTCATACTTTGCTGGTGGGATGGCAAATTGGTGCAGCCAATCTGGAAAGCAGAATGGAGATTCCTTGGAAAACTGGGATGGAACCACCATTTGACCCAGCTATGCCACTCTTCTGTTTATACCCAAAGGACTTAAAAACAGCATACCACAGTGATGTAGCCACATCAATGTTTATAGCAGCACAATTCACAATAGCTAAACTGTGGAACCAACCTAGATGTCCTTCAGTAGATGAATGGATAAAGAAACTGTGGTATATATACACAATGGAATATTACTCAGCATGAAAAAAAGAATAAAATCATGGCATTTTCAGGTAAATGGATGGAGTTGGAGAATATCATGCTAAGTGAAGTAAGCCAATCCCAAAAAACCAAAGGCCAAATGTTTTCTCTGATATGTGGATGCTGATCCATAATGGAAATGTGGGGGAGCATGGGAGGAATGGAGGAACTTTAGATAGGGTAAAGGGGAGGGAGAGGGAGAGAGGGAACATTGGGGGTAGGTAAGATGGTAGAATGAGATGGACATCATTACCCTAAGTACATGAATGAAGACATGAATGGTGTGATTCTTTGTACTTTGTGAACAACCAGAGATATGAAAGATTGTGTTCTATATGTGTACTAAGAATTGAAATGTATTCTGCGGTCATGTATAACAAATTAGAACAAATACAACAAATTAAAAAAAATCTTTTTTTAATGCTCTTTAACAAATGTCAGCTTATGTTTTATGAAAGGCAAAACTCCCCCATGTCATGTGCTACAGCCCTGCAAAGTAGCAAATTAGGTCTTATTTGCCCCCATCTTTAGAGAAGTGTCAGAGGCTCAGAGAAGTTGGGTCCCTTACCCAAGTTTACACCATTTAGTAAGTGATCCATCTGAACCATGAATCCAAGTCCTGGGCCCAGGGTTCCTCCAACATGTGCTGTGACATCTCTAATGATACCCCCAGAACAAAAAGACTGTGTCAGCCTCATGATCCTCCCAATTGCAGAAGCTTGATGTTAGATTTATAAGTACTCTGAATAAGGATGTTTCACAATGATACCTGGGGCCCAGGTGTTGAGCAGGCCCAAAGACAAGAAGAATCTGCCCTTAATAACCTGAAAAGGATCCAGTACTCTGAGGCTTTCAGGGAACGGATATCTAGAATATTGTTTATGACATACTCTAAGAAGGACTAGGAGGAGAGCTCAGTGGCAGAGCACATGCCTAGCATTCCTGAGGCTCTGCTTTTGATCTTCATCACAAGAAAATAAAAATGCTCCCGAGGAAAACATTTTTGAAAAACATCTGGGTCTCTCCTTTCACTGATTTTCATTTCTATGCTAAATTCTACGTGGGGTATTTCTAGAAGAAGGCTGGGAGTGTGACTTCGACTCCTTTCATTTCCTTTAAGACTTAAAGAACTGTCCAGGTTTCCCATACCTCCCTCCACTGGGCACTCCAGTTTCTTGTTCTGTCTCCTCAGGGTCTTCTTTTCACTCTTTGAATACTTTAGGAGGAAAGTGCACAGGAGCAGATGTTTCGAAGCTCTGAGCAACAGCTACTGCACATGCATGCACACAGGCACACAATTTTGTTTGTTTTATTTGCATTTTCTCCTGGAATCCTCACAAAAACAAACCCTTGGAGGGTGATATCACAGCCACTTTCCAGATGAGGAATTAGAACCTTCAAGGAGGTTAAGTAATTTGCCCTTGGTCATTTCTGCCTTATCTGTGCAATAGTTTACATTAAAAATACTGGGAAAACAGTGATACTTGGACAACTAATCTGTATGCCAGGAGCTGTTAAGGGAAGATAAGTCAAGAACCAATCAGGAACCACCCCTCCAGGGGTGGTTAATAGATAAAGTGCCCTAATCAAGAATCAATGTCCTCAGAGGAATTTAGTCACTTAGCATTTAAATCATAGTATGCAGGGCTGGGGATGTGGCTCAAGCGGTAGCGCGAGCGTGTGGCCCAGGTTCGATCCTCAGCACCACATACAAACAAAGATGTTGTGTCTGCCAATAGCTAAAAAATAAATATTAAAATTCTTTCTTGGGCTGGGGATGTGGCTCAAGCGGTAGCGCGCTCGCCTCTAATGCGTGCGGCCCAGGTTCGATCCTCAGCACCACATACCAACAAAGAGGTTGTGTCCGCCGAGAACTAAATAAATATTAAAAATTCTCTCTCTCTCTCTCCTCTCTCACTCTCTCTTTAAAAAAAATTCTTTCTTAAAAAAATAAATAAATTATAGTATGCAAATCTAAACTTTAATCAGCCAAGGAATGCTAGAAATATTTTTATTGGTGACATGAATGGGGGATTTATTCTAAAACAGATCATTGGTTAGTAATACTACACAGATTCCCATATCCTGGGATAACATGAGGTTTCAGAATTGGGCAAGTCCAGTGGGTTCGTGCCAGAGGGCATCCCCAGTGGTCTTATGCCTATCCTGTTCTCTGGGCCCCTTACCACAAGGCATACCCCACCCTTCTAAGCAAACCTTCCACGCAAGTTACCTCTCAGAGTACTATAAAAAAACAACTGGGTGAAGGTTGTAGCTATTTTATATCAGCTTGATAATGAAACATATTTGTATGATTTATGGGCAGATTTCAGTCAGAGACTTGCTTTCATTATCACCCCTCCCCTGGAACACTGCTGTGGGGAAAGGGACACCAGCCTACAGCTTTTTATCTTTGCCAGGTGATCCTTGCCCCTTGCCAAGTGATCACCTGACTTAGGTGCTTCAGCAACACTCCCACAGCTAGTGAGGGGCAAAGCCAGAATTTGGGGCCAGCTGCCATTCACTCCCAAGCCCATAAACCTGCTCCCTCTTAAGAGAAAGGTTGAAGGGAACAAACAGAAGTATTTGAAGCCAACTGTTCTACCAGTCAACAAAAAAGGAAAAAAAAAATCCTTTTTGTTGACTGAACTATCTTTAATCTTTAGGATCTTCCATAAAGTGAATCCTCAGAAATCCTCCTTGTATCATAAGTTCTTTAAAGGTCATTTTTGAATATATAAACCCTTTAAGTCCTAACAGGAAATAAATGATGTTTGGCTTGAAGTGCATACTTAGATATCTCATATGAAATTCAGGACAGGGCTCACAAAATGAGGAAGGGGGGGGGGACACAGATAGGAGTTTCTCAGTGTCCCTTTGCAAAAGGTCAACTTTATTTTAATTGTGGCATCCTGGGCCTAGTCAGGAAAGGGTAAGCCCTTCTTCTTCATACGCAAAGACTCCAAGCTGAAGCTTTTTCAAGCAATCAGATTGTCCAGATCATCAACAAGGACTTATTTTCAGACCTGAGAGGATGAGAATTTCCTATCCTTCCACCATCCTCTGAAGGCAATGGGGCCTTGTTTGTATCATCAACAAAGATAGAAAACAGAAAATCTTCCATATATATATATATATATTTTCCATCCACACTGACAGGTTGACTGAAAAGAGTTTTCAAATTGGACCCTAAAGGAGAAAACATCACAAGCAACAAAATCTCAGTGGGAACGAGCATAGAATCGTAGTGTTCAAAACATTCATTTCAGTCTTTAAAACACAGGAACTTGTTGCAAGAAAACTGCTGTGAAATCTTCCCCCCAGAGTGGGGAGATCAACAATATCTAGGTCCAGAGCAGGTAATAAGGAAAGGAAGGCTTCAGATCTGGAATAGTCTTGGAGACCTGCTAATCCCACATTCTTATCACCCAGATGAAAACCATTTACCTGAGGTCCCATTGTAGCCAGAGGCCGAAGAGAAGAATGCAGGGCTTTGGGATTTCAGTTCCTTGCCCTGATGCCTCTTACTAAAACTAGATTGCCTGAGGTTGCAGACCAAGGTGGGGCACAGGAAGATAAACATCCCTAGATCCTTGTATATGAATCTTTCTATGAAGAAGAGTCACTCTGAGGTCCCTGTGCTTGATAAGCTTCCTCTTCTGCACACTTCTCTCGAAATCTTGCATTCTTGCCCGGAAGGACTTGAAGTTTTGAGGTTTCATCATTTAAGGAAATATATTTATCCTGGTATTGGAACGAACATGCTTTCTCTCCCCGCCCAGCCCCCACCCACCCTCCTCTCTATCTCCATTGCTGAGGATAGAACCCATGGTCTTGTACATGCTAAGCATGTGTTCTACCACTGAGCCACCCACCTCCCCAACCCCCCAGCTGAAGCCACATTTTCTATACTTCATGGAATAAATTTCCCATCTGAAGCCAGGTGTGTGTGGATCCATGAAGAGCTTGGGGCTTGGAGGCCCTGCCTGGTGTGAATGAATATCTACCCACCGTCTGCTTTGTTCGATGCCTTTATAGGGATCTGAAGAGTCAGCCTGAAGCAGGCTGGAGGGTGAGAGAGGCAGCCTTCCCTGGGGGCTCTCCAGGGGGAATTTCTGTGCTTGGGTCTATCAGTATATAGAAATAAGAGAGAGAAGTGGTGGGGAATGGGGCAAGAGAAAGAATTCTTCATCATGGAAACTTAACCTCTTGCCCTTGTTTCCACGCTCTCCCCCAGACCTTTCTCCCTACTTGACTCTATGCTTTTGTCCCTGACCTGGAAGGTTTGTCTTTCCAGGAAGCAAGGCTGATGTGGGAACAAGGGGACCTGGTGATTTCAATCCTGGACAGCCTGTTTACATCTTTCCTTTCATTTGCTCTCTCAGCATACACAATCTGCACACTTACAGTGTGTGTTAGGCCCTGTGCTTGGCACTGAGGCTGTGGGCTGAACCAAACACCTGCACTCTGCCTTTCTCCTAGCCAGCTGACTAGGATTCTCACTCCCCATCCCTTGAAGTAGGCTGGGGAGCTCTGGGTCCTCCTCTTCCTGACCTTTCATCCATTCAACAAAGACTTGTTGATCACCTACAATGCCGGAAACTCTGGGAGTGTACGCAGGCGAATCACTGAAGCATCCTGTCCTCATTGTCCTGCAGGGAGGGTGCTCCTTCAAAACAGAACACCCATCTGTCCTGTTTCCGGTTTAGAACTCTATGGGAAAAACTGTGATGAATGTCCTTGTACTGTTCTTTTTGTGGTCATATGATTTCATCCATGTTGGGTAAATATGTTATCAAAGGTCCATTCTTGGGTGAACAGAGAAATTGTGGTATATTCATTCAATGGAATATTATTCAGGAATAAAGAGGAATGAATTAGCAAGACTTTCAGCCACCTGGAACAATTCCAAAAACTGTGACAAGTAGAAGAAGCTGGGCCCAATGGAGTCTATTTATATGAAGTTTCAGAGCAGGCAAAACTAATCCATGGTGAGAGAAATTAGGACAGTAGCTGCCTCTGGCAGGGGGGATTGCCTGGAAAAGATGCATGAGAAAGTCGTGTGTCTTGTCTGGGGTGCTAGTTGCAGGGATGTACACATTTTTCAAAACTTAACAACACTGAAAACCTAAAATCTGTTTATTTTATTGTACCTCAATAAATACTTAATTTATAGGTATTTATTTTATAGATGTCCAGTTATAATATGTCCTAATATGGTTTGTCCAAATATCCACTTTTTGTAAGGGCAACAATAATATCCAATTAGGACATACCTAGATAACATCATTTGACTTTATTTACTTCTTTGGAGGCCCTGTCTCTGAGGTATTGGGGATTAGGACTTTATCATAGCAATTTGGGGAGGATACAGCTCAATCCAAACACTATCCATTCTCCCTCTATTCTCCTTAAAAGAACACTCTTCTCAAGACTCAAATTCCATAATATTTTTGTTAAGTTTTGTTTAATTTAGAGAAAAGCTATACTCCTGTAAAGGTACATGTCTTTTTAAATTAATTGTATGAATAATCAAGGAACAATCTGCCCAGGTTTCATCTATATCTGGAACTAACAAGGGAAAAAGTTAAGAACTGACAATTAGGTGGTGGATACATATGTGTTTGTTATTTGTTGTGTGATTTTTGTGCTTTGGGGTATGATTAAAATGATTCATAATAAAAATATTTTTTAAAGTCAAAGAGCAAGAAATAGAGAATAACGAAATCCCAAGTTGGAAGGCATCTTACAGCTCTGTGGCCTATCTTTTCACTTGAACTTGGATCTTCTTAAAATATCCATGTTAAGTTGGCCTTCCTCACTGGATTTGAATATGGTGAAGAGCAATGTTTACTACCTCCTGGGGGAGCAAATCCACAACTAAAATAGTGAATCCAGCAGTCAGAGAGGTGCAGGGATAAGGCGCTCTAGAATTTGGAGAGGGAAGAGAGGGCTCCTGGCTATCTGCCCTCCTTGGGAGCAAGTCCATTCTAGAATTCCCAGGGGCCACCACTGGAGATGCAAGAGCGAAAGCTGGTCCCATCCTTGCAAGTAGCAGAGTTGCACCCATTAGGTTTGTATGACTTAAAGATCTGGTTCTTTCCTTCGGCCTGACACTTTCCTGATCTTCAAGCACCCATACCTCGCTCCAGACTCTTTGATAGGCTGGTTTAGAAAATAATAATACAAGCACAAGAAGGGAGACAGGCAACCTAGAGCCAGGCCAGTTAGGACTCGGAGTTGGAAGGCCAGGCTGGACTCCAGGAACATACTAAGAAGGCCTCCCTCTCCTCCAACCAGGACACAAGCAAGGTGAAGAGAACATTCAGGAAAGTGTGGCCCAAAATGTGAAGTTTTCTCCATGGCTACAGTGTTCACCCAGCAGAAGGATGGGGGGCAGGCATCTGTTCTACCACATTCCAGAGAGTGTGAGTGGCTCTGTTAGCAGGGTCTTTCTCTCCCCAGGACTTCACCGTCACTAGGAAAGAAGGGCTCTGAGGACCCTGGGAGCCCAGCTAGTCATATGTCATCCTCTCCCTGTGCAAGATCAGGTCCAGGGACAAGCCTCAGGTTAGCTTGGCTTTTACTTAGGATTCTAAGGTGACCAGCAGCAGAAACCAATTCTAGTTAAGAAAACAACAGGGTACTCCCACAAATACTTGGGAGAATGAACCACCAGGCTTGGAAGGACACGAAACAGGGTCATCTTGGCTCTTAGTAGCAGAATCTTATCTATGGTCCCTTGGGGACAAATCTGTACCAATTGATTGACAACCCCACCAAGACTGGGGGAATTCATTTGATAGAAAATCATGGTGCGGGCTGGGGATGTGGCTCAAGCGGTAGCGCGCTTGCCTGGCATGCGTGCCGCCCGGGTTCGATCCTCAGCACCACATACAAACAAAGATGTTGTGTCCGCCGAGAACTAAAAAATAAATATATATATAAAAAAAGAAAATCATGGTGCTATGGCCAAAAGAAGGAGTGCTGGGCAGGAAAAATGCTTGACCTAGTTTCACTGCCCACCATGTCTGTTTTGCGTCCTCCTTTGCCATAGGAAGGTCCACAGACCTGGATCTGCTTTTGATCTTCTCTTTAATCCATGCCTATTCCCACAGTGACCAGGACCAGGAATCAGGATAAGGTAACAGTGGCAGGCCAAGGGCTGGGAGCCTGGTGCCTACAGGACAGCAGATGGTATGTGTCTTACCAGCTTCAGATCATAGAAAGCTCTAATGAATCTAGCTGGCATCGCCCACTCATCCACTGCACCATGAACAGCATAGGGCTTCTGGCTTGTTTGGTTCACTGCTGCCTCTGGACTGCTCAGAGCAGTGCCTGACCCATTTGGGAATTACAAGGCATTTGTAGCATTAATGGGTAATAACATTGCTTTGCCTTCTTTGCAAAAGTACTTGGGAGCTTTCCCACCAGTGGCCCAGGGGTTGGGCACAGGGGTTGTAAAGACACCACTTCTGTTCTGCTGAGGCCGTCAAAGGCGGCTGAATGATCCTGCCAGGCAGCTGGTTGATGTTCTCTGTAACATTCAGGGCTGGAGACGAGGCAGAAGCCCTTATGCTTTCAGAAAGGGACTGATGAGGCTGGGACATGGCCAGTGGCCCCACTGGGAAGCTGCTCACAGCATGCACACGCGCACATGCGCGAACACACACACACACACACACACACACACACACACACACACCCTTGCCTCCCCTGAGGAGCTGGGAGGAGGATGGTTATGTAATGGTAGAGGGAGATCAAGACCTGATGCAGCCTTGTCTTCTCCCACAATGCATTGTTGTTGGTCCTCTTCTTGACTCTAGAAGATGCAAAGAAAAGGAGAGGGTTGGGGGGGGGGGGATCCTGCTACAGAAATAAGCTCCATTTACTTAGTTTGGGTGACAAACTCTCATCTTAGCTCAGGCCCTTCAGAAACTGAAAGGCCTTCACTTCCGCCTCCCTGCTGACCCTGGCCTGGAGTCCTGGATCCCCCTGGCAGGCACCCTCTGTGGGGCCACTGCTTGCGAAGCCCCTTTTCAGATGTCTCCCTCTTCCCTGCTCCCCACCACAGGGACAGAGCACCTGGACGCGGCACCTCACTGCAGCCTGTGAACTTCTTCCCTTCTGCTCTTCCCCACGGCTTCTGTGTTCTGGAAGGACTCTCCCTCTCGGTGTGAATGGGGAGCTACCTCACTCAGCTGTCCCCCTCAACAGCTTAGTGAAGCCCCCCTCCTTCTCTGCCTGGCATGACGTGGCTCCTCTTGGTCAGTCACAGAGGTTTGTTGCACCCCAAATTCCTTCCTCTCCCTCCTGAGTCCCCTGAAATACAATCCTTGTTCCCCTCACAGCTGTGCATGGCAGTGAGTATGACAGAGGAGGGCCTAAAGGAGTCTTCAGAGCCAGCCCACCTGGTCACCATCCTGGCCCTGACACTGCAGAGTCCTCACCAGGGAATCTTGAGAGGTGGCCTGAGCTCTGGGTACATCACTGTCTTGGTCTGTAAATTGGGAGCAGACACAGGATCTACCTCACAGGCCCATTGTAAGGTCTCACTGGGTTAGTGTCACCCTGAGAACAACTCCTGGCACATAGCAAATGCTTGATAAATATTTTTCATTATTACACTTGTCCTAATTCTACCTTCTGGAAGTCTCATCGTGGTTTTTCTCTTCTCCAAACTCCCAGAGCACTTCTTGTCTGAAGCACATGTCAGTGGGTTTGGCCCTAAGCATTGCTCCAATTATTCCACATGATTAACTTGGCTTCTCAGGGATGTTGTGATTCTCTACCTCTAAGACCCCAGAAATATCTTATCAAACTACAAGTCAGATCTGTCTCTCTAAGAGTTAAAGACTGTGAATGTTCCATCATGTTAGTTGTGGACTGGAATCTGAAAAAGTCCAACTCCTAGAAGCAAAGAGTCGAATGGTGGTCACCAGAGGTTGGAGAGTTGAGAGAGAAAATAATAAGGGAGGTGTTAGTCCAAGGATACAAATTTTGACTTAGGATGATGTTAGTTAACAATGTATTCTTGAAAATTCTTGACAGTCGATTTTAAGGTTTCTCACCATACACACACACACACACACACACACACACACAGATGAATGTCTGAGGTAATACCTGTATGGATTAGCTCAAGTTAGTAATTCTACAATGTATATGCATTTCAGAACACTGCATTGTGCACAATAAATGTACATCATTTTTGTCAATTTTAGTAGTAAATTAAAAGGACTCCTGTTGTTTCCTGTTGTATACAATAGGATCTTCCACACAAGGCCTTCATCAATGTGGCCAACTGCAGACCCCGTTCCAACCCCCCTCTACTGCACACATTCCAGGCGTCCTGCATCTCATGCCCTGACACACTCTTTCTTCTGCCAGCAACAGCTTCCGTGACTGTGTGGCAGCTACCGTCATTTTCTTCACAACCAGCTCAAATGTCACCTCCTTGGACTTGCCCAAAGTTTGTCTCTGCCTCTTTTCCTTCCCACATAACTAGTCTTATCATTGTTAGAATATTTGTCACTTGTGAGTTGTCATCATTTGCAGGAGACTTTCCCTGGCTGGGTGGTGACTCCCAGGGGAGGCATGGCTCCAGCCTTATTCATGGTTCGCCCATCCTGCCATGTGTTAGCATCTCCCTTCCCTCCCCTCTGTCTCTGGCCTTTTGCAGCAGAGTGGTTTATACTCCCTGCCTTCCAGTCTGTTCTTGAGTCTCTTGTGTCCACTCCAACCTATTGTTTACATGTGCTACGTCTCATCAAGGAAACAGTGACATTCATGTTGTTGGATGCTGTGGTCAGATCTCAGTCTCAACTGTCCCTAGTGGATTACTCTTCCTGGTCTCTTGCTTCTCCTGGTGTTTTCTTATCTCACTGGTGGCTTTTTCTCAGACTTCTTTGCTAGTTCTTTGTCAAGTCCTGACTTGGGACCTCTTCTCTCTTCTGTCTACACCAGCTCTTGTGGTTACCTCATCCTGATACTTGGCTTTAAGCACTATCTCCATGCAGATTGCTTCTAAGTTTATAATTTCTGCCTATTCTCTCTTGATCCTAAGGCATCTATATGTAATTGGAAACTCCATCGCCCTTCTACCTCTCAAGCCAGTTAAACTGAAGTCCTGATCTACCTCCACCTAATATCTTTTCCCCAGCAATCCTCTCTATCTCAGTGAAGTGCAACTCTGACATCCTGTTTCATAGCCCAAACATCTTGAGTCAGCTTTGAGTTCTTTCTTCCTTTCACATCCCACCCCAATGCATCACCAAATCCCATGGTTCTACCTCCCATGTACAACCTGACCATTTCCCATTGCTCTGACCAGTCTCACCTAGACTATTTCAACAGGTTCCTAATTGGTCTGCTCACTTAGACCTCTGTCCTCTGACAGTTGATCTCCACATGGCAGCCTGATTGATCCTGGGGAAACCTAACCCAAGTTTCCTCTGTGGAAAACTCTCCAGTGGCTCCCATCTCACTTGCGATGGCCCACGAGGCCCCATGATCCAGGCCCAATTGGCCTTCCTGGCACCCTCTGGCACCCTCCCTCTTTGGTTCTGCTTCAGCCACACTGGCCTCCTTGCTATTCTGCAGACAGGTCAGGCATGTTCCTGCTGCCCTACTTGTTGCCTGCATTGCTCCTTTGACTTAGCATGCTTCCCAGAGGACCGCCTTCAAGTCTTTTCAAGTGTGGTCTTCCCCACTACCTGCTACGATATTTGTAATTTCCTTTAAACTACTTTAGTATAATCAGTGGAGTATCACAGATGCACCAGTTCATATAAGCTCTAATTCAGAGATCTTCAGTCAGTGTGCAATCAGGAATGCACAGTTCAGCTGGCCTTCTACCAGAAGGGCCACACTCCAGAGGCTGTGACTCTGAATTTCTGTTATTTGCATCTTGAGCAGCAATCAACACTTTGCTAATTTGCTAATTAACACATTAAATTTAAAAAATATGCTTGTTTTGGTAAACCCAGTAACATGTTAAATGATATGGTAAAAGTTAAAATTCTACGGTCTTAAGTGAAATTAAAATTCATTTTTTGTAGATTGGCTCAAATGGTTGGCTACAATCATTTAGGAACACCCTTTCTTCTTTTTTTTTTTTTCCCCCCAGAAGCCACATCCCCAACCCTGTTTTGAGACAGGGTTTCACTAAGTTGCTTAGGATCTTGTTCAATTGCTGAGGCTGGCCTCAAACTTGCAATTCTCCTGTCTCACCTCCTGCTTCTCAAGTTGCCGGGTTTATAGACATGTACCACCAAGCCCCGGCTGACTTATGTAAACAGAGTATACAAATTAACCAAGTTTGAAACCTGTAGCCTTCAGGACAGACTTGGTCCCTGATCTGTCCAGTGTCCAGCTGTTGATTTGGAAGGCTCTGTGGCTACATAATCCCTAGCAGAAGGCACAGAACCTCAGAAATGTAGAAAGATGGACAGAAACTCAGACTGGATTGTACAAACAATTTTGGGCCTGCTTTATTAGTCATTATTTGATTGATAAAAATCAACAGCAGAATCTCATCTAGGATGTGCTTTGATTGTTCCCGGACAGTGACAACATGGGGGAGTGGCTGGGATTACCTCACCAAGCTCAAACTTTTTAGATGCCACAAAGAGAACCTGAGAATAATGCATATCCAAAATAATAATAATAATATTCAAATTGGATTTTAAATTTTAACTATTTATCTTTGGTTCCTGTCCCTCTTTTATTTTTCTCCATAATCTACCAATATCTAACATGCCACATTACAACTTTTTGGGGGTATTTACTGTTGTTTATTGTCTGTAGATAACGCAAGTTGTATGAGGTCAGGAACTCTTATCTATAACTGTCAGTTTTGTCTACTACCATAGCCAGTGCAACTAATAGTTCCTGGAATAGTTCAAAAAAAAAGCCTGGATATTTCTTAAATTGATGAATAAAAGAAGATGAGGAGTGCTTTAAGAGAACAGACAATATTGTCATGTTCTATGGCACATGCCTGTTATCCCAGAAGCTCAGAAGGCTGAGGTGGGAGGTTTACAGGCTCGAAGCTAGCCTCAGCATCTGAAAGAGGTCCTAAGCAACTCAGTGAGACCTTGTATCAAAAATGAAAAAGAGTTGGTCATGTGACTCAGTGGTTAAGTGCCCCTGGGTTCTATCCCTGGTACCAAAGGGCTTAGGGAAGAGAAAATAGACAATGATGAAAGAGCTCAAAAAGAAAGCAGGATGACTTTTGGCTGGACTATCAAGAAAACATAAAATCTAGTTATGTCATGGAACAAAGATAAGCAGTGTAGTCTAAATTTATAGACATGAATTTATTGCTGTCTTGGCAAGGAGGGATACTTCCTTTAAGAAAAGGTCAGTGATGGGCTGGGGTTGTGGCTCAGTGGCAGAGCACTTGCCTCGCACGTGTGATGCACTGGGTTCGAATCTCAGCACCACATAAAAAATAAATAAATATTATTAAAAAAGAAAGGAAGAAAAGGTCAGTGAGTCTCCCTAAATTGAAAGTGAAAGAATCAGATACAATGTAGAAAAGAAGTTTTGTCCAAATTTCCAATTGATTCAGAAGCAGAGTCTGAAGTCTCCCTTGAGATGGGTTTTGATTCTGGTTTTGCATCACCAAGGCATGGGGCAATTCTCAGGCAGGTCCAGCATTTGCATAAGGCTGTGCATAGTAGGAGAGGACTGGGAGGAACACAGGGGCAAATTTGTGTGTGCATGATTAAAGGTTGGCAAGCTTTTCTTGAAGTATCTCAAGAGCTCCAAGAGATGGGCACTTGGGGCAGAGAGAAGAGTGTGAGCCAAAAGATTAAGGAAAGAAGACAGAACACACCCAAGAAGACACACGCTCAAGGGAGCTGAGCAGAGGGTCTGCTAAGAAGGGAGACAGAGGTCAAACTGTCGGCCCCATGAATGTAGTAGGTAAAAGAGGGCCATGAAACATTTGTGATAAGGAAATAGGATCAGTGCTGTGAGACCAGAGGCAAAGGCACTGGCAAGGAGCCTGGAGCAATCTTCCAGGTGAGAGGTAACAGAATGGTAGGCTTGGATAGATAAGCAAGCTGCCAGGGAGGCCCAGAGGCAGGTGGGAGTGGAAGACAGTTCTGGGAGAGCCCCAGGCACAGATTCATTGGCACTCGTGCTTCCCCATGCTAACCCCTTCCCAGGTCATGAAGCTGTGGGCTCAGCCAGGAAGCATGTCAGACTTCACAGTGTAGGTTGGTGGCCTGCAGGGATTAACTTGGTTTGGTTTAGCTAGCCACTGGGTGGGACTGGAGGGAAGAAGGGGCAGGAAATGCAGATTCCAGTGGTCAGTGGACAGTGTGGCCAGCTTCCACATGCCCTCAGCTGACACTATGGGGCACTCTGGAGGTTCCAGGTCTGATGGTCTAACAAAATATGAGCAGACCCCCACAGAGAAGGTGGGTGTCCAATGTGCATCTGTCCCCAACCAGGAAAGTCATGACCATCAGACCCAGCCAAGGAAGCAAGATTGAGGATGCAAGGACCCAGGCCCCCAAAAAAACTTGGAGAAGAAATTAGGAAATCATGGTAAAAATCAGGCTTGGTGCCCTGGCAGACCCAACCTCAGGGCCTACCAGCCTATAGGGGAGGGCTCCAGGCACATGCCCAGCTTGGCTGAGGGTCAGTGTGGCCTAGCATCGTCCTGGATAAACTGAGGGAAGCTGGGAAGCCTACCTCCAGACCAACACTCCCTTCCCCACTCCCTGGCAAAGCTTCCAGCAGACGCTTGGGTTATGGACTGGTCAATGCTCGTTGAACCTTCATCTGTTTTCTATTGTACTGGGAAGAAAAGGTGCTTTTGAGCACATTTACGCAAATAACACTAATGCAGCTGTCCCTGCTATGCAAAAGGCACCTGTTTCTCTGTCACCTCTTCTCTTTTCAGCACCTTCTGGGGAAGATGAGAACCAGTAGTGAAAGATCTAGGCAAGACAGAGACAGAAGAGATCCTGGCCGTGAAGGACCAATTTGTCCCCACACAACGAACATGAGGGCCAGTTGGGCTGTCAGCTGCCCTTCACGTGGCTGACCTTGGCTCCAGTCCTCCACCATTCCTCTGCCAGACGTTGCTGCCTGCAGGAGCCCTTGAACACAAAAGAGGCCCATTCCAGTGGGGCAGGTGAGCCATGGAGATGGATGGTGGAGGTGGCCTTGGCAGACAGATTCCAACAGCCCTGTGGCACTCCTTTAGATTGGGAAACTCCTCCCCCGCCTTTGGGGACCTTGTCCACACACTACCTGCTAGAGTGAGGAGAGTGGAGATTTCTCAGTGAAACTGGCACTCTCCCCTTTTCCCTGCTCTCCTCCACCGCCCTTAGCAATTGCTTCAGACTCTCCTGACAAGGGGACAGGTCACTTTGCCCAGCCTGGGAAACTGCTAATCGCTGGGATCTGACAACTAGTACAAGTGGTGTTTGCCTTGGCCCCCATCCAAGGCTTGAGCCAGAGTATTCCTATTTAAGTCTGCAGCCACTCTGACATCTTCACCAGACCTGTGCTCCTCCCCGTTTGTCTTAGGGAAAGTGCCCTTAGAGGACGGAGCTTCCTCTGCCTGCTCCATCCCCTAAGTCCAGCTGGGGGAAGAGCTGCTGAGAAGCCACCCAAACTATTCTTGTGGGAACCTGGAAGAGATGGGGGCCCAAGGAGACGGAGCTCTTCCCTGGAGATTTAGACATGTCACAAAGTGGGCAGAAGCAATTGACCCCAGGGGCGATTGCTCACCTTATCAGAAGTAAATGCATCAGTCTGATCTCTGGGTGGTATATCTTTGGGACTGCAGAGAAGTAAATGCACATTCCTGAGTCTAGAGTCAAGGAAGGACGTCTGAGTACTGAGCCAGGTACCACAGGAGGCTTTTTCATGGCATTTCACCGAATCCCAAGGTTTGCCCTCAGGTAGTATATTTTGTGCCCATTTCACAGGAGGGAAAACTAGCATTCAGATACATTAAATAATTGGCCAATGTTCACACTGTTAGAAAGGGCAGAGCTGCAGTCTAAATCTAGCTTTGGCTGTCTCTAGCACCTAGGCTATCTCTATGACACAGAACCACCTCCTGGTGAGACTATGAGGATGAACAGTATTGAGGCATTGAGGCCTCTTCTAGGAAAATAGTGACAGAAAAAGAAGTTACATCAGGTCCTCTTAAAATTCTTTTGTTGTAGTCCTAACCTCCAGTAACTCAGATTGTGATATATTTGGTGATTGGGTCTTTAGGGAGGTAGTTAAGTTAAAATGAAGTCATAAAAGAGATTAGGAAACTGACAAGTAGTGGGAGTTCTCCATGAAGACACAGGGAGAAGAAGGCCAAAGAGGGAGGCTTCAGAAGATACCAATCCTGCCGCCATCTTGATTTTGGTGGACTTCTGGCTTCCAGAAGTATGTGAAAATGAATCTCTATTGTTTAAGTCACCCAGTCAGTGGTGCTTTATAATGGAAGCCTGAGGAGACTAATACTAGATCCTCTTTAGTGAGTGCTTTTTGTTTTCTGGACCCTGTGCAGAATATTACGTGGAGTTACTCTCAGAATGGAACTCAAGAGGTAGGAATAAATCGGTCCTTGAATTTTGCAAGTGCTTCATTTGAGTACATTCTGTTATGAGTGAACGTGAATTAACACCCACAAGAGGGTGAAGAAGAAAGCACATTTCTGAATTGTAAAGGGTGGGAAAAGAATTAGGAGATTTTACAAAAATGAACCCAAGGATAGAAGGGAAAGTTGTAATTGAGTGTTTTCAGAAGAAAAATAAAAATACCTGGGAGTGTAGCTCAGTGGCACATTGAGTGCTTCGCATAAACAGGCCCTGGGGTCAATCTTCACTAAATAAAAAAGGAAAAGAAGAAGAAATAAATTTTATGTACATGCATGTGCACATGGGTGCTCATGCGTGCGCGCGTGCACACGCACACACACACACACACATCTCCTGCAATACAAATTCTTCAGGAATTTTGTCAAGGAGATCCTAAGCCAGAGCTGCACCCATAGAGAGGTTTGAGCCCATTCCTAAGATTCTTTAGTCAATTGTAAAGACGGTAGCAGATCAGTAATTCTCTTAAGAAAGAAATGAAATCTTTACTTTTAGCATTCTGCAATTTGGTATTCTTGAGGCTTAGTAAATTCCAAGTGGAATCAACCGTTTAAAAATATACTTGTATGTATTTTTACACCAATCTAAAGACTGTACCTCAAAAAGCACAATTTAATCCTTTTTGACCTTGGACCAATGACAGAGAAGTGATGCTCTGTTTTCAAACACCCAGAAAAGCTTCTGCTCTAGAATAGCCTTTGGCAACATATGTGTGAAGTTTTTAATGGATGTTTTGTTTATCCATCTTTACTCACATGTAGAAAACAGAAGAGAAAAAACGACTCTGCCTGACCTCATATTCTAATAGAGAATATGTTCTAACCACACTTCATTCCACATTCGAAAAATATCCCTTCTAAAAGGGAAAATATATATATTGTGACAATTCTGCCTCAGGCCAGGAAGTGGGCCCTTTGGCTTGCATTCTGCTCTGAAAGGCCATCGAGGTGTAAGCGCATTTCAGAGTGACTGCCTCTGCACACCTCAGCTGAGTGGAAGTAGCTAGTTTGGTTAGAAGGTCCCACAAAGCACATAAGAGAATTAAGCCTGCCAGTTTACAGCCGGATGGGAAAGGGAGGCTATTGGACTATTGATGGAGTGAAGGGATCCCAAGGGCAGTTGACCAGCAAATCTCAGGTGGAGGCTGAGTGTCTGGAAGGGTTCTCCAGAGGCTGAGCTGTGTTGCTGGGTACTCAGGGGGCAAACATCAGAACCATAGAGAGGGAGTGGGAGAAGCCCACAACAGTGATGGCATGGTGCAGTAGGTGAAGCCCATACAGTGTTTGAAAGAATGGAAAGAATACAAATGGGACAGAGGGGCTGGAAGCCTGGGTAGGGCAGAGGGTAGCATTCTTGGCATTTTCCTTGAGCACAAAGTCATATCAGTGAACAGATTCCTGTTCCAAGTATTCTGTGCCTAGTTGTGGCTCGAGGATTGGGAAAATTCTGTCAACGTCCAGGGAAAAAACCTTACAGTGTCACTGGGCAGATAATATAGTCAAGGGTTGTAATGTGAATTAGCTACAATATTTATTAATACCTAATTTGCTATAGAACATAGGAAAAACTAATGTTAGCCTTGGAAACTAAGTAGGATATATGAGGATTGAACATAAATCTAAAAAGGATGAAACAGGTGGTCTCTCAAAAAGCTAAACCTAAAATTAACCATGTGATCCAGCAATTCCGTTCCCAGGTATATACCCCAAAGAATGGAAAGAGGAACTTAAAAACAGATATTTGTATGCCAATGCTCATAGAAGCATTGTTCACAATACCCCAAAGGAGGCATCAACACAGACTGTTTGTCAACAAATGAATGAAAAATAAAATATACTTCAACATAGAAATATTATTCAACCTTAAAAAGGAGTGAAATTCTCATATATCCTACCCTGTGGATGA
Organism: Spermophilus citellus; assembly: GCF_964194105.1. NCBI lineage: Eukaryota > Metazoa > Chordata > Mammalia > Rodentia > Sciuridae > Spermophilus > Spermophilus citellus. The sequence goes on from NC_138196.1 coordinate 40,772,566, forward strand.
ACCTTGGAAACACTACGGTGAGTGAAATAAGCCAGAAACAAAAAGACAAATCCTATATCATTTCTACTTATATGAGGTGCTGAGTAGGCAAATTAATAGAGATGAAAGGCACAGAGGTTGCCAGGGGCTGGGGGGTGTGGTGGGAGGAATGAAGAGTTACCGTGAATGCAGATATTCTCTTGGTATGATAAAAAAGACCGAGAGATGGATAATGATCATGGTTGCCCAATATTGTGTATACACATTAATGTTAATGAATTATACTTAAAAGTGGCTAAAATGGCAAATTTTATGTTATATCATTTTTGAAATTAATTTTAAAAAGGATGAAACAAATGAGAACATTGCTTAAAGACAGAAAAAGATGGAAGGACCAAGTTATAAAATATGGATTATGCCATCTCTAATATGATAGCTGTTATCCCTAAACCAGCCACCATTGGTGACACTGTTGTAGTCCACTCTGGTGCTACGTATGCTATGTCTAGAAACATAGAGAAAGCCCACAGTTGTTTACCAAGTTACTTATTTGCAGGCATGCTCACCCTTCACTTTTCTGATAGAACCGGATCCTTTTGACTTCAGGCACTTTTCTCAACTGAGCCTCCTGGTTCACACAACATTCGCTGAATGACTACTTCAGATGCAGCTGAGAACACAGTCAGATGAACACTGAGTAACTACTGACCAGGGAGTGTAGTGCTTCCATTCACTTGCACCCTAACCTATGTAGGTAAGCATACTTCATACCTTTCCCTTTGAAATCACTGGGCCCTTTAAATTGTTTCAATAAACCAAGGGACTCAACCATCTTAAGTTCATCTTGAGATTCTACGATCTCTGAAAGCTTGCTGGTAGCCTCAGTGGAGACTACCACTGCATCAAGGAAATTTCTCACACAATGCAGGAAAGGACCATCGTTGTGCAAGAAACAGTAAGAAATCAGTGTGAAAGGGAGTAAGGGTTGGTGAAAATCAGAAGCTGGAAGGAGTACCGTTCCCACTGGAGAGGCCACAGTTTTGACTGAGACAATGAGAATTGTGCTGGGATGATGGGGGTGGAGAGGTGACAAATCAGGAGACTGGGAGGATGAAGGAATAGAGCAGTCCAGGATGATGAGAAGCAGTAAAAAGAATCTGGGAGCTTTTTGTGTTATGTTGACCAATGGGCAAACATCTGGACTAACAGCTGGGCCAAGTGAGCAGCCTGCCCTAAAGACAGGTAAACCCACCTGTGCTTTCAGATGCATCTGGAATTTCACCAACTGCATCTCTATGGAGAACAATGTATAAATCCAAAATAGTTCCTGAATGATATTTCCTAGTTTAAAAACACACTCATATATATATATATATATATATATATATATATATATATATATATATATATACTTATATGTGCACGTGCATGTACACAGACACAGACACACTCACACACACACACACACACACACATATGTGAAAGGGAATAAAGTCCATTGAGTAATGTTCCCAATAATTAATCTAGTTGTTAGTAACATTCTAGTGAAAAGATGTGGAAGTTGAAGGTCAACCAACCCAGAGTTCCCCTGCTGCTAAATGGCTAAACTGGTATCAAAACCTGCCTCTATCTGGCTGTATATCCTGTGTTTCTTTTTCAAAGCACCAAACTAAAACCAGTTCAGAAGAAGATAAAGCTCAGACTCAAGGCGCAGGTCATCTGATGGTCCTTTAAAAGGGATCTTGATCTCCTAGAAGAGAAGACAGACCTTGTACCTGATCACTTGGTGGGGAAGCCCCAGACTATGAGACAGAGAAGACACACAGCATTGTGAATCTAGGAGGAAAGGTAGAGAAACAAATTAGATTAAAAATAGAGCCAGGCACAGTGCTACACCTCTGGAATTCCAGCAACTCAAGAGACTGAGGTAGGAAAATTGCAAATTCAAGGCCATCCTTAGCAACTTAGCAATTAAAAGAACAACAGCAGCAGCAGCAACAACAACAATAATAATAATGGGCCTTGCACAGTGCGCATGCCTGTAATCCCAGCAGCTCAGGAGGTTGAGGCAGGAGGATCATGAGTTCATAGCCAGATCCTGTCTCTAAATAAAATACAAAATAAGACTGGAGATGTGGCTCAGTGGTTGAGTGTCCCTGAGTTCAATCCCTGTACCCAAAATAAATAAATAAACAAATAATAATAATAACAATGGTGGTTGGGGTTGTAGTTTGGTGGTAAAGCACCCGCAGGTTCAATCCCCAAAACAGAAAAAAAAAGTGGGGGGAGAGAAGTTGGCTGGGTGCTAATTATCTAACCTCTAATGAAAGAGTTAAAGAGCAGGATGGGATACAATTACTTGAGTGAAGCGACCCTAGGTGGTTCCCTCAGAGGGAAAATCCCTGTGAATTGTAATGCTAATTCTGCTAATTCTAACAGAAAAATCAAGAACCTACTTTTTTTTCAAAAGAATATAGCATACTTTGCTGTATTACTTTTGTATACTTATTCTGGGGATCCCAAATATTTTTTTTAACAAATACCTGGGTTATATAGAAGACTAGATCCTATGAAGAGAAACAAACTCGAGTAGATAGGTACAAGGTGCAGGTGGTCAAGGCAGCCCTGTGAGTCCAGTGTCTTGGCTGCTTGAGTAGCTGGGGCTGCTATTCTATAGGAGTCATCTAAGAGTGGCAGCCCACCAAGAAGCTGGGGGTGGGGGCGCTTTTGCACCTCCCTACTTCTGCCTCTCCTTTTTTTTTTCTTTCCAGAGCTATTCATCTGGGCATCCCATCCAGCTCGGAGAGGCTTTTCATGTCTTTAGTTCAGAAATCCATTATTTCAGCAGAAATGAGTTGATTGGTCGCATAGGTTTTTTTTTTTTTTCAAAAGGTTTTTTTTTTTTTGTAAGATATTTCATTAAAGATGGATATTTTGCATTTAGAAATTGTTGTTTCTCGGCCCATCTGTCCACCTGAGCACTCTAGAAGTAAGGATGTTAGGCTTTCTAAAGAACTACCGAGTTTCTGAATCCACTTGATTAGCCAGGTGGAACCTGCTCATCATCCATTCAGATCTCAAACTGAGGCTCTGGATCCTCTCCTGCACTTCCCAGTTAACTGGTCAAGCTGTGATGTGGTAACAGTGAAGATTAACTGACCATTTTATACCAAGTCCTCCAGGAGGCCAGGATGTGTGAAGTGAAGAATAACCAAAACACTTCAAAATAAGTGTATCATCACTGGATCCTTGGAAAGCTGACTTAGACATTTTGTTGTCTTGAAAAAAGTAAATAATTACATTTTCCCCCCGGTTTTACAGATGGTAAAATTAACATGTAGAACAACTGACTACCTTAACATAACAGTGAAAGTTAGAGGGGCCCTGTACCTGGGTTATCCTGCATCTAGGTCAGCTCACTGTCCATGGCATAGATTTTTGACAGAGCCTTTGCATCATCTTGGCTCCCTTGTAGTTTCAGACAATTGCTCCTCTATTTTTAGCAGGCAAACTCACTGGGGAAGAGAGATGCTAACAAATGAAAGGAAAAGAATATGAGATGCAAGGGTGGAATGAATGTGAGAGGTGAGAGGAAAAAAAGGACTCCTAAGCGAAGTCAAGGACATTTCAAGAATAATATTTAAGTGGATGAAATGCATTTTATTCATGACAGCCTTCTTCTTCAATGTCCCCAATCCCACAACACAATTCCATCTTCTTCTGGAATTTTATTTGTTTTTCTCTAGTGAAATTTATTAGATGCCGCTCTGCAACACCATACATTGGCAACCACACCTTGGATAGAACAACTCTTATAAGGCACAGTCAGTGTTTTGGACAAATTTGTTTCCCCTATGAGCTTAATATATTTTTGAATGAATGAATAAATATAAAAATATGCACAGCTAGCATGCCTGTAATGCCAGCTACTCAGGAGGCTGAGCAAGGAGGGTTGCAAGTTTGAGGCCAGCCTCAGCAATTTAGCAAGGCCCTAGGCTAATTAGTGAGACCCTGTCTCAAAATTAAAATAAGTCTGGAAATGTAGCTCAGTAGTAAAGCACCCCTGGGTTCAATCTCCTTTACAGGTCACCCCCCCCCCAACACCCAGTTGTGTATCTCTGTGTGTATTATACACACACACAATTGGAACAACCAAAAATTGTTGAGCCCATTTTTGGGGAAAGCATTTGATTCTAAAACTCATTTTTAGCAACCTGAAGAAGTTTTATCAATGTTTGGGACATGATGAGTGCTTGACTTTTGCTCTCCATAAGTTTATATTCTAAAGGAGGGACAGAGAGGAACTGGGGATTGCTCTTTCTGTATGGCATTTTAATGCACCAGTTTTGGATGGGATGAGAGGAGGCTAGTGAAGTTTGGGTTTGGGGTTGATTTGAGTTTGCCTGCTCAGTGTCATGCAGGGTTGGAAATGTACTAGACCTACAACTCTCTGGTCCAAACTCTTCATTTTGCAGGAGAAAATTTTGGCCAACGAGAGTGTTTTACCCCAGGCCACTAAGCTAAAAGGTGGCATGTCTTAGATTGAATAGTTTTCAAATAAAGTAGTAAGTGAAGCAATGCATTCAAACTTTTCTGCCAGCCAGTTGCAGTAGTGCACTCCTATAATCCCAGCTACTTTGGAGGCTAAGGCAAGAGGATCGCAAGTTCTAGACTAATCGCAAGTTGAGTAATTTAGCCAGAACTTATCTCTAAAAATAAAAAGGGTTTGGGATGTAGCTCAGTGTTAAAACCTTTCTGAAGAGTCCCTGGGTTAGAAATTTAGCCATTTAAATAATTTGTCCATAGGGTTAGCACTAAAAACAAAAGAAAAACCAAACCAAACAACCTCTCCCCCAAAAAACAAAACAAAAAAAACCAGCACCACCAACAAAAAGCCTTCAGACTATGCTTTTGAGATATCCATACCAACACCACCCCCATTTGATGGGCAGAGGTGAGCAGGGGAGGAAAGACATTTTCCAGTCCTATGGTAAGTGTTGTCTAAAGATACCCTTTGGTTACACAGAGGTCTCACCTTTGAGCATGAGATGGCCTCCCAATTCTTTTGAGCCTACCTACTACAAGAGGGTGAATACAGCCAAGTAAAATGGATCTTTCCTGTACTAGCTCACAGTAATTACTCAGGTCCTTTGTTCAGGAAGTGGGAATCACAGGAGTTTTCTTTCCTTTGCTACTTTATTAATTCATTAATGATTTTTTCAGGCAAGTTTTATTCAGGTACATTGGGACAGGGCAGTGAGTCAGAAGTTGGCATTAAAACCAGAATAGAAGCCATAGTCCTCTCTGGGGATTCAGTTTGAGATTTCAAATCCCCAGATCACACAGTTTCCTAATTGGAAAGAAATTTTCTTAAACAAGAGCAAGGGTTTTGCCAGAGCCTGACAGTGACTAATAAGGTCGGTCTAAGGACTATCTGATGAAAGAGAAGTTGGATTTACATGTCACAGTGAATTTTTAAAAGTATTTTCACCCCAAGGTTTACTCCTGAATATAAATAAAATACCTCTCCTCGGGCAATCCCAATTCCGGCAGATAAATTAAATTAAATTAACTTCGAAATGACATTCAACAATATTTTCCTCCCAAATGCCTTTGTTTTCTGCAAGATCGGCTTATTGACAAGCTGATCACAAGGTTCACGTGTAAATTGATTGTTTCCTACTCTCATCCTGCAGACCAGTTGGAGACCAGCTATATGTCATTTCCATACCGGGTGTTGGGTAGCTTCGACATTGTATCCATCTGACTGGGGACCAAATGGCCCACACACTTCAATTAAAAAAAATTATTTAGGGTTTTTACACAGTATCCGGATAAATATAATACCGTAATTTAAATCTCATTTGTTGAAATTTAGTGGCTGAGGCTAATTCCTCAGTTGGGAGGAGGGGAGGGATTTTTGTTTCCTTCATCTCTTTTAAAAATCAGCACATCGCGTTTGAAACAAAAGCAGCTCTCAGCTTAAAGGCTCTAAGTCCGAAGTTGCTGTCACCCTCTAGGGAACAAGCGCGCAGGCGCGGGTACGCACACGTGGACACACACACTCACACGCGCCCGCCCACACCCCCTTCCGTGTGACTCGCCTGCGGGATTTACGGCCTCGCCACCATGGATTACTGTCAGGTGCAGAAAGCAACTCTTTGTTCCATGGGCATTTTCCTCCCCCCGGATTTGACTGTTATTTACCGGCCACGTGAACGCTGCGCCCGGGTCGAACTGGCGGGGAAGTGCCCCAGCTCAGTGGAGACAAAGGCTAGCAGAGCGCGGCCAGCCAGCGCCGCCCGGGGACGTCTCTCCAGCTCCTGCGACACGTGTGAAATTGGCCCAGAACTGCCTCAGATTCAGAGGCTCTTTCAAGAAATGTATTGTCAAAGCCTTTGTAGGGGGAGTCGGGGTTTCCTTGAACCGGGAGAAAACTGGGGGCTGGGCCTAGAAGGGCCGCATTTCTGAGCTGCGGGAGAGCAGCCAGGGATAGCGAATCCGCCCCCGACAGTTGGGGCAAGGAGAACTCCTTGGAGAGGTTGCGCTCCTGGCGTTTAGTGAAAGAAAACTCATTAGGATCAAGAGTCTCACAGCTACTCCAGCAGAGTGAGAAATGGGACCCAGGCCCGTTTTGCACTCCGCACTGGAAAGTCAATGCTGTGTGCTGTTGCTGCCTTCCCACCTGGAGTGCCCAGGTCCTGACAAGCCTCAGTTGTGGTCCTTTCCACGGCCGAGATGAGGATAAACTAGTGACTTGTGCGCAAAATTAAAGCGGAGGCGGGGGGGGGGGGCGCCAAAAATCAGTAGTCAAAAGAAAGATCTTAACGCAACACCTTTTAAAAAAAATTAATGCCAAAACCCCATGATAAACAAAATATTACATTTTAAATAAAGGCAGGATCATTGTAGTGCTGCATTGAGCCATTTTGTAATGAGGCAAAAGGAAAGATCCCCAGGGAAAAGCGACGCACCTCACAGCCCACCGGACCTGGGCCAGGGGGGGGGATTCCGGGTGCAGTGGGAAGGGGGCGCAGGTCTAAGGCCTCAAAGGAGGAGGCCGCAAAAGCCCCAATTGAGTGGATGGGCGGCCTTGGGGTGAGACCTCCCGAGAGAGACTCCGCCGGGAACAAAGACGAAGGGGAAGGACAGCCGGGAGGGCTGAGCCGGGTGGGAGAGACCCGGCGGCTTTGGCGGTTCTCGCTGCTTTGGCCGGGCCTCCGCGCGCAACCTGAAGTGGAATAATCGAACCCGCCCCCACCAGTGCCATAAGCTAGTCCTGTAATTCTCTCGCTTGTTGATTAATTTTCACTAACAAGACTTGGCAAGATGTCGGACGAATAATTTTTGGCTTCTGTAAGGTTCGCTCCGCGTGCGCGCACAAACCCCCTGCCAAAAGCGGCCTCTGGGAAATTAAATGCATAAGTAAAACAGGGTGGGGGTGGGGTAATGCTACGTGACCTGGAAAGAGGGATGCAAATCAACCTGAATCGGCCTCAAAGTTTAGTAAAAAGCCTTTCCAGTCATTCTTTTTTTTTAAGGGACTAGCTCCGCATCAAACGTAAGACCCTAATTGTCATTTCCTAAGAAGAAATGAATGTGTGCAAGATGGGGATGAGGACTTCTCCAAAAGCCGAACCTGTCGTGATCTCCCCCCACTCCCCCACCCCCGCGCAACCCCTAGAGTTAAATAAACATCTTTTAGGAAGCGTGGATAGGAGTGCCGCCCAATTCTCTTCCATAGGAACAACATTCCGGCAATTAATACCTCCCACTGGGTCGTAAAGCAACAAACCCCACACCTCACTCCTATTACTGGGCTTGGGGCGGGAGGACTTTCTCTTTCATCTTCTAAGTTGGGGTTTGCCCACGTTCCTCGGGAAGCTATAAAGCTGATTTAATGGCTTCAGAGGAATATCGATCACGCTAATGCTTAAGCCAACGTCTGAAGAATGGCATTTAAAAACGACCCGCCGGTCCGAATGCACACGGTAAGTATTGTGAAGGTCCCAGGCCCCAGGAGCGGGCAGCGGTGCAACGTTCCCCTGTCCACTTCTATATTGGGGACAGACCGGAGAGACTATTCCGGGTAGGCTCGGAGGCCAAAAGGAATGGAAATCTCAAACCCCAGCCCTGGCTTTGGTTAAGGCCGGCTTCTCGCCTAGCTATTTTGTTTGCGCTAAACGCTGCGCAGCGGGGTGGAATGGCTGCGCGGCGGCTCCTGTCGGGCAGGAAGCGTGCGGCGGAGGCCTGGGGACCGCTGGCGGACAGCAAGAAGCGCCGCCGCGCTCCATTCACAAAGTCCTGGAGTCGCCGCTCGCCGGCGGGTCGGAGGCCGCCTCCCTCTTCCTCTAGGTCTCAGTTTTATGAATGGGCCTGGCAGCTAGCACCAAGCTGCCTGTTTACTCCTCTCTTTGTGACGTAGAGTTCCCGTGACTGGGCGCAAGCAGTCGGTGCTCCATTCACGTTCCGCGGAGGGGGCGGGAGGAGGGGCCGGGGCTTGGGCGGGGAGCTGGTGTGGGGGGTGGGCGCCCAGCCGAAAATGGAAATAGGCGGGGCTTCGCGAGGTAGTAATGAATCTCCCCCTCCCGCGGGAGAGCGGAGGTGCATTAATAAATCTTTAAGCCTGGGAGGAAACTCTGGTTGGGGCAGTCCGCGGAGCTCTGGCGGCGAGTGGGGAACGGCAGCTACGCGCGGGCGGTAGCAGAAGCGGCACAACCAGCAAAACACATCCGAGGCAACAGCCGGAGGGAGCCGGTGGTCCTCTCCCGTAAACACACACCCCTCCACCGCCACCCCCTCCTCCGCGCCGCGCGCCCGCCTGCTTTGGTGCCTGAGGCCGCTAGGACTGCTATGTAACCTGGAGGCTGCGGGAGAAGGGAATCGAGTAGAAATTGGCCCGCGGGAGCCTCTGGGGGCCAAGTTTGCGGTCACTTCTGAAGGCTCCCTCTCTTAGTCCTTACTCGCCCATTCCTGTAGCCTAGCTGGCCCGAGTTAGTTTCTCTCGCCTCCTCGCGCTCCCAAACAGCCGCTGTTCCCGGCGACTATGGTGACGATGGAGGAACTGCGGGAGATGGACTGCAGTGTGCTCAAAAGGCTGATGAACCGGGACGAGAACGGCGGCGGCGCCAGCGGCAGCGGCAGCCACGGCGCCCTGGGGCTGCTGAGCGGCGGCAAGTGCCTGCTGCTGGACTGCAGACCGTTCCTGGCGCACAGTGCGGGCTACATCCGAGGTTCGGTTAACGTGCGCTGCAACACCATCGTGCGGCGGCGGGCTAAGGGCTCCGTGAGCCTGGAGCAGATCTTGCCCGCCGAGGAGGAGGTGCGCGCCCGCTTGCGCTCCGGCCTCTATTCGGCGGTCATCGTGTACGACGAGCGGAGCCCGCGCGCCGAGAGCCTCCGCGAGGACAGCACCGTGTCCCTGGTAGTGCAGGCACTGCGTCGCAACGCCGAGCGCACAGACATCTGCTTGCTCAAAGGTAAACGCGGGCGCTGGGGCGCAAGCTGGAGAGTAGGTGTAGGGGGGCTTGGCGGCCTGTGCCTTATTGGACGTGGGAAGGAGTATCCAGAGTGATTCTTGGCTGCGGGGATCCCCGTGCGCTCCTTTGTGCGTGTTATTGTGCATGGGTTTGCTAGGTTTTTGTGCGTACTGGTGCGAATACGAGTTCCAAATCCTCAGGGACAGCGTTGGCGCGTTTCCCTGGTCACCTGCGATTTGGCACGCGTTCTAAAGATACCGCGTTTATTTACACTCACGGTTCTGGCCTAGAGACCCAAGCGACTCCCCCGAGCGGCGCATCTCGAAGTCCTCCCATCTCCAAATGTTCCCAAGTACCACTGTGCGGGAGGAGACAAGATAGGCCTTTTAGGTTGGCATGCCGTGACCCTGCACTGAGCCTGACTCCCGAACGCTGAGTAAAGAGGTGAAGGAGGGTAAGCCCCGAGGTGGGATTGGCTCCGCAGTTTCGACTGAAAACCAGCTCTGGGTAAAGGTACAAATGAGAATTGGGTTGCAGACATTGTGGGGAGAGATCTCTGACTCGTCTCCCGCTGCCCAACTCCGAGCTCTGCTGGAAGGTGGCCAACTCACGCCGCCTGGGGCTGGATCCAGGCTCCGGGAGCTGGAGGCTAGAGAACTGGGTAACAGGGGGACGCCCGGCGGAACCGTCCCTCTACTCCCTTGCTTATTCGGGCGGCGGCGAATTACGACCTTTTGTTTAGACACCATTCTCGAGTAACGGATGGCGGCGCGTGGGGGATTTCGGTGAACCCTGGAGAAACTCTTGGTGGCGGGACGGAGGGCGGGTGCCTTGTCAAATATGGAAGTTAGGAACCCCGAAAGAACCGCGTGCTAAGTCACTGGAGAGACTGTTCGCGATAGCACCTGCCGAGACGGGTCGGTCTGCTGCTCTCAGGCTTGGAAGCGGGCTGGGCGCGTGGGGTCGGGGCGCCCCCTGTCGCGCTGCGCCCCTTCCTCCGGCTGCCGCATTCCGCGCATTCTTTCGCCCTGGTCGGGTCTTGGCTTCCGAACCAGAGAGGCGTTTCAGACCCTCGCCATCAAAGAGCCGCTCCTTTCTCTGCGAGCACACTTCGTCCCCTCCTCTTCCTTTCCTCTCCGGCCCTGTCCACCCCAGAGGAAGGGAGATGGGGGCGGAAGCTTCCCTCCCTCTCGCTCCAAAAAGCACAACAAAATCTCAGTGCGGACAAGCCGGGTTTGCTCTTGCTGAACAGCGGGGGGCTTTGTTCTCGGCAGTTGTTTCCTGACCATTTGACCTGTCAGCTGCTGGGGAAATGCTGCTGTTGACCTGTGGTTGAACTGCTAAGGCGATTTTGCTGATTTTTCTTTCTTTTTTGCGTGAGAGCCTCCTTTTGCACCTCTCTTGAGCCCAGCATCCCCCACCCCCCAGCTCTCAGGGGCAAGTGACCGGAAGGGGCTTGGACCGTAAGGATCTGCCTTGGGCGACGCGCCTGTACCCAAAGCCCCGCGGAAGCGCTCGTCCAACGTCCTCGGACCGCCAGGTGCAGCTTGGACCACCACGGTGGGCGCCTGCGCTATTGTTAGGCCTTGCGAGCTCTCCCCTGCCTGGTGCTGGCGCCGGTGGAAAAGAGGAAAGAAATTCCTGTGGGACGCACGTCCCTTCGGAAGGTGCAGCTGGCCTGGGTGTTGTGCGTGTCGCCAGCCCTGGAGTCCCTCCGGGTTTAGAGCCAGAGTGCTCCAGTAGGTTTTCGGGCCTCTGAACTCAGGGCCCTCGAGAATGCCTTAGGGCTGGGGCTGCCTTCAGTCCCACGTGGAGTCAGGGGTTTGTTTTGTTTTTCTTCCTGAAAGAAATCCCGAGGGGACCGCCCTGGAGCAGTAGCTCTGGGACCTTGGCCCTTGGGCTTCCGGGGTCACAGACACTAAGGTCCCCGCTCCGGAGGTGGAAGGCATATTTTTAAGGTTTACCTTGCGGGCTCCCAGCACCTCCCAGACCCCTCCAATTCCACCCCGAGCCAGACCTATTCAGAAAGAGGCTCAGGGCTGGATATTGAGGGAGAGACTAATACTGACGTCAACACTGGGTAGAACAGGTGACCTCTGAGCCAAATGACAGCCTTCTGGTGGGTGGCCAGGGTTCCTGGCCAACGGAAGCGAAGGCCTACACTGCCTCTCGCTGTTTGCCCCGACCAGGCAGGGAGGACCACCCGCCGTCTCACAGGCCATATCCCCCCAGGTGGAAGGTGTCTACCACTGGGTCACTTCTGCATCTTCCGAAACCCCCTTCCCTTCCCACCCCTGCCACCACCAGTAGCTGCAAGTTCTGCACTTGGGAACAAGCACCTAAAATTAAAAGGTGGGAGAGTCTTCCCGGCTCCTTGTATAGTGGTGGTAGGATATCTGCGAAGTCAACTGGGCCACATTCTGTTTAGCATAGCTTATGTCCATATGTGTGCTGAACAGAGGCCGAATTAACTCAGTTCATCTTCCTCATCTTTGTCTGCTAAAGGCATTCCTAGAGAGGGCAGAAAGGGAACTGTCAGTGCCTGCTACCACACCCCTGAGGGAAGGTGTGGTCTGGGGAGGAAAGCCAGGGCTCCCAAGTCTCCAGAGACACAAGGCTTCCATGCAGAGAAATGGGGCTTTGTGGGAGGGAACCGTGGCTCGAGGACTTAAGGGGGGATATTGGGAAGCAAGGGAAGAAACACTGCCTTAGATTATCTTCAGTAAATACCTGAATTGATTAAGGGTTGGGTAATTAGCTTCCCACTGGAGTTGTTCATTTTATTTTCCAGCTGGGAAATGAGGGCTCTTGTGTGTGTGTGTGTGTGTGTCATTTTGTGTGTGCTGGTGGATTTGGAGTGAAAGGGGCAGGACATGGGGCAAGTGGTGCCTGTCATTCTTGGGAAGGGGCAATAAAAACAGGATGTTTTTAGAAGTGATGTCATTCTTCCCAGCCCAAACTATCTAATTCTATTAATTGACTGCATTTCATTAAAAGTCCAGTTTTTCTTATTTCTGCCACTTCAAAGGGAGATTTGTTACTCACTGCAGATAATTAATAACCAATTGCACAAGCAAGCATTCATAAGGACAGGAATAAACTTTACCAAATGTCAATAAAGCAATACTTCTTCTGTACATTTTCTAGTATTAACCATGTTTTGCTAAAACAAACAAACAAACACAATAACCAAAATTCTGTAATATTTTCTTTTCACTAGTCAAAGATTCCCACTGGGATCAGTTTTTAAAAAGCTTCTGTAACTTAAAATCCAGTAAGGCACCTTTAGGAGTAATTTAGAACTTTTAAGTTTTCCTGATTTTATCACAGTATTCATCTTTGAAATTCCTTTCTTTTTTAGAGTTTTGGAACCCCCTGATAGTTTTAAATCAGAATTTCCTTACCCTATTAGAAGTCATTCCTGGGGCTGGGGATGTGGCTCAAGCGGTAGCGCGCTGGCCTGGCATGTGTGCGGCCCAGGTTCGATCCTCAGCACCACATACAAACAGAGATGTTGTGTCTGCTGAAAACTAAAAAATAAATATTAAAATTCTCTCTCTCTCTCTCTCTTTAAAAAAAAAAAGAATAAGTCATTCCTTACCTCCACTGTCCTCAAATAACAAATTAATCAAGTACACAAAAAACTGTAGGTATAAAAATGTTAGTTGACTTTCCTCCTGTCTACAGTTCACCTCTTGGCCTTTATCAGTTCTTGTCCTGATTGCAAAGCTGTCCTGGAGCTGTTTTGAGCAATTGGGAGGATAATCTAGATATTTCAGTTTCTTCTTTCCTTACTTATCCTTTGGTCCCTTGTCGTCCCTGGGCTTGACCATACCTGGAATGGGAGTGGGGGTTGTGGCACCACTGGAGTCTTGGCTACTCTGGTGACTGTTTTCTTTCTTTTCTTTATCCCTGTCAGCCCTAGGCATGCCCAGGTTTCCTACCTTTTGTGCCCAAAGGGAAAATAGCTTGCTTTTCTGTTTGCAAACATAACACAATGCCCCTTACAGCCAAGGATTGGGTGTTCACAGTTATGAAATGGTAGGCCTTAAAGATAACTTGCAAACCCTATTGACATTCTTACATAATTACAAAGAATGCAGCAAACTCACAACTTTTGTCTTCTCACTGCAGGCTAACAAAAGTAACGAAAGACATGTAGCTATAAATTGGGAGTGAAAACTGGATTCTTAAGATCGGCAAAGCTTCTTTGAGCTCCTCCTTGATTTTGTAGGAGGGGTGGACTGCACCCACCAACACAGAAAACTGAGGGAGAAAGAAAGGGTCACCATTTAAGAAGCCAAGAAATTCCTTTAAAAGAAGTTAGAACATCTGAAACCAGATAGCTGTTTTCCTTACTGGGAGGTAGTTCCAGGCTAACAAAGAGGAAGCATGACAGGAAGACAAGTTCACTGTCCAACGGAAGCCAGTCTGCTGAATATAGCAGATAGCACGGGAGGACTTGGAAAGACTGCAGGCAAGATCTAGACCCCAGCCCGGTGTTAGAGGTCAGCCAGTTGGAGGACTGGCTGGTCTCCTTGAGTGTGGAGTCCTAAGATGAGAAGCCCACCCAGGTGTATTCTGAAGATTGCTTACATGGGTGTTTACACTCACGTGAGGTGAAGTTCTCAAAAAATGACCTTCAAACTACCCAGACTCTTTTGCTGGGCCAAAGTAAGGCCTTGGACCCTATCTAGGAACTGGTGGTATATTCTGAGCACTGAGAGGGTGGTAGGGAAAAAGTGGCAGACCCATTAAGATCCACGTCACAGGCACCACCACAAGTCAATCCTCCCCACCCCAGGTTCCATTAAGAAGCCTATTAAGGTGATGTTATCAGCACTAATCAGCCTGCCCTTTGTAAGGCACTTATCTCCTATTCCTGCAGGGGCTGTCCTCAGTAGCCGAGAATTTGTGGCAAGGGGGTCATTGTGATTGCTAAATTTTCAAAATTGCCTTACTGTGTGAGTAGTAGGAGAATAGAAAGCAGAACTGTAGGTATAGTTAACTCCTCTAGTTAAGTTGGGAAAATCAATCTCTGTTCTCCTTTCTTGACTTTCAAGGTCAAAGATTTTAAGAATAGGAAGTATATTCTTAAATAAGGACATGGGGAAAATAGGCCAAAATTAGTAAGAAGTCTGTTATGAAATTACGCTCACTGGGACACAGAAAAAACAGGTCAAAACTCATTGGCATTTCTGTTAGGAAATTTTATTCAGGTGCCTGATGCTTTGCAGCTGGTAAAACTGACCAGGAAATAAGTAGGTTTTGGACACTTAGAAGCACACCACACTGGAATTTGGAGATCATTGTAGTCTGAAATCCTTATATTCTGAGGGTGGGAAAATTTAGTCTTTAGGAGAGAAAGTCCTTATTCTCACGGCTAGAAGCTAAAATTGGCCCCATATCTGCTTCCACTTGTTCTTGGGCACCTGCTGGAGGTGCAGGATAGAGTCCAAACTCCTTGGTATAAGGGGAATAAATTTTGGATACAAATTGGTGATCTAAACCTATCTATTAACCAAAAGGACTGTGGCTATGGTACTAGTACAAATATGAGAATGAGTAGGAAGGACTGAGGGAAAGAAATCTTGGAGCACAGTAAGAAATCTTCCATGCACAGTAAGAAATATGTTGAATTTACATCATGATCAAACAGGGATACATGCACCCCTGGGACAAAAGTTACAGGAAATGATAACACTCTCTTTTTTTAAATGCAATGTACTCTGCTAATTCCTATTCTCTTACAGTCTCCCCCCCACCTCTCTGTCTTTAATGCTGGTTGTTTTTTCTTAATGATTGCACTAGAGACCCCTGTGTAGAGCAAGAATTTGGTGAAATGTCAGCAGTCCTGTGTGGGTCAGTTGTTTTCATATGAAGTCTGTCTCTCGTGATGAAGCCAGAGGCAGTGCCCACGAGATGGGCCAGGGTGAATGGCAGAGAGAGCTGGGCAGCAGGGTAGGCTCCTGATGGGGAGAAGTCCTAGAAGTCTGGCTTCAAACTGAATTCTTTCTGGCGCTACCCTTAAGATAGAGGATACCCAGAGGTGATGTCCAGGGTGGACTTGAGTGGTTTCTTCCATCTTGTGGGTGAGCTCTCACTTGCACTCTGTTCTTTAGGCTCCTCACAGCAACCAGCCACAGACACCCACTGTCCCCCCTGCCTCCCCCCCCCCCATGCTAGCAGTGGCTAAGGGGACAAAAACCCTCACACAGCTACTGCTGTCAGGAGGACCTTCCAGTGCTCCTGTCTCTTGGGCTAATACGCTTCTTCCCTTAGTTTCTTTTTGCTTGTTCTTTCAAATCCCCCAGAGAAAACCGACTTATCATTTTTCTCTTCGGTTCTAACACTGTCTTTTCCAGGCAGTGGCTGTCTCTCTGTCCTGTTAACAATCTGCCTGGAGGGAATGAGACCTGGTCTGGCCTCTCTCCTTCACCTCTGGGGCCACCAGTCCTGCTCATTCAGCTGACCCGTGCTCCCTGTCTTCCACTCTGGTGACTGGCAGCTGTCTCTGGGTCCCTCCTGGAGGGTTTTACGGAGCCAGTCTAATTGATTGACCCTGAGAGGTGGTGGTGGCGGATACCGGAGCCAGGAAGGGAAGGTGGAGGTCACGAAGTCTGGCACCTGCCCTTCCTCTGTCCACCAGGTCTCAAGGCTCTGCCCAGGACGCATCAATAAAGCCCAGGAAAGAGGGCTATCAAAAGTCTGAGAAGTTGCTAGCCTGACAGTCCCCTTGTTCCTCCTCGGTCTTTGTGGATTCCTGTTGAGAGAGTCCCTCAGCTTAGATGCCAAGAAAGGAAACCTGTCCAGGGCCAAGTGCAGAGCACTGGCTGTTTGAAGAATCATTCTTTCGGGGACTCTGTGCAAGGAAATGGTTAAGAACCTTTTACAGGCGGGGAGGAGGCTCAGAGATGCTGGATCATGGGTGCAGGCTGTGCAGCCGAGGATTGACAGGGTTGAGGTTCATCCTGACTGCAGAGCCTTTGTTCCTTCTAGAATTTAGTCTGGTCTGGTCCTGTAACCTCTGCAATGGGAAGAGCATTTTCTTGGGGGGGCTCCAGTGTGCCCTGAGGGCTGCTCCTGCTCCGTGACCTTGGACCCTGCTCTGGCCTCATCCTTGGCTTTTAGGTGGGGCAGACTGTTAGCCTTCTAGGTGGGGAGCTTTCTTTGGTACCGAGTAACAGCCTTGCATTTCTTTTCTAAAAATGTGTGAATACCTCAAATTATGTAATGGATACAAAGATCATTTTGTTTGAGATTTTTCAGATGTTGCAGAAGTACAGAGAGGGACACATGACAGCTATTGATACGAGTGTTCCCACTTGCCCTGAGCATTGACGGAAGCTTCTCAGTAGAGGCCCACTCTGCCTGATCTTTTGCCATTCTCCGTCCCGTGCTTTTTGGGCAGCAATGTTGGCAGTCTTATAATGGAAGGGCATAGTTGGGGGTTCTAATGGGAGGGAGGTGGTGCTCTGGGATGAGATGGCCGCTGAGGCCACCAGCACATCCCAAGCTGGTAGCACTACCCTGGCCAGCAGGTTTTCTAGGCAGGGAGTTTGGTCACCATGACTCAGCAGGAAGGAGGGCCTGTGACCAGAGAGGTACCCATTTATACCCTGAGGGAGGGAGCAGAGGGCAAGAGGAGTCTCTGGTCAGAGAGGAAAAAGTGGATGCCCTGTTTCTGTGAGCCTTATGATGTGGCAAAGAGTCATTTTCCTTCCTCTGAAGCAGTAAAGTTGGGATTAGGGGCAAATGCTTGACTAACCGTCACATGTCTGCTCACTGGAAGATTAATGTGGATGGCGGGAGGGAACGGCGCCCTATATCACAGACATAAATAATATAAATAATGAAGAGCGTTTGCTCAAATGGGGCCACCAGCCAACTTGCCCATTTGGGTCTGTTAGGTTGGTGAGGGCTGAGGTTCCTCGACATGCAGGCCCTACTGAATCAACATCATTTCTCATTCTACAGAAACTGCAAAATAAAAATAAATTCAGAGTCAAACATTGACAGCAGATAGGGAGTTCCCCACAAGCAAAGTCCCAGAGATAAGAGGAAGTCAGAAGCATTGGTTTGAGGGTCTTCTCAGGGTTTTCCCCACCCACCCACCTCTGTCCCTTGGGTAGAGGTTGGGTAGCACCGAGTATTCCACTATTCACCACTATTCCAATTAAGTTGGCCTTTTACCTTTTTATCTCAAAGTCCTCCTTCCCTGAAGATGATCCATGGATAGCCCTTCCCTGCCCCTAACTCAGGAAAACCTCCCCTGCCCCTAAGCTGTACTGTGACAGGAAGGGTTTCCTCAGATGGGTGCCCTTTCCTCCCCCCTTTGTGGCTCCTGTGGATGGAACAGCCTTTCATGAGGCCCTGCAATTTCATCTGCTCCATTTCTGAGACGCAGAAGGACTGGTGTCACGGGTGAATTTTTTGTCCTTTTCTCCTCAAAGGAAGGGCTGGAGCCAGGGAACACAGGCATCTTTATATGTCCAACTGTTTGTCTCTCGTGCTTTTTCACCCTGAGGAGGTACTCTGCATATCCCCTGCACATCTTCCTTGGAGTGTCTTTATCTCAAACAGAAGTCTTGTTCTCAGAGGTTTCCAGCATCCTTGCAGCTTTGTTGCAGTCCTGGTCTGACTAGACTCTGCTTCTCTGGAAAATTCTCTGCAGCTCTTATCTAGGCCAACAGCGCCACCCAGTGGCACCTACAAAGAGCTAATTAGCACCCCATCCTAATAGCGCTCCTTACTTAGCCTGGTAGGATTCATTTTTTTTTTCTTCTGGTGTTCTGGTTGGTGCCCCTATTAACCTGAACTTCTTTGTCCTTTACAGGTGGCTACGAGAGGTTTTCCTCTGAATACCCAGAATTCTGTTCCAAAACCAAGGCCCTGGCAGCCATCTCTCCTCCTGTGCCCCCCAGTGCCACGGAGTCTTTGGACCTGGGCTGCAGTTCCTGTGGGACCCCTCTGCATGACCAGGTAGACCTCAGGCATAGAACTGGGGAGTGAGGGGATGAATAATGCAAGAACACTGCAGGAGACTTTTCAGGATTTTTTTTTTTTTTTTTTTTTTTTTGCTTCAAATGCAGTGACTCAATTTCAGGAGAATGTGGGGAACCCTGAGTATTAGGGTGGGATGTTAGGTAGGGTCTTCCCCTTCCCTCTCTTATTACCCTCACTTAAGAAAAATTATAAAGACATCACCCCGTCTTAGCCTGCAGAGTTATGAGTGGACAAAGGAGGAGGTCCACTAGAATCTGCCATAGGGTGAAATGAGAGAACACCCTTCTCAGCAGGAGCAGCCATGAATCCGTGGTCCCTGGCAACAATCAGGCTGTTCTCCCCGCCCATACCAGCCAATTGTAAATGCCAGTGGACATAAAGGGGTAGCCACCCTTCTCTAAGACAATCAGCTTGAGCTGCTGCATGTGTTCCAAGCATACCACCTCTTCCAGCCCTTTCAGTTAGATGGAAAACGAGTGAAGTTATAGGGTCCCTGCAACTCTGCCCCACAAGTCTCATTACGAGTTTAATCCTGCACTGCCTAATTCTGCCATGACCCCTCCCTTTGTCTGTGAGACCAAGATGGCATCTGTCTCTGATGTGCTAAGTGAAGATATATCCAACCAAATTGGATATAGCCAACCACACAACAGATAGCTTGATGACTGGCAGATGGGAACTCCTAATGTTGCAGGAGGCCCAGCAAAGCCAGTGTGGTGCCTGCTACCTCGCTTAGCATGGGGAGGTGGGCCGCCTAAGCAAGGGGACGTCCCATATGGCTGGGCCTGTCCTGGCTCCTCTGCCCACCAGCAGAGTGAAAGGCTGGCAGAGTCCTGCTGAGCCCTGCGACCCTCTCAGAGCCCCAAGACAGGAAGGGCAAAGCAGAAAGGCTGTGTCCAGCAGGTGTTTTCCCCAGGCCTAGAAAGCCCACCTGGGGCTGGTTTGGGCACTGCAGTCCCTTCTCTGGTCGCCTTACACTCACCTTGTTTGGGTGCCTTTGTGCCCTTTCTGGTGCAGGGGGGTCCTGTGGAGATCCTTCCATTCCTCTACCTCGGCAGTGCCTACCATGCTGCCCGGAGAGACATGCTGGATGCCCTGGGGATCACAGCCCTGTTGAATGTCTCCTCCGACTGCCCAAACCACTTTGAAGGACACTACCAGTACAAGTGCATCCCAGTGGAAGATAACCACAAGGCCGACATTGGCTCCTGGTTCATGGAAGCCATCGAGTACATCGGTAGGTGGACACAGCCCTGGGGTACTGGGTTCCAGAACCCGGTGGGGAAACCTGAGAGGAAACCACTGAGAACTTGGTGTTGTGGGTGGGACTTAGCAGGCTGTGTATCAGAGTATGCTCATTTCCCCTGCTCCCAACAGGAAGGCCTGTCCAATGGGTGTTGTGTGGGGTAGGGATGAAAAAAGCAATTCCTTTACCTATGTTTGGAACCTTTTTGCATGGCTCCAGGTGTATAGGTAGTTAAGACTTTTTCTATGCGAAGGAGGACCAGGAGAATTGGATCACTATTTTATTTCTGCAAATGAAAATCCTTTGAATGAATGGAGGGATCTAACTGGCTTTATCATGCAATTTTTCCAAGTGTAGTGCATTTATGATTCAGTCTCGAAAAATACCCTAGAACAGGTGGAATTCTGGAGTCTTCCTACCCCCTCCCCAGTCTAGCACTGCTACCCCCACAGCCTGGCTTGTGCCACATATACCAGCCACTTGGAAGTATAAGGCCCTCTGACCGCCCTAATCCGGTCCTGGTCTCTGCCCCCCAGATGCAGTGAAGGACTGCCGCGGTCGGGTGCTGGTGCACTGCCAGGCGGGCATCTCACGCTCCGCCACCATCTGCCTGGCTTATCTGATGATGAAGAAGCGGGTCAGGCTGGAGGAGGCCTTTGAGTTCGTCAAGCAGCGCCGGAGCATCATCTCGCCCAACTTCAGCTTCATGGGGCAGCTGCTGCAGTTCGAGTCCCAGGTGCTGGCCACCACCTGCGCCGCGGAGGCCGCCAGTCCCTCTGGCCCCCTGCGGGAGCGGGGCAAGGCCACCCCCACCCCCACCTCCCAGTTTGTCTTCAGCTTCCCCGTCTCCGTGGGTGTGCACTCGGCCCCCAGCAGCCTGCCATACCTGCACAGCCCCATCACTACCTCCCCCAGCTGTTAGAGCCAGTCTCCCAACCCCTGGAACCAGGCTTGGCTCCCAGCAAGCTTTGGGAGAGCCACCACCTGTGTGGGCAGCAAGTAGGGACTGACCAGCTGGGGGCAGGTGACCAAACTCCGTCCCCATCCATTTCTCCTTGGCCGACCATGGGGCCAGCTAGAATGGCAATAAGGACTTTGAATTCACATTAAAAGCAAACAAACAAAACACTCCAACTTAGAGCAATAACGGCTGCCTCTGCAGCCAGGGAAGACCTTGGTTTGGTTTATGTGTCAGTTTTCCTTTTCAGGTAGAAATTTCTTACCTCATTTTTTTAATCAATAAGGCTTGAAGTTATGAAACCCACAGATCCTGGCAAATGTGCCCATCCAGTTTTATTAAGTGGGGGAGGGAGGGGGGAGGGAAAAGAAGAAAACAAGTTTGCCAGAAGTGCCTGGTTCTGTGTGCTTGTCTTTCGTTGTTGTCGTCACAGGAATTTTGCTTTTTAAAAGACATCTAGGATGTGGTTTTCCTTTCTAATTATTCATCGACAGGTGAATAATTGTGCTTAATAATAAATAAAGGTATTTATTAAGAATTTCCTCAGAGTATGTATGTACAAGGAGTCCAGTGACAGTGGATTTAGAATATCTTTGTGTTGATCTCAAACAGCAGAACACGGTAGCATGCAAATGTCCAAGCGGCCAGGAGGTAGGTAGATGGTGTCTTGTAGGTGTGTGCAAGTCAGCTAATGATCTTGAATTTGTTGCCACTGAGAAGCAGGCAGGATGGGGGGGAGAGGGGAAAGAAAGGGAAAGGTCTGCTTTTTACTTTCTTTTGCTGCTGGTTCCTGGGCACAGAGACCACAACCATATAACCTTTTCTCTGATGATCAGTTTGGTGTTTGGAGCATTTTTCTCATAGGCCCATCTAGGACATGCCTATTGTCTGTGATACAGGCCCCAGGGTGCTCCTGGGAAATTGGGTACAGTTCAGATTTTTCTTCAGTGAATCATTTGGCAAGACCATGGGGGGAAAAAAAGATTACTAAAGATACACCTGAAATGAATCCTTTCATTAGTTGAAGCACCATCCTCTCTATTTTGTGTAAATTATAGTTTTTAATCTTAAGGAGTTTACTTGAAATATACCAATACATTCTTCTATAATTAAATTCCTGTTAGAAGAATATTTTCAAGGGCCCTCTTTTGAATCTAAAGGGGATGCCACATTTCAGGTCTCCTTGAAGTCTAGAAGGGCCAGGAGCACACGGGCGAGGTGGGGTGTGGGGCAGACTGCTTGCCTGCTGTGGACTCCTGTGAAGTACATCATGGGAGTCGTGTTGAATCTTGACTTGGACCAATGCCATTTTAAGGGGTCTTTCCAAATGGAGGAATGGCTTTGGAGGGAGAAGGAATATTTCTGTGGGGAGGGATGGGAGGGGGGAGGGAGGAGGGAGCAAGTTACATGTTATTTCATTTGTAGTGTTGTGGAACAGTGTTATGGAGTGCCAGACTAGAGGTCATTGCAAACTTGTCTAGAAAGGAGAGCATTTTTTTAAAGCCCTTTGAGCGTCTAGATCTCAATGAACATTGTTGCTCATCCATAAATAACTTCAAGCCTCAATGTCACAATCGTGTTGGAATGCTCTTTCTCACCCAGCATCGCAGACAGGCCCAGGTTCACTACATTTCCTTTCGTGAACTGTGAACCTGGTTTGGCATTATTCATCCTGTCTGTCTGTCTCAAAGCCCTACCTTTGGGTGAGGCTTCCTGTTTTCAGAAAAGCCAGAGGTGCCCTGCTTCCCTGGGAGCTGCTTGGCTGAACAGTTAGTTGATAGAAAGGCATGAAGGGGCTGGGGTTTCTGGGCAGTGGACCCATGTAGAGATGGCATGGTTGGACATTCCCACTTTCTCCTTGATTCCTGGAAGTCACTTCATGGTTGGTGGAGAATGCAGTCTCAGCTAAAAAGGCCATGGGAGATTAGGGAGGGCGGGTCGCCCAAAGAACAGATTCACTTTTCATACAGTGAGTGTACATTTGCCAAATCTGTCCTGCGTCCCCAGACTGGATCCCAGTCACACAGACAGTGGGAACTGAGGACTAGCTCCTGATGTCTTTCTCCTACTTCCCAATTCAAGTCTTCTATCACAAAGATAAACCACTATTTATAAAGTCATTTCTTTGTTCTTGATAATGGCATGAGTCCCAAACTCTTAGAAATAAAATAGAACATTGGCGTGATTGAAAAGGGGGACATTTTTTAATTGTTGTTCTCCCGCCAGAAGCCTCTTGGATGACTTGGAAGAGCTCTAATGAAGATGTTACTGCAGGGTCAATCCCAATGGCCAGTGAGTTTTCATAGGCAGCTGTCTCCCATGAAGTGACTTTTGGTGACAGGAAGTTTTTAAAAAGCAGGGTCACATGCATAGACTCCCAGCTTTGCTGTTGGCCATACAAAGGCTCGTAAGGAAAACTGCTGATTCCTTCCTGGGATCTTGTCTGACCCCTTGGGTGTTTGGAGAAGCCCTGAAGGAAATGGACTGGTCTTTCCGGAGAGCAGTATTAGGCAGAAAACACTGTGAGCAGCCTGGTGGTAGCTCCCTGGTTTAGGAATTCCTTCCCGAGGCCATTGTGATCAGGTGCTGTTTTCAACAAAGTTGGGAAGCCATGAGAAAAAAAAATCTAAAAGTCCTTGGGAAGATGGAGGGTGGCAGGGAGGATAGTTGACTCTAAATAGAAGAGGAAGAGGCTGGAGGCTGGGAGGTGTCCTTGAAGCTGTAGTAATGAAGCAGTGGTTCATCTTGGCTGCCCATTAGAAACACCTGGGGAGTCCTCAAAATCCTGAAGCTTGAGTTACTCGAGACCGAGTCAACTAGAATTTCTGAGGTGGGACCAGGCGTCAGGAGGCATCAAAGTTCCCCAGGTGCTTCTCATCTACTGCCAAGTTAGAGAGACCGCCTTGCTTCCAAGAGGGCAGAGCGCCACTGCAGGTGGGTCTTGCCAACCTCGCTGGCTTGTCTCACAGAACCACAGCCAGAGGGTTGTTTCTGGGCAGTGGACCACGGCTTGGTAGGGTCTCATTGCCAATTCCAGTCCTGCTGAAGGATGAGATGGTTTCTCCTGGGTGTTCCTGAATGAGACACCCTTTCATGTTCCTCCAAAGCCATCTGAGGAGTGCAGTTATTGGACACGGTACAGCGTCTGGGTGTTGTTTCTCCGTGGAACTTTCTTGTCAAGAAAAATGGAGGGTATCTTTTTGAAGCAGTACCTTTTCCTCCAGTACCCTGCCCTTCCTTAGAGTTTGAGTCACACAATAAGAGACTTCTTAAAGGACAGCAATGCAATACTTGTAACATGTGTAAATAGCCCCATCTCTCAGAGTGATGTCATTTCTACATTTGATATGCCTGTATTTCTGTAGGATGTATATAGTTTAGGGGATTTTTTTTGGTTTGGTTTGGTTTTTTTAGAAAAGTAAACATGTCTGTTTTTATTTATTGCTTGGAAAAGATAGATCCTTTGAAGAAAAATAAATACATTTTCAACCACCTCTGCTTTGGTTTAGTGTTTCCTTGAAAACTGTGTTGCTATCAGAAGGGAAAGAATCCTGGGACCTTGAAGGATTTGAAATGCTCTTTCTCACCCAGCATCGCAGACAGGCCCAGGTTCTAAATACTTAGTAGCATTTGCACTGGAGACCGGCTGGTGAGAGCAGTGAGCACATTTTCCCCTCCTGAACACCATTCAAGGCAGATGAGAGGAGAAAGCTGATAATAATGTCTAACAATCTGGTTTCTCTGGTAGTGGGGGGAGAGAGGGAAAATTGAACGGTAAGAGACAGGAGTGTGCTTCATCCAAGAATCCACTGTGTGCCAATCATAGGACACGATGGTAAGGATGACTCTTCAAGTCAGTTTCAGCCAGCCTGAGCAGAGTGACTGGGGTTAGTTGCACTTAAGATTTCATTTCAGAAGTCACAGCATGTTACTTAGGTTCTACTCTATTGGTCAAAGAGTTGCGAGCCTGCTCTGATTCAAATCCCTTGGAAGGAGGGCCAAAACACGTTTGTAGCCATTTGTACAACACCAAGGAACAGTGATCTAGAACAACCTAAACACGCGAGTGTTACCCTTCATACAGATATAACTGTCATCTGAGATAGCATCCAAGAACCAAAACTTCTGATGGGGTTTTAGCATCCTGGGGTGTGGAAGATTAGATCTTTCAAAGTTCCCAGATGGATTGGGGTGCACCCTATATGTTGACACCAAGGATCTTGCTTCAATTTTTCCTGTAATCCAACAGAAGTACATCAAATTGAGAGCAGCAGCAGGATTGAGGCCCAACTCCCTATTAGAGTGGGTCATGTATGGTGGCCTCACTGCTGCTTCATCTTCCTGCTCCCATGACAGACACTACTAATCAGCTACTCTTATTTCCTATGGAGGCACTGAATCTCAACATGATCACTTCCTGCTGAGAGCCATTGCCAAGTAGGAATGACGCATGGCAATTTCTTTGTCAGCCTACTCCATGTTGCTTAGAGGAAGGACTCTCCATTGTGGAAATGGGCTTGCCTTTGGATCCAGGTCATTTGCAGTGACATTGCATGTATGCTTGAGTAAGGTGACCTTGCTCAAGGACCAGGGTGGATCCAGGTTTAGGGTGTATCCTGCTGGGATTAGGGAGTATCCCGCTCCTTGGGTTTAGGGTGGTTCCAGGTTTAAGGTGTACCCTGCTGGGAATAGGGCGTATCTTGCTGCCTCAAGCGCCCGCCTGCTCCTTGAGTTCCCGTTGAGTTCTTGCGGGATTCAGAAAGTATTTGGGATTCAGAGCCTGGTGGAGTATGTGGATTTTGGCCAGTGCCTCAGTCTGGCTGGGCACAGAATCACGAGCCACTCAAGCAGGAACAAAACTTTATTTTTGAAAAAGCCGCCAATACTCCCTACTCGCCAGCAAGCCAAAACCGGTCCACCCACAGGCGCGTCTACCGGAACCGGGGGGCCGGACCTCCCCCGGAATTCCCTCCTACTATCCTTCCCCAACCAATGGGAACTCTCCAGGAGTCCCGTAACATGAGTAGCAGGCCAAGGTGAACAGCAGGAGTCCAATTTCCATATGAATGTAAATCTTAACATAATCATATCATCTCAATGGCTAGCTGGCATCACCTTACAACCAAAAGTGCCATGCATCATATTATTTGGTTGTGGCTCCTAGCATCTGCCCCCTTCTGTTTAATTAAGCAACAGGCAATGTGGCTAGGGACCGTGCCTGTTAGGTATGTCCAATTCAACATATGGTTCTTACCCGTCATCGGAAAACTGACCTCTAGGCGTCAGCCTCCTGTCTTAGGTTGATACCACTGCAACTGAATCATACCCGTCACTGACTACTGGTCCAGTATATAGCCATACCTGTGGATAGGCCTATGCACCAGTGGGGGGGTGAGGTTCTTTGCCTCACCTCTGTTGGCCCCCAAATTTGACCTTGGTGCCGGTGGGGGGGTGAGGTTCTTTGCCTCACCTCAGTTGGCCCCCCAAATTAGACCATCACTAGTAGAAGGGAGGAGGATACAAAAATGCCACGACATCAAGTCAATAGACGGCTCTTTAGGAAAAATTGCATCACTGGTGACACATCAGCAAAGATACGCCAGCACTACCATAATTAGCTGCATCAACAGATAGAGCACAATGCATACAAGTGATACATAGTCCAGGCAAGTTTTGTAAGCAGTTCAAAGTGGAGGAATCTATCAATATGTCCATTTCCTCCCAAAATAAATCGACTCAGTGATTGAGCATTACTTGTTGAATTATTATTCATTGATGCATCAGTTTACACAATTTGTTGTGATAATTATTGAAGAAGTTGTAATTTGGTTTCATCTTTGTTTTCACCGGCACTGAGATGAAAATAGGGATTGACAATGATGTTAAGAAAAGAGAAAAAAAAAAGTAACATTTCAACAGGTATTAAGAAAACAATTTTTAGAACAATTTACATTATCCTGAACAGAATTATTAAATATAATGAAAAGGAAAGGTGAAAGTAAACAAACAGATCTGTTAACCTGCTTATTTGTACACATATTAAAACAGTCTTCAACAGCTGTTTACCCAAATTAAATTAAACCATTAAAATCACGTGAATAATAAAAAAAATTTGAGATCCATATTTTTATGAGCGCTCCTCATATATGATATATGGACATACGCACATACAGACATACAACACAAAACAGAAATGTGCACACGTAACATACAACATATAAGACAATAGTAAATTACCTAGATTACCTAGGTGAAATCTCCATTGCAATGTTTAAAAACTCCATAGTCAAAAAATAAAACTGATCAGAAAAACATTAATTTATGTCTGTATGAGCTCAAAAATAAAATGGAACTTTATGATGTGGGAAAAAGCAATAATGAAATAGATATTGAAAAAAGCATCCTGGTTGATCACTGTTGAAGATGTAAGAATAGCCAAGCTGGAGTTCTGGATATCAGCTGTTATGGATTTGAGTCAAATCATCTTCTTTTTCTGTAGAAATTGTTTTGGTTAATCTCTCTGGAATCCAAATCGGCTGCTGTTCCTCCTGTGGAAAAACACAGAGCCCCGACTCCAGACTATCACTGGATCCGGACCTTTCCATTGTCCTGTTAGAATATCTTTCCAAAGTACCTTAGGCTTATGTACATTTTTTGGATACAAATGTCTTTCCTCAGCACTAAGTCCCGATGAATCCAAATTTAAAAAGTTTAGAGTAAAAAGGGTTATTTTAAGTTTATCTTTGGGGGATATATACCCCTTTCCAATTCCCACCTTTTGTTTTAATAAGTACATTTTAATAGTTTGATGAGCTCTTTCAACTATGCCTTGTCCTTGTGGATTGTATGGAATTCCTGTTATGTGAGTAATGCCAAATGATGAGCAAAATTGTTTAAAAGAGGTGGAAGTATAACCAGGACCATTGTCCGTTTTTAACTGTTTTGGAACGCCCACAGTGGCAAAATTTTGTAAGCAATGAGCTATAACAACTTTAGTTTTTTCTCTGGCATGAAGGGAGCCCATCAAAAATCTGGAAGAAGTATCAACTGTAACATGTAAATATTTTAATTTTCCAAATTCTGGCAAGTGTGTGATGTCCATCTGCCAAATATGGTTAGGTATCAGTCCTCTAGGATTGACTCCAAGATTAACTTGTGGTAAAAATGTCACACAATTTTGACATTGTTTTATTATATGTCTGGCTTGTTCTTTAGTTATTTTAAAACGCTTTTGTAAAGTATTAGCATTGACATGGAACCTTTTATGAAAATTTATAGCTTCTTCTATTGTGGAGAAAATATGTATGTCATGTGTAGATTTATCTGCTAGTTCATTGCCCATACTAAGGGCTCCAGGCAATCCTGTATGTGCCCTGATATGTCCTATAAAGAATGGATCTTTTCTGTCCCAGATTAGACTTTGTATAGCGGAAAACAAAGAGAAAACAGTAGAAGAAGGTGAAATCCTACCAGCATCTTCAAGGGATACTATAGCATTAACTACATACTGACTATCAGAAAATAAATACAGAATCTTTAAACATCATAAAAGCTTGTAATACTGCATTAAGCTCTACCTTTTGAGCTGATTGTTTGGGTACTAAAAATGTAAAAGTTTGATCAGGAGTAACTACTGCTGCTGTACCATTGTTTGACCCATCAGTGAATATATTTGGAGCATTTATGATAGGGGTTTTTCTTGTCATTTTTGGAAAAACTACAGGATGCGAAGACCAAAAAGACAACAAAGGATTAGATGGTAAGTGATTATCAAATGAAACACTAGTTTTACACATGATTATTGCCCAAGTATTTAACTCATTAGCTAACTCATCAATTTGATCCATATTATATGGAGTAATAATTTTATTGGGAGAAATCCCAAACACTCCCTTTGCTGCTTTTATTCCTTTGAGTATTAATTGTCCTACAGCCTCAGGATATCTAGTAAGAATAGTGTTAGGAGAATAAGATAAATGTATCCACAATAATGGACCTTCTTGCCAAAATACTCCTGTAGGAATATTTTTTGTTGGTAGTACAATAAATAATAAAGGCAAACTTATATCAATTCTATCCAAATGCATATTTTCCATATATGTTTCAATGATTTTTAATGCTTTTCTTGTTTCAGGCGTTAACATGCGGGGTGAATTTGGATCTGATGGACCTTTTAGAATATCAAATAAAGGTCCCAACTCTCCTGTTGGTATGCCTAGATAAGGCCTTATCCAATTTATGTCTCCCAATAACTTTTGAAAGTCATTAAGTGATTTGAGTTGATCTACTCATATTTGAATTTTTGGTGGACGGACTATGGTTGAGGATAATAGAACTCCTAAATAATTAATTGGAAGATTTAATTGTACTTTATCTATTGCTATCTCTAGATTATAATTTTTCAATAAGTTTGTAAGTGTGGCATAACATTCTAGCAATGTGTTTTTATCTTTATGTGCCAATAACACATCATCCATATAGTGAAATATTTGTAGTTCAGGATTTTGATTTCTAAGTGGCTGGATTGCTTTATTAACATAAATTTGACACATAGTTGGCCTGTTAGCCATCCCTTGAGGGAGTACTTTCCATTCATATCTCTGATCAGGACCTTCACGATTCAGTGCAGGGATAGTAAATGCAAAATGTGGACTATCCTCGGGATGAATTGGAATTGAAAAGAAACAATCTTTAATATCTATAGCTAAAACATGCCAGGTTTTGGGTAAAGCAGACAATTGGGGAATCCCTGATTGAGCAGGTCCCATAATAACCATCTCATTATTAATGGCTCTTAAATCTTGTAATAATCTCCATTTACCAGATTTCTTTTTAATGACAAAAATGGGAGTATTATGGGGGGATACGGAAGGTTGTATATGTCCTTCCGCTAATTGTTGTCTGACCAAGTCATGGGCTACTTGTATCTTTTCTTTAGTCAGGGGCCACTGAGGAACCCACACTGGTCTTTCTGATTTCCAAGTAATTTTGATTGTCTCAGTGGCCCTTTCTGAAAACCCAATCCATGTCTATTTATTTCTTGATCTATTTGAATAGGTGCTGTCATACCTTGTTCTTGTTCTCTTAATCTTTTTTCTTTCCTAAAGCCTTGTTTAGCCCTAGTAGTGGGCGCGTTAGGATTGATGTTATGTGTTAATGTCAATCCTAATTGATCTAGGACATCTCGTCCCCTTTACGGGAAGATGATCCAATACATAGGGCTGTATAGTTCTTTCACATCCTTCAGGATCCCTCCAATCTAATACCATAGCACTTCTATGGGGATTTGTTGCCACTCCTAGGCCTCGAAGCGTTTGAGTGGCTTGTTGTAATGGCCAATGTTTTGGCCATTCTTGACGAGATATGATGCTGAGGTCAGCACCTGTGTCCAGCAGCCCATTAAAGTCATGTCCTTGAATATTTAATTTTAGCATTGGGCGAGAATTTAAATTTAAAGACAGGATAGCCCAATCTACACCTGTGGAGCCTAATCCCTTGGAACCTCTTTCTACATTACAACTGGAAAATTTATCATGCAGGCTGGGTATTATTAATAACTGTGCTATTCTATCTCCTGGTGAAATTACTGATATACCTCTTGGAGAACTAGCTATAATTTTTATTTCACCCTCATAATCGGGATCAATTACCCCAGGACTTATCATAAGTCCTTTTAGTGTAGAAGAACTGCGTCCCAATAATAAGCCTACTGTTCCCTGGGGAAGAGGTCCTTTTACTCCTGTGGGAATGATTTGAACTCCCATCTCTGGAGTTAGTACTGCTCTGGCAGAGGCGCAGATGTCCAACCCTGTGCTCCCTCTAGTTTGTCTGATGAGGGATTTAATGGATAATGCGTCCTGGGCACTACCTTGATGGTGCTGCTGGGTTCCTCCATTGCCCCATATATTTGTGGTTTTGGGCCCCGGGGCATTGGGCCCTCTAGTCCGTTTTTTGGCAATGGAGCCTGATACCTTTCTCCACAATATCATGGGTAAACACTTGGTCCTTGTCCATTTTTTGATAACGGAATACCCTCTATGGTGGTTTGAGAACGGCATTCATTAGCCCAATGTTTCCCTCTATGGCACTGTGGGCAAATACCCGGTATTCTACTCCTTTGATACCTAGTTTTGTTAAACCCTCCTCTTATGGGGCAACTCCTTTTAAAATGTTCTGTTTGATTACAATTATAGCATGTTTTTGGCCTGGCATCTAAAGCCTGTTGTACTGCTGCTAAGACTTGCCCTTGTTCATTAATGTCTCTACATAATTTAATATATGTATTTAAATCTTCATGTCTCCATGGTCTAATGACCTCTCTGCAGCAATTTGCTTGGTCATAAGCCAGTTGTTTTATAAATGGCATTGCGTGTTCTGTATTTCCAAATATTCTAGAGGCTGTCTGAATAATCCTATCTACAAATTCAGCGTAAGGTTCATTAGTTCCTTGTGTTACCTTAGATAATTGACCTTGTAAATCTCCATGCCCCTGTAAAGTTTTCCATGCCCTAACTGCATCTACAGCAATTTGTGCGTATACGCCAAGGTCATATTCAATTTGCTGTCTTTGACCCTCATAAGGTCCCTTTCCTAATAACATATCTAGATTTCTTTGAGGGTAACCGGCTTCTGCATTTCGCCTAGCTGTCTCCATGCAAAATTCCTCATTGGCAACCTTCCATAACAAATATTGTCCTCCATTTAGTACAGATCGACACATGTTAGCCCAATCTGCTGGTGTCATGTCCAAGTTGGTAACAGATTCGACCATGCTTACCGTGAAGGGAGCTTGCGGCCCATAGGTTGTTACAGTCTCCTTTAATTGCTTTACTGTTTTGAAATCTAAAGCACGGTGAATTCGTTGCCCTCCTGCCTGCTCAAGTACAGGGCATGCTAATCTTTGGGGTCCTGCCTCAGAATTCCATCCATCAACTACGGGAGTTGAGGGCCGCTCAGCTGTAGATGGAGCTGTTGGTTGAATTATGCCCTCTGGTGATAGAATGGAGTCAGTAGCAGCCTCCTGTTGTAATTCTCCTCCTGATGGCTGTTTTTCCTCTAAGCTTTCTTTCTTTAAATTTTCCTCTGTCTGACTAGCTTGAGAGACCTTCTCTTTTGCTTGACCTAGCGTTTTTTCTACCATAGTTTGGACCTCTAACAATTTACTTAACAGTTTTTCAGTTTGTTTTTTACTAGATTCTAATCTACTATAAAGGTAACGTAACCCAATAAGATAGGATAAAACAAAGCCGAAGCAGAATGAAACAAAAACGGAGCAGAGAATGGTTGTATCAATTTTCTCTTTCTCAGGGCTGAATAACTTCAAACCTTGAGCCAACCATTTTTCCCAGTTCGCCTGAGAAAATTCTAGGGCTAGGGAGCTTGAAATAAAAACAAAATAAATCAAAACAAGAACACATTGTTTTTTGAAATGGTCACCCATTCTGTCACCTTCCCTCAGGGGCGAGCAATTTTACTCACCTCTAAGTTTCAGGCGTTCCCCGTCCAGGCCACCAATTGCCTCAGTCTGGCTGGGCACAGAATCACGAGCCACTCAATCTGGAACAAAACTTTATTTTTGAAAAAGCCGCCAATACTCCGAACGCGCCGGCAAGCCAAAACCGGTCCATCCACGTGCGCGTCTACCGGAACGGGGGGCGGGGGGGCGGACCTCCCCCGGAATTCCCTCCTACTATCCTTCCCCAACCAATGGGAACTCTCCAGGAGTCCCGTAACATGAGTCCTGTAGCAGGCCAAGGTGAACAGCAGGAGTCCAATTTCCATATGAATGTCAATCTTAACATAATCATATCATCTCAATGGCTAGCTGGCATCACCTTACAACCGAAAGTGCCATGCATCATATTATTTGCTTGTGGCTCCTAGCAGGCCAGAACGTGGATTTCCCCAGAATGTGTGTAGAGTGTCAGTGTGAGTTCGGGAATGAAGAATAGCTATTTGAATCTACAAGGCTGTGAGTGGCTCGTGATTTTGTGCCCAGCCAGACTGCGGCAACTTCCTTGGTTAGACCACAGATACTCCTAATCCACATCCCTAATAAGATGTGGGTCCTAGTACAATCTGTTTTATAGATGGGGGCAGAGAGGCATGAAATCGGACAAGATCACAGATGCTTGGTGGAGCCACGTTTGAATCAAGCGTTCCCATCAATCATGCATGCTGCTGCTTATTGTGTACCTGCTTCATCTCTCCAGAAACATTAAAAAAGACAAACCTATCCCTAGATAAAGACATGCAGCAAGTAGAGAGCTGTAAAAGCAGTGTAAGGAGGAAATGGAGGCAAGGAATGTTTGAAGTTCATTCTAGTTCCAGACCCCCTGTTCCTGCATAGCTCACCTCACATCTGCTCTTATGCATCCTTCTCTCTGCATCCACTTGAGGTATCTTGCTTTTGTACAGTAAGTGACACAGAGACCATGCAAGTGCAGGACATGGAGAGCAAACAGAAATGTGTACTGGAATCCTCCACCACTGTAATATGGGGGAGCTTTGCAGACATCTCTGTGAGCCCCTGCTAAACTCATGCCTTTGGTTCTCTGAGGTCACATCTCTACAAGGGTGGGGAGTTTCAGACTGAAATATTCATTCCAAAAAGGTTAAAAAAATAAATACCATCTACTAAATAGGCATTTATTATCTTCCAATGATGGGCTTTTTTTTGGTAAGAACTGAGTTGGATTACTCAGCCTAGACCTCTTAACTTCTTATCCCCCAAGATGCAGATCCCACACTTCCTAGTTGAGACGGAAGGGACAGGGGAAGGTACAGATTATGGCAGGGAAAAGAAGAGGAGATACGAGGTCATTTTGAAGTACAGGAACCCCACTTGATGAAAAAAAATGTAGTTCAATGTGCTAATATGTTCTCAGTTCTAACCAGCTGGGCCAGTGGCTCCCTTTCATGGGAGGGTTAGTAGTGAGGGGCTAGGAGGACAGGCAAAGGCAGAGAGAAAGATTAGAAACAGGCAAAGTGGTCAATTTCCCCACGTACCTCCTGGAGGAGAAAACTTTGGAGAGAGCTATCACCTTTGATATTGAGGGTTTCCTAACTGTTCATTCTCTAAAGGATTTTTCCCAGCCCACCCCAGGATTTACATGTTAAGTGGCCTATACTTTCTCTTCTGGAATTGGCAAAGTTCCCCCTTGTGTTCTGGAATCTCCTGGTGACAGCAGAGAAAGGAGCCAGGATGACCTGAAAATGGAGCTCAGGTCACTTGTGACAGCAGGACATCTGTCTGATCAGAGCAGTAACTAGGAAACTGGCTCCCCACTCACTGTAATATGGGAGTTTTGGGGGAAGCTACTGAACTTGTTAAGGGGTCACTCATCATAATGTTCCCTTGCTGTTTCTGCTGCTCAGCACAGATCAAATCTCATCCTTCAATAATAGCACCCCATTTGATTCATGGGTATATCCATTCTTCCACATGCTTCAGGGGAAGCCCCTGAGTCAGGCCTAAATTAAACAACATAATCCCACCTACTTAGCCACAGGGCAAGGTTCAGAGATGAGCACCTGAGCTAAACTGTGCATCAGAATGCAGCCTGGGCTTTTAGTAGGTGGTCAGGGAAGGTTCTCCACAGCTACACAAAGCATGGCCTTTTCTATCCTTCACGTCTCTCTTTAAAAAAAAAAAACAAAACACTTTTTAAAAGGGCACTCTTAGAAATATTGCAAAATTGAGCAGGAAGTACACAGAATTCCCATATGCCTCTCTTTCCCACCAGTCAACATTCCCCACTATAGCAGCACCTTTGGTTACAGTTGGTGAATCTGTAAGAAGACATCCATATTGCCCACTGTCCATAGTTTATATCAGGGATCACTTTTGGTGTACATTCAATGGGTTTTGACATTTGTATAACAATATGTATCCACTGTAACAAACAGAGCAGTTTCGCTGCCCTAAAAATCTTCTGTGCTATGCTTATTCACACCTCTGAACTTCTGTCTCCATATATCTTTAGAGTGGTGTCTAGTATGATCTTTTGTCTATTTTTTGATCATTTTTTTTCATTTTCCTGTTGAGTTTTTATGAGTTTTCTATGTTGGGTTAGCTGTTTAACAGATGTAACTTTTGCAAATACTTTCTTCCAACCTGTGGCTTGTCTTCTCTTTCACTTGACAATGTTGTTCACACAGCAAAAGTTTTAAATTTTAATGAAGCTTATCAATCCTTTCTTTCACACATACCTTTGGTGTTTAGCTAAAAAAATTGATGGCCATAAGCCACAGTCTTCTTATTTTCTTGGTTATCTTCCAGGAGTTTATGTTTTACATTTAGATCTGCTACCATTTTAGTTTTGGTAAAGGACATAAAGTCTATTGCTAGATTCATTTTTTTTTTTTTTTTGGCCTGTGGTTGGCTAGTCGTTCCGTCCCCTGTGTTGCCTTTGCTGTTTGGTCAAAGATCAGTTGATTATGTGGGTTTATTGCTGGGCCTTCGACTCTGTTCCACTCATCTGACTGACTATTCCTTCACCAGTACCATACCATCTTGATTACCATCGCTTTATAATAAATATTAGAGTTAGGTAGTATCTGTCTTCCAACTTTGTTCTTTAACATTGTGTGGGATATTCTGGGTCTTTTCCCTTTCTATATAAACTTTGTAATCAGGTTGCTGATATGCACAAAATATACTACCAAAATACATCAACAGAAGGTACTTTCCCATGAATAGCCCACGTAAGTCAAAGTTATCAAGTCTCACACAAGCACAGATTCCAATCAACTTTTTATATCCCTCTTTTTAAAAAAACTGAGGTATAACCTCAATTATATGTGCAAATTTTAAATGTAGAGCTCAATGAATTTTATGTATGTATACACTTATGTAGCCACTATCCAGAACAAGATACGGAATATTTCCAGGACCTAGCAGGGTTCCTCTTGCCCTTTCCCAGCCCATAGCATCTTCACACATACTCCTCTCATTACTCTTGTTCACATTCTTGTATGTTCATCAATAAAATAATGCAGCTAGACCAGATGATCTCTGAAGACTCATTCTAATTTTCAGTCTATGCAACGTTATTCTCCATTTTCATCTTCATCCTATAATATGTGACCAGCTTTGGGTGATTTACCAGGACTCATCTACACACCCTTTATTAAAGATTGATCTGCCAATATGCTAGTTTACTCAAGTGCATTCTGGAAATAGAACCAATGTTCAGGGCACTGCATAAGGCTATATTGGGGATCCAATGGCCCGGGGCCATTTAAAAAAAAAGAACCATCTGATTAGAGAGAGAAGTCAGACACACAAAGATAGCTAAACAATAATAGTTGACAATAAAAATAATATTCATCATGATTAACTAGTTTAGAAGAGTTCAATTAAAACAATTGTTGAATAAATCTTTTGCCTTTCTCTCACTCCTGGCTATCACCATGAGATAACACTATTAGATGGTAATGACGGAATCAGATTCAACTCAACAACTCCTTCTCCCAACTCCTTCCCCTACATTTGCCTTGGGTCTGTGGCAGTCTTCCAAAGTCTAATCCAGATCTTGTTTTAGGTTTTCCTTTCCGAGTATTTGGGTAAATGCACTGCACCGTGATCATTGATAATAGATGATATTCCAAATGTAAATTCCTATAAAACTCTCCATTCTCATTACCGCATCCATAGGGAGCAACCAAAACTTTAGATCTGATTTTGGACTTCCGGTTCTACTCTGCAGCACCCTGGGCTTCAATCCAGCAGAAAATTCTTCAAGGGGTCTAAGCCAATTATGCAATTTATTTCTTCTAATCCCCTTTCTGGCCAACCATGTGCTTTCTCTTCGGGAGTGGGAAGGACAATGGAGTCAGTTTTTGGATTACAAAAACAAAACAAAACCACTTGCTATAAAATTAGTCAATTTCTCAGAGACTATGAAACATAGTAATAAGTGTACTCATTTTTAAAGAGGAGGAAACAGGCACTGGGAGGAAACTGCCCACTGGTTCTATGGCTAGCAAGTGGAGACTGGGGTCTTATTTAATCCAACAAATTAGCTGCACTAACAGACTTATCTAGTCATCTACATTCATTGTGCTTTCATTTTCTCCTAGCACCTCAAAAGCATTTGATTTGTCTAACTTTGATATCCTTCAAACTATTTGGCAGATAGTATTCCTGTTTAGTGAATACAAAAGTAGAGGCATAGAGCACTCTTGGAGTTATGAAGGAACCTAGGGGTATGTGGTAGACACTGGTTTCCTGACAACTTTGGCCTCTCCATGCCCTCAATGATTCCATCCACTGTTACCTTACTTTTATTACTTTTGACTTGTAAGCAAAATTATGAACGTAAACAGATTTACTTTATAAATAAGTCCTTAGCCAGGAAAAGTATGTAAAAAATCCAATTAACAAAATCAACATGTGACCTACTACCATATTTGAAGCAGTTTTATGGTGGAAATTGGCCAAAATGAAGACATACACCCTTTCTACTTCCTTTTCCTATGTCCAGACCTTCAGAGCAGATGCCAATCAGAAACCCTGGCAGTGAGGTCCTAACTGGATGGGAGCAGATTATCTCTTTTATTATTTCCAATGTAGAATCAGGTGCTCCTTTAGCATGGAGGTCTTTTGAGCTGTTTTAGGATTATAAAATGAGGAAGAGTGAGCCAAACCAAAAGATAAAGGTTTACTGTGCTATAAATAGGGTATACTGCCTCTACTCTGAGATGTGTCCCAAGAACCCAAGCACTATAGGCAATGGAATTAAAAAACAGTTCTTTAAAATTTGCTGCGTAAGAAACACCCATCCCTTTATATTGATAGGATTTATTTTTCTTGCAAATAATTTTATTTAAAAAATCAATCCAGTCTAGCAAGCGATTTGTAGCCTTCTGCCTCTGCCCTTTGGCTAAGTCACCACCCACTGTGGTTTTGAGTTATAAAATCAGATATTTCTGTATCATCAAGCAAAACCAAGCTGTTGAAATTCTGTTATTTTAAAGTCCACTTGCTTTCTGTGCACAACTCAGATATTCTAGTTTTTCTAATAGGATAATCAAAGCAGAGCACCTGAGTCTAAAAGCATTTAGAATTTGATCTCGTGAGACACTGGTGACATAAAATCACATAATGGCATCAACTCTTTTTGTTTACATTTCTACTCATACTGAGACTCTACACATAGTCAGAGGTTGGTACATAGTAACAATGCTGGGTCTGTTAGGGGAAAGTATTTTGAGATAAGCCCGTCTCAAAATAAAAGCCAAAGAAGGCTGGGGATGTAGGTGTGGGGGGGGTGGCGGAAGAAGGAACTTGGCTTATCTTATGGCCTTAACGACAGCTACTATTATTTGCAGGGTTAACAAAAGGCTTCCAAGTACTTAATTTCCAAGTCTACTTGTGACTCTGATACTCCCTCTGGTAAAGAATTCTAGCTTTAAGTTGCTACCTAATGGATCACTAAGTATGGAGAAAAGATGGGGGAAGAAATGGTAAAATTCCCCCATTCTCTATGCCAGGCATTGTGTTAGGTCTTTAATATTTACCTTGACTTAAGTTGGTTTTCTTCCCCTTCCCTTCTCCAATGTGAGAGGTGGACAGAGGGAGCCTCTGAGAAGTCCAACCAAGAGATCCTATGAGCTGCCCTTCGAACTGGTGTGAGCTCTGACTCTGGTCCACTGCCTTTTAAGAGACGTTTCTTGAAGGAACCCATGTTTCTCTTGCCATTGCTATACTTTCGTAAACTCCCACACTGGCTACAGTGAGGATAAGGCACCTCAAACCCAGATTTTACTCAGAAAAAAGAAGGAGTGTGGCTATGTGAATTCTATGGTTTCAGGTCATTTGTGTGGGGTTGGTCAGAATGAAATGAAAGGAAAATACTTAAGAGCTGTTATTTATACACAGTATACTTTACAAATGTTTTTATTGAATATTAATCAATTACAAGTACTGTAAGTTAGACGTTAAGCCAAAGCACAATTACAGGTTAAATATGATCACAAATATGTTTTAAATAGAAACCTACCATGGAGGCAGGTAAAGTTCCTTGATGCCCTCTTTTGGAAATAAATAGAGGGTGAGAGAAAAAAGGTCTTCTATTCCAGGCAAACGATAATGAAGACTAGAAGAATTTACATGCTGTAAGTGGTTTTCCATGACTAAATCAGTAGAATTGCCAGATTTAGAAAAAGACAAAATCCAGGTGTTCAATTAAATTTGAATTTCACATAAACATTGAATAGTTCTTTTTTTTAATGATAAGGGTATGCCAAATTTTGCATGAAATGTAATTAAGCTAAAAAATTGTCTGAAATTCAAATTTAACTGGGCATCTTGAGTTTTATCTGGCAATCCTACAAATAGACAAATGTAAAAAGAAAGAAGCAGGAGTTGGAACCACCTGCCACTGGTGGGTCACAGACTAAAAATAAAAACAACACCAATAACAAACCAAAGGGTCACTACATTGGTTACTTACACAGACAAACATCACAATGGGAAATACAATCACTACTCCAAATGCTGCTGCCAGGAAACACTCTAATTTCCTCCAAGCTGGTTTTGTAAATGTTTTTGAGAAACCTTGTTTATCAAAGTACCTTTTCAGTTTTGTAGATGACAAAGACAAATATTACTACCACAAAGATAAGCTTAAACCAATGGGAGCAGAAGCAGGTATCATATGCACATTAAGTGTTCTATGTAATGAACACAATGGTTATATGGTCAAGGTCATTTTCTGGATCTAGGCTATTACTTAATTTCACTAAGGTGTTTTTTAGTTTTTCATCCAGAACTTTGAGAGAGGTGAGAGGGTGTGAGGTGGAGAGGTGAGAGGGTATGTGAGTTACATCTCACTACAATGTTTAACTGCAGTTCTCTGCAAAGCTCTGAATCAACCAAGGGCATTCTTGCTGTATATGGAAATAAGTATATAGATAAAGAAAACTCTTTGAAAGGATGGTAGTAGGTAGATGTGGCAATATGAAAAGAGAAAGAATGAAGAGTCAAAATGCATCTTCTCCAGTGTGTCATTTCATAGGAGGCCAAACTCTAGGCAGAAGACTAAAGCTGGTCACAGCATAACAATATTGGGTCTTACAGAATATATAAAATCTTCAGCTTCTGAAAGGTTTTCAGTGTAATACAACATAGTTTATATTTTAAAATGATTAAAAAACAACTTCATATCATTCAAATTCTTCAAGATATCAAGTTATTATATATCAACTTAACAGGCTTTAAATGAAGTCTTTCTAGCATTTCTCCAAACCGGAAGGTCTGGTAGCTGAAGAATTTCAGATGCGAACAGATTGGAACGGACTATTACGCCAGCCCCACTGTAGGTGAGGGAGTATTATTTATGAAATAGACCCTCGTGAAATAAGCTTAACAGATATGAAATACATGGAGACATGCCTGACTCATGGACACTTTTCAACATTTATTAGAATATAAAAGGTTAAAAAGTTTCTGCCACAGTTAAGGCTTTCTTATTTAGAAATATTTACTTGTCTATTAAATGCAGAATGCATGAGTTGCTTGAAGAAATCTCACTGTTTAGGATGGTATTTTTTTGAATGCATTACCTTGTTATATGCTAGATGTGTCAAATGATAGCTCAAATATTACTTTCATTTTTTTGTCATTGATTTGACATCAAACAAAATTAATTTCAGCCTTTAAATAAATTTCTGACATGTAAAACCCTATTTTAATGTTGGTTTTGAATATAAGCTGAATGACTAAAGTCTATAACTCTATACAAGATAACTAGGTTGACAGAAAACACAGTAAGAAGGCTGTTATCATAGCTATCACACTAACGGGATGTGAACACACTGGGGAAAAGTGATTAAAAATACACCATTTCTGTTTGCAAGGCCATTTACAGGAATCCAGACAGTGCACGTGTTTGAAAAGGGTGGGGGGAGCAATATCCAATAATCCTTCGTGCAATAGGGAAATATACTGCAATAGAGAAAAACCTAGACAACTTCTTGCATTCTTATATTGTTTTCTAGTGTTAACCAAAATTTTATTTTTTTGTATAATATCAGTGATAGAATGTTAATCTATATTACTTTTTTTTGCTTGTCACATTCAGGCATTTCTCTGTGTATTCTAATGTACTTTGCTATTTTGAGAGCAAGGGGAGATGGCTAACATCAAGCTCAATGATGCATAAGGATGCCGTTTCATGAAGACATTGGTATTGTTTAATTCTACTTACGCTGCTTGAAAAGCTAGGAATTCTAAGTTCCAAGAATGAAAAGGAAAATAAGAATCTTGGTTGTACTGTTGTAATTTTGCATAGAATTAAACTCTGGGTTCCATGCTGTCATTTGGTTAGAATCTTCTGAGGAGAGTGCATGAGGCCTCCAAGTTCTGGTTTGATATGAAAATGGAGAAGTACCTAGATTTATTTTCTAAGATGAAGAAAGAAGGACACTGAGTGAGATCGAAGGTAATGTTTGGAGCTATTTTAAATTCTTGACTAGCAATCTGGGGAAAACTGAAGGTCAAGTACAAGGAGAAAAGTGTCTAGGACACTTAATTTATAGCTATGTATCCAGTTGGCCAAAACCTGGTAAACTGGAACCATCAGGTCTAGACAGAACCCCTTTGATTTACAGCTGTGGTAAAACTGGTGGAGATGTTCAGATTCTCTCTTCCATTTGGTTTGAGAAACACATCATTTTAGGGAAGTCCCGATCTTGCTAGTATTTCTATATATTGCAGACACAAGAAATTAAATACATTTCAGCTTAATTTAATGCCAGAGGTTCTTCTTACTACTCTGAAAAAGTAATTTCCAAATGTAATACATTTTTGCCAACTTTTGAGCATACTCATGATGACGCTTGGTTTTCAAGTTCTGAAAAACTGTCTTGGTTCTTGTGATATCTCCCTTAACCCACATTCTTCAGCAGATAATATAAGAATATTCTTTCAAAAACTACCGCATACTTGAATGATTACAAGACCAGAGGCACTGCAAACACCCCCCACTACACAGCATGTTTTCTCAGTACACAAAACATCAGACATGTAATACCAGCAGTTTAAATAATGAACCACAGTTCACTTTTCCAAGTGTAAGGCTCAAGTTTAAAACTGGAACATCCGTTAATCTGGTCAGTGTGATGGAAACAACACAACATATAACCACAGTTGGGTAGTGGTCTATCTTTTTAATGAAGCTATTAAGTTTTCCATATCTATATCATATTAACTCTTTTACGTAACTAAAAATCACAGCTGTGTTTACCATTTAAAACTATGCCAGGGGATGGGGCAAGTAATGCACACTTCACAACTACTGAAAACCACACAGATGGCAATTTCTTCAACCCTTTGTTACACACAGCAAAAGAGAAGGGAAGGAAGAAAAAACAAAACCCTCTTAGTATCAATTTTTGAAGCTTTATATGGACTTCTAGTGCTACTAAACATGTAGCCAAGACACAAACACCCAGCCTGGGTCTGAAACTTCAGTAGAAGCAACAACTGAGGTTAATATTCTTGATTTAATTTTGAGGACCCATGCAAGATTCAGCTACAAAATTTAAACTACTCTGTGGATGCTTAGTTCTAGCATTGTACTCAAGCAGGGAAAAAAAAAAGAAGAAAAAAAAAAGGAAAGAGAGAGAGCAAAATGTGTATATCAAGACCTATTTCTAGAATTTTTGCATGTAACCATTTTATTTCACTTCTGGAGATTAAAGGAGGTCACAGCTTCATCAGCCTGCATTAAAATAACAACAACAAACCCAGATTAGTTTTTAGGACGTTAAATTGAAATGGCAAGTTTGTGTCATACCGTTTTTCCTATTTTCCCACCATGTTTATGCTTCTTTTGCTTCAGAGCTGAGTAGATGTACAGCATGTCAAGTAAATAAAACAATGCACGCAATTTCTTTTTGAAAATTAAGGTGAACAGGGCAAGTGTAAGAACTGTAGGAGATAATTTTTTGTAAGTGTCAATGTGCACTTGGCAACTGTTGATTAAAACAAGCAGTACTTTCACAAAGAAAACAGTATGGTACTTCTTTACCATCTTCATCTAAAAAAATAACTGAAAGGCTTTGGTTTCAATTTTTGTTTTCCTTGTCTAAATATATTAAGAAGTTTGAAGCAATGATTCAAAAATTTA
The DNA here is from genome assembly GCF_964194105.1 of Spermophilus citellus. NCBI lineage: Eukaryota > Metazoa > Chordata > Mammalia > Rodentia > Sciuridae > Spermophilus > Spermophilus citellus. Next base: position 40,815,370 of record NC_138196.1, read on the forward strand.
GTGCAGGGATCTTTATAAACTATTTGAGGCATGCCACTCAAAATAAATCTGGAGTAAAAAAAAGTTCTTGCATTTGTGTACATCTATTTACTACATAGGATCTTTCTAAACTAAAGAGATAATAAAGAAATAATTTTTGGGACTCTAATGAAGTATAATTCCATTGACTTTGGAAATAAGGCAGCTAATTTTGGGGGCGACAATTCTGGTGGTACAGATTAAGTGAAGGGAATATTTATTTATTCTCTGAGGAGTCCTGTCGCTCCTTCTGGGCTACAATGATAGAGAATCACTTGGTCCTCTCTCTTTTTAATGCTGCTGCTCCTCCCCAGCCTCCCCAGTCATTTCACCTGGGAACTGAAGTCATAATCCCCTCACTCTAGCATTTCCCTGGCTGTGCTCTCCTGGGATTTCCAGCACTATCCTGAACAACCCTGCAGTGGGGCTTGTTTTGGAAAGAGCAAGTAGTCGTCCCCAGCTTTGACGTTGTCTCAAATTGGGAGCTCTCTTGGCAGATGGGCCAATTCATTAAAGAAAACTAAAATTTGATGCTTTTCCTTTTCATCTCGATTTTTGTTATCAAGAAGTACAGATACAAAATCAAACGCAAAATGTGGAAATAGAATTTTGCTCAGCCAGAAGCTTGGGCTGCACTGTTAATGATTTTAGTCAGTATAACTTTGTGCAAAATATCCTCAGGAAGGCTCTGGCTCATTTTCAAAATAACCAAAAAACAAACAAAATAAACAAAACCCCCAGCATCAATGATGTGTGTTTGGACAAAATTAAAAATGAGCCTGTGCATATTTGCTATATCCACATGCCATATCTAACAAAGCAAATGTAGTGTGTAAGTTGTGAACATTTGAAACAATATTGGTACGTCTTCTCTTTTTTCCATTTCCAAGTGTAGATCAAAGCGACCTTGCTTTAGAAATGGATAACTGCAATGGAAATGAGCCTGAGATATGTTAAAAGGCCGCCCCTGTAAACATTTCCTCAAAGGGAACAGTAGCAGTTGAGTATGTATCAGTTACTCATACTATATTCATCACTATAGCAATGCTTTATAAAAGACAAACAGCTTATTTCTAGGCTGTCAGGGATTTACAGAATATTGATTTTTTTTGTTTTGTTTTGTTGTTGTTGGAAACAATCCACTGTAATCCAGTCCCAGGTTTGAATCGACTTGGTCTTTACCAGTGGGCATTCACTAGGTCTTCTGCTCTGCGGCTGTTGAGGTCTGTGAAGGAGCTTCTGGCTTCATGATCTGGTAGGTGATAAGATACTCTGGGTATGCCTGTTACGGACAAAAAGAAAAGCAACTCATTCTTCTGACAGGTAAAATTGTAAAGCCTTATTTAATGTGGAAGCTTCAGAGGTTACTGATGGTAAACAGTATTCTACATAGACCTAGAACCCTACAAAATCCAATCTAATAACAGGTGTCTGAACAACTAGGAGGTCCTCCTGCTTGTTTGTATATAAATGTATAAATCTCACAATATAGAAAACTGGATGTTGTTTCTGCTTTTGTGTGTGTGTGGTGCTGGGGATGAAACCCAGGGTCTTGCACATGCTAGGCAAGTGCTCTCCATTGAGCCATACTTCCAATCCCCTAATTCTACTTTAAAAACTATAGTTACATTCTGTTCATCCCTTCTTACAGAGTCACATGCCATAAACAGGAAAACAACTGCACAAGGCAGCACTAATATCTTTTATACAGCACAGTACTGTCACATAGTATGTGGTCAATAAAAGTCTGTTAAATGAAAGAAGAATTCTGTCCAACTGAGATCAGATTAATCATAGAAAATGATGCAACCCTCTGAGCTAGGAGGAGAAAGGGTGAATGTGTTGAGTCTCCCATAACCTAGAGGAAACAGTTTGGGGGACCATTTTAAGAAACAAATTACAGGCATCATATTTGGAAAAGATAATGGCTCAGATTTAGACTTGCTCCCTACCCCCACCACTTCTTTTTTCTTTTTTTAAATTCTTGCAATTAATAAAACAAAGTTCAATAAATGGAATGGGATGAGCACTTCTCCACAGGAGCAGAAAAACGAAGGCTGACCAGAGAAAACATTACAAATCTTAACCAGAAATCACTACGAAGACAGCTATTGGAAAGAAAGGAGGAACAAAAAACCCCCTTAGTTTGTTTACTATGCAAAATTCTTCAACCCTAAATATAAACATGAGGATAAAACTAGGCTTAGTATTTCAGAGTGTCCTGTGGCTGAAAAATAATACTTCTTGGTACTCAAAATGTTTTCGGATCCCAAAATAATTTGTTAAATCCTGACCTATAAATTACTTGCATACAGACACGGGATAAAAAAAAAAAAAACTGAATCATTTTAACATTTAAAAAGCAAAATACAAAAAACAAACAAAACCTTGTGATAGAGTTACTGAATTTTTGCTTTGTCTCTCTTTCTTTTTATAAAAGCTGGGGAGGATATTTAAATTGCTCCAGTTGGCCCTGAACTCAAGATCTTTCTTCCTGAGGAGCTGGGATTATAAGTGTGTGCCACTGTACCTGGCTTGAATCCTTTAAAACTAGTATACTTTGATCCTAGGTGACAGAAATTACTACACATCTATGTCTTAGCTTTCCTCATCTATTAATGTGAACAGTAATAATACCTGGATTTTTATGAGGACTAAATACTAAGGTCTTACAATAGATCTGTCATAGTAAGAATTCAATGAGTTGGTTATTACTATTAATGTTAGTACCATCATTATCATTCAACATAGAGTAGTGCCTCCTAAGATGTCTCAGCTAGTATTTTAAAAAGAAAATAAACATAAATGTATTTTAAAAAGTTGATATGCATGTATAGAGCCATTACCATTCATCGGGTTCTTTTTCAAAATTTCAGTCTGCTCTGGTTTGAGTTAAAAATCGCAATGATCCATCAATTAGTATGTTTGTTGGAATAATCAAGATCAACAATCTCTTGACTTTCTAAGTTGAAGCTTCGATAACTGAAGAGTCTGTAATGTTACTTTATTATAATTTGCATACTGCTTAATTCTTACAATGCTTTTAATGCATTTTAGTTTTTAGGTACTAAAACAAGCCGGGTTAGACGCTTACTGTTAATTCTAGAGTTTAGTGTAAAGAATGTAACAAATCTCATATACTTATAGAAAATGGAAACAGAGTAGTTAATCAGATGGTTTAATGGTTAAGAAAAGAATCTTAAGGTTGGTGAGGAGCACATACTATATGTTAAAAGTGAGCACGAAGCTTGTTCCTACTTTCTTATGTCCCAATGAAGTTTACTCCCTCTGATACTTGGTATGATGCCTTCTTTTATGCTTGTAGATAAGCTGCTTAAGCAGAGAAGTCAGGAACGCTGACATACACATTTTGGTAGCTCACTGTTTAAGATGATCTCTGACATATGTAAACTTTTGTCAGATTCTAAGATTCTAATGGCATTGATTACTTCAAGGCCCTTCTTAATGAGTGCTACTGTTCCTACTAATTAGGTTATTGAATTGTTTCTGTGTACAGTTAAGACACCAATTAGTCATATCAAAGTTCAAAGGGATTTAAAGGAAAGAAATCATTAAACTACAAGACTAAAAGGGACTAGGATGGACTCAAAAACATTACACCCTGTTAAGTCACTTTAAGTCCACGCTGGTTATAAAAAACAGATGTTTTTCTTGTTTTATGTTCCTAAAACTCAACATCCACTCTGGTTAATTCACATTCAGGACATTTTCCTTAATCCAAATTCCTAATGCTAAAATTTAAACTCAAATGCTCTGTTTATTTCTCATAGTGATGAAGAAGGGACTGTCATACACTCTTGAGTAATTCTGTATAATGGAAAACCATTCTAAAAACCATTCTATAGTCTGTTCTTCTCCAGGTTAAATGTTCTGCATTTTTCAGACCATTTCAGTAAAACAGACAAACTCTCTGTAGCAACCAAGATGAGAGAATCTCTCTCCTTTATGTCTAATGTGAAGTGTAAAACACATAAACATACTCCTGATATTTTAAGTTCAATGTATGTTATAATGAGAGCCATTCTTTTCAAGTGTAGCTTACCTATCAATTTTTTTAAATCCTAAGGAAATAATCCCACTAATAAATAATATTCCTTACATCAATCTTCTGAAAATAACATCTATGTGTTCTTGAAAGTGTCAAACACTAAGAATAAAGATGACTTTGTAACTAAGGAGAATGATATAAAAGTTGGGAAAGGAAAATTTCATAAAGTCAGAAAAAATTATTCACCAGAAACTGTTCAATTAGTAGACACTACATTTATTAACACTATCCATGTAGGCAAGTCTACTTGGATGTGGAAGAATGAGTATCCTTCCCTGAAATAAAATGAACACTAAGGAATGCTTTTTTTTTTTTTTTTTTGGTTGAGGGGAGGTTGGTTATTGGGGATTGAACCCAGAGGTGTATCCCACTGAGCTAAATTGCCAGACTTTTAAGCAAGTTACCAAGTCAACTTTTACTTGGGAAATAGTTGAATGATTCATTTCAGAAATGTAAACTTACTTTTATTTTCTAAGCATTTCTTATTATTTCTTTCAATCCAAATGAAGAGAAAATGTTTACTATAGGTAACTTATAATATATTTAGAAATGAAAGATGAAGAAAACAAATAACTTATAATCTCAATACAAGGCATTAACAGGCATATTATTACACAAAAATTTAACCTATGTTGTTGAATTAAAAAAATTTTTTTTGGTTGTAGATGGACACAATACCTTTATTTTTACTTATTTATTTTTTTAATGTAGTGCTGAGGATCGAACCCAGTGCCTCACACATGCTAGGTGAACGTTCTACAACTGAGCCACACTCCAGTGCCTATTCTGCTGAATATTTAGGTTAATTTTTTCATTATGATAAACAACAATCTTATGTGTGACAAATCACTGATTATATCTAATACAAATTTCCACAAGTATAAATACTGATTCAAAGTAAAAACATTTTCTCTGCAAGTCTGGAATTTGCAATTTAAACAGAAAAATGGAGAATTTTTTGTTTGTTTTTCTAAACTTATCTGGAAACAACTACAAATTTAAATTGCAAGTTAATATGGTACCCACACACCTATATAACTTTTACCCAGATCCATCTCATTTGCTTTATCATTTTCACCTCCCCCATCTCCATCTAGATATATATATACATGTACATCCTTCTACAAAATCACACACACACCTATTTTTTTTCTGAAACATTTAAGTTATATACATCATTAGGGCCTTTTACTCATAAATACGATGCCAGTTTGTATTTCCTAAAAATAGATAATTTGTATTGTATCAACATTATAATTTTACATTGATAAAATACTTTTTTCTATCTACTGTTCCAGTTTTATCAGTTGATCTAATAGTGTCCTTTCACTTCCAGTATCAACAAATTTTAGGGGCCACATTTATCTGGAAAATTTCTCGTTTTACTCTTTTGTAATGCTGACAGTTTTGAAAAATCAATCTTTCCACATTAAAAAAAAAACCTGTTCATTTTGATTAGATTTATATATTTTGTGCCCGAATATGGCATAGATGATGTCGGTGCCCTTCTTAGGATAGCTCTCTGGAGACATGCTATATGCCCATCTGTCCCTCATGTTAATTTTAATTATCTGGTCAAGGCACTGTCCCCTTTCTTCAATGTGCAATTAGTGTTTCCCCCCTCTTTTGTAACTCTGTAATAAAAAGATGATACAAATATTCTCCTTTTGAAATTAGCACCTAAATTTAGCAGTCATATAATGGTTCAAAATGGTAATTTTTCCAACTCCAATATTCTCTCCAGAACTATCCATTTGTCCTTGACATCCTACTGTGATCAAGAGCCTCCCTCCCTCCCTCATTTATTTATCCTTTATTATCAGAACAGAATAATAAATTCCTTTTTTCCCCCCAAAGTTTAAAATTCATTACTGTACTTATTTTAGTGTTTAACTGTCGAGTGGGAGCTCCTTCAAGCTGGCTTCTGTATCTTTGTGATGTGCCCCCATGGTTTTGCTTTATTTATTTTTGAGCAGTGGCATAACAAGATATCTAAGGTCCACCTTGTACCTAATTCAGCCCTTAAATTATCTGTTTCTTCAAGAAGGCTTTGTTCCTTCTAGCTGGGAATGTTATAAGAGATTAAGACCTGGGCTCAGTTTCATTTACATTTAAGCACATATGTTTGTGTGGACATATATGTGTATAAATTTCTTATCTCTGCCTGCTGAAAGCAATAGCAATAAGCAATACTAAAGGTTATTTTTTTCATCATGGTATTCATTTGAAATTCAACAAAAACTATAAAATTTTTGTTTTCAGACACATTGGAAGCAGTACTGTGAGAGCTAAAGATAGGTTTGAATTAAGTATATATTTCCATAAGTATTTTTTCCAATTTTACTTCAGAGCCCCAAGCAGTTGACAAAATAAAATATACTGCAGCTTTATGACTGAGAAAGCTACAGTACCATGATCAGAATTATAGGTTCAAATCATATAACCAGCCATAGTAAGTACACCCATGAAGAAGATCCATCAAATGGCAGCTGCTCTTAGCTCTTCACTACTTTCTTGGGTCATCAAACACTATAGAACATTAACTCAGAAGAGCAACCATCAAGAGCAGCATGAGACCTAAGACTTTACTTCTCAGCTGTCCTTTTTTTCAGTCTTTCATATTAAAAAAGCCATTACCTGGCTGACAGGTAACTGATGCAAAGTTAATGTCAAAGAATCACATCTTTATTTTATGCCTGAAGTGAGAAGTGATAAATGGTACCAATGAGGTGTATATTTTATTAAAAGGTTTTCTTAAGTCTTATAAATAAGTCTCATATTCTGTAATGACATGTTTAGTAACTTTGATTATGCATAATTGATGAGTAACATACCTGTTCTCCTCTGTATATGACATACTCAGCATATGCCAGCCCATTGACACTTGGTCTCCCAATAACTGAGTGATGACCTGGAGGGGCATGGGCCATCTTCATGGTGCTGAATTGCAGAAAGGATTTTCCAAGGGTCACTCTACAGAAAAGCATTTGTCTAAATAAAAAAAGAAAGCAATGCTTTGAAGGAAGCTGTAAATGTTGGTTTTGAATTTTTTAAAATATTTATACTTTAGTTGTAGTTGGACAAAATACCTTTATTTTATTTATTTTTATGATGATTGAACCCAGGGCCTCCCATGTGCTAGGCAAGCGTTCTATTGCTGAGCCACAACCCCAGCCCTGGTTTTGAATTTTTTACAAAAATCTTAACACAAGCAAAGCTAACTTGCATGTCGCTTTCAAATTTTAGGTCTAGGAATGGTATGGGATATGACATATAATTTATTATAAATAATTATCAGGCTTAATAGTTCTAGTTTAAAGTAGTTTTGGTGTGGCTTAGAAATCACCCATAGAAAATAACTGGTATTAGGTTGTGTCTAATGGGAAAAGGGAAATACTAGAGGAAACTGAGTGCTGTATGAATAAACAGGTTGAATATAAAGAGACCAAGAAAATGGAAACAGCATCTGAAATTAAGATTAGATTCGTTTACTATGGGAAAACAGTAAAAACTGAGATAAGGTAAATAGTATTAATAAAAGTGAACCATTAACAAAAAAAACTTGGCTTAAATGTACAGCTGGAAGTCACACTAGTTGGGTGAATATGAATTTGGGCAGATGTCACAAAAAGTATGAAAGGTTGATGAGAAAGAAAATTATATAACTATAGCCCATGGACCCAATCCTCCTGACTGCCACCTGTTTTGTAAATACAATTTTATAGAACAAACCCATGCATTTGTTTCCACAGAGTCTATGGCTGCTTTTGCATTACAAGTGAGAGCTAAGTCATTATGACATGGAAAAAATGACCTGCAAAAATAATAACTATCTAGCCCTTTAAAGAAAAATTCAACTCCTAATCTGAGAGATAAACAATTTAGCTAATTAATACAATTAATCACACAGTTAAATGTGAATAGTTATTATTCAAATAATTTGCTTTTAGTAATAAAGTATGATCTTTGTGTTATGGCCAATCAGAGATATTTTGAGCCAATTAAAAATTTGCATTGAATCTATTAGCATGACTGAGTCCTGCCTGAACTTGCTTTTTTAGTTGGGTGCCACCTATTCTCTTTTAGGTCCCAGAGAAATAGGTCTTGCTCTATATTGGTAGTTTTTTTTTTTTTTTTTTTTTTTGAGTTCTATCTCTACAGTAGTGGCAGTAATGTATTGTCATTAGGTTCTGAGAATCCTTGTCTATTGATCGGGGAAACACACTTTTTGACCAAATAGGTCCTGGCTTCTAGCTTTCTGCTTCCTGCCCCAAAGCTTTACTGTTGGCTGGTGAGGATAGAAGATGCATGACCTGCCTAGCCAGCCCATGAGACTGCAGGTTAAAGATGAGCAGATGGAGAGTACCGGCTCATGTCTGCTCGCCTGGCATGACTTGCAGACTGTGATACATTATGCAGTAGATACAATGTAGGGGTACTAATTCACTGGGGCAAATGTTGGTCAATGCAAGACAGGAGCCATTAGATAAATTCATCCCTACTGATATACTACTATTCTGAAATACAAAATATAGTTTCTACAGCTTCTCTGAAGATGTCTCATGGGCTGAGCAAACAATAGCACTTGTTAGGAAATGATGTCGACCTAGCTTCTAGATAATACATCATTGTTTTCTCTGCCTCTTTTTCTACCTGTCTTTTGTGCCCTCGTTCCCAGTTACTTGTGACTGTACTTGCCAAAGAAGTACTAGTCATGTGCTTTGGTTTCAAGCTGTTTTTGAAGAAATGCTGGCGAAGACATAAACCTACGTGTCTCACTTAAATGAGTGATTGCTAGTTCCCATCTAGGTTCACTTTTTTTTTTTTTTTTTGGTATTGGAGACTGAACCTAGGGGAGCTTTACTGCAGAGCTATATCCCCAGTCCTTTTGAATTTTTGAGAAAGTTGTTGAGGTTGACCTCAAACCTGTGATCCTCCTGCCTCAGTCTCCCTCATCCTCTTGAGTCACTGGGAATATAGGGGTGTGCTACTTGGCTAGGTTCACTTTGATTGCTTATTTAGGTTTTTTCTTTTGTCTCCACAGGAGTTATGTTTGAAGCAATGTAGCTTTTGTATGCTATATATCCTTAGCAATTTGTGTGTTCTTAACCAGAGAGGTCTTATAGGAAAGAAGTTTCCTTCTGACCATATGGCATCCGTCTTAGAACTACTGATGACTAGAAATTTTTTCATAATATAGCTGAAAGAGATAAGTTTTAAGATCAATTGCTATAAGGAATTTCAAGGATATATGAATTTTTTTTAAGGTCTTGGCTGAATAAAAAGATTTCTCATGAAGATGACTGCAAAAATAAATTTGTTTAAAAAATGTAATAAATTCTGATCTTTGTAAAGTATGATTCTTTTGTATTTTGATTATCAGGGGAAATATTTTTTCCCCCCACTGACTTCAGAGAAGTCAGGGATGAATGCAGTTGGACCTGGAAATCAAACATGGTTTGTGCTACTTCCTTGAAACTTCACACACTGAATTTGTTCTCAGTGAGGGCACCGTGCTTTATTCCTAGTTAAAGTAGCCATTATTCTCTCCACCTTCTGAATTTTAAAATCCTATTTAAAATTCTGATGTTCATTTGACTGTCATTAATTGCAAAGTTGATATTTTAAAGTTGAACTTTTCAAGGTTAATTATATGTCCTGTCCTAATGTGAACAATTCACTAGCAAACTCAGAAGCAAATTAAAGAGCCTCCTTGTTTACAGAAGTTGTCTTAGTTCAAATGTGATGAGAACTGGAGTGTCTTTGTTCTGTAGAAGTCATTTTCAGTCTTGTCTTGATTAAGAAGAAAGGCACGTGAACATCAGGGAGAAAAGCCCAGATGCAGGGAGGTTCATTACAATTCATGGTTGGTATACATTTATCTGGTTTTTACGTGGTATTAGCTTTGCCATAATTGCTCCTATTAGAGGAGAAGGTGGTCCGCTGTTTTTACCTTACCGCTAAGCCTTACTTATTAGAAGTGAGACTCAAGGATAACCCGTGACTTCTGCAGAGCCCCCAAAACTAATCAGGTTTGTTGATGGTAGCCACCGTTACACTATATGTTGGATGCTCACCTATGACATATATAACATGACCTGTCTTTGTGTGTGGGGCAGCCTGTTCCTCCTCCAATCCCATAAACATACTGGTTGCTTTTTGAGGAGTTTTCTGCAAAATAAATCCCAGCTCCAAACATTCCTCCTATATATGCATGACGCTCATCAAAGCCTTTATGAATAATGGCATTAATGAATGGAGAACCTAAAAATAGAAAAACAAAGATTAGTTTGTGAGCACTTTTCTGGAATTCCAATTAACTGCATTCTATCTGAACTGAGAGGTTAATATTAAGAAATAATGCATACATGAAAAAGTTTATTTTGGCCTATTATTCGTAAGTTATTTTAATGTATTAGAATTGTATAAGTAACATGGATTTTGCAGATGGCATGGGATTTTTAGACAGCAAAGTGCAATGTGGCTATGAAAACAGACTATTTTACATGCTATTTGCATGTAACAAATTACAACAAAAAATAACTAGATGGCTCAACTTGCTCAAATGAAGTTCTGAAATAATCTGAGAAATTATTTTCATTTCATATGCCTTGGAAATCCTGTACTAACATGTAATGCATTAGAAAGCCAGTACAAACAATCATTTGGGCTGAAAAAAGAAAACCAAAACAAGCAATTTTAACACAATTGTAATATAGTCAATCATGTAACTTTCTCACTTTATCAATTTTGCAAAAGCCCAGAGGGATGTCTATAATAATTGCATGCTACTCACCATGAAATAACATGCGCTCATTGTGATGGTTGTGATTCTCTTCAGATACTTCTTTTTGTCTGTGACAGAACCGTTCCCTCAATTTCTTGTTGACAACCTTCTGAATCTTTATGGATGAAGAACAAAGCAGTTAATTATTAGCAAAATAAAAATCTATGATTTAAAATGAAAACTATGTTTTCCTTTAGCCAGGGATGGGGGTGTCAAATTTTTTTAGATCTATTTGTTTAGGACATTATTTTAAAAGATAAGGTTGCCAGGCATGGTGGTGCACACCTGTAAAGCCCAGCGACTTGGGAGGCCGAGGCAGGAGGACAGAGTTTGAGGCCAGCCTCTGCAACTTAGTTAGACCCTGACACAAATTAAAAAATAAAAATGGCGGGGACTGTAATGTAGCTCAGTAATAGAGCACCCCTGGGTTCCATCTGTGGTACTGTAAACAAACAAAGGAAAAAGTTGCCATGTCAGTGGAATTCTGTTAATGTGCTAGCTTTTAGTGACAAATTTTTAGTTAAAAGTTTTTACTTATTCCATACCAGACCAGGTTCTTGCTTCAAAAGGTTATTTTTAGGTTCCTCCCTACGCTTAATAAATTTTATAAGATGGGGGCCTAGAAATCCATGTTTCTAAAAAAGTTTGCTGGGTAATTATGACATGTACCAGTATAATTTCCACAGATCCATTAACTTAAGGAGTTAAATTCGTTCTCAACAGATTTTAATTCATAATACCCCTCTGAAAAAAGTAAATAATAGTTACTTAATTCCATATTTTAAATTATGATACTAAGATTAAGAGATATATGTATTCTGGTATCATTGACTCAAGGAGATTGACAATCTAAGCCTTAAATGCTACTTTCAAATGATTAAAAAAAATTACCATCAGCTATGGTTTGAATTTACATGTAAGTTAGGAGACGCACATTCATACAAGAGTCATCAGTGCAGGCTGATAACAGCTTTCTGCTTGCAGCTTTAATGCTTTCAGAGTGTCTCAAAGGGATTAGAGATTATATTGTATTGAGGACAATGACACTTTATCTCTGGGTATAAGTAATTATCTTTGACAGTTTGAAAATATGAGTTTTTTAAAAGAATTTTCAGGCAAGCCTTAAAATCTAATTTACACCATAAAAGATTTTGAACTTACTCGAATGACATTATATCTGTTGAAAATGCCACCAGCATTGCCACCATCTCTGTGTTCTCGAATGGTACTCTGCATCTATAGAAAAAAATAATTAACAGTAAAAATATGCTAGTGTATAATTCTAAAGATATTCCTTCTGTTGTCTTCAACATGTCAATTTTCTATATGGTTTCTACTGGTAAGTCTAATACCTGGTACTAATAAATAGGAGTTCACTATAAATTGGTCAACAAACTTAATGGATAAGTATTTCTGGTGAGAGAAGTCATAAACATTAAATTTATGCATTTTTTGTTTCTCTGTTTTTCCACTCTACAAACAAAAAGTAATTATCAAAAAGAAAACGTTTTAAAAACCCAAGTGTCTTGGGCTGGGGACGTAGCTCAAAGGTAAAACAGTTATTTTGTATGGATACTTGCCAGGCTCAATCCCCAACATTGCATTAAAAACAACAAAAACAACAGCAACAAAAATACAAAAAAAAAAAAAAGTTTCTGACAGAACTGATTCATAGAGTGAATTCTCTATTCACTGCTCCTTTTGGGAAGACAGTCAACAAATTTTACATCATCTGAATTGACTACTGGAAGGATAATTAGGCAATAAAACACTAGAAGATGTGATGTTTTCTTGATACGGTGACTAAGTATGAGCTGAAAGACTTCTCTTGAGTAATGTTCTTGAGTTCTCTAATGTAATTTCCTAGCGTTGGAATGGAAATTGTATGAGCGTTGATTAAAAAAAACAAAAAATAACAAACACAAATAAATGTAAACATATGCTTTATGCTTATGTATTTGTATAATAATGGAATTGGGCAGCTGATTCACAATAACGGAATTAGGCACTTCATTTATTATCAGTAATAAGAGAGGCATAAACTTTCTGTAGAGAGGGAATCATCTATGCCTTCTATCTACCAGGAGGTTCACAGAAATAGCCTTACTATGGTGCTTAAAATAACTGTAACTGGAGGGATGAAATGTACTTCAAAATTATGTGGCACACTTCTGAAGCATATATGAAAATTCTGTATATTATAACTGCATGAATATACAGATTAGAAGATATTCGCATCTATGAGGCAAGACTGTTACTCCACATCAATCTTAGGTAGTATTCTAATATAAGAAAATAGTTCTAATAAGAGCCTTACTTGCATGAGTTTCAAGGAAAACTCTGGAATATAAAATAACAGACCTGCCCCCCTGACACTGAACAACCTAGGTTTATGATATGAAAGCAATGTGACATGGTCCTAACCTGAAGTCATATTTCAATTTTGCAATATTCTATTACATTGGCTAAGGGATACTAAATAATAATCAAGAGACCATAAAGCAATACAAGATGATCTTATGTCTCCTAGAAAAATAGGTTTAATCACAGGTTTCAGGAAAAAAGAATTATAAACTTTTAATGTTCATTACCTCTTCTTCTACTGACTGATATTCTTTATCTTCTGGAGCAAGATCTAGCAAAATAGTTCCCTGATTTACACAGTGAAAAGTCAAATAAGGATTGGTTCCTGTAGGAGAGAAAAATTAACATATAAAACTTAAGTCCATACTATTTAGGCTCTGAATATAGCAATGTAGCAGATTTAAAATATAAAATTGTCCTCTAAAAATTTTTTTGGGAGAGCTTGAAATGGTCACTTATAATAGCTTTATAATATATTATCCTTGTTAATTTCATGGATAATCTAAAATATAGATAAATAAGACTCAAATTTAAAACTTCCTTAGTTTCATGCCACTGTTAAAATTTTATTAATTCTATAAATTAACTAATTCAATTGTGTCATTTCTCTTCCTCTGCTTTCCTACTGTGAAAGTATATTTAACAAATAAATATAAAAAGAGAAAGAGAAACATAAGAGGCCTGGAATAGCAAAGACAATGGGAAAAGACTGAGCTACAGTCATGAGAGAGGGAGAAAAGTTCACGAAGAGATAAGGAAGAGAGGTCACATTATGAACAGCTAGGTTATAAGTGTCAGATTTATCCTAAAAGCAACAAACCCTATTGAAGGGTTTTAAAGGAATGGAATGATGTGATCATACCTTCATTTTGAAGAGTCCTCTGGTTACAGTGTAGAGAAGGTACTGGAGGGAGGCAAAGGTGAAGGTTGGTAACAAGCTGGAAAGTGGTTGGGACAGTTCAGAAGAGTGATGGGAGCTTGGTTAAATGAAAGTAGTGGGGAAAGACAGAAGTATAGAGATTGCAGAGAAATTTAGGATATAAAGTATACAGAGAGAAAGGAGAATGACTTTTAGATTTTTGAAGACAGTGAGAATTCAATGCAAATGACTGAGATGGGAAGGCAGGAGGTACTGTACCAATATTACATTGCATGGGCTCTGTGGACAGACTGCCTGGGCTGGTGCCAGCCCTGACGTTTACCTTATATCACTAATCTGAAATTATTTTCTGAATAGCTTACCTTGCTGTCCACCTAAAAGTCTTTCTACTCCTTTGATTAATTTATGGCGGTGTCCATATGCATTGATGCCTATTTCTTTCAATTCTTCATGACCCATATCAGCCAAAACATCTAATGTAATCTGAAAAATGAAAAAAAAAATAGTAGCTAAATCTTAACAGCTCTTTAGAGGACAAAAGCTCTTCTATTTGTCTACATTGCTATAACTACCATACAAATTAAACTTTTGTTTCCTATATAAACATGACCTGATAATTTTCTTAAATGTTGCCTTGATAATTTTAACAGCTCTTTTTCTTACTTGAAATATTCCTTAATTGGCTTTTAGTTAATGGAGAATAAAGCATCTCAGAAATACAAAATGAACACTGCTGTTATTTCTTTTTGATTGTTAAATTCTATCTTCTGCTCACCTCCAGATATGGGTAGGATCAGTAGATTGAAAGTGGGGACATTCTAGATCCTAGTATCCAGCAGTTAAAGGAAATGAATAGTGAGGAAAGGGAGAAGTGCATGGTAAAATTAAACAGAATGCAGAAAAAGGAATTAGCAGTCTTAGATAAGCAGATGTTAGGCAAAAGAACTTCCCAGTGCTAAGAAATAGTAAATTCAGGAATAGGTTGCCTTGGAAAGAAGAGAGATTTAGCTATGAAGCATTAAGTTAGATTATAGAACATAGAGAAGCTGTATTAAAAACTCCAATTTGGCTTACCAAAAGGAGAGCAGGTGGTTTTTAAACTCTCATAAATTTTCAGACTTAACAATCCCTGGGCCTCACAGTCTATTTTTGCATAGAAGAGTGGTCTTTAAATTTTTTTTGGTATTTATCCCTGTAGATGGAGATGATTAGTTGGCTCAAAATTACCTAAAACTTTTGTGGATTAAAGTAACTGTGACTCTACTACCACCCAGTGGCAGTGTTCTGAATGCACAGGATGAAATCTCAGCCACATTTCCTGAAAGCTGAACCTGCTATTTTTCCATCCAGAGGTAGGCCCTATGATAATTCATGTACTAGTTTACAAGATTAGCCTTTGATGTCTCTTTCCTTGGAAAATAGAAATCCTTTTATAGATACTCTTTCTCTAACTCAAATGAGATTTTTAAAAAATTTACCCATAGCTTTTTTCTTCCTTTAGACTTGCATATAGCATTCAAAAACCTGACAAATTAGGCCTAGAGCTCTGCTGATTTTTATCATCAGAGTGAAAGATTATATAATGAGTCTGATCATTTCTGTGCAGTGATCATACATTATATCACTCATTCTTTGAAGTAATTTACTATATTGCTTCTAAGTGGCCATTTAAGAAATAATTACCCCATTGCACAAAATGGGCAATTCACTTCCAATCACCCAAAGGAAGTTTTCAGCAGAGCTTTTAAAACAGTGGCAATTCTGAAAAACTCATTTTTGAAAAAAAGAATAGTTCACAAAATAAAAGGGGTCTTTACATTTTTAGCTAGATATGATTTGCATTTAGCTAGATATGATTTAATATAATTTGCAAACTGTGTTATTGATATGCTATTTTTTCTTCTAAATGTTCTAAACATCAATTTATGTAAGGTTGACATAAAAGTAGGATCTCATAGTTATGTGGTAATTTCAACTCAAAGACTCCTCCTTTTTTCTCAATTGATACATGTAATGTATATATGAAGGAAGCAGAAACCATGTTGGGGGGGAAAAACCCACACTATTTTCAACAATATTCTAAATTAGTAATGCACAATGTTCAATATTTGTCCTTCTTAGAGTTCTAGCCATATAATGAATAATAATAAAAAAAAAAAACCCAGACAAACCACCCTAACCAACAAAACGCCCTGACAGATTGATACTTGCAAGGCATTTAGTTTAGAAAGAAGGGTTTAGAGGAAGTCTCTACCGTAGAAAGCAAAACAAACTCTAACATGCCTCCTAGTACTTGTGTCCTGATTGAAATTCCTTCCTCATGAGTGTGGGCTAAACTTACTAATTTCTAACAAATATAATATGGCAGAAGTGATAAATATTGCTTTTTACACTGGTTTACAAAAAGACTGTGTGGCTTCTCTCCCTAGGTGTTCATTTCATGGACTGCTCATCTGGGGGAAACTAGCTGCCATATGTGGGGCAGATGGATGCCATGATTACCAACTTTTTTTTTTTTTTTTTTTTGGTGGTGCTGGGGATTGAACCCAGGGCCTTGTGCATGTGAGGTAAGCATTCTACCAAGTGAGCTATATCCCCAGCACCCCTAACTTCTTATGTTCGCACCTTTGTGTGTTCCTTCTCCTAGAGTGTGGGTTTACCTTGTGACTTACTTTTACCAAGAAAATAAAGCAAAGATGATGGGATGGTAACTACCAGACCCTCTCTTTCCTTTGCTGATTAAAAAAAAAATGTCATATTAGAGAGGCCACATGGTAAGGCCTTCAGTTCAACAGGTTGAATTCTACCAATAACATGTGAACCTGGAAGGAGATCCCTTCCCAATTGAGTCTGTTTTTTTTTTCTTCTTTCTTTTTTTTTTGGTACTGGGGATTGAACTCAGAAGCTCTTAACTACTGAACCACATCCCCAGCCCTTTTTTAATATTTTTATTTAGAGACAGGGTCTCACTGAGTTGCTTAAAGCCTTGCTAAATTGCTGAGGTTGGCTGTTAACTTGAAACCCTCCTGCCTCAGCCTCCTGAACTGCTGGAATTACACGCCTGACCCAACTGAGTCTTCAGTTATCATTGCTGGCTAAAACCTTGATGGCAGCCTCTGAGAGACTCTGAAGCAAGAAGACACAACTAAGCAGGGCACATTCTTATTCTACAAATGTGTGTTATTTTAAGCTGCTAAATTTGTGGTATTGTCAAGTAGCAATAGGTAATATGCATGTCATAAAGTCACCCTGTGCAAGGCCCATAGGTGAGGAATCAAAGCCAGTTAAAAATATTAGTGAACTTAGAAGTAGATTCTGATGCTTGCCAGTTGAGTTTCCAGATTAGAATGCAGTCATGGCTGACAGCTTAATTTAAAAAAAAAATTTTTTTTAAAGATAAACATAGACACAATACCTTTGTTTTACTTATTTATTTATTTTATGTGGTGCTGACGATCGAGTGCCTCACATGTGCAAGGCAAGTACTCTGCAACTGAGCCACAGCCCCTGACAGCTTAATTTTTGAGAGACCTTGAGGCACCCAACTAAGCTATGATTGGATTCTTAACCCACAAATATTGTGAGACAATAAATGTCTGTTATTTTAAGCCACAGTATTTTGGAATAATTTCTGTTACACAGCAGTGGACTACTAATCTACCTATGCTATATTGGCATTAGTCCAATTTGATGTAATCCAAGAAAATATATATTAAGTTGCATAGAAAGACAGGAAAAATCAAGAAATAGTTATCATTTGGAATCTGAAAAAAAAGGGGTCAACTTCATATACCTGTAATTGAATATATATTATTCTTGCAGTTCCACCATTCATCCACCCAATATTTGTGCTTGCAATCTATTAAGTGCAGTTCAAAGCACTTCATTTAACTTTTACTTCATTTAACCTCACAAGGAACCATGAAAGTACTATTAATGACCTCATGAGGAAATGCAGGCTCAAAACTCCTGTAAAGATAGTACACAAAAGAGCTGAGAGGGTGGGGATTTAGAAAGCGGTAAAGCATATGCCTAAAGCATATGTGAGGCCCTGGGTTCAATTCCAAACACTTCAAATAAGAAAAAAAAATGTACAAGATGTTTGACATATCATATCTGCTTGACAAATATTAGAAGATCTGAGATATATAGCCATTTCTTTCTTTTTCCTGTCTTATTTCTGAAAAGAGATGGCTAGAAAGCTAAACTTAACTACACAAATACACACATGAAATTTAGTTGTTTTGAGTTACATGGTGCCCAATTTATACCCATATTTACCAGGCAGTTGGCCAGTAGAAACCTCACATAACAAACAAGGGAATTTAGATTTGTTTATTCATTTATCCATAAAATGTTTAATGAGTACCTTTTATATGCTAAATATTTCTTTTAAAAAGGGAAATAAGCATTTCAATTAATTCTAAAACAACTCTTAGAATACTGAGTTAAGGAGTTTAGATGATAACAAAAAGGCACTGGGAAGTGTTTTTAGCAGACTAACATAATTAAGTTGTATTTCAGGATGACACTGGTGGCATTATGAAGGGCAGGCTTGGAAGGAAGGGTGACTTGGAACAAGATATGAAAGACATGAACCTGAGAGCAATTTCAAAGGCAGAACTAATGGCCTCAATAAAAAGAAATAGTTTTAAAAAATAAAAAAGTAATTAAAGATCTTTCAAAATTCTTAAGTTGGGTAACTATGACATTACTGTATCAATGAAATAAACTGTAAGGAAAGCAGATTAGTTGATTTTAGACACACTGTTCAAAGATGTAGGGTTTTTACAATCTTATAAACTGCTAAGAATACCTTTCTGAACATCTTTATTCTTTTTTTAAGCCTTCACTTAGTTATATCCAGGAAATAAGTTTGCTGGGCTAGTTATTTATATGTAGCACTCATTAAAGTAAAATTATAATCTTTTTTTAATGTTTATTTTTTAGTTTTAGGTGGATACAATATCTACAATTAATTTTTATGTGGTGCTGAGGATTGAACCCAGTGCCTCATGCATGCTAGGCGAGCATTCTACCACTTGAGCCACAACCCCAGCCCCCAAATTATAATCTTCAGAATAAGGAATATTCCTTTATGAGCTAAAATCAAACTGCATATAAAGCAAATGTCACTTCTAGTAGGATTGCCTCCTGCTTCTAAGATCTGTTCATTTTACCTAGGGTAAGGAAAGAAGATGGGAGTTTTAAATGAAAAGACCTTTCTTTTATTTTGGCTTAAAAAAGACAGGAGGCTAGAGCAGCAGTAATAAGAACTAATCTTGAATTATGTTCACAATAAATTTAGTGAGTCTAAGCCTTTGTCTTCAAGAATCTTAAATAAAAATTAATATGGTCATTTTCTAAGAAAATATACAGGATGACCACAAATACACCCACAATCTTCTAAGTCACAGCATTTAAGTTCCAGGAATTACAGTGCACATTAAATTTGTTTTTCCCATAGAAAGTACTCTAAGTAGGAAGCTACTTAGAACCAAAGTCATCCTGGTACTATGTTCAAACAACTATAAGGGATACAGGTACATATTATTTAATATAGAACCTGGTAAAATATCTGTGAAACAAGACAATATTTAGAGACTTCTGAAAGAAAAACTGTGAGAGAGGTGAAGCTGATACTCTGAAGAGTCTCAGGAAACAGACACAATGAATGTAGCCTCACTGCCCTCATTTTGCAAACATCTTAATCACTGTCACATATTACTGACCAGTTAAGAATATTTCAGAAAAAATCTAAGGGTAAGTTATGGAAAAAGCTTCTGAATTTACCACTTTATAACTGAAGTTTAGATAATATCTGCAACTGAAATAAAACTGACTGCTTGACAACGGGGTCAGAAAACAGTCAAACAGTTTTATATAAACAAAGCAAGGCTGGTCTGGGGAAATGAAATACAACAGTCAACATATTAAAAAAAGATAAAGAAATTATTTGGGCAAAAAGAAAATCAAGCAAATATTTACTCAAAACAAAACTGCAGTGAAAAAAAGAATCAAACTGATGAAAATGGGATAAACTATTAGAAGAACTGAATGAAAGACTGAACTTAATATTAAAATCTATAAGATGAGATAAGCATGCCATAGCAAGTCAGGTACTGACAAAGAAAATACAATATAAAGTAAAATAAAGTAAAAAAAAAAAAAGGAATAAAATTATAATGCAAGCTGACTGAAAAACTTTTAATAGCCAACTGGAATTGTGTTTAAATTAGGATCTCTTGTTCATTAAGAGAAGATGTATTTGAAATTTCATCATTATTATGGGTATGATTTGGGTTAAAGGGATATAATGGGGGCTATATCAGAGGATAATCTTTTTTTGTTATTGTTTTTTGTTTTCTTTGGTACTGGGGATTGAAGCCAGGGAGCTTTAATACTGAGCTAAATCCCCAGCCCTTTTTATTTTGAGCTTTGAACTTAAGATCCTCCTGCCTCTCCCAAGCTGCTGGGATCACAGGTGTGCATCACTGTGCCCAGCAAGGATAATGTTTTTATAACAATCTAAAAATCTTTGAAGAAGGCACGTAGGAAAAGAATTCTTAGTGTTTACACAATATTCCCATAAGAAATCTCTGAACCAGAGGATGAATAAATGGTAAGAAAAAGAAACTCTTATACCAATCTATCAAGTCCTCACCACCACAAAAAAGACCCATTATAATGCTTCACTAAAGCATGTTTTAAATATTGGCACAAAAGCACAATATAACTGGGAGTTTTAACTATCTGGACATCTGCAAGTATTAGATTTTACAGGTAGGGGAAGCGCCAGGTTAAATGTCTTTTAACTCAGCTAGTAAAAGGGAGAAAATAATTAGAATCAAGTTTTCCTTTAGTCCAACACTATTTCTACTTAACTATTCTGATTATTGAAATCACTAAAGATGAATAATAATAAATAAATTTATGTGGGGGGGCTGGGGTTGTGGCTCAGCAGTAGAGCGCCTGCCTTGAATGTGTGAGGCACTGGGTTCAATCCTCAGCACCACATTAAAAATAAATAAATAAATAAATAAAGGTATGTGGTATTGTGTTACGTACAACTAAAAAAAAAAAAGTATGTGTAAAGAAGTAAGAAAAGGCAGAAGAAAATCCTAACAGTATATTAATTTTAATCAATTAAAATTGATTATTTGCCTATAAAGAAAACAGAATGAAGCAAAGGTATGAACAATCTGGAAACTGTCACATGAATAATTATCAAAAGAGTAGGTTATATTTATCCTAAAATAAGGGAAGATTTCTAGAGGGCAAGTTAGAAAGATAAAGTCCATGATAACTTGACTAGGGCTTAAGAAGAAGGGCTACATTATGTTGTAGTAGTTTGGTGACCCTAAAAAGAGATGTCTGTGCTCTCATCTCCAGAAGCAGAATACTTTATCACAGCAGTAGTATTTATATTAATTAATTTATATTAATGTGTTAATTTATATTAATGTGAATGTTACTTTATTTGAAAAAAAGTATTTCCAGATGTAATTAAGGTCTTGAGATGTGGAGATCAACCAGTATTATAGGAGTAGGCTCTAATCTCAATACCAAATGTCCTCATAAGCACATAGAAGACAGACACAGAGAAGGTGGCAATATGAAGACAGAAGAGGAGACTTTGAGAAGAGTAATTTGAGAAAAGTCAAGGCAGCTGAGAAGAGGCATGGAATAATTTCTCCCCTAAAGTTTGTGTAGGGTGTGCAGTCCTGAGCCACATTGATTTTAGACTTCTGAGGGAATATATTTCTGTTAGAATGGGTAAACATAAACCTAAATCAAATGGATTAAACATGGGGGCTGATCTTGACATACTTTAAATTACAACCATTCTATTACACTTGCCCCAAGTTCTAACAAATCATCTTTCCAGCCTGGAGGACTGACATGGATGTTAAAAAGGTGATTCTTGAACGTAGGAGAATGACTTAATGACCTCTAAACATCCATTCTACAATTCCATGTACATCAATAATTGTTAAGGTCAGGTTCTTATCATCAGTCCTTAATGTTAACCATGGTATAAAAGCATGCAGTATTAAGAACTCATAATTCTGTAGAAAAACAGCAGCAAAAAATTTCTCAAAATAAAACAGAATAAACAGAATCGTAATTCAACAGCAAAAAATTTCTCAAAACAGAATAAACAGAATCCTAATTAATACATGGAACTGCAATGAAATGAATGCAATTTTTTTAAACAAACAATAGCAACAACAACAACAACAAAAAAGACAACTTTGAGAATAATCTTTTGAAGTGGTTTCATGGTGTAAGATTTTTGTGTGTGTGTGGTACTAGATAAGTGCTCTACTTCTGAACTATATCCCCACCTCTCATGATCTAAGTTTTCGTGACTGATAAAAATGTATTGAACAGGTCTGTTTATAAAGATAAAATAAAACAACAAAGACACTTACAGACAATTTTGGAGAGAAGTATAAAATTTTGGGCTCCCCTGGCTTTTAGGGAAATGCTACAAGTATTAAAATAGTTGTTAAGAAACAAAAAAGAAACAATGGCTGACAATTAATAACTTAATATTTAAAACATTCAAATATAAATAAAAGAATTACCTGTTCTGTTTCAAAGATATCCCGAAGGTGTTCAAGGCCAAGGCTTTTTAGGAACTGGCTGATATTCATGTCAAGACCTGCAACTAAAATAGAAATAAAATTTATTGGAAAGAATTTTATGAATCTAAAAGATGTTTCTGTTTAAAGTCATGGCTCTTGGACATGCTTGGCTATGCAGATGATTTTTACACAGCATGAAAAAATTCAGAATACATAAATTTAATTCAGATTAAGCTATCTCGAATTTAGTTGAGAAGTAAAAGCAGAGTACTTTATCACAGCAGAAGTATTTATATTAATTCTAATAATATAGTTAGTATAAATAGAACTAGAATACAGAATCATATAGGATAATTTAATGCTTCTAAAAAATTAAAAATCCAGATGTACAAGCTACTGTTTCACTTTTCATTCTTTAAATGACCTCTCAGTTGTTTTTCTGGTGTAATTTCAGGAATAAGATTCACATAATAGTTTAATAAGATAGTACAGTTGGAAATAGACATACTGTACACACATATGCATACTACAACCACAATGGACATACAGTTTACATAAATAAAAACAAAATAGATGCTGAGGAACCTAGCAGCCTTCTATGAAGAAGCATTCCTTCTAAGGTGATGTGTGAATACAAATTTAAAGACAAGATATTTCTAAATGAAGTTTTCAATCATTACCAATGGGAAAAAAAATGAATCTGTTCCATTAAAGTATAAACAAGTAAGTGTTCACAGGTTATACTAACCTTCTCCCTCCTTCCTTTCTGTACCAGCTGCACCATCCCCTGCATTGGAGGCTCCTCCTACTGCCAACTCTGATAAAGGGCCAGTGAGGTTATCTATGCTACTAGCAGCAGAGAGGCAGGAAGGAGTAGATGCTGGTGAGATCAGAGAGGCACTCACTACAGTTGCTTGAGGCTTAAAACAGGTAGGTAAGGCCTCAGGGGGCATGGCATCTATCAGCAAAGCTCTGATATCATCAGCCTAAAAATGAAGAAAACACAAAAATATTGTATTATAAATGTTAAGTTTTTCACCAAGTACCACCAAATGTTTTGTGAATTTTTTCTTTAATGACTGCCAGGCATGGAAGTAGGTGTTGCAGTAACAAAAAACTAAGACATGGCTTTGGCTGGAGGCATGAAAGTTGGCATGGTCACTAATAGTGAAAGTTGAAAAATACTCAATTGCTATTGAAGACTTAAGAAAGGGGGACCAGTGTGTAGTAGAGTGTCTGACCACAGTGGCATACAATGTGTTCGAGAATGTAGAAAGCACAGGAAGATAAAAATGAACTAAAAAGTAATTGTTCAATTCTAAGGAAATACATTTACCCAGATTGCTAGGTTAGAAAACAAAATTAGTCTTTCCTCCACAGCCTTTCTACTAGCAAAAAATTTCTCAAAATAAAAAATAGCCTCAGACCAAAGATAATATCCAGAGGGCTGACAATAACATATGGTCTCAGAGTGAAAAACAAACAAAAAAATACAATTCTGAGACATGGATTTATAGGTAAAAGTGTTACCAAGGCCTTTAAGGTGGGAGATTGTGAGTTCTCAGCTAGTACTGAAAGTGCTTCTAAGAATCATAAGGACATTGACTCATAGGATCTTGTCTTTGAATCCAAATTAGAGAGGACTTGCTGAGAAGAAATTTGTGGGTGGGGCTTTTGTCTGATGAAGAGGCGTATAACTTGATAGGAAATTCAAACATTTATAACTGAATTATACCAGGAGGGACTAATGGGAATAGACAAATCAAAATGAAGAATGACTCAAGGTCCCCAAATTTCTAGGAGTACTCAGAAGGCTGAGAAAGCCTTTTAAGTATAAATATGGGCCATATCTATGGAAAGAGGACATAATCGAGAGTTCCAGAAAACCACTTCCTGGGTACAGAAGTGTGTCCTAATCAATGGCCACTCCCTGACTGCAGAGTAGATGGCTCTGATAATATTTGCCTGACTGGATTCTGGAATTGCTATGTACCAGTGACAGCTAGCTACCTGTCCCCTCATTGGGATGAGTGTGAATAAAGTTAGAATGTGAGAGAAAATGTAAACGATTTGTGGCCATAGGGAAGGCAGTGGTAGATCAAATGGGGCCACACAATCTTCTTTTCTCCCTCCAGAGAAAATGGCATCTATTTCCCCAAATCTTTCAACGTGGGCTGTCCTCACAACTTGCTCTGCACAACAGAATGTGGTAGGAATGACAGGAGTCTTTAGGCTTAGCCTTTAAGAGAAATGGCAGCTTTTGCCCTTTCCCTTTTGATGATTGCATACTCATCCTATAAAAAAATTCTATCAAGAATATTTAGTGATGAGACGTAGAGAATTCTAGTCATTTATGCCAAGGCTCCAGGCATATGAGCGAAGCCATCTTTTATGTTCCTATTTTAGTCACCCAGCATGTGCAGCTGCACAAGTGACCCCAGGTGAGTTCATCATAAGAACCTCCTAGTTATTGTTCAGAATCATGAGAGGTAATAAATCATTATTTTAGAGCCATTAAGTGCTGTGAAATAGTCTATTGCTCAGCAATACATAAATGAAACAGAATATGGAAAAATATCTCTGGCTTAAAGATTATAAATTATTGTGACTATTAATTAACTTCCCTGATTTTCAAAAAGTTTAGGGAAGGTGATACAATGTTTAACTTAGCAATTAAATAATATTAATCACAAAAATTTAATTCATGGTTTTGAAAATACTTGTATAAAATTTACTTTTCCCTTTTCATAAGAATAATATACTATCTAGACTGAATTTTTCTTTGATGATTTCATAGATATGTTACCACAAATATCAGCTGTGCTATATCATAGTAATTCCTTGAGGACACATGTTACAAATATGGATTCCTATGATTACTCACAGGGTAAGCTAATTAAGCTTACTGCTTAGTTTGTCTTAACAGTTTTAAATTATAATATAAAAATTTCAGAAGGAAATCTGTTCTTGTCCTAAGCAGAACAAGCATTACTAAAGATAAAATAGCTGAGCCCTAGAAAGTAACATTAACTCTCAAACTGTAATCACAATACTGAATATCTGAAATAAGGACTTACTGTTGCCAGATCTAAAGGTGTTTGACCTTCTTGGTTCTTCATAGTTGGATCTGCGCCATGTGCTAGGAGTAGGGCACATAACTGTGTCCTTCCTTTCTGGGCTGCTTCATGGAGAGGAGTAAATGCCCATTTATCTGTTGCATTTACACACGTGTTATATTTTATCAGTAATGCTGCTATGTCAACATGCTGAGGACAAACAAAAAGGATGCCAAGAGTTAAGAATGAGATCACCTGGTAAAGCTCCATCATGTCTACTTGTTTCTATGTAGCAATTCATTCTATTTGTCTGTATTCTCATCCTTAAAAGAAGTTTCTTCTAAAAAAAAAAAAAAAGATATTGTCTTTTCTTGCTTTCTCAAAAAAAAAAAAATCTCAATTCCACAATTATTCTTTTACTCTATAATTTTGCATGGGCTTTATTATAAAGATTCATTCTTCTAACACATTCTGGTCTATCTTAAAAACAAATTTAAAAAATAAACTTATACCTGGATCCTAGGTTCTCAGGTCTTCGGTTGACAGTTTACTCTATCTGCTAAACTTTTCAAACAAACATTTTATACCCAGTGCTTCTCTTCTGATATTCCCATTTTTCCTCTAACCTACTTTATGATCTGATTATTAAAGGATTCTCAACCTTTTTTCTTATAGACTTTGGGAAAATAACATAGGAAAACAACATTTTATAAAAATTGGTTATGTCCAAAATGATTTAGGGATGAAGAAAAAGTGGGTAGCAGTCACACTAACAACATGGGCATGAGTATGTGTATAGAAGAATGAAAACGAAGGGATAAATGTGAGAACTTTTGGAGGAAAACCAAATTCTGTTTGGAAAAGTTCACTACAAAAGAATTTGGACTACAAAGAAGAGTGATCAAACACTCAAAAGATGATTATATTTTAGCAGGAAGTCAGCAGATTGAAAAATAAAGACAGAACTACTAACAGATACTGGCTAGAAAAAGTTTAAGTAGGAATGGAACTATAAGAAAGATAAGTTCACTTGGGGAAGGTGGCTCTTGAGGAAAAACACTAAAGTAATAATGTTTTTAAAATAGTTTAATAGAAACGGTTGGAGCAAGATAAGAGGCCATCATTTATTTACTTACTGTCTCCTAACCAATTCAACCAGCAACCAAATATTTACTAAACACTTAGTAGGAGACTGGCACTGGAGGTAGGAACTCTGGAGGTATTACAAAATTGATACTGAATTTATAGCCATAGCTACTTGATAAATGAGCTCACTAATAAAAAATACAGAAAAAAAAAACAATAAGGAGGATAAAGCCTTGAAAACAATAATATTTTGGAAAAGAAGAGTCAAAAAACAGTACTCAGAGGGGACAAAAGGGGAAATAACTATGGAAGAATTGTAATGAAGGAGAAAGTTCTGAACAGAGCAGATTCTCTCAGACAGTAAGAGCTCTATATAGCAAAGTTTTCAGCTTCTTCTTAAGCTTTAAAGTAATCAATTAAGGGTCTGGGGCTCACTAGTAGTGCACTTGCCTGGCATGTGTGAGGCACTGGGTTTGATTCTCAGCATTGCATATAAATAAATAAAATGAAAGTCTACCAACAACTTAAAACATATTTTTAAAAAATCAATTAAGCCCATGAATTATCAATTCAATACCAGACTTTAAAAAACATTAAAAATAGGGGCTGGAGTTGTGGCTCAGCGGTAGAACGCTTGCCTAGCACGTGTGAGGTCCTGGGTTCGATCTTCAGCACCATGTAAAAATAAAAATAAATAAATATATATTAAAAAAAAAACATTAAAAATAACTTGTATATTTTTATAAACACATTTAGGAATGCTAACCTGGTTACCACTCAAGTGTTTCTGAAATCCATTTCAATTCCAATACTCTATAATTTTGTGTGACTGGCACATTTATATTCCTTATTGATAAGGGGAACTTTTTTGGGGGGTACCACTTTTGACAATAAATTCAGATGCACAGTAACTGTTGATAATACATATTTAACTCATGCTGTTGTTCAACTACAATATATTGGACTTTTTGAGGCTGAGATCTCTGAAAATGCAGATGGGGAAGACAGACATCCAAAGATAGGATTTATGGAATATTATTTCATATCTTCTTTAAATAGTTTTTTCTGCTACCTTGAAAACACGTACTTTGAAAAAGAACAGGCATTTTTTCTTAACTAATATTTTTAAAAAATATAGGGCTGGGGATGTGGCTCAAGCAGTAGTGCAAACATGCGTGTGGCCCGGGTTCGATCCTCAGCACCACATACAAACAAAGATGTTGTGTCTGCCGAAAACTAAAAAAAATAAAAATATTAAAAAATTTCTCTCTCTCTCTCTTTAAAAAAATATAATACAGATATTTACTGATCTTAGGAATCATAATTTCAGGAAGAAAAATAAATTTATTTAAAGGGACAGATCTGCCAACTCCTTAAGAAAAGCTTCCCATTGCTGAAAATATAAAGAAGAAAAAAATAAAAAGGCAGCATAAGCAGACTAGGAATTCAATTGAACAGGCTATGTTTTGCGGTCCTTCTCAGACTATGATATAATTTTAAAATTAATTTTATAGTTTAATTATTTTTAGACTTTGTAACAGAAGATGAAAATAGAGGTACCATCTTTGGCACTGTCAAAATCATTTAATACAAAAACCTAAAAAATCATTTAATACAAAAACCTCCCTTACTAAGACGATACATGTTGCAAAAAGCAACTTTTGTTCAGTTAATCCAAAACCATAGAATACATTTCAAAGTTCTCCTGAGTAAGGTTATAGCTAAACTGTTTCTGTTTCTGATGATTAATTTTATTTTTTTCCCATGTTTGCTGGCAGAATAATAAAATTTGGTAGACTACATAGACTTCTAAAATTAGAGAGTGCAAAGAAAATTACATGTTTGTGTGTGCATGTGTATAAAATGAACTGTGCAGCTGGTATCGGTGTGTATTATTAAACTTTCCTTACTGAATTTATGGTTTATGCTTAGAGAAACCAATTACATGTTTGCTAAATTTGTTGACAAATGTCTGAAAGAACAATGAAGAGGAAGAAGTACATTACTACCCAAGTAGATTGAAAAACACAACTCTTAACCTCTTTAATTCTTTTAAGTAGCTACACTACTGGGGCAAAAATAGTAACTGAAAATTAAGGGTGACAAATGCAATAAGCTGCAGCTCAGTTCTATTCATCGTGCAAGAGCAAAGTACTGAACTAGAAGGTCTAGAAAAGAAATGGAACCCTTTTGGAATGTTTCTAGGAGAGTAAATTTAACAGGGTTTCAGAATTCAGCTGCAACACACAATACTTTAAATGACAAACAACATAAAGAGACTGGAAAGGCTTTAATTTATATTTAGAAATGTGGGAAGTAGGGTGAAGAGAAACATGCTTGGGCTCCTGCTAAAGCTCTATCACAATGATCTTATAAAATTCCTCAAATATTACACATTTTAGGAAAAATACAAGAAAACAAAGGAGTTGAGGGAGAAAATGAACCAGACAACAAACTGCATGCTTTGTGGTAATAAATGTCAATGAAACATTTACATTTACTGACTAGCAGAGAAATTAATGTCCTGTGTTATGTACATTCAAAAATAACACAACATACTATAATATAAAGAACACTAAACAGAATAAGGTACGTTGTCATTAATATAAACTCTTAAACTTCTTAAAGTATGTGTATATTTTATACATTTGGAAAAACTGAGGTGGCAAGTCCTTTTTATATAACAAAGATGCACAGAGATCAGACTAAGCTTTCTAGAGGAAAAAAATGTTGTCAAGGAATAATCACCAATAAATAACTGCACAAGTAAATAACTTCATGTATTTTCAGATATTTTATATTATTACTTTACCTGCAGGCTAGTAAATTAATCTGTGTCTATTTAATATTGATGTTGAGTTAGAAAAATACATGGATTATTCCTAGGCTGTTTGTAGAAGTGACATGAAGCCCTTATTCTGACCAGCTGCTCTACCAATAGTATTACTTACACTTCTATAGTGGCTTGAGAGGGGGGGCAGGAGGGAGGCTCCTTATGCACTTATTTAATCATTATAATAACCCTGTAAAGAAGGTATTAGAATTCAACATTTACTGGAGAAAGAAGTGAAGATTTGGAAAAAATAAAACACTTGCTAAAGGCTGCTGGGTTATTGAGCAATAAGAGGAAAGATTAGATCTTGGATGTTCAGATCCCAGTTTCAGGTTTTTCCATGACTACAGAT
Source organism: Spermophilus citellus (assembly GCF_964194105.1). NCBI lineage: Eukaryota > Metazoa > Chordata > Mammalia > Rodentia > Sciuridae > Spermophilus > Spermophilus citellus. The sequence continues at coordinate 40,845,406 of NC_138196.1, forward strand.
GCCTGCAGGATCTTGCTAGACTGAAATACAAGAGCCATTTTCCTGACAAGCTGAGAATGGGAAAGTATGGTATTAGAGCAAAACCATCTAAGTCAAGATTGTTGGGTAACACTACACTAAACTACCCTACAAATTGTTTTGCTTTTAGTATAGAACCCTTTATTCAAGATGAAGTAGCACAAAAGTCTATTCCACAAGTGATGATTTCAGGGCAAGTGTATCCATAAATACCACGACGCCAGGTCAGTTCCAAACATCTCTGAGACAAATATAATAGAAACAAGAGTTTTCCCATCCTAATAGAGTAATGCATAGTGTGGTCCAATTTTCATTAAAATATTTAGCCAAGGCCTAGGTATATGGCATGAATAAAAAGGAACTTTGGAAACATATATAGATTTACATACCTACAGATAATAAAAATCTCCCTTTATATTCCCATTTGTTAAAAGATGACAAAGTACCTGATAGTCACTGTAAGGTAAAATGTCATTGTTAAAAATGCCTTTAATATACCTGATCTACTGAAATCACAGCTAAGCAACATAGTACCCTGTAGAGTACTGGTTATTTCCCTTAGGATCAAGAGGCTGCCTGGGAGATGGGACTTGCTGCCATATCATATACCATATGTCTCTAGCCTAGAAAAAAATTGAAGTTTGAAGTACGGTTTCTACTGATGTGTAGCACTTTGGCTCCACTATAAAGTTGAAAGATCTTAAACTGAACTAGTGGAGTCAAGGACTATGTACGGTGTTAACATCAGTCCCCAGTGTAATTGAGAGTGACAGAAATATTGATTTCATATAGTTACTGATAATTGATTACAGGTTTGCAAACAATATTAATTACTTTGTAGAGCAGAGATTCTCAATGGAGAAGATGACCTTATTTACTGCCAAGTGACAATCACTATGTGTCATGAGAGCGATGGGTTGCATGTGTTAAAAAAAAAAAATGGCAAAGGGAAAAAACCCCAAAAGGTCAAGAATCCATCAAAGAAAAGGTGTTAAATTCATAGTATAAGGTGTTAAATTCATAGTATGTAGTCATTAACTCAGAGATATTTGAATTTACTAGTTACATTCATGAAGGATTTTTAGAGTGACTCAAATAATCCACCCCACACAATGAGGTAAAAACACTTGCTATAAACATATCATGTAGCTCATTTACATTCTTCAGTACAAAGATGAGATGAATCCAGGTTGATCAAAACCTCTATACAGCTTGGAGAATTTTCTGTTCATTTTCACTTTAGTAAGCTGACTTCATTTACAAAGAGCCAAGCAGAAGGGATTTGATAACAAAAAGTAAAACTTAAAAAGAGATAGTGAAAAAAATGTTAATCATTTTTTCTCACCTGGTATTAGAAAAGGAGAGCAAAAATTGTGGATCATGAGGAAATGAGTTTATGAATATAGAACCTTGGGCTGGTTGTCACACTGAATACATTACTACACCCCTCTTCAGCTAATGACAAGATGTTTTCAAGATAGCATGAAAGAATGCATACTGCATTGCTCTTTAGCCACAAAGGAGAACCACTACAAATTCTATTTCCTCAGAATGGTTATCAAATGACATGCATGTAGAGATGGGCACGGGGGCACAAGCTTGTATTCCTAGGGATTCAGGAGGCTGAGGCAGGAGAACTGTAAGTTCAAGGCCAGCCTCAGCAACTTTATGAGGCCCTAAGGCAACTTCGCAAGACCCTGTCTCAAAATAAAAATGAAAAGGGTTGGAGACATGGTTCAGAGGTAAAATGCCACAGAGTACTAAACAAAAAAAAAAAAAAACAAAACAAAAAACATAACAAAACACACACACACACAGTATAATATCTCAACATTTTTCCATGAAAATGAGGAAAAAATTAAGTTTTATTTTCTTTATCCTCTGGGACAGCCATGAAGATTGTGAAAGAAGATGAATGATGGATAAAGAAAGAAGATGAATGATCCTTATATCTATAATATATGAGGATTAATGTCATCTATACAACTAAAACCACAACAGAAGCTTTATTATGTCAGATCATTACTGTAATTCTACTGCCACTACCTATCTTTACTCATTAGCAGGTTTTCAAAGAAGAGAAGATTCCCATTCAAGTTCTACTGATCTCATCAGCTTTATCAACTCTTAAGTGAAGCTTAGCAAAGTAAAATTCAATAAAATTCAATATAAAATTCAGTAAAGTTCAATATAGAGAAGGAGGAACATGTTAAGAAGTACTGCAAATTAGTTTTTAAATGATACACATGTGTAGTTATAATTTAACAGTAAAGTAATTATACATAAATGTATGTGCAGTATGTTAGCAACAAATATTTAGCATACCTGGTTTTCAGTGCAATGAAACTGTAAATTTTATGTCAAGTAAGGTCAAAAAAAATTCTGAAATTTTTAATAAAAGATGTAATCATCCTTAAAAGACAATTTTAAATGCAATTTAAAAGATTTTAGTACTGACAATGTATTTAATTAATGCATTAAATTAAATGTATTTCAATTAATTTGCATTATATTTGGAAGTAGTTTTCTTTCTTGTTTGTTCAAAACTGGATTGTTTGCTTTTTTTAAAGCATTTCCACTCAGATTTATCATCTCCCTAAAATACTGATCTTTACAGAAAGGCTTAAGAACACAGAAGGTATTATCGCAAGGGAGAAGAGAATAGGAAGGGAGAATATGGAAATCATGCTAATTAGTTTGGTTGTTATTTACAATTCATCAGATTTTTGCAAATTTATACACCATCCTCAACAATAGTGAATCCAACTGTGAGAACTCCAGGTATGTACAATCTGGCATTAGTGGATTTCTAAAGTCCAGTTAGTGATCACTTGGAAGAATAGATAAGAACATGAGCAATTGTTATTCTACTGCTGCGAGGGATCAGACCTGAGTGGGCCTTGGTTACTAAATTACAGTTAGTTCAGAAAAGCAGCACCAAGGCATTATGATACATTCCTCTTCCAACTAATAGTAGTTATAGTAGTTGGAAGGATGGCACTGGAATTTCACTTTGAGGTTTTAGTTATTCATCCTCTGGAATTATGTATATAAATTGCTCAACCACTCACTTGAACATTTTTAAGATGTTGATAATAGCATAAACCACCATAATTTCCATGCCTATATAGGAGCCTCCTGATTTTATAGCTTCTAAAATCTGCTGGTAGAGTTAATAAATATTATCTATATCCATAAATATTAACTTAGTACCTGTTCTTGTGCTAGATAAGATGGAGAGATCAGAAAGTGTTAAAAAGTGTGGTTGTTGATCAAAAAATAGTTAAGCTTAACAAGAAAGGTCTGAGACAAAACCTGAACAAAAGATTAAAACTGTGCTAAATTATGCTACTGACTGGATATCTACTTATTTAATGTGTAGTATATATTTAAAAAAGCAGTAAATGCCAGGGAAGTCTTGTAGATATTAACTTCAGAATGCTCACCCCATAAGATGCTGCATTGTGAAGAGGAATTAAACCACCTTTGTCTTGGGCATTAACATCTGCTCCATGCTCTAAAAGATATTCAGCTACTTCCAGGTTATTGTAGCCTGCTATTAAGAGTAAAAAAGGCAAACATGTCAGCTAAAGAAAAAAAAATACATATGTGTGCATCTATTCATATGTTATTAATTATCTTGTGAAAGACCAGGTAATTAAGATTTTAATTCTTTCTGCTTTAGAAGCTAATACTATTATTACATAATTGAAAATTTCAAAGTAAGAAATTATACAAAATTATGTCAATCATTTCGTCTTTTGATAATCAAAACTGTATTAGGTATCCAAATAAGGAAGAGATTTGGATGCACTTGTGATGCTTACCTGCCAGGTGCAGAGGAGTTGAATTTCTGCCCTGAGTGTCTCTACAGTTGATATTCTCTGGGGTACACAGCTTCTGTACTCTTGCCAGGCAGCCCTTCTTGGCAGCATCCAACAAGGCAGCATCCCCTCTCAGTAAGTCCTGAATATCTGTGTCTCCTTCTTTTACTAAATCGAGAGGTGTGTTTCCATCTCTGTTCTTTTTAGTTGGATCTGCTCCATGCTACAAAGAAGAAAAACCAAATGGGGTTTGTGTTTTCTGTAGTAGCTTTCTGTCAGTTGGAAGTTGGGTGGGCAGCATGTACATATTTATTTAACATATTCCACTATCATTCATCATGGGAGAAAAGATATCTGTTCTGTATGTGTTTTAAAAAAAGAGAAGCCACATCCTGCTTTTGTTCATTCCCTACTTAGCAATGTATTGGATCAGCTTCTAAGCACTACTTAACCCAAGGCTGCGAATCAATGGTAATGATGAAATAGGGGAGGGTGTTGAGTATCTTTTACTCATCACAAAATATACTTTTTTCTCAGATTCCTAGTTATCTTTTTGGAAAAGCTCTTGTCCGTTTAAGAACGTCCTGGATGTTAACTCTCACAAGATTTCAATTACATAAAGATATTCAGTGGGTATCATGAAAAAGAATAGAGAAAAAGAAGATTACATCAGTGGAAAAAGTACTTTATTCTAAATGCCATCAGTAAAGAAAAAGTTTGGTAACTTTTTAAATTTTACCACCTATTTTGAAGCTAAGCAAAAATGTGTTAAAAATAACCTAGATATAAAAAGTTTAACCACCCATACCTATAAAATAAAAGTCAAGAATTTTAATTTTAGAAACAACACAGACTGCTCTTGACCCACTATGGAAATTTGGAATAAATCAACTTAGAAACTAGATTAACAATGACATGGAAGTTATTTCTTACCAGCCAGTTGTAATAAAAATGATTATTAAATACAACGTTTTTCTGAAGAATCATAAGAACAATTCTGATATCAGAAAAATGGTGGGAAAATTTTAATAATTTCTAACCAGAACAATTTTTCCCTGTACCATTTTTTGATATTAATATTGTAAATATTAGATAAACAACACAAACTAAATCAACTCTTTTCAAAACCCACTTTGATGAAACGACTTTAATCAAATTCACTTAGACACTTCAAGGACTACTCAGAACTATAGACATATCATGATACTAAAACATTTCTCTGTGAAAGAGAAAATGGAAGCGGTTTCTATAGCACTTATTTAAAATTTTTTTTTTTTTAGTTGTCAATTGACCTTTATTTTATTTATTTATATGCAGTGCTGAGAATCAAACCCAGTGCCTCACACATGCTAGGCAAGCGCTTACTGCTGAGCCACAACCTCAGCCCCTACAGCACTTATTCTTAATAGAACAAAATTCTGATTGAAGTTTAATCATCAAAAACCAAATGTTTGTGTTTTTAGAACTTTTAAAACCACATACTTTTAAAAGGAGCTTGCAGATTTCATATTTTCCTTTAGCTGCTGCTTCATGTAGAGGGGTAAATTTCCATAAGTCCGCCACATTGACAGAAGCTCCATGCCTCACTAAAAGCTCAGCTACCTCATAGTGTCCATAGGAACAGGCATTATGAAGGGGCACCAAGCCGCTAAAACAAAGACACATACACATTACTTTAAAGGTCTAAAACAAATTTTTGAGTTAAAATGATTTTTATAATATAAATACTGCTCTTATGGCACTGACTATTCTGAATATTGGATCAAAAAGAAATAAATCCTTTTTTTGGTTTTTAAGATGAAGCATTTATTTATTTCTAAATAAGAATGGATCATTTTAAAAATGTTTCTTTTCACAGAAGGACTTTTCTGTTTCTTGGGCATGGATATACACATCACAGCAATCATTACCACTAAAATACATATAGAAATAGAGAATAAAACTCCATCAAAACTTTTAATTCAGATTTTCTCACTGGCAATGTAAAATTATATATTACAAAGTGATTTCCAGAATAATTAACAATCAGGTTTTATCATCTCAATTTTCTTCTTTTGGGTTTATGAAAATTGCATGCTTACCTGTAAAATATACAATGTAACCATTATTTACTTAAAAGTTCAATTCTACTTAGAAATTCTATCTTTTGTTTTTGTTTCGTATTTTTAAATTTGCACCTATTCTATAATGATTTCGACAGATAGATTTAAATATTAAGGTGCCAAAGAATGAAAACTCACATTCCAAGTGATTCAGAAAAGTATTCACTAAGAAAAATAATGATGCTAATTATAAATTTTAGTCAGAAGAGAGACTTTAGTAGCCTCAACTTATAAGCAAACTATTCTGGGATGACTAAGTTCTGATTAGAAAGCAAATGGCATTCTAAAAGCACAAAAAGATGCCCCATAAAAAAGAGTGCATCAAAAGGGTAAGTTTATATTGCACTTCAGACAGAACAAAAACAAGATATCAAGTGTCTTTTTATTTAGAGATCAGTGCCTTTTAAAAAAGTGTTTTGTGATGAAATATGCTGGGTGCTAAAATAAGCAATAGTAACAAAAATTTGTTCCTCTCCAATGCAGCATAATATTTTGAAACAGTCAGTGACGTTGCTGTTGAATATTTATGTTTGATGTGTCCCTTTAAAAAGATAAACACATTATAATGATTAACTGAAGCCTAAATCATGTAGTTTAATTCTACAGCACTCTGCTGTGTAACTGCACAGGAGGTGCTGGCTTATTTTGAGATTATGAAATTAACACACAATATGAAAATTCATTTCAGTCATATTCTCCTCTCACGTTTCTAATTTACTTCTATGGCTGCTTTAAGCTTTTTCCAGGAAAAGTTAAATAATTTATCAAACTAATAATAAAAATAAATAATATTTTAAAATTAATAAAAATAAAATTGTTTCTTTAAATACTAATGACTCTGGGATGGATGGTTAAAGAAAGAGATTATACATTTTTAATACCAAAAAATAACAGATAAATAGCATATCACAAACTATATGAAAACATTCATAAAATGTAATAAAATACTAAATATAGGCATTAAGAAGAAGAAAGAAACTATTAAATACTGATAAGGAAAGATATTCAAGATACACCACCGGGTTAAAAAAAATTACACTTCAAAGTAGACTATAGAATGACATCATCATCTGTGTTAAAAACCACTGTTTTTCACATAGCTGAAAAATTACATATTAAAAATATTAATGCTCGTATTTCTAGGGGATAAGCTAATGGAATTTTTACTTTCTATACTGTACATTTCTGTTTTAACTTACAATTTAAGCAACAAAAATGTATATTATTTTGAGACAGGGACTAGCTAAAATGCAGAGGCTAGCCTCCTGCATGTAATTCTCTTGCCACAATCTCCTAAGTAGCTGGGATTACAACTGTGCACTACCAGAACCAGCCTTTTTTTTTTTTTTTTCCTTTTTCAAACCCAGGGGTCCTTTACCACTTAGAGATCATATGAAAAATGATTAGCCCTTTAATTAATTAATTAATTTTTAAAATTTTGAGACAGCATCTCACTAAATTGCAGAGATTGGCTTTGAACTTGGGATCCTCCTGCTTCAGCCTCCTGAGCAGCTGGGATTACAGGTGTGCACCACCACATCTGGCTTCATATGAGTGTTTTTCAATGGAGATAAAGCTAAGACTTCATATTTTTTTATTTTTATGAAGTATGAAGAGAATAAATCCCAAATAGCTAAATTTTAACACATACCCTTTGTCTTTGGCATGGACATCGGCACCATGGTGTAGAAGGTATTCCACAACAGACACACGATTATAGCCTGCTGCAAAGTGTAAAGGTGTAGAATGGCGGCCTTCTAGATCTCTGCAATTCACATTTTGAGGGCTGCAAAGTTGCTTTAATAGTGCGTACATAGAGATAAACACAAAAAGGTCATTAACATTTATTCATAGATTTTGCTGTAATACATTGTAACATCTTGGATATGCTGTGATTTTATAATGAATATTTATTTCCAAAGATTAAATAATACAAATGACATTAAAACTGGCATTATGTTTTGCTTTATAGTGACTATGAATACTTCTAACTATGTACAGAGTAAATCAATCACTGTTAACATTCCTAGTCCAAATCCTAATCAATAAAACTCAAAATAAAGTAGGCATCTCTAAGTATAAGAAGTCTTCCCTTTTCATTTTTGTATGTCTTTCTTCCCCACAACTGCTTGTCTTAACATATCTGCTTCTAGTAGAATGCTCTTAGCCATTCTCTGTTCAACTAAGAACTCTGGGTGACTGCAGATTCAAAGTTCCTGTCCCCTCTAACATTGATCAAGTAAGCAAAAGCTTACTGGAAATAATATTTTTCTGTTTGGGTCACTCACTTGGCCCTGATCCACTATAGCAAAGACATGCAGTCAACAATGGTTTCTTGAGTTAGGGGACAATGTTTAACGCTACAAGTCAAACTGTAGTTTGGCCTGAACCTCCAAATCTCCTATCTCCTTTGAATGTCATTTCAGCACAATATAAATTATAGGCTCCATTATATTGGTTTCAAAGAGTAAGATGCAAAGAAAGAACAAAAGGCTATATCACCAGTGGTGATAGAAATCTATTTAAAAAAAATTATTTGTTCTTTTTAGTTATACATGACAGTAGAATGTATTTTGACATATTATACAGTCATAATTTGGATCTCGTTCTTGTGGTTGTACATGATGTGGAGTTTCACTGGTTGTGTATTCATATATGAATGTAAGAAAGTTGTGTCTGATTCATTCTACCATCTTTCCTATTCTCCTGTAATAATATTTCAATAATTTACAGCTTAAAAGAACACCAGATTCTTTCAGTGAGAGAACTGTCTGTAAAGCTTGCTTCCACTCCTGCCACTGCAACAAGCTATTAGTACATACAAACTAAGAACCTGAAAGATCTCTTTTTAGTGATATTGAGTAGGGATGCTATGGTTTGAATGTGTCCCTCCAAAATTTGTGTTGAAACTTAATCTTCAACACAACAGTATCGAGAGGTGAGGGATTAGGCCATGGGTACTCCTCTCTCATGACTGGGATTAAGACTTTTTTATAAAAGAGGTTACACACAGTGCTGTCTCCTTTTTCCCCTTCTGCCATGTGAGGATACAGCATTTTGTTCCCTCCAAAGAATATGGCAACAAGGTGACACGTTGAAAGCAAAACACTGGCCCCATCCAGACACTAAACCTGATCATGCCTGGATCTTAGACTTCCCTGCCTCTAGATCTAAGAGAAATACATTACCATTGCTCATAAATTACCTAGTCTATGATATTTCATTATAGAAGCACAAATGGACTAAACAAAGAAACATTCACAAAGGTAGGACAAAAACAAGGGCTTTCAGGTGGTACAATTTTTAGGAAGAAGTCTAGCTAGTGAAAGAGAGCTCATAAGCTCATCAACTCTAAATGGGAATTAAAATCTAAAGTCCTGGGGCTGGGAATGTGGCTCAAGCGGTAGCGCGCTCGCCTGGCATGCGTGCGGCCCGGGTTTGATCCTCAGCACCACATACAAACAAAGATGTTGTGTCCGCCAATAACTAAAAAAAAAATAAATAAATATGAAAATTCTCTCTCTCTCCTCTCTCTTTAAAAAAAAAAAAATCTAAAGTCCTGTTTAAAAAACAATTTGATCTGGTCAGGTCATATATCTTGTCTTTAGCCACATTAATAGATGAATAACAAAACCAATAAACAAAACCAAGTGAAAATGAATAAATTAATATATAAACTAAACAGAAAAGCTGTAACGATGGGTAGTAAGCACGTTCTATGGAGTCTTTTTAAAAAAATATTTATCTTTTAGTTGTAGTTGGACACAATAGCTATATTCTATTTATTTATTTTTTTATGTGGTGCTGAGGATCGAATCCAGGGCCTCGCATGTGCTAGGCGAGTGCTCTACTGCTGAGCTGAAACCCCAGCTCTCTATGGAGTCTTATACAACTGAAACTGCTTTCTGATATTGCTGCTCCCCAACCCCCACCACCATTTTAACATTCTAAATGCTTATTATTACTTTTACAGAAAATACTGAAAAGTAGGAATGAGGCAGGTAATGAAACACACACACACATAAATGCCCATCCTGCTTATTAAATACTTGCTTTTTGAATATTTAAGTTCCTTTTCTCCATTCCATTTCATTTATTTTTGAATGCCAAAGCAATTCAAAAATTCAACTACTTTACTCAGCAAACAGCCTTTTCTCCTAATACTTCTAATACTTCCTAAAGCCTCTTGGGAAAGCAATTTACCAGACCTAACACTCATTTAATTTGTGCTTTGTTTCCTTTTGACATTTGCACTCCACTGATAAAATTAACTTTGGCCTTCACTGTGAATGTGTTGTTGAGACAATTTGAAAGTTATAGTATATATTTGCTTGTTACATACAAAACACATGAAATTAACATGGAAACAAAAACAAAGCCATAATTCTTGTTTTGCTAACTTTATCCCTAAATGAATAATCACAGATGGCAATCAGGTCTTCTTTATTAAAGAAAAACATATTCAATATTAGAATTTCATATTTGACAAAGTTTAGTCTATAATCTTTTTTCTATAATACAAATAAAGAGTGATAAAATTTTGAAAACTCTTCTTGTGCATATAAACAATGCCATAAGAATGCCTTCTTAAAACAAATATGAGAGTCTTTGGAAAAATATTGAGAAACATAATTTTAAACATTATCCTACTAATGCCTTCATTTAAACTGGTTTACCTATTTGTGAATATGATCTAAAATAATAGCACTTTAATTAATATAAGTGAAAATGAACAGCTTTCATGCAACATGAAGAAAAATGATTAAAAAGTATGCTTATCTTTTCTTCTGCTGCTACATGGTACTTGCTGGGAAATCCTTGGTAGGTTTGTTTTGTTTCCCATCAAACAAAAAGTTAAAGACTTCTCCTATCTATGAATATATTCTAACTATCAATGTTTTTAATTGCTCAGATTTGAGTAATTTTACTAAGAAGCTTAAAAATGAACTGGATAGCAAAGTTCAACAGTGCTGCCCCAAACATTAAAGGCACTTACTTACCTTCACAGTTTCCAAGTCACCAGCCTTTGATGCCTCTAAGAGCCGATAATCAACATCAGAAGTGCGAATAGGTGTACTCTCTAAATAAAAGAAAGGTTACTATTGATCTTGGGGAATTAAAGACCAGTTAATGAGGGGAAACAATTTGATAAACAGAAAGAGATTAGGGGGTTGGAAATTTCTAAGATGTAATAAAAGTTTTTTTCCCCAATTTTTCAGATAAGAAATAAATGCTTTCTTACTTCAATCTAGGTATCACCCCAAGCCAAATTTAAATAACTTCTAATGTCCCCCCTCCCCTCCCCTCCCATCTTCCCTCTCTACCTCCTCTGCTGTTGTTCAATTCTCTCCCCCTTTTTCCCCCTCCCCCTTGCCCCTCATAACCTCTTATAATTTTGTGTATCATTGAAGGTCTCCTACAATTTCCATATGCTTTCCCTTCTCTCTCCCTTTCTCTCCCCCCAGTCACTAATATGCCATTATGCAATAATGTGAGTATGTAACAGAAGTGATTCTGCAATCTTTATTTGGGGTAAAAATGGGAGTTCAAAACCCAATTGAATCTAATGTATGAAAGATGATATATCATGAGCTCTGTAATGTTTTGAATAATCAATAAAAAAAAGAATAAAAAAAATAAATAACTTCTAATGCACACAAATAATTTTCTATCCCTACTATCCTATCCTATCCCTCCAATTTTCTGGCCAAAGATTTAACAAAAGGGAGTGAAGTGAGAAAGCCTAGGACAAGAGATCAAAAATACATCTTTATGATACATTGGTTTTACAAAGTGTTGCAGCAAAACTTTGTCCTGGATTTGTTATGTAAACCTAGGGAAGCCATTTGACTTTTACTACTTAGTTTAATTTTTCTTTTTAGTTTTAATGTCTTCAATATAAAACAGAAGCATTACATAGGAAATTGGAATGATCTTATGCCGCAGTCTGGCTGGGCAAAATAACCGAGAGGTGACAACCAACTTGAAGGTTGAAGCAGGAACTGCTTTATTTCGGAACAACAGCAGTATATATACACCTAACTGATTACACACAGCTTGACTCAATTAGCATCATCCAATTACAGCAATCAACCAATAAGGAATCCCTACCATCTTAATGGCTCAGTGGCGTTGCCTCACAAACCACTCCTCCTGGCAAACTGCCAGGCGCCATCTTGACTTGATTTGTGGTCCCCAACAATCTTATAAAGTATCATCAGTGAATAAAAAAGTCCTACTATGTACATTTGTTTAATTCACATTTATTGAATGGTTTCAAGGATATGCAATTAAAAATGTCTGTATACTTGGAAGGTATGATACCAATGCTAAAAAGAATATCATTAAGCTTGACTGCTAAGTCTAAAGACTGACAAATGATGTATTTTGATTAATTCAATATAAACAAACTACAAATCCATTTCACATTGACCCAAACAAAATAGGCTTTTAAAGCAAACAATTTATAATTTATCATCCAAAATATGTTTATGGGCATTAAATATGGCTTTCATAATGCACACGTACACATTAACACAAAAGCACTAAGCTCCAGGAGACTAGGATTTTAGACAGGGCTCTAATGTATAACTTTGAACAAATCACAGAGTAGTTTAATTTTTGCACTTAAAAAGTGAGAGTTGGCTTCCCTCAGAGTCGATTTCAGATTTAAGATTGTATCATCTTATGATCAGAGACACCTTTTTGAGTCCACTTTCCAAGTGGGCAGATCAAGTGATGCCATGAAAAGATTTCTGATTTCAGAAGAAATACTTTAGTTCTTCTAAAGTGCTTTGGTTCAGGAGACAGACTTTTATAGAATAAGTTATGAAAATTCTTCAATGGAAGATAAACTATTTGATCATATTTATAATGCTTAGTAGATAAAGTATTAAGATTAAAGAGTGGAAAGAAAAGTGTGCTTCATATAATAAAATACATTTTGAATTGTTCTTCTTTTTAACTAACATTTGTCAGTGTGTGGAACTGACAAACAATCTTCTTTTCACATAGAGAACAATTCAAAAAGCAATTGCTGAGTTGATTTCCTTGCTATTTTAATGCTGCAGTCAATGTGTATGTCGAACTTCAACTCTCCTTTGGCTGGTCTTATTCTGTTCTTGTCTGTCTCATCTTCTTTCATTCTCTGTGTGGGTATTACTATATTTATAGGTAAGAATGCCGCTGTGTGTATAGAATGTCTTTATGACAGTGATTGACAGATGATAAAACTCACTAAAACATCCTTTAGATATCTGTAGGTAATATTTTTAGCTTATTATTTGAACAAACAAAAGAGGGATGATTTGTTTATGTACACAGAATTAGAACTTGGGATATTTTTAGGTTTTATAATTTGAGAGATACTATTAATATGGCTGAATTCTAAGAACAATTTGATATTCACACATGTACCACGATGGAGACTGACTAGTAAAGGTTGTAATTTTCCCATCAAACAAAATGTTTTATACACATATATAAAGGCTTCTGAGAACTGTGAGAAAGGTAACTTAGTCTTGGTCAAAGAACAGAAAGTAAAGAAGATAAAGATACTGATTAATTACTATACTAACTGTAGATCTCTGCATCTGTTAAAAATCTTCTATTGGCTTAGAACAGCCTCATTTTTAGAAACAGTGTGAACGAAGTATTAACTGGAAGGAACTTTGTATAAAGTTACGTACAATTAAAAGAAGTGATATAAAAATAAAAATAGAAATCAGGCAAAAGAGGAGTAGCTTACATAGTAAGTACTGTATTAGTTAAGTCCTTTGTAAGTACACTGGCTTCTGTATTAAATATATTACCTATAGTCAGAGACTGGAGATGGGCTTCTACTTTTCTCCTAGTCATTCTCACCAGAATTTTTAAATCTTCCAGAGGCTAGAAGCCATTTTGCTATTTTAATATAATCTCTTATTGCCTGGTTCTTTATTTAGTATTAGATCACTGAACTAGCAACAAGTTTTAGTGGCTTATTTCAATATACCACTGAAAATGTGAACTTCAAGGTTTAAATTTAGTTACCATAAGTCCCTAAATCCTTACCTGTGGAAATAATTAGAGGACAGTAATGGTTATTCCACACTGGGATAAAAAAAGTCAGAATAACTCAGAATAAAATAAAGCTTAAATGTACTGTCCAGAAGACTGTCTTTGTAAGTAATGTTTTTTTTTTAAATGTTTTTAGTTGCAGATGGACACTAATACATTTTATTTATTTATTTTTATTTGGTGCTGAGGATTGAACTCATTGCCTCACAAGCGCTCTACTACTGATCACTGAGCTACAAACTCAGCCCCAATATAATATTTTTTATCTGCCCTATCTAACATGGTTGCCACTAGACATGTGTAACTTTTACCTGAAATGTGGCCAGTGGTGACTCATGAATTTTCAATTTTACTTATTTTTTTTAAATTAATTTTGGTGGTACTAAGGACTGAACCCAAGGTCTTCTGCATGCAAGGGTAGTGCTCTCCCACTGAGCTAAAGCCCAGCCCTAATTTAAATGAAGTTATAGGTAGCTATAGGCAAACTATAGGGACAGAGCTGGTCTGGAGAAAACAGCCAAATCTTCTGAAATGAACTTTTAAAGTGCTAATTCATAGAAAACTGCCTATTTTGTTTTCTTTACTCTGACATTAATTTGGACACTGTCCAAATTTACAGTGAAAGCTTTATTCATGTAAACTGGCAACTACAAAGTTAAAATCTAAAGGTATAGGTTTTTAAAATAGATCTCAACTCTGGTATTAGCAAGCATATTAAAATGAACCTTTAAAACATTATCCACAACATAACCTCAACAACTTAATATATATCTTATATGACTAATACATTCTTTCAGGAGTCATTGTAAATATAACCTGGAATTGGATTAATAAATGTAAGCAAAATTAAAAATTTCAGTTGGTGCATGGTTCAGTCTATTAACACATAAATAAATAACTGGTATAAATATTATTTTAAGGGGCTGGGGATGTGGCTCAATTGGTAGCGTGCTCGCCTGGCATGCGTGCAGCCCGGGTTTGATCCTCAGCACCACATACAAAAACAAAGATGTTGTGTCCGTCGAAAACTAATAAAATAAAATTCTCTCTCTCTCTTAAAAAAAAATTAGTTTAAAAAATTATCTTCTTCCAAACACAAAACAATACCCATTTAAAAAAAAAAAAAACCCTCTTAAACGGCACTATTTCACTGCATACTCTAATATTGGTATTATCTTTTTAGAGCAATAAAGATTACAAAAATTCAGTGAAAAAGTTCTGCCATGTCCAAAATTAACCATCTAGTGACTTATATGTCTAATCTTACAAATCAATTTTAAAGCACAATTATCAAAATTGTAAAACATCTCATCTATGATTTAGTGTTTAATGTTATCATTCACAAGAAGGCATTTATTCTAACTGCATTTATTGAGGAGACATTTAATATTTTTGCTTTGCTTTTGTGATACAGGGGACGGAACCTAGGGCCTTGCACATGCTAGGCAAACACTCTACTACAGAGCTATATTTAAAAACATTATATAATCAAATCTGCTTGATTTATTCAATTCTTTCTTCCCCATTTTGTTGACTGTCTCTACAAACTATTTACAGTATTAGGAATTTTAATGCAATAGTTGTCAGCTTGCCTGACATAAGGTTAAAACTTATAGGAATTAACTGAAAATTCAGTGCTAAATGATTCTCATAAAAAGTGTAGGGAAAAAATTTAGAATATTTTAATAAAAATCACGATTTTTATACAATTACTGGAACTTGTACAGAAGGCAGAAATAAGTCCTAGTTAAGAGTGACATCTTTCTTAAGCAAATAATTCAGTGATCTGTGGAAACAGGAAATAAGTCTTGGTCAAATAGTTCAAGCTTGAAATCCAATAATGGAGAATTTTATTCCTTCAGTGAGATCATTTTGATGGTGAAGATGTCTTAGATTGGTATTTTTTCATTATCTAAAGATAATCATCTAAGACTGAAATAGAATGGTTGTCATGAGGAAAGAAAATCTGAATCAATAGTTTTCAAAGTGTTAAACAATTATTTCATGAGGCTATTTAGCTCTGAGTTAGAACACATCCACCATGATCTCCATCTCTCTGCCTTGGAAGGTTGTGTATCTCAGGATGTAGCAGTGATTCTCTACTGGGTTGTACTTCTTGGGGGCCCATTAAAAATTTGTAGGGGCAATTTTTGTTTTCTACTATAGTCGTGACCAAATTATTACACAATAATTTTAAATTATTTAATTGTAATTGTAATTTTCCTCCTTACAGTAATGGTATTTTATATAGATTTTAGGGAAGATATTTGTAGAGATATGTGTGTATATTATCTTTGAATTTCATTTCTGGAAAGTAAAGAGGATGTCATAAAATATTCACTAAAAAGGGGACATTGTGCCTCACAAAGTTTAAGAGCTATTGGACTACAGGTAAAAAAGAGTAACCAGGACTTCTGCCTGCTAGTCTGTAGTGTTTTCCATTTTACTCTTCTAGCTTATGTGATTCTATAAGATATATAAACCACAAAGTTAAGGATTCGAAGGAGGGGTCAATTATACTAACTTTCTTTTGTATTTAGTTCACAATTTTTCAGTATGCTAAAATTTTTTCTGTGCTATTTCCTTTAATGTGGGGACTTAAGAAGCTAGTGCCTGCTTCTGTATCGATTTTATGTTTGATCTCCCTCAATAAACTAAATAATTAAACTATCTCACTGTAGTAAGCATTTACTGTGATTTTTAGCAAGATTTTATAATATATTTAAATTGAGGGAAAGGATAATTTCATAATAGTGTAATTGAAGCTAAAAGTGATAGAAAGTAGATCAGAATATTACACATGAGAATAATTAATTAAAGGTCATTATCACAAGAATGAATTTTCTCTATTTGATAGATTTAGAACTACCATAATTCCATACTGTTTATATAAATTTTAAGTCATCTTCGATCTTATCACCCATGAGTCAAGGTTTTAATCTTAAATTGAAAAAAATTTAAAAGTATGTTTGCATCCTTCTCATGATATCTACCTCATCCTACGAAGACTGAGAGACAGGAAATGTCACAGAGTAAACTACATGTTGGGAAAGGCATGGGGGAAAAAATTCAGGCCAAGAAAATGTTCTAAGGAGATACTTTTTAAAACATTTGGTATAAAGTTTGAGCAGGACACGGTTTATTTTAACTCACCACTCAGAATCTGCTGCACTGCTTCATTTCCCATTTGTGCCGCTGTAAAGCCTTGTAAGGAGATGATGGAGGGATCAGAACCATAACTCAGCAGGAGGCGGCAGGTTTGTAGGTGACCAGCTAGGGCAGCTCTATGCAAAGCAGTCTGACCCAGGGTATCCAGTGCATTCATCTGAAAAATCATTGGGTGAGCACATGAAATTGAACATCTTTTTATACATTAGCAAGTAAATTCTATCAACTATGAAAAAAAGGTTTTTTTGAAAAAAGTCATGGATATTAACATCTGCTCACTGGTTCTAAAGAAATATCATCTTCTGACAACACAGACTTCCCTTCTTTCCCTGAATGACCATTTTCCTGTCTACTTTCAACTTTCTCTTTCTACCAATCTCCTTGACATTCAGAGTGTAAGAGAGGGCCTCTTGTCTGTGTTCACTCTTGTCACATGAAAGACACTCAAATACTTTTGAATTAATGGGTTTTACTACACTTATTCCCAGAATATAAAGACAATAAAATACGTAAGCAAAGATTATCAAAATATTTGATTATATATTTCTTTTCTAATTTTAGAAAATGCCTATTTTACAGGTTGAGTATCTCTAATTTGAAATCTTGAGACCAGAAGTGTCTTGGATTTAAAATTCTTTCATGTTCTGAAATCGTTGCTATAATGAGTTACACTGGAGATGAGAGTCAATTCTAAACACAAAATTAATTTATATTTTATATGTACCTTACATATAAAGTCTGAAGGTCATTATCAGGTTAGAAATGTTGTGTAATTAAATTACAAATATATTTAAATGATACGAGGATTCAAATGTTCCCTTTGAAACCCTTAAAGAATTTATATAGGGAAACTCAGCTAGTTTTAAGACTAAGAAAATGTTAATTTTCTGAGTCATTTTCATAATTTGGTCAAACCTATCTTGATTCTAACTTGTATTCCATGATGTCCCAATAAACATCCTCTACCCAAATAAGACCAAAGTCCACATTCATTGTACATGCACTGCTGTTCTTAGAGGATTTCTTCTTTCTGCCTTTCTGAATGAGATTCATTGCCAGTCTCCCCTGCTCTAAGAAGTCTTCTTGATTACTTGAAACCTCAATGATTACTCCTATTATGAATACTTATGACAATTTAGCACTTAACTTTTAAATTATAACATCAGGGTACATTTTACTTATCAAACTAAAGTTATTGAGAAGGTGGACTGTATTATGTAAGATTTCTAAGTCCGTTAGAAAGTTCTTGATAAGAGAAAATAGTGAATTCTCAAAAATATGCTGGTTGTTCAAAGACATTTGTACCCCCATATAGAAGGTTAGAAAAATAAAATATTAAGACAATTGGTTTTCCTATTTCCAGTCTTTCATTATTACCAGTAAAACTCACACTTATTCAGAAAAGGGTTCATTTAAATTCTTAATGTTCTTTCAAGAAACTCACCATGAAATACGAACATGTCTAATTAAAACAAAAAAAAAATTTAAAAAAAATACGAACATGTCTAATTCTATCACATTTGCTGACAGAAAAATGACTATGTATACAAAAACAACATTAAAAACACAACTGTCCCTGACACTGTTAGGGTGGCTGTCACCAAAAAGATAAGTGATAAGTGTTGGCAAGGATGTGGAGAAAAGAGAACCCTTACATATACATTGCTGTGGGACTGTAAATCAGTACAGTCATTGTGGAAAATAGTATTGAAGTTCCTTAAAAAATTAGAAACATAACTACTGTCTGATCCTTCAATCCTACTCCTAGGTATACATTGAAAGAAAATGAAATCAGGATCTCAAAGAAATATCTGTATCTCCATGTTCATTCCAGAATTATTCACAATAGCCAAGCTGTGGAAACAACCTAATTGTTTGTTGAGAGATGAATACATAAAGAAAATTTGAAGTATATTTAAAAAACCACAACTGCCAAACTAAAATTTTTCTATGATATGAATATTTCTTTTGTTACTTCTTCATCATAGGAGAAAAACCATAAAACTGCAAACGATCTAGTCTAATACTTTCCTCAAAATTAGGTAAGAGAAACACTAAATTATTCAATTCCAGTAACAAAAACTTGAAATCCAGCTTGTTAAGTCATAGGAATATCGCTTGAGAGTTATTCCTCTAAAATAAAGCTTTTAAGAAAGCAGAGATCTCAAATGACTCTTTCAGATAAAGTTGAATCCTTCAGTACACCATTTGAAAACATTCCCGATTTATTCCTATGCCACTTCTTTTCTATCACTGTTTCATCAAAATCTGATAGACCTGATATATTCCAACTTTATTAGACTACACTGGATCCCCATTTTATGATGGTGCTCATTTCCTGTAATCATTGCTAAAATTTGCCTTTGATCAGAATGATCCTCAAAAATACCTTGGCAATGTAGATTCTCTATAAATCCAATACCAGCCAGTTTTACCTCCAGTGTCTGAGAAGATTAACTGCAGAGGAGATGAACTACATATAGTATCTTTAAACACTAAAAACACACTTTATGTAAGGAAAATCTCTCTTTATATATATGTATTACAGAGATGAGTACGTGCAATATGGAAATCAGCATTCATGTCCCATCTTTCACACAGTATGGAGAGTTTCATGTCTTCTCAATGAATTATAATAATAAACCTACCATAACAGTGTACAAATGGTTATTACAATTAATTTACAGAAGAAACCCTTTAGATTTAGCTAGAAAATTCCATTTGAGAACAAGAGAAAGAAGATGTTAGATTAGAGGAAGGGTTCACTCTCCAGCTGTTCCACAGCTTGAGATTCAAGCAGCAAGAGTACTGTTTCTCAGCAAGGTAGGTGACTGAGGGAATTCACTTAAATTCAGCACTAGACAATAAAATAATCAGAAACTCAGAACCTTGGCATATAGAACAAGAAAGAATACATTAGAGACACACCAGCATGAGCACCACCAGCACACTGCAGAGGGGAGAGGTAACACAGGCAGAAAGAGAAAAGAACTGTGACTAAATTTGGCATGGGAGAACTTGTGGGACAGAGAGGGAGACATCTTAACAGACTAGTAGAGCAAGCTGAGAAGCAAAAGTGATCAGAATCTTTTGCTGATGAGTGGAGTGGTTGTGAGAAACATTTGCAAGTGGTTACACAGCAGTTTGCCACTTGCCACCCATTCTGCCATGAGGTCCAGAGTGAGCCTGGACCAGCACAACTGAAAACAGGCACAGAGGATTATGCCCAGGGCAATCCAGGCCAGAGATACTGAGGATGGAGAGGCTCCAATTTCCTTTGTTGCTGGCAGCATGGGCAAGCAGCTAGGAAGAGGCCAGAAACCAGTCAGACAGGTGCTCTGATCCTGGGAAATCTATACACACAGCAGTGGAATAAGTGAGAACTGTGGAAAGGTAGATCCACTATAAAAGTGAAATTTTCCAAAGGGCCCTGAGACCCATAGGTCCAACAGAGATCAGCATCTGTCCAGCAAGAGGGGGTGTGTAATTAACCTCAAATATCTCCCTGAAAGGTCAAAAGGACAGTCAGGAGTAAATCCAAGCCCCTGGTTTAGAATTCTGCATCAGCTCCATTTGGAGAGTACATTCTGTAAGACAGGAAGCTGAGAACTACTACAGCCAGCTTTGGGTCCAGGCCACACCACCTAGCAGCTTGGGGAAAAACATAAAGAGGTCGAATTTAACAACCCCCAGTCCTTGATCTGAGGGGTTCAGAGCACAAAAATATAAAATACAAAGAATGGCTTAAGAGCATCCATCCTTTCCAACAGTTTTGACCACTCCAGAAGAAACAAGCCCTTCCATTTATCATTAAAAATATTTTCCTCCAATTTTTACTTTTATTTCTTCTATTCTGTATTTATGTATATAAATGTTTTCACTATGCTGAGAATTTAAGATATATACATGTAATTTTTCTTTAATTTTAATTATTTTTAAAAAATTCACCTGTTTGCTATTTAGCCTTGTTTTGATTCTGGAGAGGTAAAATTTTATGTGGGTTTATTTTGGTTTGATTTGTTTGTTCTTATCTTTGTTTTTTGTTCTTATTATTCCTTCTTCACTTTCCTTCCCATTAATAGGCAAAACCTCTTATTCCCTCTTCCTCTCTTATTTTATTACTTTCAGTATTTTTTATTCCTCCTTCTTTATAACCATCACCTACTACACTTCTTCTGTTTTCCCTTTGTTCACTTTTTAAATACATCACACTTTCTCTTGCCTTTCTACCATATTATTTCTTCATTTAAAGAACTATAATTTTATTATCTGTTATAACTATTTAGTTTCTATAATTTCTATCCCCCACCATTAATGTTGTTGTGGTTATTAATATGGTGTATGACACATTTGACACTTGTTGTTTAATGTTATTAGATCTAGTACAATTGTCTATTGTTGGTGCTGATGTTAAATGCTGACCCCATCATCTCTCTTTATGTGACAATTAGATTTGTAGACATTAGAGTAGACACCAGACATTTAAAGCTACATTACTGGTTGATTGTATTGCTATTACATGTTCCCCCTTCCTTTATGAGGTGCTGGGAGCCATTGGAATACTACAAGATCACTGGGTTCAGATCCTGCTGCTAAGCTACACCCACAACTCAGCCAAGTGACAGTGAACCTAACTCCATGCATGAACTAGTCACACTTGAGCTCAACAATATTTCAATACATAGGAGAGATATCTCACAATCATGCATATCCATAAGACAAAAATTTAAAAAAACTATAATAGGAGAAAGATCAGTAGAGTAGATGGAAGGAAATGGGAGAAAGAGGAGGGGAGAAAGGAAGTACTGAAGACTGAATTAGAAAAAATTATATTCCATGCTTTTATGTCAAATGAATACTAATGTTATTTATAACTAAAAAGAACAAGAATAAATACACAAAAACAAGGATCTAAATAAAACCTGGCTGAGAGGAAAGAAGAGGGAAGGCAAAAGGATAGTACACGAAAGGAGACTGAGCAACTTATGTTCTGTGCATGTATGAATCCCACTACTATGTATAATTATGATTGACCAGTAAAAAAAATTAAAAAAGAGACAAAGCCCCAAACAAATGACCGGCTCCTTCCAAGAAGGATCAGCTACTGGGTGACCCCAGATCTCGCTCCTGTATATCTACTCACACAGCAAAAACAGAAGTCCCAAGAGGACTTGGGGAACTCATAGTATGGTAGCAACTCTCCAAGACTGAATTAAATCAGTAGTTCTATAGCAGTAGAGTAAGTGGCACTGGAGGTTGAAATTAACACTGAGCCTATGTGGTAAAGCTAAAAGACACTAAAATACAGGATTACTACAAACCATACCAAAGGATACATGTAGATACACACCAAAAAGATACTGCATAAAAAAGAAATGATATTAATAGCCACACAAGTGGCTCTAAAAACATGAGGAAACAGGCAAACAAGTCTTCCCCCTGAATTTAAAATCCACCACCAAAGGAATCCAGATATGGAAGTGAATAAAATTCCAGAGAAAAACTATTTTAAAAAAACCTGATTGTTAAAATAGTCAATAAGCTAAAACAAGGTCTAAGGAACAAAAAGATCAAATATAGGAAGTGAACAACTATTAATAAAGAAATACACACTGAAAAGAAACTAATTAGAACTCCTGGAAATGAAATAACACAATAAATCAAATAAAAAATTCACTTGAAAATATCACTACATAAAAAATAGAACTTTAGGCCTCGGAGACAGAACTTCAGGCCCTCAAGAGAGGGTATATGAATGTGCATACTAAGCACTCAATAAAGAAAAAAACAATAAAAATAGTAATAACAGACAATAATTAGAATATACAAGAACTCTGGGACAATATCAAGAGACCAAATTTAAGAGCCAACAGGATAGAAGAGAGGAAGGAGATACAAGCTAATGGCATTATGAACCTTTTCAGTAAATAGTAGAAAAAGTTCCAAACCTTAGAAATGAGATGGACATCTACATACAGAATCCTAAATAGACAAGATCAAAAAGAAACCTCTTCAAGACACACTGTAATCAAAGTGACTAACAGAAAATAAGGAAAGAATAACAAAAGCTGCAAGAGAAAAATGTCATGTTACATTTACAAATAAACCAGTAAGGCTCACTCCTGACTTCTCAACTCACATGCTAAAATCAAAGAGGGCTTGGAATGAGATATTCTGAGTTCTGAAAGAAAACAATTGCCAATCAAGACTGCTATATCCAGCAAAGCTATTTTTCAGAATTCAGGAAGAAATAAAATCTTAAGGAGAAATTAAAAGAATTCATGACCATTAAGCCAGCACTACAAAAAATACTTCAGATATACACAGAATACTCAAAAAAAAACAAAAAACAAAAAACAAAAAAACAAAAACCTGCTATGGCTCCAAATGGATGAAGATCTCCAGAAGAAGAATCACCTAAATGAAAATTAAGAAGGAACTGAAAATAGCAAACAAACCAAAATGGCAGGAAATAATAACAGTTGTCTATAACAACAATGGATGTAAAAGCCCTAACCTCTCCAAATAAAAGAAATCGGCAGAATGGATTTAAAAACAAGAACCTACTATATGTGGTTTGCAAGAGAATCATCTCCTAGGTAAAGACACATATACAGGCTAAAAGTAAAAGGACAGAAAAAACATTCCATGCAAATGAAGTCTGAAAACAAACAGTAGTAGCTATTCTCATATCTGACATAAAATATCAAAAAAATTAATCAGGATAAAGAAAGTCACTACATATTGGTAAAGGAAATAATGTGACAAGAAAATATAATGATAATACTTATGTCCCAAAGGTAGATGCAATTAATTGCATTTCAAAAATACTTCTAGTGAGTGCAGTAGTACACACACCTATAATCCCAAGCAACATGGAAGGCTCAGTATCACGAGTTTGAGTCTAGCCTCAGAAACGTAGCAAGGCCCTATGCTACTTAGGGAGATCCTGTCTCAAAATAAAAAATAAAATGTGTTGGTGATGTAGCTCAGTGGTAAAGTGACCCTGGGTTCCCCGGGGGGGGGGGGGGGGGAAGGACAAAACAGAAAATTTCTAGACATTTAATCCCCAATAGGCCCAAATACAATAGATAATACTGAGCAATTTTAACATATTTCTTTCACCAAAAGACAGATCATCCAAACACCTGACATAAATAAATAAAATCAAAGATACTTCTGACATAAATAATACTATAAATTAAAGGGACCTAGCATACATCTACAGAATATTTCACCCCAAAACACCTTAAATCACTTTCTTTTCAGTAGCTCATGGTATCTTTTCCCAAACAGGTCATATTGTAGGTCACAATGTAAATCTTAGCAAAAACAAAAAAATTAATAAAATCTTATCAGAACATAACAGAATGAAATTAGAAATCAACAGAAGAAAAAATACAGAAACCACATAAACACATGGAATTGAACAATATACTTAAATGAGGAATGGATCATAGAAGAAATGAAAGCAGAAATCAAGAATTTGATTCTTAAAAACAAATGAGAACAGAGGTACAACTTATCAAATTCTCTGGGATAATATGAAGGCTGTTCTAATTCCAAAATAAGAAAAAGACAGGAAACAAGATCAGAGCTAAAAATTAGTGAAATTTGGAATAAAAAAAAATACAATGGATCAGTGCAACCAAGTTAGTTCTTCAGGAAAAAACAACAACAACAAAACCCCACCAAGATTTTAAACTCTTTGCCAAATTAACCAAAAGAAAGAGGAGACTAAAATCAATTATAAATGAAAAAGATACATCACTACAGACATTTCTGAAATCCAGATGATTACTAGAACTATTTTGAAAATGCATATGTCAATAAACTGAAAAATCAAGAAGACACTGACAAATTTCTTGACCCATATGATATGACCCAATTGAACCACAAAGATACAGAAAACCTAAACAAACCAATATCAAGCAATGAGATTGAAGCAGAAATTAAATCTTCCTACAAAGAAAAGACCAGGACAGGATGGATTCTCAGTTCTTCTTTAAAGTTATTCTTCTTCCTCAAATTATTCCATGAAACAGAAGGGGAGGAAATACTCCCAAATTCATTCTATGAAGCTAGTATAACCCTGATACCAAAATCATATGAAGACAAATGAAGAAAAGGAAACTGAAGAGCAATATTCCTGATGAATACCAACACAAAAATTCTTTTTTAAAAAAATATAAGCAAACTGTATTTAAAAACACATCAAGAAGACAGTACACCATAATTGAGTAGGTTTCATCTCAAGGATTCAAGGTTGGTTGAACATACAGAAATCAATAAATATAATTCGCCACATAAATAAAATTAAAGACAAGAATCAAATGACCATTTCAATAGATGCAGAAAAGGCTTTTGATGAAATTCAGCACCCATTCATGTTAAATATGCTAGAGAAACTAGGGATAAAAGAAGCTTACTTTAACATTATAAAGGCTATATATGACAAACCCAAAGCCAACAACATATTGAATGGAGAAAAACTAAAATCATTTCCTTTAAAATCAGGAACGAAACAATGATATCTGCTCTCACTACTCCTAATCAATATAGTTCTTAAAACTTCAGCCAGAGTAATCAGGTAAGAGAAAGAAATTAAAGGCTTACAAATAGGAAAATAAGTCATCAAATTACCTCTGTTCACTGATGACATCATTCTATATCCAGAAGACCCCGAAAAACTTCACCAGAAGACTTCTAGAACTAATAAATTCAGCAAAGTAGCAGGATATAAGATTAACAATAAAAAAATCATTTGCTTTTCTATACTACAATAATCAATCTTCTGAGACAGAAATCAGGAAAACTACCCCATTCACAATAATCTCAACAAAACAAATACTTGGAAATAAATCTAACCATGGAGGTGAATGATCTCTATAATGAAAACTACAGAACACTGAATAAACTGAAGACCTTGGAAGATGAAAGAACTCTGATATTTTTGGATAGGCAGAATTAATATTACTCAAATGCAATTCTCTTTAAAATACCAAAAATATTCTTCATAGTATAGAAAAAACAGTCCTGAAATACATTTGGAAGAATAAAAGACCCAGCCAGAATAGCAAAATGAGCAAGAAGATAGACACTGGAGATATTAATAAACCTGATTTCAAATTATACTAAAAAGCTATCATAGCAAAACCAACACTGTATTAGCATCATAACAGGCACGAAGACCAACAGAATGGAATAGAAGACACAGAGACAAATTCACATAACTACAACCATCTGACACTTGACAAAATTGCGAAAAATAGGTTGGAGAAAAGACAGCCTTTTATAACAAATGGTGCTAGGAAAACTGGGCAGCTATATGTAGAAGAATAAAATCAGATCCCTATCTTACAGCCTGCACAAAGGTCAAATCAAAATGGATCAAAGACTTAGGAATTAGGCCAGAAACTGTGCAAATGCTAGAAGAAAACAGAGTCGACACTATATCATATAGGTGTAGACACCAACTTCTTCAATAAGATCCTCAATGCTCAAGAAATAAAATAAAAAATCAATAAGTGGAACAGCATTAAATTAAAATTTCTGCACAGCAAAGGTAATAATTAAGAGTATGAAGAAAGGGCATACAGAACAAGAAAAAATCTTTGCCTGCCACTTCTTCAACAGGGCATTAACATTCACAATACATAAAGAACTCAAAAAACACTAAAACAATGTCAAAACAAAACAAAACCTAATAATCAACCCAATCAATAAATGAACAAAGAACCATACAGATATTTCTCATTTCTCAAAAGAAGAAATATAAGTGGACAACAAATATGTACAAAATGTTCAACATCCCAGGCAATCAGGGAAATGCAAATCAAAATTACAATGAAATAGAAATAGAAATAATAACATGCTGGCAGGGATGTGGGGGAGAGGTAACAGATCAGTATGAAATTCTTTGTTTCAATAAATGTGTATTTTTTTTTTAATTAAGAAAGGATATTCTCTCAAACTCTAGGAAGTATCAGCAATAAAAGCGTATGGGAGTGTTTTATCAGACAGTAAAGCTGAAGCAATACAAGAAGTCATAGAAAACTATCAATGAGTAATGAAATAGGGGCTGGGGATGTGGCTCAAGCGGTAGCGCGCTCGCCTGGCATGCGTGCGGCCCGGGTTCGATCCTCAGCACCACATACCAACAAAGATGTTGTGTCCGCCGAAAACTAAAAATAAATATTAAAAATTCTCTCTCTCTCTCTCCTCTCTCTTTAAAAAAAAAAAAAAAAGAGTAATGTAATCAAAGTACTCATTCTATAGAGACATACAGAATACCAATACTAGAAAAAATTGTCTATGATATGTATGATAAGAACGAATAATACTGGAAAACAGATCTACAAAGGTTTTTTTGTTTTGTTTTGTTTTTGTCGAGGAAGAATTATTCTTCACTAGAAATAAATGTTATACATTTTTTAGGTCCTACAATCTTTGGACTCCAAGCTTTTTCCTCTATGGGCAAAAGATAACTGGGGTGGTGGCTTCACCTTCATGCAGGAATATTCAATGTCAAAAAGAAAGTTTCACATACCTGTTTTAAAAGAAAAGAAAACTACTCCTCCACAAAACTTTTCTTTATGTCCAGGACAGAAATATTTCCTACATGTAGGCCTACAAAGTCATTAGCAAGGAAAATGAGACTACCATGCCCAGCCTCCTCTGTAGCAAATGGTCATCCATATTTGAACATACAATTCTACAGGAGTTGGGAAGTTATGACTCCTGGGTCAATTCCAAACAGCTGTGTATTTGTTACTGCCTGCAAGTTAAGAATGATTTGATATTTTCAAACAGCTACATGAGTATACAAATAAAATCCTTAAATTTGTCTTTTAGCTCACAAAACTTGAGATATTTGTTATAAGGAATTCATAGAAAATGCTTGCTAACTCTTGTTCTATAAATAAGAAGAGGGAAATTGATTACTGGATGGTAAGCCAATTACCTACTTGACCTTTAATTAATTCAAAATAAAAGAAACAATAATAATTTGTGTCCTGAATTCTGTCTTATATTTGGCTTTATTATCACCCTAATGCTCCTTCTTTGATTATTATTATTTTTTTAGACAGTCATGGGATATAGAAAAGCTATAAAGAATGGCCATACTATTCTTTTCCATATATTCTGAAATGTTTCAAGGCATAGAAATATAAAAATGTGCTTGCCTTCCAGAATAAGTAATACATTTGTTTTTTAGATGGCAGTAGAAACTATCTGCAATGATAGTTTCTTCCCACCTCCAACTCTAACACTTCAGCCAGTAAGATTTATGCTACTGCTGTGAGTTTCACATTTGAGGCCAATATATTTATTTTGTTGCAATTCTAGAGCATTATAAGGAATTCTAATAGTTTCAAGGAGGTTAAGTCTGAATTTCTACTATCCACTAGGTTACACAAATGGTAAATAATATTGATTCATTCTGTTGATAGGGAAAATATAGGAGATTAAATGACCTGTGTGTGTCATCCAAAATAAATACCAGCAGCACTGAAAAGAAAAGTCCAAATGAAATATAGAATATGGACAATGAGCTGAATTATGCCACTGAAATAATATTTTTTGTTTTCTTGGCATTGACAATTCTGATCTCATACACTGATACCTTTCATTCAGGCAAAAATATTAGACATGACAATATGTTTTAAAATATTGTCTATGTTTAAGAATGAAATTTTAATTAAAAACCAAAACAAACTAGAATATGGTCTAGAAGTACACATATAATTATGTGCCTACATGATAATTCAAGCTGAAGTAACCAAATAAATGAGATGGCCATTTGTAAAGATTCTTTTAAGAACTTTCAAACTGAATATGCACATTATATTGCTCTCTTGTCCATTGTTTGTGTTTTCAACTTAAAACATATTTCACGTGTATTTGATACATATGAGCATTGATTTATTCTTCTTAGAGAGACATAATTTAATTCTTTATACCTATTAGTTGGAACCACAAACATATTTACCCAGGAAATTTAGAACCATTTTTTTGTTCAAGTCTTTTTTAGGCCCAATTCTAATTTTCCCTATCATGATCTTTACCACAAGATATGACAAAGGATGTCACCAAAAATACTTAACATTCAGCACTAAAGAGATTATTTTCTTGAAGATACAAAACTGCCTCAAATAAGGAAAACTCTACAATTAAAGTTACAGCTCAACTGTGGTAATTAAACATTTAGGATTGTCTTGTACTATATATTCAGAAGGTGTTAGAAGAATAACAGATGTTTGGCTGACAAAACACATTCCCCCCCCCCCTTTTCTTATATCTGGAGATTTTATCTATTTCCATCTAGACAGCAAAAATGATTTTCATGAAGATGGATAATTGAGTGAAGTGATCCAAAATCACAACATCTGGCATGAAAAATATAGGTCACAAAAATCATAATTAAAAAAATGTCAAAACAGTTCTGCATTTAACAAGGAAATGACCAAGGGGAATTCCTCTTTCTTCTAACCAGTGTGAATAGCCGAGTTTCAAACACCTAACTTTGAGGCTATATTCATTTCTGTCTTCTAAACTTATAGCTATCAGTCATTTGATAATTAACCATGAACTATTCTTTAACTTCTTCTGTATTTAGGCATTTATTGTTAACATTATAGCTTTACTTTAAATGCCTCAATCTAAAAAGATTTCAAATAATTGGAGGATTGAAAACTATCTCTTATTCCTTTAACTAGAGTAACATTGTATTTTTCTTCCCTCAAACCAGAACAATTTAAAGTGAATGTGAGCATTAAAAAGTTAATAGACTGGGACTGTAGCTCAGTGGTAGAGCACCTGTCTAGCACATGTTAAGGCACTGGATTCAATTCTCAGCACTACATAAAAATAAAAGATCACGATAAAGGTACTGTGATCATCTACAACTAAAAAAAATATTAAAAAATATTTTTAATAGTAATAAAAGTAATAGGGATTAATACATCTACAGAAGAACACCACAAGATAGGAATCTGAAACAGGACAAATTCTGGTAGACAGAGATTAGAACCTAGGGGAACAGACAGTAGGTATATTAAAATCTTCTTTTCTTGAAGATAAGAAAAACTATTTTCTTATCTTCTTTCCTTATGAAAACAAATAGCTGATTTTGTTGAATATCACTGTTATAGTTTGGATGTTAAATGTCCTCCAAAGGACCATGATTAAAGGATTGGTCCTCAGGGTAGTGCTATTGGAAGGGAGTGGAATCTTCAAAAGGTACGGTCTAGTGTAAGGTCTTCAGGTCATTGGGGATGTGCCTTTCAAGTGGATTATGAGATCTTTTTCTTCCTCCCTTTTCTTTCTGGGCCAAAAAGTAAGTGTAGGTCATAATTATCCTTGGTGGTATGTATATATATGGTTAAATCATCTTTTATAAGGAATGAAAGACACAAATGACCACAAATTTAATTCTGAGCTAGAACTCTGATAGTTATTAATATCTTATTTTAGAAGGATTTTAATCCTTTAATATATTGTGAACTCACTATTAAGATACTATTTTCTGTTAGCTAACTGAACTTGAATTATTATTTGTAAACCTTCAAAATTTATGAGGAATTTCAAAAGAAACAATTTTAAGTTCCCTAAAAGGTAGTATATATGAATAATATAATGGTATATACTGTGCTTTAGTAAAAGGGCACTAACCTAGTTTATACCCTGAGAAATAACAAATGGAAAAGGTTAATCCAAAGGCTGAGCTGAACAAGTTCAAAACTCACTCATATTTTCCTTTTCTCATGTCTGATACTTGGGAGAGAGTGCATCAGCTAGAGGTCAAGGAGATATTATAGAGTAGAGTCTACAAAAACCACATAGGCTACAGAGAAATAAAACAGAAAACTCCAGTCTGTGGGAAGAAGAATGAACCAGGTGAACAAAGACTGGCAGAGAAAAGAAATAATGAAGCCTGAGAAAGAGAGGAGAAAGAGACATACAGAATGGCTAAGGTATTTAGCCATTCTAAGGTACCATTTCCAAATTCTTTTTTTTTTTTGTCTTTTTATGTGAATTTCAGAAATAATTTCAGATTACTTCTGGGGGATAAACACGGTTATCTCACAAAAGTAATAACCGATTTCTATTTGTGGTTAATCCAGATTCAACTGGTAACTAAAACATGTTTGTGATATTAGCCCAATGGACATTATTTTGATGTGGACAAATCTTAGATATTATTTTCTAAACTAAACTTTTAGTTCCAAAATATCTTTAAAAGCATTTTAACACTTTTTAGCTAATAAGCTTATCTATCTTCCTCTAGAATAGCATTAATGGAAACCTTAAAATAAGCACACTTCCCCCAAACGAGCAAAGACTTGTGATCACTTCTCAATCGGAGAAAGAAGCCCATTAAATGCCAATTACTGTTGTCACCATATCTGCCTACAGATGATATAATGAGCCAATTAAGAAATGAACAAATTGAAAGAAATCCATTCATGTTTCATGCATTTAACAGATGGATGCAAATGACAATGTAGTAGTGCTTATGTATAAAAAAAACACTTCTAAATTAAATTTTTTGTTCTTAAATATTAATGTCAAATGCAATTGGAGAACAAGTTCTCAATAATGACAGCAGACAATTCATTAGTGATAAACTGCAGAATGCCAGGTAATTCACTACTACAGAGTGCAGAATGCTATGGTAGACTAACAATAATGATGAAAAACTATTGCATGAAGAATAAAATCTTCCATGTCTTACTTGTTTGGGCTTTATGTAACCTCACAATCTCACAAATTAGAGAATGGTAAATATGGTTATTAACTTTTTAAGGTACAGAAGTTAACTTGTAGCACAAGATTTTTTTTCAAATGAGTTGGCTAATATACCTCATTTTCTTTCTTTCTTTTTTTACAGTATTGTGGAATGAACTTAGGGGTTCACACTTTAGGCAAAGACTCTACCACTGAGGAGCTACATTTTTGTTTGTTTGTTTGACAGTATTATGGGTTGAACCTAGGGCCCTGGATATGTGAAGTAGGTGCTCCACCACTAAGTTACATCCCCAGCCAAATGAGGCGATTTTCTTAATTTTTCTAATCTTCTAATTTTAAATTTTTCTAATCTTCCTTATCTTATTAGCAATCTGTTTTCTAACATTTAACTGAATATCGCTTAATTGTTTCTTCAGATTCATTTTCTATCCTATTCTGCATCCTGGGAAAATTACTCATAGGACCAAATCAACAGTCTCTTGTAGTCTTTTAAATCTGGCTAACAGCAGACATTAGGAAGAGAGCAGGGGCCATCTCCAAATAACTACCCTCTCCAGGTCAAAGATGATGATACTATCTTCTTTCTGCTAGTTCTGCTTCACTCCTGTGCTGATCCTTGAAAACTTGCCCACATTTTTGATATAATTTTTTTTTTTTGTATCAAGGATTGAACTCAGAGGCACTCAATCACTGAGCCACATCCACAACCATAATTTGTGTTTTTATTTACAGACAGGGTCTCACTGAGTTGCCTAGAGCCTCGATGTTGCTGGGGCTGGCTTTGAACTCCTAACACCCTTGTCTCAGCCTCTTGAGCCGCTGAGATTACAGGTATGTGCCACCATAGCCAGCTATAATTTCTTTATTAAAATGTTCAGCAAAACACGTTTTGAGGGCATTTATCATCAATACTTGGATACAAACTTTTATTTCTCTAAAACATCTCCTTCAAAAGCTGCTAAATCTGGCATATAAAAATTGCCAAATTAAATGTCTTTTTATCTGCCTTAATTTCTCTCTGTGGCACTCATCACCTGTTGCATCTCATACTACTGTTGTATAGTTAGACACGGTGATAGATCTTTCACTTAACATTTTCCATTATTGCTCAATAAACCTCAGAAATCTTCAAAGATTCTTTCCGTAACCCTCAACTTGTCTTTTCATGCTCTCTACCAGAGACCCTTAATTCCTCCCACAACATAATCACTATACTGATGTCTCTCCAACAGGTCTTTTCAATCCAAAATTCTCTTTCATACTCTAGTGCTACATTTCTAACTGCTGATTTTACCTAAATGTCCCTCTATCATATCAATTAAACTCATTGTTAAGGCACAGGAAACCAGTATTTCTCTCTAGTTTTCTTCTAATTGTATCACCATTTTCTGAGTGCTTCTAATGCCCAATTCATTTCCAATTAATATAATAATTCCTTCTAAGTGGCTTTCATTTTTCTCTTCCTTCCTTATTACCAATGTTTCTAAATTAATTCAGGACTACACTCAAGTTCAGTAATTGCATTTACTTTCAATCTGGTATTTTCCCACTGTATCCAGCACAGTTTTGATCATTTTGTAAATATTTGTTAAGGTAGATCAAAACTAATTATAAATGGATTTGATAAATGTCTTCTCAGGCTTATTTCACAACATTGATGAGTCAATTGAGGCTCAGAGACATTTAATATAAGATCACAAAACTAGAAAGTGGAGGAATTCTAAATTCAAAAGCATGCCTAAATTACATATGCAATATTTTTAATTAACATGCACGATGAACCTGAAATTTGTTTTTATCACCAACACTTGGGGAAAATAATGTTTTGACTTACAAAAAAATATTACTAGTATCTGCTAGGTAAGACAAATTAATTAATGGTAATTTTTTCCTCCAAAATTCTTCTTCCTCATCCTGGGATACTTGACTCTTTAGGAGGAAGGGGCAGAAGCAGGATGGTGTACGCAGTGTTAGGAGGGCTGAATCCAAATTATAGTATAGTGCGGCTCATTTAGAATGTAGTTCTAGAGTCAAATGAAAACCATGCATTGCTTAGAAATCAAATAGAATTTCTAGATTTCCTAGAAAGAAAATGTCAAGACAGCAACAACTGGGCCCAAGAGTAGCCATGTGGGTTTTGTCACAGGAATTTTTGTTTTGTTTTGTTTTTTAAACTAACACATTAACACATATTTTAAAAACTAACACATTAATCACTGTATGCACCAACCCTGAGGGATAGCATAATGCCTTAGAATCAAGGAAGGTGCAAATGGAAGTTGATATGGCTTTTGTGATCTATTGATAGCAACTTTATTGTTTATAACTTTGTCTTAGTATGATTTTAAAACACATAATTGCAAGACTTCTCCATTTACTTGCTGTAATGGAAAGACTAGGGAGGATATTCTATTCTGCAAGTCATTCTACATCACTGACAGGATGTTTAAAATTATACATGCTCCACTGATGAACACATGAAGGGCACATGAAGGGCAGATAAAGATTGAGAACTACAGATCTAGAGTAATGATGATTAGGACAGGCTTTGAGATAACGTTATCTCACTGAATCTTTCACTGAATCTTTCTAAAATGATTCACAAGAGAAAATAGATATTACTTTCCCCAAATTAAGGGCATTATTCATAATTTTTCAAGAGCATTACAAATGCCATAAATGTTTACAAAAACAGGCCGATGATAAACATGATGCTTATAAGTAAAAAAGAAAGCCCACTTAGCTTATTTATTTATTTGGTGGTGCTGGGGATTGAACCCAGAGCCATGTGCATGCAAGGCAAGAACTCTAACAACTGAGCCCCCTACTTACCTTATTTTCAGCTTGACAGAATAAGATGCTATTTATATAATAAAGCTGTAGCTGTACCTACAAATTAGGTAATAAATTTCTGGAATTCTTTCTTTTATTCTAGCTCATGTTGATTTTTAAATTAAAAGCCTCAAATGGCCTTTTAAAGACTTTTATATGACTAAAGAAGTCATATATAATAAATTTTTGAATCCTATACCCGATGAATAAAAATAACCCTCTGAATACATGTATACATTTGTAAAATTGTTTTATTTTTAAAAATTGTATTAAGGCATTATAGTTATGCATACTAGTGGGGTTAATTTTGATATATACCTGTGTATATAACATAGTCTGCTCCAGTTCAGTCCCCAGTACATGCCTTCCCTTTCCCTCCCATCCCTCTCTCTTCCTACACCCTTTGGTCTTCCTTATTCATTTGAAATATTATAACCAAGCAGTGCTATACTACTACATTACAAGTAAATATATAAGTACTACTGGAAGAAAAATTACAAAGAAATGGAAAGAGATAAAACAATTCAAATTGAAGAAAAATTTTAATTACAATGGTACAAAATATCCTTTGGCTCTAGTTCAAAATATTTTTTAAAAAACTGTGATGTATGGGGCTGGAGTTGTGGCAGAGGTAGAGTGCTTGTGTATCATGTGTGAGGCACTGGGTTTGATCCTCAGCACCACATAAAAATAAAGATGTGTCCACCTATAACTAAAAAACAAATATTAAAAAAAAAAACTATGATGTAGGGATTTAAGGATTTGGTTGTAAGTTCAGTTTTTATAGGTGGCTCCAATATCTGTACCCTATTTTGAAGACCAGTGCTTTAAAATATATATTCTTGAAGATTTAAATATTTGCAAGTTCAAGTCCCCCCTGAAAAACAACCAGTTTGCTTTCTTCTTCTCTCAAGTGACATATTCAGAATTTCAGAATATGTCATCCAAATAATGCTAATAAAAATAGTTACTAAAATTTCATATTTCTTTAGTGTAGAAATTGAGAAAGTTTATCTTAGCAATTTGGGGGAATACAAATGTTTGTTAAAGTAAGTAGAGCTACTGTAAACTATTTTCTGATAGTTTACAATTATCACCAAAATATTCACTATCAAAATATGCCATATAATTAACAATGTCTATAAAATTGAAATCTATTTTAAATGATATTAGCTACACTTTGTTATTTTTTAGAAGATTGAGGGTAAAGGAGAAAGAAACAGGAAATTACTCTGATTAAAAACAAAATTAAAATTAAATTTATAGGAGAATTTATGAATTTAAATACAAATCAACAGTTCTTTCTGGAAAAAATTAATTTCTTCTGAAAAATCAGAGAAAAGTAGCACTCTTAAGAACAGCTAGCTGCTCAGTGCTGAGTCTGGCACTCTGTGTCTGGTGTGTGCCTTACCTTTGCTCCATGCTTATGCAGAACTTCCATGACATCATTATGGGCTCTTTCGGCTGCAACATGCAGGGGAGTCATGAAACTATGGAAAGGAGAAAAGGAAAAGGTAATTTTCTTTCTCTTACTGCATTTCCTCTTTTAAGAACTGAATAACTCTTCTGCAATTATACTTACTCTTTATTTTTTTCATTGACATTTGCTCCTTTTCTAAGTAATAATTCTGTCACTTGTTTTCGTTTGGGATGCAAGGAGGCCACAGCACAGTGCTATAAAGAGAAATAATTTAATAAGCTAAACTTCTATTTAAAAATAGATTTCTGAATTAAATAGCATCTGCTGACTATTTAGGACACTGTTATCTCAAAGAGTACCAAGAACATAATTATATATTTTACATTATAGAGATGATGAATATTTCTCCTAAATACACTAAATACAAAACATAAATAAAGTCTTTAAACCTACACAAAATTATGCTTTTAGTTAAGTGTTAGGAAAGACCTCATTTCTTTTCCTGTAGTCAATAATGATCCAACATATATTCCACTGAAACTCATTAGAACACTGCCTCTTAGAAGCTACAGAAATCTGTAACTATTCAAGCCTTCATTAGGCTATGAGCCATACAAGTCAGTATTTTTCAAATTCCTTCACTGATATACTTGAAGCACTTCAAAAGAGTACGTTTATATACCTAGAAATTGTCAAGAAAGTGATGAACTTGAAGCAGTTTAGAAAATAAACACTCTTATAAATTTTATGTCTTATCCTAATATGCATATGACTTTTATATTCTGCTTCATTAGTTATATGTTAACTTTTAAAAATTAACACTTAAAACTGGTATATACTTAAAACTGATACTAAAATTACCCTCCCCCCCCCCCCCCCCCCCGTGGGTAAGGTCTATTCTGTGGCTTTGAGTATAAGCTGGTATAATGCTATGTAGTTTGAGTGTATCTGAATCCCAGTTTTGATGGACATACACTTAAGTGCATATATAGTTGGCACACTTCAGTTTGATGAATCTTGTTATTTTCACCAGATATTGACTAAAGTTTGACCTTTTTGTGCCACATACGTATAAGAATATTAACTAAAGCATATGTAAAAGTCTGTGATACAAGCATCATATATGCATAAATTCTGTATTTGGGAGCAATCATTAGTCAAGCCCTATATCTGTCCCTTTTTGTCAGTGTCAAAGAAAATAAAAAAATCTTTCCAAAAATGTATTGGAAGAAAAAGAAATAGTTATAAGGGTAATTTGTGCAGTCTGGAACAGAAAAATTTATAATCTTACCATTTTTCTGCATGAATATAATCAGTTATTTGAATATAATTGCATAAAAGGATGATGTAAGTATCTTTGAAAACACACCAATTCCCTACAGAAAACAAATATGGTATTTATCTAGCAAACACATAAAAAAAGAAAATTTAATCATGAAAAATCACATCTTGTATTTTATGAAAGAACAACCACAAAGGTAGATCTGTTATAATAAGGTTGGGTAAACACAAAGGTAAAATAATCTCCAAATCAAGATTACCCATTAAAATAATCTTCCCCTAAACCAAATTTAAAAATCAATTCAACTAACATTAAAATATAAATTACAGACACTGCAAATAGTAAAGTTACTTTCAGGTATTATGTCGGGCTTGCTCCAGTATTACAGAGAAAAAAGAATGTTATTAATAATAAAATCTTACCAGCGCTGTTTCATGAGACTGCGGCTGTTTGAAATTAATGATTTCCAAAGCGAGTGTTTTTTTTACTTTGACTAGGTCTGCTTCTCTGGCTGCTTGTAGTAAAGAATGACCTTTAAATTCATCTACAATGAAATAATGGTTGATAAATAATAGTTTAAATTATAAAGAAATCTAGTATGATTATATGTAAATAGGAAAATCATAAACTTCACATATTTCTCTATTTCTGCAAAAGTGGTAATGTGACAATATTGATAATACAAAGGCTGAAGATACAATGAAAAATTCTGAAATATGTATGCTCTGAAATAAGACTATTTCATACTCTCAGAATTCATGAAGATTCACAAAGACATCAATGGCATCAAAGTCTTTAAAACAGGCAACTAGGAGTCCACCAAAGGAAACCAGACAAATAATTTGTAAGCACATACACTGAAACTCTTTAACAAAAGAGACAGATCTATAAATACTAACATGAAAGAACAAATTGTTATTCAAGTACCCAAAGAGAAAGAATAGGCTGATCCTTTTTTTGTATTGTTACAACTCTCTCCATCACAACTAAATACAAATAATTTTGTAAAAAATGATGTAGAGAAATACTCAGCAAAATATTAATAGCAACTATGTTTTGAAAAAGAGTAGGGAAGAAAAGATATGTGGAAGAACTTCTAGAGTTTGAAACATTTTCAAAGAACGATGAATATTGTATTGTTTTCATTAACAAATATTTTTAAAAATTCATATCTAAATTAACTGTGCAAATTAAGAACACGATATTCTTATTAAAAAAGTCCTACTTTTTATTTTACAAATTTGGTACACCCACTCAATAACTATGTGTTGTGTGTGAATGCTGAACATATTTATGACAAATTTAGGGAAAAAAACCTTTATTATATAACCTCTTCTTTAGTGATTCTTTTTTTTTTTTAATTATTTTATTGTTGGTTGTTCAAAACATTACATAGTTCTTAATATACCATATTTCACAGATTGATTCAAGTGGGTTATGAACTCCCATTTTTACCCCGTATACAGATTGCTGTGTCACATCAGTTACATTTCCATTGATTTACAAATTGCCTTTCTGGTGACTGATGTATTCTGCTGTCTATCCCATTCTCCACTGTCCCCCCTCCCCTCCCCTCCCCTCCCCTTCTCTCTCTCCATCCCCTCTACTATAAATCGTTTCTTCCACTTATATAATTTTTCTCCTACTCCTCCTTTCCTCTTATATGTAGTTGTGTATAACCCTGAGGCTCACCTTCCAATTCCATGCAATTTCCCTTACCTCTCACTTTCCCTCCCGCCTATCATCCCTGTTTAATGTTAATCTTCTTCTCCAGCTCTTCGTCTCTACCCTGTCCTTGGTTACTCCCCTTATATCAAAGAAGACATTTGACATTTGTTTTTTAAGGATTGGCTAGCTTCATTTAGCATAATCTGCTCTAATGCCATCCATTTCCCTCCAAATTCTATGATTTTGTCATTTCTTATTGCAGAGTAATACTCCATTGTGTATAAATGCCACATTTTTTTAATCCATTCATCTACTGAAGGGCTTCTAGGTTGGTTCCACAATCTTGCTATCGTGAATTGTGCTGCTATGAACATCGATATAGCAGTGTCCCTGTAGCATGCTCTTGTTAGGTCTTTAGGGAATAGACCGAGAAGGGGAATAGCTGGGTCAAATGGTGGTTCCATTCCCAGCTTTCCAAGAAATCTCCATACTGCTTTCCAAATTGGCTGCACCATTTTGCAGTCCCACCAACAATGAACAAGTGTACCCATTTCCCCGCATCCTCGCCAGCACTTATTGTTGTTGGACTTCTTAATGGCTGCCAATCTTACTGGAGTGAGATGGTATCTTAGGGTGGTTTTGATTTGCATTTCTCTGACTGCTAGCGATGTTGAGCATTTTTTCATGTACTTGTTGATTGATTGTATGTCCTCCTCTGAGAAGTGTCTGTTCAGGTCCTTGGCCCATTTGTTGATTGGGTTATTTGTTATCTTATTATCTAATTTTTTGAGTTCTTTGTATACTCTGGATATTAGGGCTCTATCTGAAGTGTGTGGGGTAAAGATTTGTTCCCAGGAAATTCCTCAAAATATAGAACTTGAAAGGTTAGAGGGGAAAAATAGAGTAACAAGCCTTATCAAAATGTGTTTGTTTCTTGTATAGTTTTCTTTAAGTTAATTCTATAACTGTGAATGCCTAGTATAAAGCAGTACACATGATAATAAAAACTGCAGTTAGAGAAAGCCTAATTTCATTAAATTCTTTCATTCAGATAATTTCTTGCTAGAATCCTATGTAACAAAATGTATTAAATAAAGTTGCTTACTAAGAAGATTAAAAAATAGTCCAACCAGGAAAATGCTCCCTTTGAAAAACTATACAAATTTAAGATAAATTTTAATCTTTACTCTACAATAAGACAGACTAGTAAAACACATTATAAAAACTTCTTATAGACGAAAAAAAATAAATAACCCAATCAATAAATGGGCCAAGGACCCGAACAGACACTTCTCAGAAGATGATATACAATCAATCAACAAATATATGAAAAAATGTTCATCATCTCTAGCAATCAGAGAAATGCAAATCAAAACCACTCTAAGATTTCAGCTCACTCCAGTCGGAATGGCAGTTTTTATGCATACAAACAACAAGTGTTGGCGAGGATGTGGGGGAAAAGGTACGCTCAAATACTGCTGGTCGAACTGTAAATTGGTATAGCCAATATGGAAAGCAGTATGGAGATTTCATGGAAAATTGGGAATGGAACCACCATTTGACCCAGGTATCCCTCTCCTCGGTCTATATTCAAATGACTTAAAAATAGCATACTACAGGGATACAGCCACATCAGTTTTTATAGCAGCACAATTCACAATAGCTAAACTATGGAATCAACCTAGATGCTCTTCAATAGATGAATGGATAAAAAAAAAGTGACATATATACACAATGGAATATCAGCAATAAAAGAGAACAAAATCATGGCATCTGCAAGTAAATGGGGAGTTAGAGAAGATAATGTAACTGAAGTTAGCCAATTCCAAAAAAAACAAGTGCTGATATAAGGAGGCTGATTCATAGTGGGATAGGGAGAGGGAGCATGGGAGGAATAGACGAACTCTAGATAGGGCAGAGGTGTGGGAGGGGAAGGGAGGGGGCATGGGAGTATAATTGATGGTGGAATGTGATGATCATTATTATCCAAAATACAGGTATGAAGACATGAATTGGTGTGAATATATTTTGTATACAACCAGAGATATGAAAAATTGTGCTCTATATGTGTAATAAGAGTTGTAATGCATTCTGCTGTCATATATAAATAAAAAGTTTTAAAAAACTTCTTATAGTATTCATAATTTCTAAAACGATTAAAAGGAGGAAAAATTTAACAACAGAGACAAAGCTGAGTCAATATATAAATTAAAATAAGGAAATATGAAAATGGTAAAATAGGTTTTGAATAGTGTCAAATTTTCTTCTCTTTGTTTATTTCTTTTTGGTACCCCCCACACCCACCCCTGCCAGTCCCTTTTTTAAATTTTGAGACTGAATCTCACTAAATTGCTTAGGACCTCATAACTTGCTGAGGCTGGCTTTGAACTTGCTATCCTTCTGTCTCACCCTCCTGAGCTGCTGGGATTAAAGGCATATATCACCCCACCTGGTTCTTTGTTTTTTTTTTTAGGACAAGGTCTTGTTAATGTAGTCCTGACTGACCTTGAACCTAAGATTGTCTTCCCTAGGTTTCCTGAGGAGCTGGGATTATGGGTGTGCACAGTGGTACTCACCCAAATTCATTTTGAGAATTTTACTGAGCATATAGTATCTACAATACACTGTCCTCGGCTTAAGTTAGGTGGACATACAGGCGCAAACATAAATATCATCCCACATTTTTCTTAGTTAACAAAGAACTTGTACAGGTGTTAAGAAAACCAAAATCAAAGATCTTTCTCTTAAAGAATGTAAATTTTCCTATTTAGACCAAATACTTAGAAATGTCCTATAGTCTAATAGATGTCATTTATTTGAATACCAAAATAAATTTAAATTTCCACTAAACAAGATGAAAATTACAGGGAAGTTTTTCTATTTTAATTTTGACAAGTTTAAAATCTATTTAAATACAAATTATATTATTATGATTTTGATTATACCTTGTCCTTGAATTATAATTTAACAAAAATTTTACTAGGTTGTTTTTGATTCTTAGAATCCTAGATGTAGGAAAGTTAAAAATTAGGTGACACCTAGCTTAATTTAAACCTGAAATGTCCATATGTAGAATTAAATCAGTATTAGATATAGTAACTACATGTTATATGTCATCCTGAATAAGACCCTAGAATAGAAAAAGGATTTTAGGTAAAATCCTAAGAAATCTAAGTCAATGTTGGTTTTTAATTGGGATAAATGTATCTTACTAATAATGTAAAATGCTGGTAATACAGGAAACTTGGTATGGGGTATGTGAGAACTCTATACCATCTTCATAAATTTTCTGTATTTCAAAAAGTATTCTAAAACACAAAGTTTATTTAAAAATTCTCTCTCTCCCTCCCCCTCTCTCTGCTTTCTGGCTACCAAGAGCTGGGCAGATTCCTCCACTATGTCCTTCCACCAGGATGTTCTGCTTTACCGTAGGCCCAGAACAATAGAATTAGTCCAACAAAGATTGAGACTTTGAAATCATGAGCCCAATTAAACTCTCCTCCTTTAAGTTGTTGTCATAGTGATAAAAATGTGACTAAAAAAGTACTTAATGTTAAATATCATTGATTATTACCAATAGCATAAGAATATAAGCACTCTGAATGTGGAGATTTTTGTTCTGGTTTGTACAGTGCTCTTTTTCTAGTGTTTGTCACTAAGTATTCACTAAATGGCTGCCAATGGCTGCCTTGCTTCATCCTCATTAGCCTTAACACATATGAGTTAGTATTAGTCTTGAATAACTGTAAAATATATATAGTGTACGTATATAAGATTCTTGTGTAATTCATGAAGGAAAGAAAAGAGGATTTTAAACTAGTATGCGTGTAAGAATGGAAGGGTATTGTGTAAATTAGATAAAATACTAGCTCTGATAACTAAAAAGAAATCAGATATTCTGATTAATAGCCAGTGATACTGATTTTAGGGTATAAATACATACAAGTCAGTCTCTCCCGAAGTTCAGGAGTTGGAGCCATATCCACAGCACTTTTCCCATGACAGTTGACTAAAGTAGGATCAGCACCATGGCTCAGTAACAAAGAACAGACTTCTACACGATTCTTGGAAGCAGCCTCATGTAGTGGAGTAAACTGCCAGAGATCCATTGCATTAACACAAGCTCCATGCTGAATGGAGAAAAAATGTTTTAGGTTAGTAATAACTTCACAGAATCAAATTAAACTCAGAAATTTTTTTTGCACTGTAAATTTCAGTTGTAACTTTTTGAAATGTGATTGCAATAATTTCAGTTTTAAAAAACAGCTGAATTATTAGTTGAATGTTCAAAAAATTGTAAGGACAGTAATATTTTTTAAAATTATCATATTCTCTTAAAAATCTTATTAGCCAAACAACAATAACAAAACAAAGTAACAATAACTTTTAAGCAGCATACGTTTTGAATTTTGAGCTTCTTACCTTTAGTAGTAGTTCTGTGACTTCATAGTGTCCATATGAACATGCATTATGAAGAGGCACAAGTCCACTAATGAAGAAGCAAATTAAAATTCTTAGATTTCAAACATCTTATAGTTATTCATCTACGAAGTACTAATAAACAAGAATCTAGCAAATATTAACATATTAAAAATACAGCATTGCACGCTTTATGTATTAATTATTTATAAGAAATGTTACCTGGTAGTGAATTAAAATGTTTCTACCATTTTAACTCACTTTCATGGTAATTTGCAGCATAAAACTTAAATATCCAACTTGCATATCAAAATAGTTTAAACGGGTCAAAAACTCCTTTTGTGGTGTACTTTTCTTGATTACTCGCTTATTGTACACCCATCTGTTTTCAGACATGCACAAGGAAATAGAGATATTCCAAAGATCAGGCATTTATGCCCCTATACTATTGGGATGCCATATGCATATGGCACAAAACTTGACACAGGCAAGAGAGAAACAGCATGGAAAATTGTATATTTGAAATGGACAGATTCCCCTTCTCATAAATATCTCAAATACTGAGTTCATGTCTCTGTTTCCTTGAATGAAAGAGGCAGAATGCAAAAAACTCTCCTCTAGGGCATCTCTTCTTTCTGATGTCAATCACAAGAGTATAATATAATCTACCTTACCTGGGATAGGGTGAATTATCTTTTAGATCTCAAAGTAATAATACAAACCTACTGTTCATAATCCCTGGATAGTAAATAGGAGGCTGGTACAAAGTTTTAAAAAAATCTTCCATTTATAAAATAAATGACATAAATGCTTTCTTGGTTCCCATTCATTCCTCTCCCATATTAACCTTCATTAAGGATCTTCTAGGTTTTCTCA
This sequence comes from Spermophilus citellus, assembly GCF_964194105.1. NCBI lineage: Eukaryota > Metazoa > Chordata > Mammalia > Rodentia > Sciuridae > Spermophilus > Spermophilus citellus. Next base: position 40,889,824 of record NC_138196.1, read on the forward strand.
GTTTAGATGTACAAGATTTCACTAACCAAATTAGAATATTATATATTTATGATTTTGGTTTATTAATAAGAGATGGTCTTTTAATACCTGATGAATATGATAGCTATGCTACCAGATTATTACAATTTCCAATTTCTTTTATATTTCTTTTTATTAATAAGAGATTGTCTTTTAATACCTGATGAATATGATAGCTATGCTACCAGATTATTACAATTTCCAATTTCTTTTATATTTCTTTAGTGCAATTCAATAGTTAAAAAAAGATGATTGGAACACAAAAGCAAATTTAAAACATCAAATAACAGAATTGCAATAAAATTAGGAATGATTTAGGAAATTATTATGAGAAGTCTGAATAATAAGTGGGTACTTGAAAGTAAAGTCTGAAATCAAAATTATGAACATTCTTAATGAATGGGATATATGATTTTCTTTGTCCAGAGCTTAAAACCTTGAAGAATCAGATGATAAAAATAAAGCATAATATTCCATAAACAAAACTACTAAAAGGAAATAAACTAATACACCTACCCTTTGTCTTTTGCGTGAACATCAGCACCATGCTGAAGAAGAAGTTGAACTATACGAACTCTGTTGTAGCCTGCTGCTAGATGTAAAGGAGTGGACTAGAAGAGAAAAACACATCCCCCTTTTCAGGTTAAAAAGTTCTTGCTTTGCTTTTTAATCTGTATTTATTCACAATTAAACACAATGAAAGTTAATATAAAAAATATTGGGTTGAAATTCAAAAATTCTTATTTCAGACCTGAATGAAAGATAATTCATTCTCCTTAGAAGAAAATTCTAACTTAGATGCCATTTGCTATGGTTTGAATGTTGAACTGACTCTACCATAACTCATTTTGAGGTTTGGTCCCCACTTTAACAGTGTCCAGAAATTTGGGGCCTTTAAGAGGGAGTAATGCTTTTTCTCAAAAGTAATTTACTGTTCTGGAGGGACTGGATTGGTTAACACAAGAGTGGTCTGTTATAAAGCACGTTTGTCCTTCTCAGCTCAACCTCTTCTTTTCTTTCCAGGTGACCCCTCTTTTATACCTCCTCCCAAATCCTGGCACTTGATGCTATCCATCCTGTGGTCAAGCAGTCAAGGGGTCCTTGCCAGATGCTGATGTGATGTTTTCAAGGACTATGTGGCGGCAAGAATTTTAAGCCAAACCATACCCCTTTTCTTCATATATAACCCAGCATCAGCTATTTTGTTAGAGCAACACAAAATGGACTAGGACTACATCTATTTCACTCATTTGTTTTTCAAAAGCCTTCAAATAATCAAGACCTATCCTACCAACACTAATTACTTCTTTATCTTTCAAACATGAACCATTCTTACTGTTCTGAGAAGTCATATCATGTATTATATTTCCTTTAAATGGAAACATTCTTCCTTATCCTATTTAAGTCCTGTCCTTTCAAGTTTTAACTTTTAAATCCCAATTCTACCACAAAACTTTATCTAAAGATTTTGCTTGCAAAATGTTTGTCAATAGAAAAGATTGAAAAGTATACCTTAAGAATTATTTGAAGAAATTTTAATGGAAACCAAAAAGACATTATTCATTCCATACGGCTCCAGTAATAAGTCAAAACTAATATACTACACAGTAGTGCAATGAAATATACCAAGATAATATTTAATTTTCTATTTTATGTACCACATTTGCAGTATAAACAAGAGGAAAATACATTTTTTCTCAACTAATTTCTGACAAATTTTTAATTTGAACCAGGTTATTAAAAGATTCTCTGCTAAAATTAAATATAGTAATTAAAATAATCAAACTTCTCACCTTTAAGCAATCAGAAAGAACTTCACTTTAATTAAAAACTTCCCTGCAACCATGGCAGTTTTCCACCTTTGCTCATCTGATATTTAAATACTATAATAGTTTCTTACACAGGCTCTAATATGCTTTAATTCTCTTTCATTTTTATAATTTCTATTTGGGGGCTTGGGATTTACTAAGATTTTCAATTTATTTTCTTCACCTATTCCAAATGTCAAAACACAACGGAATTATTATATATTATATCATATATTACTGCTTTAGAAATACTCCATACTTTTTATAAATTCTGATAGTCTCTTACAAAATATTTTAAGCAATACACAGCTACTAATGAAGAATTGAGGTAGATTAGAAGAGAGTCCTAAATAGAAAGGACACCTGACTATTCTTTTTTCTTCCTATTTTACAGATGTTGCTCCACTGTCTTTGGGTGGCATTGTTTTAAGAAATCTGCCACCAGCATTATCTCTGTTTCCTTGTACACATGCTTTTTCCCTTTAGATACATAAACATTTTTTCTTTATCACTGGATTTAAGCAATTAGATTGTGAAGTACCTTGGCATAGTTTTCTTCATGGTTTTTTATTTTATTTATTATTTTTTTGGTTTTTGTTCATGCTTAGGTCTTGTTGAGTTTCTTGGCTCTAGTTTTCACTAAATTGGGATAACTTTTAGCTATAGTTTATTAAATATTTTTTCTGCTTCCTCTTTCACAATCCTCTCTGCTGGGACTTCAATCAGACATGTATTAGACTACTTTCAAAGCTTTATTTTTAAGCTTTGTTAGGCAGGACCAGAATAGCCCTTAGCATGGCACTACTTTTGCCCTGAGGTATTGCCCTCCTGAGTACTTCATGAAATCCAAAGAATTAAGAGGGTCTTCCACTCTGGCTGGTGGTAACAGAAAGTATTACAGATTCTGTCTGACCTCCTATGATTTCTAAACCTTTTGGGTGGCTTCTTTATTAGTCTCAGCACTTTCTTCATTCCATGTTAATCAGTCCCAGCTGAAGACTGTAAGGGGACCTGATATAGGACCAACGTCTTAGTAACTTTTCACCAGTGTTGTCCCTGCAAGTCCACCTCAACTCAGGGAGACCACCAGGTCCCCTTTCCTACATTAAAGCATGAAAATTCTTCCTAGACAGAGTTGGAACAATTGTACATTTCACCTTACTAGTTTCCTCTTCTGAGTGTCCAAAACCATTGATTTATATGTTTTGCCCATTTTTCTTATTGTTTCAGGAAGCAAGGTAAATCTGGTCCCTTTTACTCCATCTTGGCCCATTTTGGGAAAAAACTGTAATTTAAATATGGTTGGGAAGCTTCCTCCATAGATAAGGACTGCTTTGGATATATGGTCAGTAAGTCAGTAAGCTCTTATAGGGAATAGCTAAAATTTAATATTTTATGGACAAGGTGGCAGCTTTATTGCTTATGAATAGAAAAAAACTTCCTCTATTATATATTAAGTATCTTTTACACAATTTGCACACAATTGATTCAATACTTTATTTCTGGAAATGAACAAAATCTTTAATGAATGAAAATGTACACACTAAATAAACACAGTAGTTTATTTAGAAGGGCAAAATGTAATAATCACTGTTTCCAGATGTTTCATTTACAATGCTTTAAAATGGTAATATATTTCTTTTTAAACTACTGAAATTTATATAACTTAGATAAATTAGAAGGCTTTGTTATTGGAAAGGTAGAAAAGTGATAGGAATCATAAAATAAAGCTATGCAAAAATATGGAACTAAGGTAATGAATTTCAAAAACTATTAGAAAGCAGAATTGATGGACTCTGATAACTAACTGATGTGGATGTTCCCAGTTTGGAAATGTCAATGACAGAAGAAGGAGGGAGAGAAGAGGAGTGGGGAGACCCTGAGGGAAAGAATCTGGGATTTAGGTTTATTGGATTTAAAGTACCTTTGTGATACCTCAGTGGTAATGTCAGAGAGAGTGCATTATAAATACAAAACCACAATTCAGAAGGAAAAGGCTAAAAAAGAACCTGGTCATCACATGCATTCACATAAAATATCTTAGTATCCATCATGTATCTGAGAGTATATAGGGATGGTGTGGTAACCTAGAAAAGTCCAATAAAACACAGAGTACCTAACAAAAAGTCAAATCAACTAATTCTTTATTCAGAAGGTCAAAGAGAGGAAACAAAACTCTAGTTTCTAAGGGGTCAAGTAAAGAGAGAAAGCAGGGGATGTGGTATAGTGCGAAAAATACTGCTAAGGGAAGTTCAGGGTGCCACCAAAGGCCAGAGGCGCAAAAGGAATCCTCCCTAGAGGCAAACAGAAGAGAGCGAGTAGGATGCGGAAGATTCTCCAGCTCTCTTGAGTTGAGACTTGTGGGTAAACAAAATTCACTGTCTTTTTCCATTGTTTCCCTTGGTGTGACAGAGCTCAGAGGGACCTCACCAGAGTTAAATTGATGCCAGTGACACAACCCTGAACCTCCAAAACTATGAGCAAATTAAGCCTCTTTTCTAAGAAGTAATTCGTATTTTAGTACAGTAACAAAAAACTTACTTGACTTCCAATATATCCTTATCATGCAGGGCTGTCTTATGGATTAAAGATAACTATACAAAACCTAATAAAGCATTTATCACATAGAAAAAGGTCAATAAATGGTAGTTACTACTTATTAAGTAGCTTACACATTTAGATGTTTTTAATGGTCATTTATACAGTCCTTACCTTACTTGACCTATCAGCATTATTTGATTTTTATGGATCACTTCTTATGTGAAATGTCTAGAACACTACACTCTTCATTTTCCTCCTAACTCACCAGTCATTCTTTATTGGTCTTTACTATTTGGTCTTCATTTTCTTGACGCTGGGGTACTGTAGAGCTCTGATTTAGACATCTTTTCTTCATTGTCTATACTCACTCCTTCAGTGATCTCTTGCAGTATTGTCAGTTTAAATAACAACCATAAACTGACAGTTCAATTATATCTCCAACCTAGTCCTCGCTGATGACATCCACACACTCATAAACCAACTGCCTGCTTGACATCACCACATGAATAGGTGATACTCATGTTTACAGTTCACACCCAAGCTCCTAGTATTTTCCCTAAAACTTATGCTGGAAAAAAAATGCTTTTATCTCTGCTAATGGTTACTTCATCATTTCATTTACTCAGGCCAGAAATTTTGAATGTCTTTCTTGATTCCCATCTATCTTTACATACTATATTCACCCTATCAGACTATTTCTATTGGTTATACCCACGAAATATATCCAGAATCCAGTAACTCCTCATCATATCTATTTATCACCAACCTGGTCTTTCAGTTGGTTGATTGCAACAGCCTTCTATTTTATCTCCCTGATTTCACAATAATCCCCTTAGAGTCTACACAACGTAGCAACAAAGAATTCCTGTAACTTAAGTTAGATAGACTGGTAATCTACACAAACACAAAATCTTCCAGACATTCTTCATCACACTCCAAGTTAAAGTTAACATTGTTAGAATGACCTAGAAGGCTGAAAACAATCTCCCCTACTATCCACTTTCAACTTTCCGATATCATATTTTACTCTGTTATCCTTCATTCACTTCACTCTGGTCTACATAACTCAAATACCATAATTATTACTTAGCTGAGACCACTTAGAATTACATTGTACTAAGTGAAGTAAGTGCCTCTGGAAAAAAATTAAAAGCTAGTAACAAAATACTTTCTAACTTAAAATTCACACTTTACTTCTTAATAAATCCAAACAACAATGGAAGAAAAAATATTTCTGAGGATTTATATTAAAATAACAAAATTTTTATAAAGGCAGAATTTAGCTATCAGCTTTGGAAGAACTATATGGTGGTATGTGTCAAGAATATAAAATATTTCCACACCCTCATCCTTTCTTCCCAATGAACAAAAAAATAATGACAACTATGAATATGGCTAGATGTATTATTACATATTCAACCCTAGTAGAACTTCAGCATTTACATTTTAACACAAAACACATATTGCTATCTCATAAATGACTGCTAGGTGCAGAGGAAAGGGTTTCTTGGTCTAATAGTGCTGGGGATGTTTTTCAAATCAACAACAACCATAAAAGACAACAGCCAGACCTCAATGATATTTTTCATCTAAAAATCATAAAATATAAAAATTCTTATATTCTTAAGACAATTGTTATTAATCTGTTTTTATGAAGTAAAAAGCTGGCTGCATTCCCTGAACAAGCATAAAATAAGACTGCAAAACATCAATACTCCAAATAATTATCTCCTTCCCTCTTTTTTCTTTTGATAATACTTATGCAAAAATTAAAAAAAAACTGTCAAAACTGGACTTCAAATTATTTGCCACAATCTTTTACTGTAAATGTTTGTTACAAAGACAGTACAGTTATTTATTTGTATCCTCTAGTTCACCATGAGTTCACTAATAGTAGAAAATATGCCTTATGTTTTCAAGACCTAATCTAGGAAGGTACTTAAGAGGCAATATGGATAATCCAACATGGTAAATTTGACTTTAAATTTGTGCAAAAAATTTACACTGACATTTCAACATAGGCATGTGTGATGTTTGAAACATTCCTTAGGAAAATATAAAACTACAACTGTGAAGCTATGATATAAGTCATCAGAGAGCTGTCTAGCCCATGATTAGTGTATTTTGTTTTCTTTAAGATGAGGATTCGGTTTGATCTGGATCCACTCCTTTGGGATTTTCCAAAATGTGGTGATCAGCTTGTCCTGGTTTGCCCAGGACTTTACTGATTTTAGGAAACCCACTGATTCCAGGAAAGCTGGGATGGTTGGTCACCTGACTCTAGATAGACTTAAAGCCAAATGAGTTTCTGGTTTCTGGAGCTGCTGTGAGCCAGAAAGTTGTATGTGCAAACACTTATGTGCATTCTAACAAACACCCATTAATTTACCAAATTAGAAGACTCTTATTTAAAACAAGTTGGCTCAAGAGATAATAAAAGATTAATTTTTTCCATCCAGCAATGCATTTCTTCAACAGACAAGCACAGCCTTTCTCAGTTCCATACAAGCTCTATAATATAGTGTACTATTCAAAATTTTCCTCCAGACTTGCTCTATAGTTATGATTACAAAACGATTCGATAAAAACTTCATGATCTTTCAGCACTTGAACATGAAACCTTTGCTGTATTAAGAGCAAGTTTTAAGGGCTGGGGCTGGAGCTCAGCGGTAGAGTGCTCAACTAGCATGTGTGAGGCTCTGGGTTCAATCCTAAGCACCTCATAAAAATAAATAAATAAAAGTATATTGTGTCCAACTACAACTATAAACAATTTTTTAAAAAGAACAAGTTTTAAGAAACATAAAACAATCTATGTACTGATCTGCTAGATTTAATAATTAACAATCATTAATTAACAGATAGCTTCTGCTATCTCTTTTGTCCTACTTTTTCCCTTGAAGTATTCAAAAGCTAATTCAAGATACTCTGACAATTCATCTTTGCATATTCCATAGATGCCTCCAAAATTTATGGGAATTTTCTTCTACACCTCCAATGTTACTATCACATATAGTAGTGGTAAAATGTCATTATCACCTAATATCCAGGTCATTATTCAAATTCCCTATCTCAAAAATTATCTGTTTAAAATTGGTTTGCTGGAATTAAGACCAATACGTTTATTTGGTTATTGAGTCTTTAAGTTGCTCAAACCTGCAATAGTCTTCATCCATCCTTATTTTTGTTTTTTTTTCAGAATATGGTCTTTTATTTTTATTATTTATTTATTTTTGGTACCGGGAATAGAACCCAGGGGTGATTTACCACTGAGCTACATCCCTGGTCCTTTCAAATTATTTTTGAGAAGTTGCTTAGGATTTTGTTAAGTTGCTGAGGCTGGCTTTGAACTTGCTTCTCCTTCCTCAGCCACTGGGGCGACAAAAAAATGTCTGGATATTATTCTTCTATTGATAAAATCACTCAATCTACCATGAGTTTTGCAAATACTATCTCTATGAACTCATGAGTCTTAAACATCATTTTTGTAGGGTTTTCTTTTTTAACTTCCCTCATCTCTTAAAAACTATATATAAGTATAAAAAGAAACACAAAACCATACTCACTTTAAAATTTGACTTTTTGAATGTATAAAAACATGCCTCTTGAAGTTTCATTTAAAAAATGAGGTACTGTATATATTTTTTTCTCAGTTTTCACTGGTCTCAATTATCAATTACTTTATATTTATTAAACATTCTCTCAATAGAGTTCCCTTTTAAGTAATAAAAATAATATATTCCCTCTAAAAATTCAAGTAGTACAGAAAATATGATGTAAAAGGTTCTATTTCTCCCTCCAGTCCAACAAGCCTCTCTTTCAAAGGTAATCACTGTTTACAGTTGCTCAAATATCATTTGAGATTTTTCCACATCTATGAATGTGCATTTTTTTCTCCTCTTGAGGTTTTTGTTGCTGTAGGTTGATTTTGTTGTTGTTTTTTATATTCTGGTACTGGGCATCAAACCCAGGGTCTCATGCTAGGCAAGCACTCTACCACTGAGTTACATCACCACCCCTTTTTCTTCTGTTTTGAGACAGGGTCTTTTGCTAAGGTGTCCAGGCTAGCCTCAATTTTGTAATCTTCTTGCCTCAGCCTACTGAGCAGCTGGGATTTTAAGCATGCACCACTATGCCCAGCATCCTCTTGAGTTTGTTGTTGTTGTTGTTGTTGCTGTTTTTGTCACACAAATAGGACTGCATTATATTATTTAGCAATTTATTTTTTTCCTCTTACTGTTACTACATAGAAGTCTGTCTTATTGTTTTATAATGACTGTACAGTATTTCCATTGTGTGCTTGTACCATAATTATCTACCCGTTGCCTACAAATGGATATTTAAGTAGTTCAATTTTTGCTCTATCTTTTCAAAATATATCTCATTTTAATCTATTATTTAGTTAAGATAGATCATTGTTTCCCTTTCACATCAGCCATTATGAAAAAATTCCTATGAAAATACAATAAACACATAATCAGAGCTTTATTAAATTTCTATCAGGCACAGAGGCATGATTAATCTGCCAAAAAGCAAAGAGCTAAGAAGCTCTTTGAGACAGTGATACTTAGATCAGAATCTAAACAAATTAAAAACTAGAGAATCAATATGGACAAGTATCCATGGAAATATATCTCATTGTTAATGCTCGTCTTTTCAAAGGTTTTAAATTTTTAAAAAATCACAATGAAGATCAGATAGTTTTCCTGAAGTTTCTTAATTCCTGAACTACAAAAAAGAGCATGACAAAGTGCACTGTATGTATTGTTTGCTTTACACGGCAACTACCTGAGATAGAAACTACAACTACCTCACTAGAACAAGTGAGGGAACCGAGGAACAGGGAAACAATAGAGGAGACAGGGATCATATCTAGGTAGTATGAACTTAGAACTTTCATGCTTTTGGTTGGAAGCTCAGGTTCTAGACAGGATGTTAAGAAACAAATCAGCAAAAAGAATTACTAATGTGTGGGCAGGGATCTTCTTGTTTCTGACTGCTTTAGTACTCTGATCCACAGGTCACCACACAAACTATCAATATTGACAGTATGACCATACCATTAGAATGGGCACCCCAGAATTGTGAAACTCCTTAATAATAATAGCTATCTAAAAAAAACAGTAAATATAAAGTAAAAAATAAAAAAGGGCTGGGAATGTAGCTCAGTGGTAAAGTACCCTTGGGTTTAATCCCCAAACCGCAGTACTGCTTTAAATGTGTGTGTGTGTGTGTGTGTGTGTGTGTGTGTGTGTGTCTCATATCAAGGAAGAACAAAACTGAAATTGAAATTGAAAAGTATGATTTTGTTTGGCTTCCTTCCCAGTGGTATGTTCCTGAATTATGCCCCTCCAGCTGCTTCAACTACTTCTTATACAGTAATTTTCTTGACTAGCTTTCTGGTCCCCCTCTGGATGGTCAATATCCCTTTTTAAAGCATGACACCCTATATTGGGCACTAAATCCAGATCAAACTCATCTACATCAGTGAGCCATCTCTCTCTCTCTCTCTCTCTTTTTTTTTAAATGTAGTTAAGCAGAACCTATCAGAATTATTCACAGTGAAAGTTTCAACAATGCATTGCTGGACTAGTTGCCATTTAAGACATCTTCCAAATAATATTCTATGAATTGCAGATAAATTACATGAATAGAGTTAGAATAATGATGGATGATATAGCCTCAGAGACAAAATATATACTCAGCAAAGCATATTAGGCATCTGAAAAGTTATGGAACTTTTATGAACTATTTTACAAAATAAGTGCTTTTTATTTTAATTGCTTTAAATAGTAAAAAATTAAAGTGAGAATACCAAGGGCTGCCTTTAAGTGCACGTATTAAGAAGAAAAAGAGAGAAAGGAAGTGAACAAAAAAAGAATGAACAGGATCACATAAAGTGATCTTTGTGATAATAAAGTTCTGAATGTCAGCTTCAGTCAATTTCAACTTAACATTATCATTGTGTAAACTCCAAGGGAATTCTTCAACAGTCAGCAATTTGTCTCTTTTCTCCAGCCTCAGCCTCCCAAAATAAGTTTATAGCATGCTTTCATACAGTTTGTATGGGACGAAAACAAAATGCTTAGTACTCTCAAAGTACAACATTAGTTTTTCATTGTTTAATGAGAAATAGCTGGTAGACTTTATGGAAGTCAGATTTCCTGATGGGATAATAGCCTCATTTTTATATTTTATGAGAAATATTTGTACTGTTCAAACTTCATGAGTTCCTGATATTTGCAATCTTAGAATCGTTGATGCTTAGATATGAAATCCTAAGTAACGTTTATAATAGATAACTGTTGCACTAAATGGAATCTAAAGATTACACAGGAGAGAATCCTTCAACCTTACTTCATTAGGTAGTTATTTTAAATGTAAATCAGAGACTAGCAAATTCCTGTAGCTGACTTTAATGTGGTTAAGGCCTCCAGGACTTTGGCCATACATTGCCACCTCAAAGTCCCTGCAGTGATAACATCCTTGCAGTTTCTGGATTTACGTACATGAATCCAAAAGACAAGTGATGGTAAAAGCAGAGATCTCTAGTTTTCTTTCCTGTCCACAGCCTTCTCCCCCAATTGTAACAGGTACTGAAACCTCTCTAAAGGTAGAAGATTATTTTCGTGAATATTTTTATGGTATTTAAGATTATTATGATCTTACTATTAAAAAAATAAAACAACTTTACAACAGGAAAACCAAATTATGAAACAATTCCCCTTTAGAATTAATCTGTTTCCAGATATATTAGTCAACCTACCCAAATATAGACTTCAAATAATTATGCATGTTATCTACATTTTTAAAGTTTTACTTCTGATGCCATTCTTAGAAGAGAATGATGCTTCTTACTCGTTACTGAAAGCATTCTTTTTATCTTATGAAGGTATAGCATGAAGATTCTTGATATTTGTAGAAATTCTCTTTATAATTCAGATTTAATTGAACAAGTGAACAAATAAATGGGAGGGGGACAGGGAAAAAGAGAAGTAGGCTTCTTGAATGATTTTCCTTTTAGTTAAATTAAAAAGATTAAACACACATAAATCAAAGGCATTTCTGTATATCAGCGACAAAACTTCTGAAACGGAAATGAGGAAAAACACTCCATTCACAATATCCTCAAAAAAAATAAAATACTTGGGAATCAACCTAACAAAAGAGGTGAAAGATTTATACAATGAAAACTACAGAACCCTAAAGAGAGAAGTTGAAGAAGATCTTAGAAGATGGAAAAATATACCCTGTTCATGGATAGGCAGAACTAACATCATCAAAATGGCGATATTACCAAAAGTTCTCTATAGGTTTAATGTAATGCCAATCAAAATCCCAACGGCATTTCTTGTAGAAATAGATAAAGCAATCATGAAATTCATATGGAAAAATAAAAGACCCAGAATAGCAAAAGCAATTCTAAACAGGAAGTGTGAATCAGGCGGTATAGCGATACCAGATTTCAAACTATATTACAGAGCAATAGTGACAAAAACAGCATGGTACTGGTACCAAAACAGGCGGGTGGACCAATGGTATAGAATAGAGGACACAGAGACTAATCCACAAAGTTACAACTATCTTATATTTGATAAAGGGGCTAAAAGCATGCAATGGAGGAAGGATAGCATCTTCAAAGGGGCTAAAAGCATGCAATGGAGGAAGGATAGCATCTTCAACAAATGGTGTTGGGAAAACTGGAAATCCATATGCAACAAAATGAAACTGAATCCCTTTCTCTCACCATGCACAAAAGTTAACTCAAAATGGATCAAGGAGCTTGATATCAAATCAGAGACTCTGCGTCTGATAGAAGAAAAAGTTGGCTCCGATCTACATATTGTGGGGTCGGGCTCCAAATTCCTTAATAGGACACCCATAGCACAAGAGTTAATAACAAGAATCAACAAATGGGACTTTCTTAAACTGAAAAGTTTTTTCTCAGCAAGAGAAACAATAAGAGAGGTAAATAGGGAGCCTACATCATGGGAACAAATTTTTACTCCTCACACTTCAGATAGAGCCCTAATATCCAGAGTATACAAAGAACTCAAAAAATTAGACAATAAGATAACAAATAACCCTATCAACAAATGGGCCAAGGACCTAAACAGACACTTCTCAGAGGAGGATATACAATCAATCAACAAGTACATGAAAAAATGCTCACCATCTCTAGCAGTCAGAGAAATGCAAATCAAAACCACCCTAAGATACCATCTCACTCCAGTAAGATTGGCAGCCACTATGAAGTCAAACAACAAGTGCTGGAGAGGATGTGGAGAAAAGGGTACACTTGTACATTGCTGGTGGGACTGCAAATTGGTGCCGCCAATTTGGAAAGCAGTTTGGAGATTCCTGGCAAAGATGGGAATGGAACCACCATTTGACCCTGCTATTGCCCTTCTCGGACTATTCCCTGAAGACCTTAAAAGAGCATGCTACAGGAATACTGCCACATCCATGTTCATAGCAGCACAATTCACAATAGCTACACTGTGGAACCAACCCAGATGCCCTTCAATAGATGAATGGATAATAAAAATGTGGCATCTATACACAATGGAGTACTATGCAGCAATAAAAAATGACAAAATCATAGAATTTGCAGGGAAATGGATGGCGCTAGAGCAGATTATGCTTAGTGAAGCTAGCCAATCCCTAAAAAACAAATACCAAATGTCTTCTTTGATATAATGAGAGCAACTATGAACAGAGCAGGGAGGAAGAGCAGGAAGAAAAGATTAACATTAAACAGAGACATGAGATGGGAGGGAAAGGTAGAGAAAAGGGAAATTGCATGGAAATGAAGGGAGACCCTCATTGCTATACAAAATTACATATAAGAGGTTGTGAGGGGAATGGGAAAATAAACAAGGAGAGAAATGAATTACAGTAGATGGGGTAGAGAGAGAAGATGGGAGGGGAGGGGAGGGGGATAGTAGGGGATAGGAAAGGTAGCAGAATACAACAATTACTAATAGGGCATTATGTAAAATTGTGGATGTGTAACCGACGTGATTCTGCAATCTGCATTTGGGGTAAAATTGGGGGTTCATAACCCACTTGATTCTAATGTATGAAATATGATATGTCAAGAGCTGTGTAATGTTGTGAACAACCAATAAAAAAAATTAAAAAGATTATACTACAAGGGCTGGTGTTATAGCTCAGTGATAAAGTGCTTGCCTTGCACATGTGAGGAACTGGGTTTGATCCTTGGTACCACATAAGAATAATTTTTTTTAAAAAAGGTATTATGTCCATCTACAAATATAAATATTCTTTAAAAGCCCATAATATAAAAATAACCAAGTTATTAATGATTAAATGCTTGTATCCCCCCTCCCAGATTCATATATTTTTAAATCCTAATCTCTAATGTGATAGTATCTCGAAGACAGATTCTTTGGGAGGTAATTAAATTCAAATGAGGGTGGGGCCCTCATGATGGGATTAGTGCCCTCTTATCTTACACAGAGAGCTTCCTTTTACTGTATTATATAAGCAAAGAGCAAGAATATAGCCAGAGAGTCCTCACCAGCCACCAAACATGCTGGCACCTTGATCTTTGGTTTCCCAGCCTTCAGAACTATGAAAAATAAAATTTTGTTGTTCAAGGCACCCTGTCAATGGCATGGTAGTTGAAACTGATTAAAGATACCATGTTTATGTTTGCAACCAACTATATTAATAATGCTAATTCAAAGCTAGAGGTAATTTCAGAATTCTTGAATCTATAATTAACTCTTTATTTTCTTTTGCTGATTCTCATCAGGCTAGAAAGATTTCCTGAAATCAGATCCTCTTTTCACCTAAGCAAGGCTTTTACACAGAACAGTTCTCTCTTTATTTGAAGGTTTTAAGAACTTTTTGTACAATATCTACTGTCAAATGATATTAACTGAACAGTGTGTTCAAGCAACAAAGAGTACACAAGCCATAATGATTATAGGGGTGTTTTTAACTATCTTCATCATGTAACATTTGATACATAAAAATCAAAAGCTGAATGTTTTCTCTGATATGCAGATGCTAATTCACAATGGGGGGCTAGGGAAGAACAGAGTTACTTTAGATTAGGTAAAAGGGAGGGAAGGGAGGGGAGGAGGCATGGAGGTAGGAAAGATAGTAGAATGAATCAGACATTATTACCCTATGTACATATGTAACTATACAACTGGTGGGATTCTATATCATGTACAACCAGAAGAATGAGAAATTATACTCCATTATATATGATGTATCAAAGTGTAATCTACTGTCATGTATAACTAAAACAAAAAATTATTAAAATAAAAACAAAGAAAATTTAAGTTACAAAGCACAATTTAAAAATACCATCACCCACTATTCCATTCAGCTGAACTATGACACCAGCAATACCACTGAAGCTACCCTGCACATTTCTTCCTCTCTTGCCAGTCTTTTGGGTAGATGTTTTTCCAGCTACTGCATACTGAGACAACTTGGTTTACCTGTAGAGGCAGGGGGAAAAACTGGGGTGGTGGATGAAGGATGGGGGAAGGGCTTCACACGTAAATTTTAATAATTTTAAAAAATAGATGCTGAAGTGTCACTTTTGTAACTTGGCTTCTAAATAAAATTTTCATATGAATTTTACTCTTAGCCAAATGATTCAATACTTATTCCCGTCTTATCCCTCAATTAAGGTAAAGGAGATACCACAGGAAAATTGTACTTTAGGATATGAATGCAGGAGAA
The DNA here is from genome assembly GCF_964194105.1 of Spermophilus citellus. Classification (NCBI taxonomy): domain Eukaryota; kingdom Metazoa; phylum Chordata; class Mammalia; order Rodentia; family Sciuridae; genus Spermophilus; species Spermophilus citellus. Next base: position 40,904,919 of record NC_138196.1, read on the forward strand.
TCCAAAGCTAGGAGGAGAGAGAGTGGCTGAATCCAGGTAAAACGGACAACTGAGTCTCACCTCCTGATGTTAAACACTGTGTCCTGTTCCATTAAAGAATCATTTCTTGAAGAGTAAAACAGCATAGTTGGCATGGATATTAATTACCCTCAGTAGGAGTGTTGTGCTTGACAAAATGGAGATTGTTTTAGTGTAAGTGATTCCCCAATGAAAAATTCTAAGACAAGACATTTTCAAGGCCCTATTGTTACAAGATGAATACACAAGCATAAGGAATTTATACAATATTTCCCAACTTAAGTAGGCAAGAAAAAATGCTCTAAGGAATTTCTGTATTACAGAAGACACGCATTGCTCCGCAAGTAGTACTCTAAAGAAGTGATTTGATTAGATATATAATTAAAACCTAAAGTACTTGAAGAGTTCCCTGATGCAGACTTAACGAATTTTGACCTTCTTGTAATCCCAAGAAATGCCTGAACTATGATCCATAAAAGTTGGAAAGTTAAAAAATGGTATGACCTTTTATCGACCAAGATTTGACAAGAATAAGGAAAATGATAAAGGGCACTAAGAATCAGGGGAGGCCAGATATGTGCCCCCTGGTAATGTTAGTGGTTTCTTATAGGGGAAGAGGGCTCTATATAAACTTTAATCTAGATACCAGAGTATTGTCTCCAAGGTGACACTACAGACTCTTAAGCAATCCAATTGTGTTACTGCTAGTTACTACTAACTGCTAAAAAATGAATAAAACATATTACAGTCTTAGAATGTTAGAATCAAAAGGTAGTTTAGAAGTCACAAGGCTCAAATCCTTCACATTTCAAGATTTAAAAAAATTGAGGACTCAGATATAAAACTTGCCCAACCATATAGCTAATAATAGTTACTTATAACTTAATATTTCATCTTCTAGCTTTCAGTTTATGCCTTTGCTCATAATATCATGACCCCAAAATATAAACATGAAATTATTTTGCTATGGGGGAAAACCTCTCAAATTGTAAGATGCAAATTTAAAATAACTGGATATAAAGTGAATATATTTGGAAGATCATTAAAAAATCCTCATTTATTCTGCTATGTAGCTATGAAAATCATTTTCAAAGTAATCCACTTGGGAAAAAGAAGATACACTCTTTCTTGCCTATTAGATAATAAGCATTGCATTTTCTGTTCTTATAGTCAGGTATTTGAGTTCTCTATTACTACATAAAAAGCAACTTCAGCAATGGTGAGTTACCTGGGCAGTTCTTCTGCTTATGTGGCAAGAGCTGGGGTGTTAGGATGGCCGACACCACATGAAGGTTCAACAAGAAACTCACATGGGGCTTGAATGCCTGTGATGCTTGGACAATTAGAATCATTTATTTACAAGCACAGGTGGATCTGCTCATTAGGAGCCTCAATTCTTCTTTACATGTACCTCTCCACATGCCACCAGAGGTGCCTCATGGAATAGCAGCCAAGTTTGGAGAAGGAACATTCTGAACATTAGAGGCTGCCAGACCAATTCAGGGGCTTGCCTTCGAATGAACAATCATCACTTTTGTCTTATGTTATTTACCAAAGCAGTCCCAGCTAATATCAGGGTCAGTATGGGAGGGAACTAGGTAGAAGCAAAAGTAATAAGAGGCCTGGTTCCTTGAGGAGTCTTCAAAGTAATAATATACCACATAGGGATTGCTAAAATCCTGCAAACATGATATTTAGAGAAGAGTTATATTGAGGGAGGGGGTCTACTCACCAAAAATAATGAAAAATTCTGTTTATATTACAATATGATGAATGTATGCAATTCCAAAACTTAAATATAAATGCAAAATTCTTACACTAATCCTGTATCTTCCTCATGTTCCACTAGATGTGCTTTATAGAATTCAAATAAATATCGTGGTATTATTTTCAGTTAAATATTACTTTTTAATTAATAAGTATTTAAAAATGGGTGCATATCTCAAAAACACATTTTTGAATTTGTTAACTTGCTAATTTAAACAAATTTATTTATGGGTGGGGATAAAGGGAAGGCCCAACTCCAATAAAAATTAATTCAGTTACACACTTTGTAGATTACCTGGTAATCAACAACTGATTTTTATTCAACTGCCACCTGTGACTGAGCTTAGATAATACGGACAATTTAAGTGGGGATGTAGGGAATGTTAGACTCATATGTGTCCATTCTGAATATGTTCAGAAGCTTCTAAAACTTTATGAAATGAGTACAATCTAATTTATTGAAGTTCTAGTATGTGCTACAAACTATCCCAGCACCTTTTTTTTTTATTTTTAAAGAGAGAGAGAGAGAGAGAGAGAGAGAGAGAGAGAGAGAGAGAGAGAGAGAGAGAGAGAGAAAATTTTTTAATATTTATTTTTTAGTTTTCGGCGGACACAACATCTTTGTATGTGGTGCTGAGGATCCAACCCGGGCCGCACGCATGCCAGGCGAGCGCGCTACCGCTTGAGCCACATCCCCAGCCCCTGAAAATAGTTTTTAAACACTAATCTGTTTCCAGAGTCTTATTTAATATTAGCAATTTTATGGAGCAAACATTTACACCATAGAAATCTGACATTTAAAGCAAGCTTTCAGTTAATTTTTCTGAATTAAAGCATGTTCCTCCAATTGCCTGTTCATCTAAATTTGTGGTTTCTTACACAAAGACATACATGTCTATATACTAATGCTTTAAAAATAAAAATGCCAGAAAAGATCTTACCTTAGGTCTATATTTTATATGACTGTATCAAAGAAAAAAAATCACCTCTTTTTAGCACACCTGTTTCAATGTGTTGGATAATGTCATAATCATTCAGTTTTTTAGCTCCTTGTAAACAGTACCATTAACTACATATTTATCTCCCAGGACATTTACAATGACCTATGCAAGGTAGGCATTGAGTTTTGGTTGAATGAATAAATTAAAAAACCAAAAAGAAACCAGAAATTATATTGAATAGTTTATTTTTAAAACCACCAATTAGTTATTTTTAATATTTGGTGACACATAAAGCAATAGCAGGCATAATAGATTATGCACAGATATATAACATTCCCATTTAAGAATATGTAGACTAAGCCCTAATTCGCTATTTCCTTGTTATGATAAGGAAAGAATAAATTTAGGACTTTTTTTGGGACAGTTTTTGATAAAGAAAGCCAAGAAAGGGGAATAATGCAAAGAAGGAACAAAAATAACTCTCAAGAGGGTTGATTATTAGAATAAATCTGAGATGAATTTAAATATTTATTTTTATTTATTATAGAAAGAAAAGTATACTTGTGAAAATTAATGCTGAAAAACAAAGAGAATATTGCCACCTTAAGCTCAGATATCACACAAGGCCAGAACACTTGGATAATTGCTAATAAAACATCTGGTATTGATGCAAAATCCCACAAAGGGAGATTAAAGGTCTAGAAACATAAGTTTAGAAATAGAGGAATAAGGTATTCTAGAAAGAAAACAATCTGTTACTAAGGCTCTTGTTGTGCTTCACTGCAATCAAGAATTACGGAATGCAATGGATACTCATAATGGGCAGAAGTCAGAAGAGAGTAAATTATATCTACTACATTTCTAATGTAGCCATCATTAAAAGTGAGTAGCTGCATGAAAGTAGGATCTTAGAATAAAATATTACAATTTTTCTGCCTCTGGATTTTAGGGTGAAAAAAATCAATAAAATTTCTAGAACAGTCAACCTCCAATTTTGATTCACGTGTAAAATGTTAAATAAAATTTATGAACTGTGGATACAGCTCAATTGGTACAGTGCTTGCCTTGTATGCCAAGGCCCTGGGTTCTAATCCCCAGCACCAGGAAAAAAAAAAAAAAAGGAGGCATTGGTTTAGATTCAGCTCCCTGCACTAGGCCCAACAGACCAAACCAAAATGGAGTTACTCATTCTGGAGTTCAATACTGACAAGCTAAAAACAAGTTGTTTATTTGACCTTCTAAGACTCTGGGGTTAGGGGGAGTTAGATAATAGCCAGATCCCCAAACAGGTCAGTTCTGGCTAACATGAAAAGCAAGTCCCTTCTAATTCAACCTTTATAGAAAAATAACTTTGAAATACCCATCCACTTTTTGTTCTGTTTCTGCTTTCCTTGGCTCTTTTGTCTTACAAAGCCAACCTCTTCGCTCAGCTCACCAGTATATTCTTTCATAAAATGAGGTGTTGCCCAATTCTACAATCATAAATAAATCAATTAAGATATTTAAAACTAAATTGTTGCAATTGTCTTTGGAGAAAAATACAAAAACAATGTAACAATATAAAGTATGTAAAATATTATGGCTACTTCACTATTTTCAGAATTCTGTAGGTAGAAAAATAAATATCTGTGGGAAATAAAAATAGTAACCACTCATATCACCTAATTAGATAATCACAAATTACCTAACTACCAAATCACAGTGCAAAATTAAGACTATATTTAAAATTTACACTTGTATAAATGTTGTATAATCCCACCTATCATGTTTAAAAAAAATACACTAGTCTCAAACCCTTATATATCTTGAGGCAAATTCTCATCTACAAGGACTGTATAAGAAACATTTCCTCATCCCAAAACATTACATAATTAACATTTTCTGTATATTTATTTTTATTATTACTTTTTACTCTACTGAGAACTGAACCCACTGTTACTCTACCACTAAGCTACATCCCTAGCCCTTTTTATTTTGAGACAGGGTCTCGCTAAGTTGCCTGGCCTAGCCTCAAACTTATGATTTTCCTGCCTCAGCCTCCCCAAAGCAAGGATTACAGCTGGATGACACATGTTCGGCTTTCCTGGACTTTTAAAATCTACAAACCAAGAACTACAGTAAAATCTTGGAGGAACAGGACTTAGTCTTACATTAACATAGTCCTGTGAAAAAACCTCTAAAAAAGGATGTGACTCTGCAACATGTAATTGATTCTTCAAGAAATAATTCCTAAAATGAAAGTCAAGAAATAAAACTTTATGTATTTGACTAACTTATTATGTACAAAAGAGTAGCTTTATCCTCTCATTAATATGTAATCTGACTTTCTAATGATAAACACATGCAAATGACCTGAAAAATATAAATATCTGAGAAAGAGACTTATGATTTAGCAGCTATATTTGCTTACACATTTTCTTAATACTATTGGTAAAAAGAAAAAAAAAAAAAAAACAAAACACTGTCACAGCTAAGGGATCTTGTCCCAGTCTCCACCAGCACTGAAAATATTTACTGCTTTGTGGCTTTACTGCAACTGCGGGTACATTTAATAAGAATTACTTTGTGCTATAAATGAGGATAAAATCTAAATATGAATATGAATAATATTCCATTTAAATTATGAATTTTCACTTGCAGTTTGCATATCAATGGCAATTGTGAATGATTCTCTCTATATGCATATCACTGAACCATAACAAATGCTTAAGTCTAATTTTCTTGTTCTAATTCTATTTGAAAAAACTGATCAATCTAAAATCTCCCATTCACATACTTCTGATTTCATTTTCTAAATGACAGAGTGCAGATGATTTTCTCACTCAGATGACAAAATTATGTTCATCAGGGAATATCAGAGTCATAGCCTAAGCTGCTGCTACCTGCAAAGTACCAGGCTCGGTCCTGCGCAAAATACAAAGACAACTGACTGACTGGTAGAAAAAGAAGACATGTATAAACAACAATAATTTAAGGAAGTCTGTGTGAAAGAAGCCCTAGAATGTGGATGAGAAATGCACTGATTCTAGTTAAAAGGAAGCCAATGTATCCTCCTTTGGGTAGAAGAGAAGGAAAAATAATGGAATTCTATACACTTGTGAGGGAGTAAAGAGAAAATCTGTGATCATGCTCCTTAATAATTATGATTTCTTGTATTAGATATGGGCTGTCATGGTACATAAGGTAAGAATGACACAGGGATAGGAATAGACTCCTGCTAGAGTAATGTCACATAAACTCTGTAGTATTAAAATGGCTATGGAAAACTGAAGTAGGCTGGGCTCTAAATATCTGTGCATAAGCGCCATAGTGGCACTTACCACAGATAAGAAGCCTCTTTCCTGCACAGTGACAGAAGTCACTTTATCAACTGAGAGGATCCAAATAAAATTTGGAGTTCAAAGCACACACAGGAGTGCTAAAATTCCCAAAGCAACTTCAAAACTGAAGGAAAAATGAAGAGTTACCATTTTAAAACTCCTCCTCAAAGTTACTATACTAAGTAAATCTTTGCTAGTTTATAGCACTACACAATGCTTTATTTTTCAGCCTATTAGGTAAATCATTGCAAAACTTTGTAGTCAGTTATCATAGGCTATAAAGGTTTGCATTTCAGACTATATTCTGCAAGAATACGAAATAGATGAAACTGCTGCCACCTGTACATTTAATATATTACCTTACACTTTTGACAACTGCATATTAATGCAGAACACTGCCCTCTCTTTTAATCTATTTTCTTTCAGTATGCCATAATTAAGACTTGGTCAATCAAAAATAATAATTAAAAAGGAGGGCTATTATACAAATCTAAAAAAATTAACATTTTCTAAGCTTTAATGGAAAAAGTGTTGATATCTAGCAAACAAATCTCCCAAGAAATAAAAAAATGCAAATGTCCTAATAAAGATGGGTAAATAGGGCATAAATATTTCCTATTTTCATCATCATATACAGAAAACAATATATAGTTCATTTTAATCACTGACAAAGCTACAGTTCCATGCGACAGACAACTTTCAGTGTCTTATATTTAAGAGAAAAGGTTTACTTAAGATCCATGCTTTACCAGCTTTATAAATATGTCACAAGTACCAATAACAGAAGAGTATTTCATTTTACAGTGAAAAGATGTCAGAAAAACACAGCCATATATATGCATGTATATTTATGTAGGTAGAGATACACATATACACATCCCTACTTCAAAATAATTTGTCAAGCAAGAAGAAATTACTAAAGGGGATTATATTTGAAATAACTTACCTTACGCCCATCACTTGCATGGCAATTCACATTTAGAGGAGTCAGTAAAGCCATTAGTTTTTCTTCATTACCACTCCTATAAAAAGGTAGCAAGACAATTTCTATAAAATTGTAGGAGTTTCTTATGAATATTTACGGATATTTTTTCATAAGAGTGGAAAATAATGGTTTGCTTTAATTCCTTTTGTATGGATTCCAATGAATCTCTTTTCAATATTCAAATTAGTATTTTCCCAATTAATTGCTGTTAATCATTTAGTGATACATCTTGGAAAATGCAGCTGTCAACATTTTTATGTTATATATCTATACAAAGTCATCATCTTAATTACAAGCAAACTTTATTCTAATAAATAATCTAAAACACTAGAGTTTAAAAAAATACATAGAAAATGTTGTAAAGAGCAAATCAACTAAACTACAACCAACCAAGATAAAACAATAAAAATTTTGACATTTATGTCCCTCATTTGAGGTTTGATAGAAAAAAAATCTTCAAATGAAAATGAAGATATAGGTATTTATACACTCCAAGAATATCATTTTAAAGGCCAGGCAACTAAGGTTTGCAGGTAGCTTAAGAAACATTTCAAATAAAATTAACCTGATAATCATCACCAAAGTGAAAATTTTCATCATTATATACATTAATCATGTAAAATAAAGTATTCAAAGATTTATTATAAGATCTAAATTGCATTATTGCATAAAATCCAAGCAAGACAATAACATGCTACAATTTTTATAGACCTCCACCTGCCCTCCCCCTTTTTCTCTCTTAGATGCATTATACTCACTTAAAATGAATGGAATCACTTACCTAGCAGCTTCTAGGAGTTCGTCTTTCTTGTATTCACCTAGATGATTGCAAAATATCATGCTGTTAGCATTTGGCAGAAGACAGATTAAGAAATGCAGTAGGCAGCAAATAGAGAATTAAATAGAGAAGAACAGAAAAAGAGAGTCCACACCCCGCTGGGTGATGGAGCCGTGACGCTAGCCAGCTTGTGAAGGCAGCATCACCAGTGCCTTGGAGACGGGCAGCAAATTGACGCAGCTCCTTGTCCAATCCTCAGATGAAATAGCTTTCTTCAGACAACCAATGAATGCTAAATCTCGTGTCCAGAAACACATTCCCTCTGATAACAGCATGCCAGCTGAAGACAATGTCCCCTCTCCCCTTTTCTATTCAGGCTGTCACAGGATACTTGTGAAGCATAATACATTCTGAGACAAAAGCAAAATAGTGTGGCTTTTTAAAGGTACAAATTACCAATCTTCAAAAAAAACTCAGTTTTATTTGTAATGACATGGAAAGTTTCTTTTTAATTAATTACTATTACTGAGCTTTATAGCTGTAGAATGCAAATACCAGAACCACGAAGGCTCTGCCTCGATAGGGAAGGTCTGTAGACTAGAAATACGTGAACTACGTACCAAATGCTATGAACCTCTTGGAGGCAGCGCTCCAAAACCAAAACAGGGAATACATTCTTAAATGGCAATAACATTCTAACACGTTTTAACCTTTATAAAACTTCAATACCAAATTTTAACAAATAATTGAATGTATTTTTTAAAAGGAGGTTGGCATCTCTGCGGATAAGCAGATATCTAGTTATTTGATGTGGACAATTTCTCCTCCTTCTATATTTTCACAATAGATTTAAAAATATATCAAAAACTGAAAGTAGAAATATTATTAAAAAACCTTCCATAATAAATTTCTTAGGGTATTCAAGACCTAACAAGATATATATATATATATATATATATATGGTTTTTTGTTTTTTGCAAGCTCATTTGAAGGACAAGGAGTTTTAATAACACAGTGTTTGTTCAGTCAATAAATAAAAAGAACAGCCAGGACTATGATTCAGCTATAATACACTGACTCAGTTTGCTGTATCATTAAAAAAATAATTATACAAAGTGTCTTAACAAATCATTATGTGAAGATATTAAGTACACATAAGAAAAAAATTTTAGATTAAATGAAAAGTTATAATTCTAATATGAAATAAGCTTAAATTCTTTTAAAAAATCTTAACATGTAAATATGAACTTTTTCACATTTTGTTTATGTTTTGCTATAGAATGCATTATATTGATGCAAATGCTATAAAGATACCTCAGGACCACAAAGTACATGTTTAAATTCTATAGCCCAGGCTGGAAATGCAGCTCGGAGGTAGAGTGCTTGCCTAAGATATACAAGGACCTGGGTTCCATTTCCGGTAAAATACACACAAGAGGGGCGGGGGACATTATAACCCACTAATAGCAAAAATGCTTTAGCTTTAACCTCTTTTGCCTCATAATTAGGTTAAAATCTGTAAACTATAATCAGGAGTTTCAAATAAGGAGAAGTTATAAAATACCTCTTTTTTCCTTATAGAGATTTTGTATATCAATAAAATCATAGATTCAACAGCATACATCCATAAACTAGAATGCACAATTTCATAATCATAGATTTGGTTCTTTCAATTTTCAATTATACTGTAAAAGTTATATTATTATATCTTCTAGCCAGTAAGACTCAAAGCTAAAAACCTATTTTTATTAAATATTTAAGGTAGCAATGTGGAAGTTGAACATTTTAGGTAAGAATATAGACGTTAGAAATAAATTTTAAAAGCCTCTTGGAGGAAAATGGCATAACCCATACCCTCAAATGGCTGAAGAATAAATATATAAGTAAACCAAATATGGTATATATCTGTAAAAGTCATTCATTCATTTGGAAGGCCAATATGACAGGTTCAAGAAAACAAAAGACAATAGTATCTCTGACCTCAAGGAATACTCTAATTATTAAAGATGGACAAGTAAACAAATGATTACAAAAGAATATGAGAAGATCTTATAAAATGCTAAGCATTTACTGGCTAGTTTAAATGAAATTAGTAAGAGACAGGGTAACTGTAGTTTAAGAAAACCTTTCTGGAATACGGGATTGTGCAGCAGTGTGAAGGAAGAACAGGTGATTCTCAAGTGAACAAGGGTGGAGGAGACGGAAGCAACCACAGTAAATGAAATGAGAAAGGAAATGGTAGCTCTATAAACCTGAACAAAGGACACTTGCTGGGGAATGGCTGAGAATGAGGCAGAGAATAAATTAAAAGATCACGTGTGGCTCCATAAATTAAGAAGTCTTAACTTTATTTTGAAAGCAATGAATAAATACTGAGATATTTTAACAAGGAAAGTACAAAACCTATTTAAAGAGCTGCAAGTTTCATGATTACATAAATATTTTTAAACATCAGTAAACTTTTGTAGGGGAGGAAAGTAGCCAGAAAAAGAGAACTAAATTCTGATACAATTTTTATTTTGGAGGAAATATAAACATCTTCAAATAGAGTAAAACACATTAACATTGTGAACTGGAAGTAGTTACTAGTGAAAATTAAGTCATAGTGAAACATGACTCCAATAAGCCAGGTAATAAAACTGCAGAGTACTTGGGGTCCTCAAGGTTCAAACCAGTCTACCTATGTAAGTGTCTCACCATGCATAGCTTATTGATGTTTTCACTGAAAGGTACATTTCTACAAAAATGTTATTCCTTCCTGGAGAAGCTGATAAGACCAGCTTTGGAAAAGAAATATATCAAAGCATCTAACAGAATATTACAAATGACTTTCTATTCTTACTGTTGGAGAGCCTAGTACTTTAATCAGCTTTTCTGCAGTACATCCCAGCATCCACTATCTGGTGCCCAAGGACCACAATCCACAAACAACTGAAGCTATTTTTCAAATGCTACCTCTTAGGAACAACTGACATAATGAATTCAGAGCCCCGCATACACTCTGACAACAAATTTGAGCTACTTACTTAACAGTCAAACCTCCAGATCTATTTCATTTTAGCTGAGAAACTGAAAATATTCTGGCTGAGACTATGATGCTCTATGGAGCATTTATATTCTTTAATAACATCCAGATAAAGACTAGCAATAGATCAGCTAGAAAGGAAACTAGGCAATTATACTTAAGATAATAGCAGCCAGAATGGAGATAATAGATGGCTTAACATTTTTATTAGAATAAAGTGGGATTAAGAAAAATAAGCGAAAAAGTTTACTTTCTGAAGTCTGAATTGTCATTATTAGTCAAAACTAATAAAACATGTAAAGATAAACACCCCTATACAGATAGAAAAATTAATATTTTTTTAAAACTGTTATCAGAATGAAGTTTAAAAATAAAAACCCTTTCACATTTCTCTGAGATAGTTGGAAACAATCTTTCACTTAGTATAAAGGCAAAATTGCCTTCTGAATAAAAATTATTTTTATTTAGTTTTTTAATATCATAAGGAATTTTTATCTGTTTCTTTAGCAACAGACAGGATCAAAGTAAGCTTAGTTTTGTAAAAATGAGTCATTTGATTTTGTTGGGATGGAAAAGTATGGAAAGATTATAAACATGGACTCAAACTCTTAAAGCAATAAGGGACTAAAAAAAAATTCTGATTTTTTTTGCTTTTCTCTACTTTCAAATCCCACACAATACATTTTGCTTTGTATAAAACACAGGGAATGCAACTTGAAAAGTCACCTTTATCCATATCACCTCACCCCCAATTCAGGAAAGCTCTAAGGGATCATCTACAACATTCATTTACATTTAATGAAACAGTGCTATGGCAGTTAAATGGACTAAGATTAGATTATCTACTAATCTGGGGGTTAATAAGAGAATAAGTGAATAAAATTAATAAGTGAATGTTATCCAATAATCTGTCAGACCATGAACTTGGCTTATATATTAGCACAGACTCACTAAATCTGGGCTTTGGAAGATGTGATATACAAAATAATAATGGCTAGAAGATAATTTTATGAAACAAAGACAATCACCAACTTTAAAAAGCTTAAATATATTAAAATAACAAGTCAAAAATTTCCATCAAAACTAAAAGCATTTGAACTTTCAGATGAGCTTGCAAACATAGGCCACTGGGCCAAGGGAAAAAAATGAAGAAAATTCATTCTGGCTCTAGTCAAATGGTCAATGTATTTTGCATTTCCCATAGCATGTTTTAATTCCTGGACTTATTAGGTATCTCAAGGGAAGAGCTATGTAAAGACTTCAGTCAAGAATCTCAATTACCAAGTTAATGTTGGGACTCTTGTGTTGCTAAGTGCTAAGCAGTATTATAAATTGATAATTCTGATACAGATATCTTTTTTCAAGGTACAAACTAATAAGGTAATTGATTCATGGAGCTAAACCAGTAGCCCATTTGGGGAATAAAATATTAATTTAGGTGACATACTGCATTGCATTTTCACTAACAGATTTGAAAATTCAGAACCACCTATGTGGTTGTGGAAAGAATTTAGCTAAAGAACCAGGAAATAATCTAATATTAACATGTTAAAGTTAAGTTTTCCACCAAAAGCAATTTCCAGACAGATATTCTACCATGAATGAATTTATGAATTATTATTTTCACTATGGAATCTTTCATAAATATTTTCCGAACAACAGGGTAAAAAACTACAAAGCTACTAGAGCTCTCAATGTCTTTCTCCTACTTTTGAATTCTATCAAATTTTCCCACTTATTCTGATATTGGCTTCAAAGCAATAAGGCACTAAAAAAGAATTCTGACCTTTTTTTCCCTGAACTTATTAGGTATCTCAAATTAGCGCCAAAGCCAATCCCCAGTTAAGTCTAGAATCAAGATCAAACTAAACATTTCACACCCCTTATAAAATTTGGGGCCTTGAAACATTTGGTTGGAGGACCTTTTCTTCTATTGTCTCTTATAGTTTTGACAAATTTTAACATTAGTTAGCACTAAACATCAACTGTGCTTAATATCAACATAATCTCTAAGTTATGCTGACCAATATAGTATACATACCTCCACATGCTACTTAATTTAAATAAATTAAAATTATAAAAAATTAAAATTTTGTTCTTCAGTCACACTGATAACATTTCAGATATTCAATAGGCACAGATAGCCAGTGCCCATAATACTGAACAGTACAGAGAGGGCATTAGACAAAACAGTTGAAAACTTTTATTGGACCACTCAACTTTTGATTTGTTTCCCTTCTTTTTCTTCTTCTTCTTTTTTTTTTTGGTGATGCTGAGGATCAAACCCAGGGCTTCACTTCTATTAGGCATGCACTGAGCTATATGTCCAGCCCAACTTTAGAATATTTTAATGACTATTTTAAGATACCATCTTTACCCCAATACATTCCATATCTTCTGTTTTTAAAACTGTCACTTAGATTCTTAAAATTGTCACTGCTTAAACTGAAAGTTTATTTGTTGTTGTTTTCCTACTGACTACCAAACAACTACATCATCACCAATGAATCCAATCCCTCAACTCCTGAAGAACAACTATATTAAAAATGAGGATACAAATATAAACATAAATACACAGTGGTCAAAAAAAATTTTAAAGATTTTACTGTGAGACATATACATTTGTTAAACTGGATATTAAAAGCCAAGGGAATTATTCCTTTAGGAAGCTGGTAGCCAGTCAGACATTCTGCAAAGTATGCCTGTACTTTTAAAGAAACTGGCCTGTTAGTCCACACTGCAGAGAAAAGTATCTTTCAATACATTTAAAAAAAAGATGAGAAAAATGGAAGAAAAAAGGGAAGGAATTTCATTTCTAAACATGGCATATTACAATTACAAAGTCTGGGAGCTCAGAATGCTGGCTAATACCTATGTCAATAGGACATGGTGGCTTTGGGAAGTCAGATATTAATTTTTTTTAACCATCATGATGCTTGTGACCCCTGCTCCAAAAGGGTTTTTAGAAAGGTAAATTGCATATTTGATCCAAAATAATTTGGCAATTGTTTTGTATTTCCTTTACACAAGTGGTCTTTTTTCTACATCTGCCAATTCATGCTTCCTTATTGGCAAATCTGAAGTCCAAAAAGCTCTAAAAATTAATTTGGCAGCAAAAATTCACGCATTTAGTGTACACCACTATCATATTTTTCACTACAAAAATATTAATGTTTTAGGGTACAACATCAGACCCCACTAGGATTGTTTTATAATAGATGGTACATGTATCCTTTCTTTTTCACTTATTTTTTAAATGTATTGAGGTATAATTTACATAGCAATATTTACCCTTTTTAGATAGGATTTTGTGAATTCTGACAAACTTATACAGTTGTATGGCCATTATCCTCGAGATACAGGACATTTTTATTACTCCAAAAAGTTTCTGCAGGCTCTTCAGAAATCCCATTTCATGGCAACCACTGGACTGATTTCTGTTTCTATAGTTTTAACTCATAGAATGACATCTAAATAGAATTACTGAATATATAAACATTTGCATCGGGCTAGTATAAATGCTTTTGTTAGACATAATGTGGATGCACCTTAACCTGCATATCCATTCAGTTGACAGGCATTTGGGTTGTTTCCAGCTTCTGATAATTATAAAGACACCACCAGAAACATCCAGACAGAATTTTGAACATATGACTTCATTTCTCTTGGGTATCTAGCAGTGATGACTGCTGGGCTGTATCATAAGTATATGATTAACTTTTAATAAAAGACTGCCAAATCATCTTTTTTAAAATCTGAAAAAGTCTCAATTCTGAAAAACGGACCTGGTTACCTATGGAAAAAAAACAAGAACAAAAGAGAAGTTGACTACTAAGAAATACGATAGTACTGCCACAGTTTCATAGCTGGAAATCCCAACCATGACTAACTTTCATGAGGGCCATTCTCCTAACCTAAACTACTGTGCACATTTTTCAGTTTTTCATTTCTCACTTGTTCTGTAGTGTGTGTGTGTGTGTGTGTGTGTGTGTGTGTGTGTGTGTAGAACAGAGAAAATGGTATTTCCTCTCTCTGGTTCAAAGAATATTCGGGATATGTTTAGAAATAGTAACAAATATTTCTTACAGGTAAATTCTATAATAAAAAATAAAACCTATTTCTGGAAAAACCAATTGGTATCATCAGTGTCTCAGTATGATAGCTAGGCTGTACTATGAAGTGAGGTATTTCACAGGGTAATCTAAGCACTTTCCTTAAAAAGTAAGAAGAACAAGGAAGTTCTAAATTATCATGTCCAAAAATACCAAGCCTTGAAAATTACATAAATCTAATTTCTACCCTCTAAGTAGTAGTAATTATGCAGACAAACATATAAGCAAATACAAAAGACAAGGGATAAATGAAATTTCATTACTGTTAATATAAGATTGTCTTATATGTGTTTTGGATAGAAATGCTGGCACCTAACTTGCTAGATATTGAAAATAAAAAGGAAATAAGATAAATTGATGCTATAGAGTGGAGTTAAATATATTTAAAAAATTTTTTAAATTTTGATAAATGACTTTGTGTGCCCTCTATGCATAGGCAAATATACTACAATAAGATAACTTTAAATTATCTGAAATTGAACATCTCTTCCTTCTATTTCTTCTTTTTGCTACTTCACATAAAAAAATTCTCCAGATCTATGCACTTAGAATTGAAACAATTTCCCAACACAAAATATCATAAAAGAATTTTTCAAAAAAACACAAATATGCCTTTTTCACTTCAACTTATAAATAAATCCTTTCTCCATATTTTTCTGAAATCAGAATAAACATCTTCAACTATCTCCTTTTCAAATGAATAAATACTCAAAGTAGATCAAAGTAAAAAGAAGTAAATTAAAATCAAAAGTAATCAAGACAGTACAATGGGCCATAGTGTTAACTCTGTAAGAGAATGGTTACATAAATTTATTATTAAGTAAATGTTCAGCTGCATTTCATCTTTTTTATTTTATAATTTTTTGGATACATTTTTTCAAAACTACCTTCTCTTAAAGAACATTTTCTTTATTATGTCTCAAACTCTTCCTAAACTGAATCCTCAATGTCAGTCTTAAAAATGTCTGTGTAAGATTTAATAATTAATAGTTAAATAAAACTACTTAGAATAACTCAGTTATTCTAAGTTTATTGAGCATTTCTCAATATGTTAAGTCCGAATCTATGGTAACATATCACACAAAGTACAAGCTGACTCAATAGCGATGGCACCTATGATTATGTTCAGAAAGACTACTGGACAAAGTAGTAATCTAAATATTAATGTAAATATTTTCAATTATATTGTCAATTTTCATTAATTTGCAGCTCTGTAACATGAGTCACACATTAAACTGACATATCAAAATATACTCTGGATCTATCTAATGCCTTCTACTTGAACTTACTTCCATTCTTATTGCCACCATTTATTTATGTACTCTTCTCTGGCTCTATTCACCTACAATAGTCTTTTAACTAATACCTAATGTCTCCAGTTCTTAATTCAGAGCAACCTCATTCATTCCTGCTTTATTTACTTACTTGCTCAAAAAACAGAGTACGTGTATCTTTTTCCATATTTTTGGTGCATTATATTTATATACAATAGTGGAATTCATTGTTACATATTCATACATGCACAAAATATAACAATACAATTTGTCTAAAATCATTTCCCAGTATTTCTCCTTTTCTTTCCCTCCTCCCTTGAACGAATATATGACTGTTTCTATGCCTTAAAAAATAATGTTCAACTCTACTGCCTGACATCCAAAATCCTTTAGAAATAAAGACCAACTTAATTTTTAAAATTTATTATACAGTTCCCCATTCTCCTTCACTTTCTCATAAACTCTACATCACTCACTGTTCCCCAAACACTACTTGTATTTTCCTGAATTGCTTTGCTCATGTTGATAGTTATCCAATCTACAATTCACTTATACTTGCCAAAATGTATGGCCACACTTATCTATGACTTCATGAAGTCACTCCATAGCATTCCAATCTAAAATACTGTCAAGGGCACAGATTCCAGTCCTAGTTTTGCCACTACATAGTGAAAATTTTAGGCAAGTGATTTGGCTACTCTGGGTCTTAATCCTGTAGAAAATAAAGATATCAACTAGTTTATCTTGCTGAGCCTGTTCTAAGACCATATGTATAACCAAAGTGTTAAGTCAAAGGCTTTTAAACTTTGGCAACTTCATGGAATTTCACAAGTCTGTAAAAACTGTATAACTATAGGCAAGTTTATGTTTAAAAGTGCAAAGTATTTCCTCCCCAGGGAGTGGGTCTAAAGATGCTTTTGTTAGCTACTTAAAAGTGGTCCATGATCCAAACAAGGTTAAGAACTATCACTTCTCTGATCTAATTCCTTTATTTACACAGACATATCATACAGACACATGCAGCCAATGGTAACTCCCTAAACGCTTTAAGAACATATAGTACTTAGTTCTGTTACCTCCTAAAATGGCTCTTAACCATTTTTCCTCAATAAACCTGATAATGTTCACATAGGTGATAAACTTTGATCAGCAACAGCTGTGCTCTGCATTCTACGTGAATAATTCTGTGGGTCTGGAGCCATTCCTGGTGTGCTAGATCTAATTCCACCACTTTTTCTCCTATTGATTCAAGATTCATAGTAGTGCTGTTATACTGTGCTTGTGTACTGTAGGCAGTGAATACATATCGTTAAATGAATAAATTATATAATTTAAAGGAGAACTGATAATAGTACAAAAACGAGGGCTAAATAAAAGATTATGATAATGTCTTTAATCAAACTTCACTAAAAACAATTACCTATAACCCTGAATAAAATATTTACTGTACTTTTGGGAAAAAATAGGTGGCGGGGGGGCAGAAACACAGTGAGCTGGAGCACTACATCATAACTGATCACCACTAATTGCACTGTTGCTGCTTTTTTCTTTTTTTAGCTGGCCTCAAACTTGTTATGCTCCTGCCTCAGCCTCCTGAGTAGCTGGAGGATACAGGCATGTGCCACCATGTCCAGCCATAATTGATTCATCTTGAGAAACCCCTAATTTAACTATATAACTATACCTAATATAACTATACCTTTCAGACATTCTCTATAAATCAAGAAAAAATATCCAAATAAAATGAAATTGCACACAATCACAATAAAGATAAGACAGTTCTTGCATCATTCAAAAAGGAGTTTCATGTACTTCCACATAAGCCTGCAATTCCTTAGGAATTGTCATAAAGAGAGGTCCACGAGCCCCAAATAGGAAACTTCACACCCTCAGTAGTTTGATGCATTGAAAGGGCAAAACATCCTGATAAGAGCAAGGACTGTAGGAAAGTAATTTTCTTTTGAAAGATAACAGAATGGTTCTTTTTGTGTGTGTGTGTGTGTGTGTGTGTGTGTGTGTGTGTGTGGTGCTGGGGATCGAATCCAGGGCCTTGTGCATGAGTCAAGCACTCTACCAACTGAGCTATATCCCCCAGCCCCCAATAGTATGGTTCCTATAAATCACAATATGCTCTATCCATATATCCTCACAGCTCTGAAATTACAAGTACTATCTACAAGTTTCAAAAATGAAGTGACAACATTTGCAAATTGGTTTAAAATGAATTTTCTAAAATAATCATTTTAATATTACATTTCATAGAAAAATTATATAAAGTTAAGAAAGTATTTTAATATTTTGGTATTTCTATTCTATGATAAACTTGTTTTTCTCCCATGAATTTTCCAACAACCCTACTATAAAAATAATCAGTTTGCCTTAATAAAAAGTTTATACCAAAAAAATTAACTCTCTTGGAATACTTAAGAATTAAATCACTCCAGAAAGCCAAGTTTTCAACACTGCTAATTTTAGCATTTTAATCTTTGTTCTTGATACAATTTCATTCTTAAATATACTTCATATTACCATGCATCCAATACTGAATTTATTATAAACATAATGCAACTTTTCTTTTCTTTCCCCGTGGTACCAGGCAGGGATTGAACTCAGGGGCAACTGACCACTGAGCCACATCCCTAACCTTATTTTTTTTTTTAAGTGTATTTGTTCTAATTTGTTATACATCACAGCAGAATGCATTTCAGTTCATAGTACACAAATGGAACACAATTTTTCATTTCTTTGATTGTACACAAAGTAGAGTCACACCATTCATGCCATCATACATGTCCATCTCATTCCACCATCTTTCCAATCCCCATCCCCCGTCCCTTTTCCTCCCTCCCTTTGCCCTATCCAAAGTTCCTGCATTCTTCCCATGCCCCATCTCCCTACTATGGCTCAGCATCCACTTATCAGGGAAAGCATACATTTTATTTAGAGACAGGGTCTCACTGAGTTGCTTAGCACCTTGCTTTTGCTAAGGCTGGCTTTGAACTTGTTATCCTTCTGCCTCAGCCTTGTGAGCTTTTGGAATTACAGGCATGTACCACCATGCCTGGCATAATGCAACTTTTCTTGATACTTCAAGACAATTATTACAAACTTCCACCATCCTGTACAGTAATAACAAAGGTCTCTGGGCTTGAAATTTATAGGGATATCTGTACCTATCTAAAATTGCTCCAGAATGCTATGCATTTTATTTTTAATATATAATTTCTCTTTTCCTTTGTATTAATGAATTTTTACATACTTCCTTTTATAATTTTAACATCGAAAAATGCTATGCAGTAGGAAAACACAAGCCACATGTAATTTTAAAACTTGATTAGCTAATAATAAAGAAACAGAAGAAATTAATTTCAGTAATACATTTTATTTAATCCACTATATACGAAATGTTATCATTTCAGCATGTGGCACTAGGCCTATTTCTCAGGTTCAATAGATAGCTATGACTAGTGGTTACAATGTTTTAATTGTACACATTTGAATTATCAGAAGCTGAAAGATCACAACAGTAAAACTAATCAGTAAACAGTATAAACTATTATTACACCGGGGCAGATTTCCTCTGAGAGAATAAGGACTCTCCTAGATATGTCGAACTTCAGATATTAAGAGACACTTCTGGACACTTATTTACTGAAATAGAGTGATGGGTAGAAAAGAGAAGAAAAGGGAAAGGAAGGGGGAAGCAGAAATGAGAGAAAGAAGAGCAGTGAAATGAGAGAAAGAAGAGCATTAAAAAGAGATGGGGATGAGATTTAGGGATGGGGAGGAGGTTAGGGATGGGGAGGAGGTTAGGGATGGGTAAAGAATCCAGTCAAAAAGTTCCTGAGATAGGATGACTCTGAGAAAGTTAGGGATTCAGATGTTTGACCAAATAATGCAAAAATGAGGCTTTTAAAGATGCATGCAATACTGAGAATGTATTAAGAAATAAAGAGTGTACAATATGCATCAATATTCAGAGAAAGAGACTGGTAGTGCTCTGTGAAGACAAAGATGCAGTACAAGTTTTGTAGAAGACTACTTCACTCAAATGCCTATGCCCAGATGTGACTGATAGTATGCTTAAAATGTCAAATAAATCCCTGACCACTTTTACCAAATCTTGTAGAAATGAACAACTCAACAAAATATTGGCCATTTCTAGTGACTCTGAAGTTCTGAGCAAGGAACCAAAGAAGCTGGGGTGTGGGGGGGTATTGGACAGGGTTGAGCAGGAAGAGGAAGAAACAGAAGTGAGGAGAAACCAGCAGAGAGAAGGGGGAACAAAGAAGGTGGGCAGGTTCGAGAAACAATGACATGAGTTCTTAGATCCGTCAGACCCTGAAATCAAGCCTATTTTAGGCCACTGTGTAGTAGTTCTTTAACCAACAAATGCAGTCAGCATAAATAAGTGTAATTTGATTGAATAAAAATGTGCTAATTTACTTCTCTTAACTTCTATCTCACTACTCATTACAGCAGTCTATTTTTTGTCTTCTTCTAACTTTAGCATTCATCAAAAGATGGGGGTATGTGCACATGGCCATAGAAATTGCATGAAATCCCCTACCCCATGTCCCTTAGGGAGGTATGACCTGTACCTGACCTAGGAACCACTGGTGAGTTCTAACTAAGAGCGTTACCTTTAGGGTAAGACATTTTGAATGAATACTGGCTCTCTTATTATCTAGCTATGTAAGTTTGCATAAATCTTTTAACCTTGATCTGAGTTTCATGTTTCTCATTTTTTAAAAGAGAAAGATAATACTTATCGAGGGTCAGGGATAATATAAATAAAGCACTCAATAGTGCCTGACTTTAGAAAAACCTCAAAAACATAATGATGACAATAAAAATGAATTCAAATTTTAAAGCAATTAGACTGACCAACAATTATTTATTATTTATCCCGGTGAATCACCAGGGAGATGGGTGAAAGAATTTATTAAGAGAACTAGTATTTAAAGAATCAAAGAAAACAGATTTTCCCATTCCCCACTAACTCTTTTCTATAATACAAAGGCTTTAATTTAAATAAAAAGGGGGGTGGCATTTTACTTACATTCCTAAAAAGTTTTTTGAATTCCCAGAAATTTGTAATCACAGTAGGAGAAGAAAGTTACAGAAACAGATATCCCACATTAGTAAAGAACAAAAACAAAAGAGGGTTTTCAATAATTTCCAAGGAAAAGTGAAAGTTATTCTACAGGAAGATAATTACAAAAACCATGCAGATAAACTTTCTCTTTTCCTATATACCAAAAAGATAAATCCTTATTGACAACAATAGAACCTTATCAGGAGTAAATATCTACTTCCTCATTACAAAGAAAAAACTCTTTTCAAAGGAAATAAGTGCTATATTGGTAAGTTCCTGTTCTACGGATACTTGATAGTTCTCAATATCCTAGCTGATGACCTACTGACTTCTAACAGCTGCTAGTATAACCATGTGTCAGTAATGATGAGCTACAATGCAAACAGATTTGCTTCTATGCTTCAGATGTACTTTTTGTTAATTTTAAATTTTATGTTTACATATACTGATTTCATGAAATGCATGTCAATTGTGGCATGTGTTTTGCCTACTAAACAAATGTACCAACCCTGCAACAAAACAATCTTTATGAAACCTGACTAAAGCTCATATGCACATTACTCAGTATTTTAAAGCATGAAGTTTGGGACAAAAAATAAAATTCATCTAGGGCTAGTACTATGTTAAATACTGCAGAAGTACAAATCTGCACCTTGATAAAATGACTGTGTCCAATAGGACATGGATAAGGGAAAACAATGTTTCTATAAAAGTAATCAACAATTGTTTCTTCAAGTGACTTGCTTTCTAAATAATGACTTCACCAGCCTGGCTTCATTCCTTCTGCCTTCTGAACAAATATTCCTTAACTACTTACTGCCCCATTTCTGTAGAAACATCTAGTACACATGCCTAGATCTGATCTATAAAAAGCCTAACCTAACTCCCCAAATTACTCTCAAAACTCTACTGGGTTGTGTCCCCTTGAGAAAACAAGTATAATTAATTTAGCTTCCATAGTGCTATGGTTGTCTCTCAAGGGTTTCTGTGTTGGAAGCTTCGTCCCTAGAGCAGCAATGTTCAGAGGTGGTGGGTTCTTTAAGAAGTGGGATTTAATAAAAGTAAGGGAACGTGACTCTTGAAAAAGATTAATGCTGGTCTCCAAGAATAAGTGCCCTTGGGAATGGGTTATTTTAAAAGAGCAGGCCTGACCTCTGAATCTCTCTGGCCTTCTGTCACCATGTGATCATTCTCACATGCACTATCTCTGTGATATCAAACATTGTAAGACCCTCAACAGAGCTGGGCAGGGGCTGGTGCCATGCTCTTAAACCTTCAGAACTATGAGCTAAATAAACTATACGAATTACCCACACTCCACAGAAAACAGACAAATACAGTTGATATACAGGTGTTTTCCTGGTGGTCTCTGACCAAACTTTCTTCTGGAAAGTACATGTTATAATTTTTTTCACTAAATTAAAAGCATAGAACTTTTAGCAATCTCCAACTGTCACATCAAATTTTATATTTACTTATTCTGATTTATCTGACATTACTTTCTAAATCTAAACCTGTTATAGTTAGTCCCCCCCCCCCGCCCCACCAATGGAACCAAAATATTCAACAAGAACAACTTAGAAAGGGAAAAATTTATTGGAGTCTTCCAGTTTCAGAGGACCACTGACTCCATTGTTCTGGGACCAAAGTAGGGCAGTATGTCATGGAGAAAGGGCCCAGAGGACAAAAGCTGCTCGGCTCATAGCAGGGTCAGAAAGCAAGGGGAACAGAGTAAAGGGGCCACAGGAAAGGTGCACCCTTCCAGGGCATACCTCCAATAACTGACCTCCCCTAGTCATGCCCCACCTGTCTTCAGTTACCACCCAGTCATTCCAAGTAGGATGGAGTGATTAGGTTACAGTTCTCACAATCCAATCACTTTACCTCTGAACATTCCTGAATTAACATGGAACTGTTGGAGGGACACCTCACATTCAAATCATAAGAACACCTTAATCCTATCTTTATTCCCCACCCCCAGATTAGCTATGTAATTTTTATAATTCCTTCAATTCTCAGGTCTAGCCTAAATAAAAGAGACCCCTCTGGTTTTGCAATAGAATTTCTCCTTAGATAAGACACTCTTGTGAAGAAAGATGTGTGACTCCAGGAATGAGAAAATAAGAGAGGGACATTCCTTCCCCCCCCCACCCCCGCTCCCAATAAAATGCAATATATGCTATGATTCCTTACTGAGCTCAAAACAGGCAAGAGGACAGAGCTACAAATGATTTCTTACACAATGGCTAGAAGTGTTAGGGAGCACAGGAGGAGGAGCAACTGATTTTCTGCACAAGTTCCTAAAACTAAGCATTATTTCACCTGGGGTGTTTTCTATACTAGGGTTGTTTTCTACACCCTCACAAGGCTCAGTATTTTCTCAAGTTTTTGTATGTTTTTCCATTTAGAATATTTTATCATTATATATGTTTGTTGAACAGTCTCAAAAAATAGGGCCTGAACTAAAGCCAAATGAACAAATTCAATTTCACCCTACAGTTATTTTGGGGTCATTTAAGAGTTTGATGTGAAATAAATACAATAAACAAACTAAACAAAAGAAAAAACGCACAACTGTTCTTTAGCTTTTTTTCAGTAATATTACTAAATAACACTCTCTTCTATGTCCACCAATGGCATCAAGTGATCAGAACCATGCAAAATTGTATAGACAAAGTAAATTACTATCTAGAAGGAGGATAGAAATGTGTCTTTGTGTGTCTCCATGTATGCTGATTTGCTAGCAGTTGACTTTTACAATTATTCCTTATAGTCAGTCCTCTGTGTCTATGGGTTCTACATCTGTGGATTAAATCAACCAATGATCAAAATTACTAAAGGGGGGGGGGACTCTATTTGTACTGAACAATACAGGTTATTTTTTGTCATTATTTCCTAAACAATACAGAATAATAACTTTTTACTAGTATTTATACTGTATTGTGTATTGAAAGTAATCTAGAGATGATTTAAAGTGCACTGGAGGATGTGCATATCAAATGCAAATACTATGCTATTTTATATAAGGGACTTGAGCATCCACAGATTTTGGATCCCTGGTGGGTTCCTGTAACTAATTCTCCACTGATACCATGGGATAACCATGTAATGCTGGAACTGTCTCTAGAAGACAGTATCTGGTGGTAATTCATTTAAGTCGAGTTCCAAAAGAGTCACTTTCTTTAATTTTCCAGAGAATATCTTACCACTTGATTGTTTAGGAAATCAAATTTCCTAATCTGATGTATGCTCCAGTTTATTTTGGCTCTGCTACCTCTCTGCCATCCTATTAAAGGATATAAAATATCACACATCACCAATCCTTCTCACCTAAATTAAAAACACTGAGAGGTAAAAAGAAGCCTATGCCTAAATTACATTACACAAACATCTCCACAAAACCCAAATCTGTTGATCTTTATTAAGACAAAAAAAAAAAAAAAAAAACATAATTTTGTGCTGTACAGTATAAACACTAAAAACACACTTTTCTTTTTTTTTGTTGTAGAGAGAGCTGGAAGGAGGTTTTAAAATTGCATGGTAACACTCTTAAAATATTTGAAGAACTTCCAAAAGGAGCTTTTTTACATAGGACCAGAGGATAAAACTAGGACTAATGAAGAAAGTTACAAGATACTGTATTTCAGGTCAAAGTAAAAGAAGACATTAGAGACAGGAAGATAGTAAGTTCCAGGCCAGCCTCAGCAACTTAGAGAGACCTTGTCTTAAAAATATTTTTTAAAGGACTGGGTATGTAGCTCAGTAATAAAATGCCTCTGGGAGAGGGAGGGAGGAAGGAAGGGAGGGAGGGAGGGAGGAAGGGAGGAAGGAAGGAAGGAAGGAAGGAGACAAAGTATCAAAACCTAGAATGATAGAATAAACTGACTTGGAAAATAAAAAACTTATTTATGCATAATGAGCTAGAGAATTATAATAGTCTAATGTTTAACTTTCTGTGGTTTCTGTTATTCCTATGGTCAAGTGTGGTACAAAATATTTACATGGAAAATTCTAGAAATAATCTATTCATAAGTTTTAAATTGCAGTCCATTCTTAGTAGCAGAAAGAAATATCCAGCCATCCTGCTCCATCACCTAGAATATATATCATCTCTTTTTCTATTGTACCCACACTGTGTACACTACCTGCTTATTGGTCACATAGTACTTACATATTTTTGGTCAGGCCACTATTATAATATTACCCTTCCAAGAGGAGGTAAAATAATTCATTTCCTATATTTGAGTTTGCCTGACTTTTTATGATACTGAAGTATTCATATTTATTAAAATTTTATTTACAGTTTAAACCAAGGTCTATATGCCATAAGGAGGATGGTGCAATTTTACAGAAGGTACTCTATAATTCAATTTTATTTGTTTGTTTATTTATTTATTTTGTGGTGGTGGGTCTCAATCATGTGAGGCAAGTACTCTACATCCTCAGCCCTGATAATTCATTATAAATATAGAATTAAAATATGTCCAGAAAGGATATGATGAGACATTAGGGCTTCATATATTTAAAGGGAAAAAAAAAGGAACAATATTCTAAAAGTATATTAGATTAAACCCAATTTAAGAACATTTAAAAACGTATTTTAAACCTTAAAAAAAGTAATAAATTGCACATCCAGATAGTTCATGGCTAGTTGTGTTTAGAAATAATAATACTAGCTCATCTTGTAATTTATTTGTCTCCAGCCCAAATAGCATTTCAGTACAAATCAACCTTGTTATGTCAGCAGAAACCAGTGACAAAAACTTACATTTTAATTCATCATATGAAATAATGGTCACACATTCAGAGAATGTTATAACAAAGAGGAACTAGCATTGTTCAAAGACTAAAACTATTCTCTTCACATAATCCCTCATTCTGTGGTAGCAAAAGATAGTATACTATACATTCATTTGAGTAAATGCAGTTTGATTGATAGAATCAGTTATTTGTATAATGGCTTTTATATATAATAATCTAGAAATGGTTTTTAAAAAAAGATGACCTATTAGGTTTTCAAGTGGTATAAAATTTCAGGAGGCTATTTTAGGATTCTTGACAGCCTAATATTTTCTCATCTTTACCTTATAAGATTTAAGTCAAATATTTCTACATCAAGCTTGTAAACCAAGCTTGTAAAGAATCATCTATAGCTCTTTACAAGGGCAGAAGTCCAATGATTTGCCTTGGTACAGCTGGTGAGACTATTTGCTGAAAACAAAACTAAGAAACACTTAAGATTCATTCTCTACTTTGTGTGAAATCTATATTTTTAACAAAGACTGAACTGAGAAACTTTCCCATCTTACAGAAAACAACTTTGGAAACAGATATATCCTAGGGTTAATGATGAAACTAACAGTAATCCCAGAAGTTCCTTCAGGAATGGCACATGATATATCATCACAACTGGCCATCAAGTGGCTCTCTGTAAGTCACTATGAATGAGTTGCAAAGTAAATGTCTCTTTATGTATTTCTCTCTGTCAAGAACTTATGGGGGGGGGAGCACTTTCAAAAAGAGTTTGCTTTAAAAAAAAAGTTAGAAATGCTCTA
This sequence comes from Spermophilus citellus, assembly GCF_964194105.1. Classification (NCBI taxonomy): domain Eukaryota; kingdom Metazoa; phylum Chordata; class Mammalia; order Rodentia; family Sciuridae; genus Spermophilus; species Spermophilus citellus. The sequence goes on from NC_138196.1 coordinate 40,931,792, forward strand.
TGGCACTAGAGGTTGTGTGAATAAATTCCAATATTTTAGGTTTTGTCAAGGTATTAGATCTAGGTGATTAGAATTCTGTACTCTATACAGAATAGTAAGCCAGGTGCAGTGGCATGAGCCTATAATCCCAGCAGTTCAGGAAGCTAAAGCCCTAAGCAACTTAGTGAAACCCTGTCTCAAATTTTTAAAAAAGGGGTGGGGATGTGATTCAGTGGTTACATGCCCCTGGGTTCAATCCCTGGTACCAAGAGCAAAAAAATAAAATGAAATAAAAAAATAATTCAAGCCTCTTATTATAATATGGTAAAAAATGACTGTGGCTTATAAAGGTCTATAAATAAATCAGTCTTACTTTTATTATTAAATGAAACTATCAATTATCCACTTTGGAATTTCCTAGAGGGCAGGGACAGTATCTTTTTAACCTTATATACTTAACAACTATCAAAATGCCTGATATCGTTCAAGTGCAAACAAATATGCTGAATTGGGAGGAAAATTTCTCTCCCCTGCCCCCCTCTCTAGCTTTGGTTGGGATGCTTGAGGAAGGAGTCTAAGGAAGCATAAAAAAAGTTTCATCTTTTAGCCCAAAGAGAAATCATTGGTCAAAATCAGAAGAAAGGTGCTATCATATGTCAGTAATAAAAATTGTTTATAAGTTACATTTAAACAACGTGCAGTTTATAAACGTGAGTACCTTGAAAGTTTGATTTTTATACAAATGAAAAACAGATCTAAACTGGAAATAGTAGCCCACACCTATAATACCAGAGACTCGGGAGGATCACAAGTTCAAGGCCTGAGCAACTTAGAAAAACCCTGTCTCAAAATAAAAAGGGGAATGTGATATTGGTCAAATTATATTGTTTGTATTGTGTGCATGTATAAATATGAAATAACAAATCCCATTATTATGTACAACTATTATTCATCAATAAAAAATAGATAAAATAAAAGGGATACAGCTCAGTGGTAGAGTTCCCCTACATTCAATCCCCAGTACTGCAAACAAAACACAACAAAACAAAATAACTAAAAACAGGTCTATTTTTAAAAATAAATTAGTTTTCCTGAGTTTTTAACTTTAAGGAATCTGCAGCATAGTACTCAAACTGGCTCTAAACAACAACAGAAAGAACATTCATACTTAAATATACACCCTGCTGAATGACAACCTTATTGGCAAAACGTGGTAATAAAAATCTAGCAGTGGTTTTCAATTAAGGTTCATAGAAAGAATATCAGTAAGAAGTAGGTAGGACAACATGTTTTTAAGGGACAACTCATTGGAACGCAGCATTTTGTAAAGAAGTCTCCCTGCAGTCTACGTAGGAACTCATTCACCTTGTTTTCTGTGAGTAAAATTTTCATAACCTTCCCACCCTCATTTCCACCTGTTTTTAACTAAATTTATAGAAAGTTCTTTGTCTAAAGTGTTCTTTTGCCCTATGCTCTGGGCACTGATGCATATAAGGCATGAACATTTCTCTTATACTGTTTTTGCATATTTTTATCCTATTTTTCCTCTAGAAATAGTATATCCTTTGGTTTTTATGATTTTAAGTATGTTTGTGTGTGTGAGAGAGTGTGTGTTTATTTATTTTTTTGGTGGTGGTGGTACTGGGGATTGAACCCATGGCCTTGTATACATGCTGGGAAAACACTCTACCAACTGAGCTATATCCCCAGCCCTGATTTTAAATATATTTTAAAAGAATTTTCTGCTTTATATTTTCAAGTATAACTTTAGAAACTACTTTTCATTCTTTGGTTAAAACATCTTTAAAAATATCTCAACTTTTGTCTTAAACTTTTCTTCTGAAAAAGTACCACATAAGAATCTAAAGAAAAAATGCTTAGACTAACCTTTTTGATTCTTCTTTCTTTCATAAACAAAATATATAAACTATCACTCAATAACATCTCCTATTCCTAAAAAAAAAATCACATAAAGTTTATGTATGTATATATGGATATGGCTGCATAGTCGTGACTGTTTTTTTCTCCAGGAGGCTAGAAGATTTTTAGGTCCAAAATCTGCTAATTCAAAGCACTATCCATAACACTTCAATATAACATTTCACCTAAGTATACTTAAAAAAATTTAGAGAATAATACTGACATAGAAGCCATGATCAAAATAAACATAAGAAAATATAAAAGGATCCAAAAACTTTCCATAAAATCTTATTCCTTTAAGCTGTTAAATGTTCTCTAAGAATTCAAATACTGAGAGAGGTGATAATATAAAAATATACCCTTAAAAGAACAAATAAATTCACAAACTTTTGTTATGATGGTACTAAGTATAAAGTGGTTTAAATACTGCTTCCATTACTGAGTTTCTTTCCTTTCTCTATTCCTTTCTAGCCTTCTCTTCTATAAATTATCATTAATATTTCTACTTGGTATATTTGTTATTCTTTTACAGAGTACAGGCAAGAGGTTATTTTCTTTTCGCTTATTAGTGTTTTCAAATGAAAAGAAAACTTGCTTTGCAAACTAGTTCACAAAATTTGTTGCTCTTCTGGAGAAGGGATAACTCACCCATGTCTGTCTGTAACTGCCCCTGGCATTCTCATAACTTCTTAAAAACAAGAGTCATTTTTATGTCCTGTCATAAGCAATACATCATTCATTCTCAGTGCAGTGGAGGGTAATAGAATAATAGAAAACAACATATGGAAAGATTAGGACATCAGTAGAAAAAAAGGTTCTTTTTTACTCACCTGGGGCCCATTTCCAAATATTGAAGCCAAATACATATAACCAGAATAATAAAGAACAATAAATTTTCCTCCACAAAGATAAAACCAGAAAGAAAGAGCATAAACAAAAAAATTGGTATGCAGAACATTACTATTCTTCAGAAAGAAGAGCAATATCATCAAATGGAAGAAGACAAAGTTCTGGTAATCTACATATCAATAGTTTATATTGCAAAGCTTTCTTATCTAGAACTGATTTTCTAATTATTTTCCTAAATTCTTCTTCTGCTGAAAGTAATCCTCATATATAAAATAAGTCATGTTAGATAATTATGAATTTAACACTGAAAAATAATTAAGCATATGATTCACTGTATTCCTCCACATCCAGTCAGGCTACCAATTCAGACTACTTCCATTGCCCACATCAAAAACAACAACATCAAAAAAAATCTAGCAATTCCAGAACTGTCAGAGACTAACAATAAAATGTACAAGATTAAGACACTCTAAATTATTGATATTTTAAGTAGGATCATTTTCACCTAGAAAACATTGTTCACCCACATACCACAGTCATATGCACAATGCTAAGACAGCTAATTGGTTAAAAAGCTTTCTGGAAACTACTGAGCACCTATTTTGTGTCTAACTAAGATAAGGTATCCTCAAAGAATGAGGTGAGTGTATTCTCATCCAACAAGGAACACTGAATCCATTGTGATCTTGTGGAAAAGACCAGACTAAAATGTACAGGTAGCATTTGCTTCAAAACAAAATGGAGTAGGGCTGAAAATCTCGCTCAGTTGGTAGAGTGCTTGCCCTGCAGGCGCAAGGCTATGGGTTCAATCCCCAGTACCACACACACACACCCACACACACAAAAAAAGACAAATTTAACATGTAATAGGTTTCTTCAGAACAGTAGATAAAAGGCAAGCAGAGTTAACAATTTTCCTAAGGACCATAAATTGTTGAGCTCTAAAATAAGATAAGGGATCTTTATCATTCATATAAAATAAACAATATTTTAATTTCAAAACAATAATAGAAAAGACCATCAATGAATTTAGAAGTAAAATATAAAGAAAAAGAAAACAAGATTGAGCTTTTCCTAAATATAAGTAGTTCAAAAAGAATCAATGTTAAAAGTAGAAAACTAGTACAGCACATAATTTATTAACCAAACTGGGTCCCTTGCCTTTCTTTTTTTTCCCTAATGATAACTTGTACAAACTTTTTATTGGAAATAATTTCAAAAAAAGAAAAAAAAATTCAAAAAAATTCACAAAATTAGTACAGAGGATTCCTATATATCCTTTGCCCAGATTCACCTATTTTCATTATTTTGTTCATGTGCTTTATAACCTATCATTTTCTCCATCCCATATATATACATTTTATTAACAAGGTTGGAATATGCTGCAATAAATACTTCATTTCTCTTGCCTGTGTCCTAAAAACACATTTTCTTATAGTATCTTCTTAGGTATTATATCTGTCACCACCCAGGATAGTTTGACTGTCATTGGTGATACTAATTTTTAATATTCAATAAAATACTGTCAGATTGCTCCGCTGTAGAATTTACTGGTTTTCCTATGCGATAATAAATTTACGGACAAACCATGCTGAGCAACATGCAAATATACTGCTTCGAATCAAATGTGGCCTCTGAGATTTAGTACCCACCAATATTTCTTATTGTAACCAGTCTTGACTATAATGGCTACAAATGGTTATTTCTCCATATTGACTGGTGGGTGTTCTACAATAAGAAAGAGCCTCTCCCCTTTCATTTTTCTTTCATTCATACATTTATTTATTATCATTATATTAAAACATCTATTTTACCCCAAGGGATTTAAATCCCATTCTTTGATAGTCAAACTGTCCCAGCCGTTTCAAAATGGCTCCTGTGTTCTTATGGCATGACTCCATTGTTTTGTGAGTATTTGCCTACTTTTTAGAACATGATGTTCCAGGTTCATCTGATACCTTTCCTGTCCTGCCCCTGAAATTATCTCCCCTCTTCCCCCAGAGTTCTGGTACCTTTTAATAGCATACAGAAACTAAGATCCAAGAAGTAGTTGTGCTTCATTTCTATGGGATTTCATTGCTCCTAGGGTCTTTTCTGTAGTAGAACTGTTCCCCACCCTGCAACCCCTGGCAACTGAGGATGGTTTTTGGCAGTCCTGTTTCTCCTTGGCCAAAAGTTTCTACGTTGGCCAGAAGCTTCAAAACCTCTCCACATGGGCTTCTCTACAGGGCAGCTCACAACATGGCAGTTTGCTTCCTCGGGATCAAGTGTCCACATCAGACATGGCACATTATGAACTCTGCTGTATGCTACCTGGTCATACAAAATAACCCAAGTACAGTGTGGAGGAGAGTACATAAAGGTTTGTGAATACTAGAATACAGGGTGATTGGGGACTTCCTTAGAGGCTAATTAACAACATAGTTTCTTGCATGATAGGTTATAAAGCACATGAACATATATATATATACACATATATATAAACAATTCTTCATATGTTGTTTCACAAAAAAAAATATTAGAAAACAGTCCATCAGCAGTTCAAACAGAAATTCATTCATTCACTCACTCAATTTATCATGGTTCTGGGGATCCCGAACCTCGATCATACTAGGCAAGCGTTCTATCACTGAGTTATTGCTCTAACCCAACCAATTATTTTATATATGGCTCCAATATTTTGTAATTACAAATAATGGGTAAACTACTACTTATAAATACTATAGTTGAAAATCAAACATTGTTAGTAGCACATTTTTGGAAGGGAAATTAAAAAGCTTTAAATAACTTTTAAAACAACTTCATAATACATTTCTTAAGCACCTAATATAAGTAATAATGAAGCATTCCATAATTATTACCTGCAGCCAACTATCTCTGTAAGGAACAAGAGAGACCACAGTAATATCATTAAACCAAAATAAAAGACTTTTTTTGGTGGGGAAGGAATGTTCCAGTAGTTAGTAAGAGCAAGTGTAGAAGAGATGACAGCTACATAGAAATGAAATGATATGACCATTTTTAAGTGTACATGAAAGGATTTAAGGAGCTTGAAATCTGTTCAAAAAAAATGAGCTACCTCATATTGATGGAAAAAGTCAAAGGCCAAGAAATATTTTTATAAGACAGTGGAAAGATCAATTATATATTAGGTAGTATTGTATTAATGATTAATTTCCCAAGTGTGATAATTTTATTTCAGTTATATAGGCTAATACCCCTGTTTTTAGGAGATACTACATGCTAAAGTACATGAAGCACCACAATGTCTGTAAATAATAAACTGTTCAGAAAAGGAAAGAAGAGAAAATAGATATAAAACAATCCAGAAAATGTTAACAACTGGTGAATCTTTACAAGTGTTCACAGGTACTCATTTCATTTTTTTTAACTTTCTATAAGTTAGAATTTTCAAAATAAAGTCAATAAAAAAATTTTTAGGGTAAACTGCCAGTTGTGGTGGTACATGCCCGTAATCTCAGTGATTCAGGAGGCTGAGGGAGGATTGCAAGTTGAAGCCAGTCTTAGCAAGTTAGTGAGGACCTAATAACTACTGAAACCATATCTCTAAAAAGGGGGGGGGGGTTAACAGTGAGTTCTGTGATATAGTGCCCTTGGGTTGAATCACCAATATTAGGAGTGGAAATGGGGGAAAACAGCAGTAGGGAATAGCCTGCTGATATCAGCAATGACATTTCACTCATACAATTCTAACAGATCACCTGCAATTCAAATAGATCAACTGTATTATTCAGAGAGTTAAAATACAAATTTGAAGCAAAAACAGCAGTCAAATTTGATTTACAGAATATAATCTATAAAAGTTTGACTACAATTGAATACAATAAGTCTGGCATCTTTCCACTTATCAAATGACAAGTTTCAGCCTTTAATATCATTAAGTTTTCTGGGGATAGTAAAAATAACCACAAATGAGCTACCTAAAGATTTGTTGAAGACTTTAGTAATTTTGATTCCTTTCGAAGATACAAGATAATATTTTCTTCTTTCTTTATAAGGTTTGTAAACAAGAAAACCATTGATGCATGCATCACTGCCCATTTCAGATGCCATTTCATGATAACTATAAATGATTCTACAACTAGATTCATGTTGAAAGTTCTTCAAAATGTCACTTTTTTCAAATCAACCAACCATGTCAGATTTTGTTTTACATCATTGTAAGATCAAATTAGTAATGGTCTTATATAAATAAAGAATAATTTTAGAAAAGCTCATGAGGATGTCCATACTGTTTCTTTTCTAGTACTGGGATTGAACCAGAGGTGCTTAATCACTGGGCCACATGCCCAGGGCCTTTTTGCCTTTTTTTTTTTTTTTTTTTTTTTTGGAGACTGGGTCCGGCTAAATTGATGGTTTTAAACTTGTAATCCTTCTGCCTCTGTCTCCAGAATTGTCTATACTGTTTCATCAAGGAGAAAAGTAATAAAGTAAAAAGGAGATTTTATACATTAGATACTTACTGTAAAGTTTTTCTGGATAAAATAGTTTTTCTGAGAGTGTATCTAAAGCAATCAAAAAACAATTGACAGATTTTAAAATCTCTTACTTCATTGTTATTTCATCATGGAGAATTATAATTCTTTCTAGACTGTAGAAGCCCAATGAAAACAATTCTGAATAAAGTCTGTACAGAACAGATTTATTAACTGCAATTTTTCTTCAGTAACAAAGGCCACTGTTTACATCCTAGTACAGGCCAAACATCACATACTACGACAGGAAACTTTACACAGGTGAATTTATACACAAAGGGTGCCACCCCCCTTAATGCGAAGGTATTTTCTATATACATAATAATCTAATTAATGGCTAGTTTATAAAAACAGCAGCTGAAAGTGAAACTTTCAGATTTGGGGACAACGGAACCATCCAGATTTTAACAAACAAATGAACCAACCAAACAACAGAGCAGATGACTTATCAAAGGTCCCTTTCCAAATCTTACTGTCAACTCCACTTTGCCTGCCTGATATATCATTTCTTCTTTTCATATTGCTATTGTATTTTAAATTTGTCATGCTAATGTTATTATAATAACCCAGTTTCAGTGTATCTATCCATTTTACAAATATTTATTGAGTGCTTAGAACCTAACAATGAAAAAGAAAGAAAATCCCACTTCTCAAGAAGCTACTACTGGAAGACAGGAGCATGAATCAGGCTATGAATAAGAGAGAGAGAGAAAAAAAGTAAATGAAATCACTGCAGACATTGATAGGTAAGTTATGTAAAGGCAACAATATTTGATACTAGGATATATGAGAAATCAGTAAAAGGTTGAGGTAGAGATAGTTCTGACAAGAGAAAGTAGTTAAGTGAAAATCTGAGGGAAAAGCATTTCAAACAAAGGAAATAGCACTTTAAGGGAAGAACAGAAGAGGTAGGCAAAGAACCCAAGACAAACCAATTTGAATAACAGAAAGGAGGTTAAAGCAACAGAAAACTGTTAAACAATACAGTCAGACAAGTAGACAGGGGCCAGATAAAAAATTTGAACTGTGGTATAAGGAAAGCAATTTTTAAGAAGGTAAATTTTAAAATCCAGTTTATGATTTTAAAGATTTTTCTGGCTACTATGAATCCATGACATAAGAGGGGGAAAAGGGGGAAAAAACTGTCCTTTGAATATAGAAACCTGTAATGAAATTATTAAAATATGGATCTGGTAACAGTATTAATAGGTCAATGGAATAGAACAGAATATAACATAACCTATTCTAGAACAAGTATAGAAGTTTCTTAAGTAATAAGTAATCAAAGTGACATTTTAAATAAAGGTTGACAAAATATTCAATAAATGGATAACCACTGAAAAAAATTTTAAAATAAAGTATAGGGATGCAATTTTCTGCCAAAATACATTTCTGATGGACAAGATAATCAAATGTAAAACATGAAACCATAAAAACACTTGATAAGGTAATTTTATGAAAACCGTGATAAGCCCTTTCCAAACTAACATCCAAAACTCAGAAACCTTCACAAAAAAGATTATTTCTTGCAGTCTGGTAACACACGTAGCACAATGCCTAGAATAAAGTCAATGCTCAAGAAATGCTAGCCTAAGTCTAAATTAGTTTTCATATGGAACCTAACAGTTACTAGTATAGTGAGAGACACACAAACATTTCCCTTTTAACTCACTTTTTGCCTTTTCTCCTAACAATTTAATTACTACCCTTTTTAGCTATAAACTTGCTACTAGTAATGTCTTCTCTGCATAGCAGAATAAAGGTTAAGAGTGTCTTAGGGTCCCCAATAACCCTCCTTCCTATTTCAAAGCATCTCTAAATGGCTCCCTAAGCAAAAAGAGATAATTTGTTTAGCCTTTTACAACCAGCTAGCGCATTTCTCATTGGCATCTGCTTAAACACCATGCTGGAAGATATTAAATCCAAGTGTAAGGACACTTCTGCCTAGAAATATCAAGCATAAAAGTAGTTTTGTGTTTGAAGGAGCTTCTTGATTTTTAGGTCAACATATCTTTTGCATCATATCCTGTTCCAGTTTCTCAGCCACATGAATTAAGAACATAATACAGGGCTGGGGATGTGGCTCAAGCGGTAGCGCGCTCGCCTGGCATGCGTGCGGCCCGGGTTCGATCCTCAGCACCACATACCAACAAAGGTGTTGTGTCTGCCGAAAACTGAAAAATAAATATTAAAAATTCTCTTTAAGAAAAAAAAAAAAAGAACATAATACAGGGCCACCAATATCGTGTACACCAAAGCTGAAGTACAGCAGGGAAATATGGTATTCTGTAAAAATTCCATTAGTAAATTTGCCAACAGTAATCTAGTTACTTTAATTATGGTGCCTCCTTAAATTATTATTCTCTTAATTCCACCACACAGTAACAGCTCATTTTTTTAAAGATGATAATAACCTTACACCATATGTTGACTTTTTAAAAGTTTTTGAAAAATAGTTCTGCTAAATTAGATAAACTAGGAAAATACTCGCTGCTGGGCTATTTCAGTCTTAGAATTGAGCCAAAGAGAAAATGGAATTAATAAATGGCAGAGAAAGAAGATAATAAAAAGGAAGACTATGGGCTTCTCCCTCAGTTACCAATGATAAAGCAGCCGGCTGTTGACAACTTCCATTTTTAGTCACTCTTAATCATTTAACTGTAAAATGCTAAAATCATAATTTTAGCTTTTAAAAGCTAAAGCACTGGGTTCAATCCTCAGCACCACATAAAAATAAATAAAATAAAGATATTGTGTCCATCTACAACTAAAAATATGTTTATTTTTTTAAAAAAGCATTCAAGAGTTGTGTTCTTTGTACTAATATATAACCACTACCCAGATTCCAATATTATCCCTTCGTGTTACAGAGTTCCTTAAATCTAATATTCTAATTGTCAGGTAGATATGGAAAATAGCTATACCAAAAAATACCTATTGTTCATGCAGTTTTCCAGAATACTTAAAACCTCTCACAGTGTCCTAAAGACTAATGACTGATTAAAAATAATTTCAAAAATTCTGGGAAAACACAGTAGACATACTTTTCCCATTCCTTCAACTAGATACATCTAAAAAATCTGGATATTATATGCAAGATAAATATAAAAGGACTCTCAAAGGCAGAGATAAGAAGCCAGATCAACTAGGGATCTCAGTACCCAGGAAACCATATGGTGCTCAGTTCCCAAGTTCTTTCTGCCCCATATATCTCAAACCTAAGAGATAAAGAAGCTGGCAATTCAGAAATGTCAACCACCATAGAGAAAAAAGAACTCAAAAAATCCAACTCTCTAATTAAAGAAGGACGAAAAATAAAGTCTGCCAAACCACAAAGTCATTACATAATATCCCCTCTACTCCAGCTAAGTAATATACATACCAACCCTCCCCAAATATGTAGCCCATCCTCACCCATGACTAAAAGACCTAATGATGAGCCTAGATAGGCAATCTCACCAGGTTTTAATGAGAAATCAGGGGACAGGTAATAATTAGTCCCCCTCCCCACGGTGTCAATGGAGACCACATGGGGACCATGGACTTGCACCCCAACCTGGCAACAGCAACATGCCCCTACATACTCTCACTAGGGTGGTGTCAGAGGGGACTTAGTTGAGAATCAAGACTTTCACTAATTTAATAGAAATGAGGCCCTCACCTCAATCCAGGTGTTATGATTTGGATCTGTAAGTCCCCTGAAAGCTACTGTATTGAAGGCTTGATCCCTAATCATGAATTAATCCACTGATGTGTTCATAACTGATGGCATTATTGGGAAGTGGTGGAAACTACAGAAGGTGGGGCCTAGCTGAAGGAAGCAGGTCACAGGACCATGCCTTCTTTTTCTTCCCCTCTCTTTACTTTTTTTTTTCTCTCTCTCCTCCTTTATGTTATTTTTTGCAGATGTTTTGTCAGAGCAACAATAACAACAAAAAACTAACAGCATGGTATCAGTAGAGGACAAATGGATAAAAGGAAGGAAGCACAGGAAGCCTAGTAGGAGACAGAAATCCCACCTGTACCAAGTGTAATGAGAACCTCCCTCTTGGATGTCAAAAGTGACCAAGTAGGGAACCTAGACTTCTACTCAAAACTGACTGTAAGGAGGCAGTATTCCCAAACCATATAGCTCTCTTGCCACAGTAGTATCAGATTATTTTTTTAATATTTATTTTTTAGTTGTAGTTGGACACAATACTATTTATTCATTCATTCATTCATTCATTCATTCATTCATTCATTCATTTATTTTTACGTGGTGCTGAGGATTAAACCCAGGGCCTTGCATGTGCGAGGCGAGGCTCTACGGGTGACCTACAATCCCAGGCCCAGTAGTGTAAAATTAAACCAGCTAAAATTAAGCCAGACAGGTTTAAATAAAACCTAGTCTCATAAGCAAAATGTCCAGTGTTAATAGAAAAGTCAATCGTCATACCAAGAAGCAGAAAGACTTCAAACTGAATGAAAAAGACAACCAATAGGAAACCACTACTGTAACAAACTATCAAAACATAATAATTTAAAACAAAACAAACACAAATTAATTATTTTTCAGTGCTGGAGGTCAGAAAAATGCCACAGATCTCACAGGGTCTAAAAACCAAAATTGGCAGCACAGATGAAAAAACATTCCATTCTGTATAAAAGAAACTCAGTTCCAATATAATGATATTTACATCCTGAAAGTAAAAGGGTAGAAATATATAAAAATATATGTCATGCAAACATCAATTTAAAAAGCAGGAGAGGCTATGTCATTATCAAATAAAGTTCAATTTAGAGCAAAGAAAATTACCGAGAGATAGTCTTTATATAAGGGATAATTCAAGAAGAAAGTATAGTAATTCTAAATGTGTATGTACCAAGCAACAAAGCTACAAAATATCTGAAACAAAAACTGATGGAACTTAAAGGAAAGAGGCAATTTTATAATCAGACTTAGAAATTTCACTGCCCCTAATGATACTGACCAAATTATACTGTTATATAGTGTACATGTATAAATCTGTAACAACAAATCCCACTATTATATATAATTATAATACATCAATAAAAAGAAGAGAAAATTTTTTACTACGCTTTTTCTTAACTGATTGAATAACTAGACAGAAAATCAGCAAGGATAATAAGAACTTAACATCATTAACAAATAGGACCTAATGCTCATTTCTATAACAATCCATCCTCTGACATCAAAAAACACATTTTTTCATATACCCACAGAACACATACAAAAAGAGATACATCTTGAGACATAAAACAAAAAATAACAACAAAAAGCAAAAGAACTGAAATCAGTGTTCTCCAAGCACAACAGAATCAAACTAGAAAACCACCAAAGAAAGATAACAGAAAAATCTCTAAATACTTAGAATGTAAACAATATATTTCTAAATAGTCCATGGATTAAAGAGTAAGTCTAAAAAGAAAAATATATTGGAATGAATGAACATGAAACTAGAACATAACAAATTTGTGGGACACAGTACAAAGCATGCTTACAGGAAAATTTATAACATTAAATGCATATTAGAAAAGCAGGAAGGAAATCGGTTAATCTTTTAAGCTCACACCACATAACCCACCCACCCCTGCTTCCATAATACAAGCAATGTAAGCAGAATAAATAATTTTAAAAATGCAATCAATAACACTGAAAACAGAAAATATTTTTTTAAATTTCTTCAAAAAAGATGGGTGAAACTAAAATAACACAAATTACCAATATCAGTAGTTACAGTCTGAAAGTAAAAGGGTAGAAGAAACAAGAACTGAAAGTAAATGGGTAGAAGAAACAAGAAAGAAACAAGAACTGTCACTATAGACCCTAGAACATCAAAATGCCTAAGAAAGGAAAACTACAAACAACTCTACACAAAAATATGAGCACTTAGATTAAAGTTACCAATTCTTTGAAAAACAAACTACTGAAACTTACACAAGGAGAAATCATGACCTGATTAGTCCCATAACTCTTAAAAAATTAAAACAACAATGATGATGATGAAAGTTATCAGGCTCAAATAACAACAACAATAATAGTAATAATAATACCACCATTACCAGGCCCAAATGGTTTGACTAGTGAATTCTACCAAACATTAAGAATGAAATAATACATTTCACAATCTCTTTAAGGAAAATTTTAAAAGCTAAGAAGACAGTTCCTAACTCCTATGGGGCCTATATTACTCTAATAACAAAACTTGATAAAAATATCATAAGAAAGGAAAACTCAAAAGCAATAATATCTCCTATGTCAGAAATGTTCTATATCTTGACTATGGCAATATCGATATCCTGGATGGGATATTATACTACAGTTTTTCAAGATATTACTACTAGTAAAAATGAGGTAATAGGTACCTGGAGCCTCTATATTATGTCTTCCAAAAATGCATGTGAATCTATAATTATGTCAAAGTAAAAGTTTCCTAAAAATTTTAAAGAGAGCTAGAGCCACTAAATCCCAAAGTGTTAATGAATTCTAATATTATATGTGCTATTTTAAGAAAGCAAATATTAACAGTAAAAACTACTATGTTAGTCAGCTTTTCAATCCTGTGACTAACACACCTGACAAGAACAACTTGAAAGAAGAAAAGTTTATTCTGGACTCCTGGTTTTAGAGGTCAAAGTTCATGGTCAAACTACTCCATTGTCTGCGCCCCAGGTGAGGGACTGCATCAAGGTAGTAAGGTGTGGCAGAGAAAAATTGCTCAGCTCAGGACAATCAGAAAGCAGACAAACAGAGCAAGGAAGTAGGGGCAAAAATCATAATTCCCAAAGACATGTCCCCAGTGATAGTTTCTCTAGCCACACCCTACCTGCTTAAGATTGTCACCCAATATAGTAGTCCTTTCAAATCACTAATTCATCAGATGGATCAATCTACCAATTCATTCATTTTTATAATCTAGTCACCTTGCACACTGCTACACTGTTTCATGAGCTTCTAGGAGACACCTCATATTTAAAACCATAAATAATAATAAATGTTAAAAAATAATTTAAAATAAGAGCAGTTTGGTTATATTTAAAATTTTAATCAAAATTGCAATGAAAATGCTATATAGTTGCTACAGTTTACTAGGGAAAATGACAGCTGCTCTCAGGGTATACACTAACAAGTTACTATGCTTCACAAATATGCCATTTTTGATGAGCTGAAAGATCATGCTTAATAGATTAAGTTTTATGGCTTTAATTACACAAAAAGATTTATAAAAGCCTAAAGTATTAGAGGGCTAGGGTTATTGAAACAGAAAAATTAGACATTCAGAAAATTATATACAGAGATACATATAATTATATACACACACACACATATACATTACTAACTCATATAAGGCGTATTTACATTACTTGTGCTGCCTCTTAACTATGACTAGCTCAAATATTTTACATACTATACTTTTCCTTGTAGATCTTAAAAAGATTTTTTTTCACATGTCAAAATGAAGCCAAGTGACATGAGAACAGAGACAAAAGAGCACTTATAAAGCTTTACAATGTTAACAAATTTATTAATTTTACTAAAATTATGCAATGATGTACTATTAGGTAATTTTTCTTTTATTGAAAGAATCTTTACCAAAAAAAAACATATTAACAGATTTTAACATTATATATTAAAGAATTCCAGTTGTGAGTTTATAAACCAGTTTGATCTCATTTTCATTTTATTCCAGACCACATCCTTCCAAATGAATAAATAGGTTAGAAAGAAAGAAAAAAAACTAATTCTGTGTATATATATATATATATATATATATATATATATATATATATATATATTTATTTCCTAATTCTGTATACCTAAGATCACTGACTATGGAGCCAAAATGCTTAAGTTTGTAATTCAATAATTTCCCCTATGAATCTGTAAACTAGTATAACTTGGTATCTTCATCTATAAATGTGAGGACAATGATAACACCTACCTCATAGCTTCAGAATCAATGTCCTTAGAACAACAGTGTCTGGCTCACAGAGGCGGTCAAGAAGGTTTATTACTATTATTGTATTTGACATATAGCTTTCTTAAGCTATTAAAATTTAGATTGCTGTAAGCAATATAAAAAATAATTTGACACAAATTACTCAACAAATGGGTACTAGAAAGAAAAAACTGAGCAGGGCATGGTGGCACACTCCTGTAATCCCAACAATTCAGGAGGCTGAGGCAGGAGGATCTCAAGTTCAAAGCTAGCCTCAGCAACTTAGCAAGGTCCTGTCTTCAAAGAAAAAAATTTAAAAGGGACGGGGATGTGACTCAGTAGCTAAATGCCCCTGGGTTCAATCCCTGCAAAGGAAGGGAGGGAAGGAGGAGGGATTATCTTTAGATACCCTTGACCTGTTTGTCCCTTGTGCAAATAAATACTTTTAAAATTTAAATCAATATGCCCTACATCAATTTTGGTCTATAAAAAAAGGAAAAAGAAAAAGAAAAGGTGACTAGTTCATATTCCACTCCTAAACTGTTTTTATATTTTTAAGGTTTCAACAAAAGTGTTTCAACCACATTTATGATATATATTTATATTTTATTTATTGATTAATATATATTTATTTATATTTTATTTATGATAAATAAACTTATTTATTTATCAAATTTATTTATAATTAAATTTATTATATTTATTTACTTATTGATATATATTTATTGTCCTATTCATATCCAAAATTACAAGCAGAATAAATAATAAAATTTTCTTAAAAACTTAAGGATTAACATTTTCAGCATACCTTTAAAGCAGTATTCAGTTTTTTTCAACAATAACTAGTTTTAACTGTCACTATTACAGTACTAAAGATGATTCTTTTTTTAAAAAGTCAGGAATTCACCTTAATATAACAATAACTTTCTCCTAAACTCAGATGGATAAACACAGCTTATCTTAAAAGGTAAGGTATTCTCTTTTATTCTGTATTATTATTATTTATTATTATTCTTTATTTTCTAAAAGACATCTTATGAGACTTCATAATAATTCAGGAATAATTCATAAAGTTCAGATTAACAATATGAGAAATCTGTTTTTAATCATGTATACTGACAAGAAAAATATGCATGTGACATGCAATATGCCACAATGTAGCACAGCTAGCTTACTAAACTGCATATTAAGAACATATTAACAATAACCAAAAGAGAGGTGTAAAAATTAGGCCCTGGTTGGACATCTGGAAATTTGATTTGACAGATGCAGGCAGTTTGATCTTTCCAGAATTGGAATGTTCTCAATCACAGAGCCATCTACAAAATCTGTTGACAGAAAACTAAGTACATACCTCATCCACTATACTGATTAAAACTTTTAAAAAATGCACCATAGTTTAAGAGACGATATATGACTACAAGTAATCCAAAACAAATTTTCGACAACAGAAAATTATGTATAAAGAATATAATAAGATATGAGATGTCAAAAAATTAACAGTTAATCAGTATTTAAAACAACCCAAATTTTTATAAAGTAGAAAATAGACAATGTAATAAATAATGTAATATGACATAAGATGTCAAATAATTAATAATCAGTATTTGTAAAACTTGGAAGATATGCTACTCTCAGTTACCAGTCAGACCTGAGACACATTTGTTTACTTCATTTTATATATTTTACTAAATCCTGGGGGCAAAGAAGGGAGAAAGACACACAAAAGTCCAAACCCTTGTAAATATGATTCTATTGGGACAAATAACAAAAAAAATGCAATTTCTGTTATCAATATATCTATCAAGAAAACAAAAGCTAATAGGAGTGTGAACAAAAACTAATCTCTTGAGTCACAAAGTATCAGAGCAGAGATTTAATTGATGAACCATGTGAAGTTCTGGAGCAGTGTTCACTTCAGTAAACATCATGTTAGCCCAGCCACAGAAATATGCTTCCTCTGTTTGAGGGACAGCAAGCATTCATCTGTAGCTGAAGTAGAGATCAAAAGAGAATATAAGATCAGAGATATGCAAGACAGGAACCAGATCATCTAGGTCATGGTTAAAGAATTTGGATTTTACTGAACATAGAGCTGATTTAAGCTTTAGAAAGACCATTCCAGCTATGGTGAAGAAAACTGAACAAGGTTCAGAGACCCATGAAGCTACTGCTGTCATGAAAGAAAAATAATGAAGCTAACACAGTGAGTATGGGAGAAATGGTTCCATCAGGAATCTGAAAGAACAGAAGACCTAATTACCAATCCACTGGATGCAGTCTGAGGAAAAGAAAAGACTGCTAATTGTGACTTGAGCAAACTCTAATAGTCAAACCTAGAAAGGCAAGATACAAATCATTAATGTCCCCACTTCTAAAGATTTTAGCTTTATCTGAAAAGCAGTAGAGTAGGGAGAAGAAAAAAGAGACTCCAGACATTTTGTTGATTTACCAAGCCAGCTTCTGCAGGCACACAGCAGACTCCTCAACTCTGTTTGAAAACTTGAGTCACCACTGATTACTTCTGCAGAGACTGGGAGTCTGCCTAGCAATCATAGATTAGGATTTCCTATGAAGTGCAAAGAATCCACGTTAAAGTTATTTATTGTTGAGACATCTGAGTGTAAATATATCTTTCTTCCCAACTCCTTTTCCTCTCAATCCCCTAAGAAACTAATAGGACCAATTACCTTGCCAACTTTTTGACCATCTAAACTAACCCAGTTTATCCCAATCATCGTGATAAACATTCCTTTGGGCAGCTATCCTCCTCTAAACTCAGTCTTAATCTGCACTCACCTCCTTGGCTAACTCAACTTCCCACTATTACACTCTATCCTATTTACTGTGCCCCAGAAGATTATTTTTCATGGTTAACAAACCTCCTTCCCAGTCCTGTTCAAGGAACATTTTCTTTTGTCAATTACCTTGAACTTAAATGTGGCTCTCATTATAGCATATGCAGTACCACTCTTTAAAAGGGAAGTGCCTCATTCTCCAAACCTTCATGTACTTCTCATTCAAGAATACAGATATCCATCAGACTGAACACAATTTCGGAGAAATTCATAAAATAACTCTAAATTCACAAAGAATAAAAACGTATCAAAATGTTTTAAGGGGACTCACTCAAAAAACTAAATTATATCCACAGAAGTAATGAAGTGATTATAAACTGATGTTGCAGAATACTTAATGTCTCCTGGGACTATCCATGTATGTACACTTAATTTAATACTATGTAACATAAAAGGCTGATTTGATTAAAGAAAAAAAAAGCGTGAAGCCATATATACACAAAAATTTAAAAATAAAGTATACCAAAATGTTATCTCTAAGTGGTATAAATCATAAATAACTTTTTCTTTTTTACACTTTTTCTATTTCCCTCAATTTCTCAATGTATTTTTATAACCAGAAAAAGGCCAAATATGCTTTTAAAAATCTATAATAATCATTTTAATAACATTTTAATAATGATAACACAGCAAACATCCTCTTCAACAAAATTTACATAGGCCATTTTAGACTTTTCATATCCTTGCTTTAATTGAAAAGCTTATTTCCAAGTCCTTTAAATGATTGCCTAGAACATCAAAGTCATCAGAAACAAAAACATAACTCAAAAAAATCTCAATATTTTTTCTAAACATATCATCCACTTAAACAGTAATTCAGCAAAGAATGTAATCAGTCTCAGTTATTATGGTTTAGATGTGAGACGTTCCCCAAAAGCTCCCGTATTATTGCAAGAATATTCAGAGGTAAAATAACTGAATTATGAGAGCTGCAAGCAACCTAATCAGTCCATCTGAGTTTGAATAAAGTTGCTGTAGGTAGGTGGGGCATGACTGAAAGAGGTGGGTCACTGAGGGCATGCCTTGGACAGGTTCATGTTCTCTGTAGTCCCTTTACCACTCTTTCTTCTGCTTCCTGGCCCCCATGAGCACAGTAAACTCCCCTACCATGCCCTTCCATCATGATGCTCTGCCTCAGAATAAAGGTACAATGAACTGAACCCTGCCCACCATGGACTAAATCTCTGAAACTAAGTCAAAATATACTTTTCCTCCTGTAACTTGTTCTTGTCAAGTGTTTTGAACACATCAACACAAACTGAGTGATACACAATTATTCTCTGTAAAATGAAGCACATACTGTTGCTTTATAAAGTTTTATACAACTCTATGCATTTTTTATTTTATAAGACAGCATTAATTAATCATGTATTTTAAAATGTTTTATAAGGAGATTTTCACCTTGCTAATTTCCTTTAAGAAAAATATATATATCCTTGTACACAGTTTTGGCTAATGTACCCAAGTAGTAAACGATAGGATGTTGGAAAGAAATTTTCAATAAGTAAATTCCCAATGAGAAAAACACTTAAAAACTTTCCTCTCAAAAGTTCAGCAATAAACCACAATTGCAACTGGAATAAAAAATTACTTCGAATAATATCTAATAACTCAAAGACATTACTTTGAAAAGAAAGTTCTTTCATACTTTCTTTTTGTGTGCAGTACTGGGGATGGGACCCAGCATCTTGCTCCACATGTCAGGCAAGTACTCTCCCACTGAGCTGCATCCTCAGCACACCCTTCTTTTTAAAACTTATGCTTAATCTTTTAAATTCAGTTTGAAAATAGTACCTCCACCATAATGCCCCTGGAAAGAATTGTTTAGTACAGAATCTGTGTGGACAGAAAACATTTTAGAATATGGTTCACCTAACTATTACTTCACTGAATTATATAACATGAACATATAAGTAGAACTAGGTAACAATTTCCAACAATACTCTTATTAGACTTTGTTTCTCTTAAATCATATCTGAAAAGCTGTATATCTTTTTCTTAAAAAAAGTAGAAATTCTTGAAAATAATTCATAAAATCATATGATCAAGAATTTAATATCTTCCTATTTAAGAAAAGATGGCTTTCAAATCAATTTTAATAAACATGGTATCTGTCCTCCAGAAACACTCAGTTTCCATGAATGATTATGTCAAAGCTCTTTCCCGATATAATCTTAAAATCCATTACAAATCAGTAGTTAGCTTCTAATTATTACTAACATATTTAAACTTTGTCTTTAAAAAAAGTACAAATGGATCTACAAGCAATGATGTATTATCTGAATCTAACAAATGGACAGGCAGGCCTTGAGAGTTGGAGAGGAGGAAAAGGTCAGAAAGAGGACACTGAGATATAGAGACAGTTTTGCTCGGCATTTATAATATACTGTACCTGTGTTTCTATGAACTGTATTTCTGCTTTGGTTGGAGACCACTCTACAGCTACTATAGTTGCTCATGGCTTTGTTAGAAGAAAATGAAAGGCTACAGAGATAATCTATGTAGGCCTCAGATTATAATTTCATTATTTAAGACTATATATTTAATTATTTTTCTTATCTACACTGACTTAAACAGTTTTATTCCTCTAGAATGAGTTATTTTGATTTGGCAACCAAGGCATATGACCTTTTACTGAGAAGAATCATATTATTCTGATTTAGCAGTGAGTGTATTAATTTTGGTATAGTGGGAAGTTATCCTTCTGTGCACAGTAATTAAGCAAAACTCAATATATTTTCATAGCTTACTCAATATAATGTTTTCATTCACCTCAGAATCTTGTTTAAAATGCACAGCATGTACTCTAAAACTTAAACGAGAACAAAAGATTTATTTTCTTCAAACAGGGCAAATTTAAAGGGTAGTTAAAAGTCATTTACTTTCACTCAACCTAAAACAATAACATTGGCACTGCAGTGACAAAGAGGCTCCAAATTACAAAGGTCAGTTAAGTAAAAGAGGGCAAAGGCAGCAGGACTCAGATACTAAAAATAAAAACAAAAATAGATTCAATGCAGCATTTTGAGAATGAAGATCAATGAAACAATAGTTGCTCAAAATTATATCAGTTATAATGTTATTTCCTACGTTGATATCAAAGATCCTTTCTATTTTAACATTCCTCTTTGCTGGTTCTTGGCATTTGTTTTAATAAATTTCTATATTTTACTTACATTATCCAAAGTAAAATATATTGCCCCAGTTAAAAAATAACTTGGCTATCATGGTAAAAGTGAAAATAAAGTGAAAATATATGATAAGCAGCATATTTTATTTACTATTGATCCAAGTAATAAGGCAGCAGGTTGTCTTTCCAATCAAAACTACTTTTATAGTTATACAAATGTCCTTGACTGCTCAATAGCAAAGGTCTTAAAAAGAAACAACTGAGAAGATGAGGTATAGGAAAATTATGATATAAACCACGAATGACTAAAATACAAGTGAATAATATTGTGATTTAATGCTATGATTCTAAGTAGAACAAGTTTATTGCTTATATGCATGACAACACAATTATTAACAAGACAGATATCTAATCAATAATAAAGTAATGGATAATGATGTAAATATTTGTTTAGCTTCATCAATAAAAAACTTCAATGCATGAAGATTTTATGAAATCAAGCTAGTAGTAGTTCTACAGATAAAATAACCTGGTAGCTATTTTCTTACCTGTAAGGACAGCTTTTGCAGAAGGATCTGCCAGGTCCAGAGCTGATTTCCCATCAGTGTTCCGAATGTTTGGATCAGCTCCGTGCTGCAGCAGCACTGTGCAGGGAAAGCAGAAACAATATCTTACCTCGGGGATACAGAGATTATTTACTGGTAAGTGTCGCCTCGGCATGGTGTAGGCATAAACATACATTGCACAAATTTTTTTCTTTTGAGGAAAAAGAAAAGAAAGAAAAAGAGAAAAAAGCACTGCAGCAAAAGATCTTCTCTAGAGTAAAGGAAGTTGGCAACTTATGATACAGTATTACCACATGACTTGACATCATAAACATGAAACTAGAAAAATCTTGTAATATACAGTTTTAGTTTGCTTCCTTCGGGCAGCAGTAAGGGAAGCTGTGTGCTCACTGACTCACACTATGAAATATGCTAACTGTGAACCTGCCCTATCTTTATTACCACTGTGGCTGCTTGTTGCTGCTGCTGCTTTACTGCTGGATTTCCAAATGCTTTCTCTTCTCAGAATAGTTATAATACTGTGCAAGGCTTTTAGTGGCTCACCGCTTACATATGAAACTCACCATAACATACTGGCTTGCTTCCAAAAAGTTTAACAGACACAGTAATGCATGCAACTCAGGTACTCTGCAGTCAAGCTACACAAAGAATGGTCTTTTAAAATAATCTTTCCATCAAAAAAAATTTTTTAAAAAACTCAATGTCTATAATAAAACATATACTAAGAAATGTATGTAACACATGCTATACTGGGTTAAAATAAGAGAGAATAACTGTAAAATCCACATGTAAATCTGTTAATCCAATATTTCTAAGCCCCATCTAGTATATGAGCATGTATATGGCAGTAGGGATTACTGCTATTAATACCACTCAAGCAATGATTAAACTAATAAATAGGCTCAGCATCCCTAGTCTAAAATCCAAAATCCAAAATGGTCTAAAATACAAAAAAAAGAAAAAAGAAAAAGTGAGCATCTCTATGATGTTCCAAGTGGAAAATTCCACATCCGACTTTATGTGACAGGTCACAGTCAAAACACAAGTGTACTAAAAATGTTATATAAAATCACTTTCATGTCTGGACCTGGATCCCAACCCTAAGATATTTGCGTGTGTGTGCGTGCACAGTACACACACACACACACACACACAAATATTGCATATATATACAAATCTTCTAAAATCAAAAAACTCTGAAATCTGAAACATTTCTGATCCCCAGGATAAGTACAATTCAAGTACAGCTTTTGGGTCACCTCCATTGACGAGAACTGAATTTTCATCTAGATCTTGGGTTGTTTTAGATATTAAAATTAGCCATGGCTTGAGAAGATACAGAGAAATCTTATGAAGATATTCTACAGTAGTCCCAACTTATCTGCAGCTTTGATTTCTGTGGTTTGAGTTACTGGCAGTCAACTACAGTCAGAAATATTAAATAGACAATTTCAAAAATAAACAATTCACGGGTGTTAAACTGTGTGCCAGGAACAGTATGATAAAATTTTACACTGTCCTTTTTCAACTATGTGGGATGAATCATGCCTCTGTCCTGCATATCCATGCTGTATACACTACTTACCCATTAGTCACTTGGCAGTCATCTTGATTATCAGATCAATTTTCATGGTACTACAAATGCTTACGTTCAAGTAACCCTCATTTTACTTAATAATGGTCCCAAGAGTAGAGATGCTGGTAAATGGGACATGCTAAAGAGAAGCTACAAAATGCTTCAAGTAAAAAGGGGGAAATTTTCAATATAGAAAAAATTTGAATGCTGAGGCTACTAAAATCTGTAAGAACAAATCTTTTAAACTGTGAAAATGAAAAAAGAAGTTAGTCTGTCCCATCACTAAGCACAAGTTATAAAACCACATTCATGATAATTTTTGTTACAATATATTATAATAACTGTTTTATTTCTATTATTAGTTATTACTGTTTATCACTTACTGTGGCTAGTTTATAAAGTAAACACTGCATGTATAGGAAAGACCACAGTATATATATGATCCAGCACTATCTGTGCTTTCAGGCATCTACTATGGGTCTTGGAATGTATTCCCCACAGATAAGGGGGATTCCTGTATATTATCCGCTTTTTCGGGGGGGGGGAGGGGGTGTGTGCTGAGGATTCAACCCAGAGCTTCGCTAAACACAATTCTACCACTGAGCTACAACCCCAGCTCCTATTATTTCATTCTTGAACATAAGCAACAAACATAATTACTTCTCAGATGTTTAATGTTAAGTATTTTCTAGAGATAAGACTTAAGTGGAATAAAATAGCAAGTACCAAAATATCAAACTGTAGTTACTTTTTCATCATAATGATAATGATTAGAACTTTTGCAGGAATAATACTTATTTTATTCTAGGAAGAAACTAATGTGAAGATTTGGTTTGTAACAGGTTTTATCATAAAGAATCAAAAGGGAGCTGATATCAACCTCATAACCTTACATAGCTACTGAGTGAGCAAATGTAATAGAAAATAACAGAATGATAGCTATCATGAAAAGTAGAGTTTTTTGTTGCATCTTCAGAAACTTTCAAAACCTGCTTTTAAACAAACATAAGAACATTTTTATTTAAGTGTTTAACAATTATAAGATGGGAACTTTCATAATGCAGCTTTTAATGGGTAGAGAAGCAAAATATTGAAAGCCTAAAACACTACTCCTCCAAAAGTCAACTAAAACTCAATCCTTCCAGCTAATATCAGTATTTTACCTATTCCTATTTTGCAAGAGATATGCCATTACAATTTAATTGCAGTTTTATTTTATGTGACTTTAAAAGAAATAATCTTTTTGAAATAATGTGTTTTCTGAACATTTTGAGGTCACACCTCCATCGCTTAACCTGAACACATAGGTACATCTACTGCAGAATAATGTAGACACAGTAAAGCAGCAGCTGAAATTTCTGAACCACATGCTAATAAAAAAATCCATGTTAAAAATATTTACACTTTTCTAGGCATAATCTCCCACCACAAAGGAGAGACAACAGAGATATACAAAGCCAAAACAAATGTATAGGAGAAAGCAGTTACAAAGCAGTCAACAGAGCTGGAAAGTAACATGAACAACATGAAAAAACATGGGAAAAAAGGATTACAGATAATGCAGGACAACTTAAATCTACAGGAGGACCTAGAAGCATCAGAAACATGGACAGGGAAAGAAATCAAGGCATACCTAACTCAGATGGAACGGAATATTAGAGAACACATGAGACAGCAAGTCCAAGCATTGAAAGTATATTTTGAAAACGAACTAAACAAACAAATTCAAACTGCAAAGAACAAGCTTTACCAGGAGATAGAGATCTTACAAAAAAACCAAACAGTAATCCTAGAAATGCAAGAAACCATAAACCAGATTAAAAACTCTAACGAGAATACTTACAAATAGACTAGATCAAGTAGAAGTCAGAACATCAGATAATTGCTAGGAGCCACAAGCAAATATACAATGTATGGCACCTTTGGTTGTAAAGTGACGCCAGCTAGCCACTGAGATGATTATGTTAAGATTTACATTCATATGCAAATTGGACTCCCGCTGTTCACCTTGGCCTGCTACCGGACTCATGTTACGGACTCATGTTACCAGACTCTTGGAGAGTTCCCATTGGTTGGGGGAAGATAGTAGGAGGAAATTCCGGGGGAAATCCGGGGGGACCCCGGGGGTTCCGGTCGGCACACGGTTCCGGTCGGACACCCTCATGGGAGAACCAGTTTTTGACTTGCTGGCACTGAGAGTGTTAGCGGCTTTTTCAAAATAAAGTTTTGTTCCTGCTTGATTGGCTCGTGATTCTGTGCCCAGCCAAAACTGCGACATTTGGTGGCCCGTACGGGGAACGCCTGAAGCTTAGAGGTGAGTAAATTGCTCGCCCCTGAGGGAAGGCGACAAGATGGATGACCTTCTCAGAAAACAATGTGTTCTTGTTTTGATTTATTTTGTTTTCATTTCGAGCTCCCTAGCCCTAGAATTTTCTCAGGCGAACTGGAAAAAATGGTTGGCTCAAGGTTTGAAGTTATTCAGCCCTGAAAAAGAGAAAATTGATACAACCATTGTCTGCTCCGTCTTTGTTTCATTCTGCTTCGGCTTTGTTTTATCCTACCTTATTGGGTTAGGTTATAGTAGATTAGAATCCAATAAAAAACAAACCGAAAAACTGTTAAGTAAATTGTTAGAGGTCCAGACTATGGTAGAAAAAACGCTAGGTCAAGCAAAAGAGAAGGTCTCTCAAGCTAGTCAGACAGAGGAGAATTTAAAGAAAGCAAGCTTAGAGGACAAGCAACCATCAGGTGGAGAATTACAACAGGAGGTTGCTACCAACTCCATTCTATCACCAGAAGGCGTAACTCAGCCAACAGCTCCATCTACCGCTGAGCGGCCCTCAACTACCGTAGTTGATGGACGGAATTCTGAGGCAGGACCCCAAAGATTAGCATGCCCTGTACTTGAGCAGGCAGGAGGGCAACGAATTCACCGTGCTTTAGATTTCAAAACAATAAAGCAATTAAAGGAGGCTGTAACGACCTATGGGCCGCAAGCTCCCTTCACAATAAGCATGGTTGAATCTGTTACCAACTTGGACATGACACCAGCAGATTGGGCTAACATGTGTCGATCTGTGCTAAACGGAGGACAATATTTGTTATGGAAGGTTGCCAATGAGGAATTTTGCATGGAGACAGCTAGGCAAAATGCAGAAGCTGGGTACCCTCAAAGAAATATGGACATACTTTTGGGGAAGAAACCTTATGAGGGTCAAAGACAACAAATTGAATATGACCCTGGTGTGTACGCACAAATTGCTGTAGATGCAGTTAGGGCATGGAAAACTTTACAGGGGCATGGAGACTTACAAGGTCAATTATCTAAGGTAATACAAGGAACTAATGAACCTTATGCTGAATTTGTAGATAGACTTATTCAGTCAGCCTCTAGGATATTTGGAAATACAGAACAGGTAATGCCATTTATAAAACAACTGGCTTATGACCAAGCAAATCGTTGCTGCAGAGAGGTCATTAGACCATGGAGACATGAGGATTTAAACACATATATTAAATTATGTAGAGACATTAATGAACAGGGGCAAGTCTTAGCAGCAGTACAACAGGCTTTAGATGCCAGGCCAAGAACATGCTATAATTGTAATCAAACAGGACATTTTAAAAGGAGTTGCCCCATAAGAGGAGGGTTTAACAAAGCTGGATATCAAAGGAATAGAATACCAGGTATTTGCCCACGATGCCGTAGAAGGAGACATTGGGCTAATGAATGCCGTTCTCAAACCACCATAGAGGGTATTCCGTTATCAAAAAACGAACAAGGACCAAGTGTTTACCCACGATATCGTGGAAAAAAATATCAAGCTCCATTGCCAAAAAACGGACTAGAGGGCCCAATGCCCCGGGGCCCCAAACCACAAATATATGGGGCAATGGAGGAACCCAACAGCCCCATCAAGGTAATGCCCAGGACGCATTATCCATTAAATCCCTCATCAGACAAACTAGAGGAAGCGCAGGGCTGGACATCTGCGCCTCTGCCAGAGCAGTACTAACCCCAGAGATGGGAATTCAAATCATTCCCACAAGAGTAAAAGGACCTCTTCCCCAGGGAACAGTAGGCTTATTATTGGGACGCAGTTCTTCTACACTAAAAGGACTTATGATAAGTCCTAGAGTAATTGATCCCGATTATGAAGGTGAAATAAAAATTATAGCTAGTTCTCCAAGAGGTATATCAGTAATTTCACCAGGAGATAGAATAGCACAGTTATTAATAATACCCAGCCTGCATGATAAATTTTCCAGTTGTAATGTAGAAAGAGGTTCCAAGGGATTAGGCTCCACAGGTGTAGATTGGGCTATGCTGTCTTTGAATTTAGATTCTCACCCAATGCTAAAATTAAATATTCAAGGACATGACTTTAATGGGCTGCTGGACACAGGAGCTGACCTTAGTGTCATCTCTCGTCAAGAATGGCCAAAATATTGGCCATTACAACAAGCCACTCAAACGCTTCGAGGCCTAGGAGTGGCAACAAATCCCCATAGAAGTGCTATGGTATTAGATTGGAGGGATCCTGAAGGATGTGAAGGAACTATACAGCCCTATGTATTGGATCATCTTCCTGTAAATTTATGGAGACGAGATGTCCTAGATCAATTAGGATTGACATTAACAAATAACATCAATCCTAACACGCCCACTACTAGGGCTAAACAAGGCTTTAGGAAAGAAAAAAGATTAAGAGAACAAGAACAAGGTATGACAGCACCTATTCAAATAGATCAAGAAATAAATAGACATGAATTGGGTTTTCAAAAAGGGCCACTGAGACAATCAAAATTACTTGGAAATCAGAAAGACCAGTGTGGGTTCCTCAGTGGCCCTTGACTAAAGAAAAGATACAAGTAGCCCATGACTTGGTCAGACAACAGTTAGCGGAAGGACATATACAACCTTCCGTATCCCCCTATAATACTCCCATTTTTGTCATTAAAAAGAAATCTAATAAATGGAGATTATTACAAGATTTAAGAGCCATTAATAATGAGATGGTTATTATGGGACCTGCTCAATCAGGGATTCCTCAATTGTCTGCTTTACCAAAAACCTGGCATGTTTTAGTTATAGATATTAAAGATTGTTTCTTTTCAATTCCAATTCATCCCGAGGATAGTCCACATTTTGCATTTACTATCCCTGCACTGAATCATGAAGGTCCTGATCAGAGATATGAATGGAAAGTACTCCCTCAAGGGATGGCTAACAGCCCAACTATGTGTCAAATTTATGTTAATAAAGCAATCCAGCCACTTAGAAACCAAAATCCTGAACTACAAATATTTCACTATATGGATGATGTGTTACTGGCACATAAAGATAAAAACACATTACTAGAATGTTATGCCACACTTACAAATTTATTGAAAAATTATAATCTAGAGATAGCAATAGATAAAGTACAATTAAATCTTCCAATTAATTATTTAGGAGTTCTATTATCCTCAACCATGGTCCGTCCACCAAAAATTCAAATACAAGTAGATCAACTCAAATCACTTAATGACTTTCAAAAGTTATTGGGAGACATAAATTGGATAAAGCCTTATCTAGGCATACCAACAGGAGAGTTAAGACCTTTATTTGATATTCTAAAAGGTCCATCAGATCCAAATTCACCCCGCATGTTAACGCCTGAAGCAAGAAAAGTATTAAAAATCATTGAAACATATATGGAAAATATGCATTTGGATAGAATTGATATAAGTTTGCCTTTATTATTTATTGTACTACCAACAAAAAATATTCCTACAGGAGTATTTTGGCAAGAAGGTCCATTATTGTGGATACATTTATCTTATTCCCCTAACACTATTCTTACTAGATATCCTGAGGCTGTAGGACAATTAATACTCAAAGGAATAAAAGCAGCTAAGGGAGTGTTTGGGATTTCTCCCAATAAAATTATTACTCCATATACTATGGATCAAATTGATGAGTTAGCTAATGAGTTAAATACTTGGGCAATAATCCTGTGTAAAACTAGTGTTTCATTTGATAATCACTTACCATCTAATCCTTTGTTGTCTTTTTGGTCTAAGCATCCTGTAGTTTTTCCAAAAATGACAAGAAAAACCCCTATCATAAATGCTCCAAATATATTCACTGATGGGTCAAACAATGGTACAGCAGCAGTAGTTACTCCTGATCAAACTTTTACATTTTTAGTACCCAAACAATCAGCTCAAAAGGTAGAGCTTAATGCAGTATTACAAGCTTTTATGATGTTTAAAGATTCTGTATTTAATTTATTTTCTGATAGTCAGTATGTAGTTAATGCTATTAATTCCCTTGAAGATGCTGGTAGGATTTCCCCTTCCTCTACTGTTTTCTCTTTGTTTTCCGCTATACAAAGTCTAATCTGGGACCGAAAAGATCCATTCTTCATAGGTCATATCAAGGCACATACAGGATTGCCTGGAGCCCTTAGTATAGGCAATGAACTAGCAGATAAATCTACACATGACATACATATTTTCTCCACAATAGAAGAAGCTATAAATTTTCATAAAAGGTTCCATGTCAATGCTAATACTTTACAAAAGCGTTTTAAAATAACTAAAGAACAGGCCAAACATATAATAAAACAATGTCAAAATTGTGTGACATTTTTACCACAAGTTAATCTTGGAGTCAATCCTAGAGGACTAATACCTAACCATATTTGGCAGATGGACGTCACACACTTGCCAGAATTTGGAAAATTAAAATATTTACATGTTACAGTTGATACCTCTTCCGGATTTTTGATGGGCTCCCTTCATGCCGGAGAAAAAACTAAAGATGTTATAGCTCATTGCTTACAAAATTTTGCCACTGTGGGCGTTCCAAAACAGTTAAAAACGGACAACAGTCCTGGTTATACTTCCTCCTCTTTTAAACAATTTTGCTCATCATTTGGTATTACTCACATAACAGGAATTCCATACAATCCACAAAGACAAGGCATAGTTAAAAGAGCTCATCAAACTATTAAAATGTACTTATTAAAACAAAAGGAGGGAATTGGAAAGGGGTATATATCCCCCAAAGATAAACTTAAAATAACCCTTTTTACTCTAAACTTTTTAAATTTAGATTCATCGGGACTTAGTGCTGCGGAAAGACATTTGTACCCCAAAAATGTACATAAGCCTAAGGTACTTTGGAAAGATATTCTAACAGGACAATGGAAAGGCCCGGATCCAGTGATAGTCTGGAATCGGGGCGCTATCTGTGTTTTCCCACAGGATGAACAGCAACCAATTTGGATTCCAGAGAGATTAACTAAAACAATTTCTACAGAAAAAGAAGATGATTTGACTCAAATCCATAACAGCTGACATCCAGAGCTCCAGCTTGGCTATTCTTACATCGGCGACAGTGATTAACCAAGGTGTTTTTTTTTTTTTTTTTTTTCAGTATCTATTTTATTATTGCATTTTTCCACATCATAAAGTTCTATTTTATTTTTGAGCTCATACAAACCTAGGTTAATGTTTTTCTGATCAGTTTTATTTTTTGACTATGTTTTATTTTTTTTTTATTTATTTATTTATTTATTTATTTTTTGACTGTGGAATTTTTAAACATTGCAATGGAGATTTCACCTAAGTATAGTTACAAGGCCTTTATTTACTATTGTCTTATGTGTTGTATGTTGTGTGCACACTTCTGTTTTGTGTTGTATGTCTGTATGTGTGTATGTCCATATTTCTTATATGAGGAGCGCTCATGAAAAAATGGATCCGAATTTTTTCTTTATTCACGTGATTTATATGGTTTAATTTAAATTAGGTGAACAGCTGTTTATGATTGTTGTTAAAGATGGTTAACAGATCTGTTTGTTTACTTTCACCATTCCTTTTCATTATATTTAATAACTCTGTTCAGGATAATGTCTCTTTAGCATCATTGCCAGAATTTCCATCTCCATCCCAATTCCGGTGAAGACTGAGATAAAACCAAACTACAGCTTCTATGATAGCTATCACAGTAAACTGTATAAACTGATGCATCAATGAATATAACTCAACAAGTAATGCTCAATCAAGGACTTGATTTACTTTGGGAGGAAATGGACATATTGATAGACTCCTCCAATTTGAACTGCTTGCAGAACTTGCCTGGACTATATATCAGTTGTATACATTGTAAAATATCATCTGGTGCACCGAATTGTGGTACTGCTGGCATATCTTTGCTGATGGTGTCACCAGTGATGCAATTTCCTTGCCAGCTCACCCCATGTTTATTGTGGTAATACTGGCATATCTTTGCTGATGGTATCACCAGTGACGCAATTTTTCCAAAGAGCCATCAATTGGCTTGGTGTCGTGGCATTTCTGTATCCTCCTCCCTTCTACTAGTGATGGTCTAAAATTTAGGGGCCAACAAAGGTGAGGCAAAGAACCTCACCCCCCCACTGGCACCAAGGCAAAATTTGGGGGCCAACAGAGGTGAGGCAAGAACCTCACCCCCCCACTGGTGCATAGGCCTATCCACGAGCATGGCTGAATGCTGGACCGGTAATCAGCGACGGGTTGCTCTGATTACAATGGATTCAACCTAAGACAGGAAGCTGACGCCTAAAGGTCAGTTCTCCCATGACGGGTAAGAACCATATGTTAAATTGGACAACCTACCAGGCACGGTCCCTAGCCACATTGCTTGTTGCTTAATTAAACAGAAGGGGGCAAATGCTAGGAGCCACAAGCAAATATACAATGTATGGCACCTTTGGTTGTAAAGTGACGCCAGCTAGCCACTGAGATGATTATGTTAAGATTTACATTCATATGCAAATTGGACTCCCGCTGTTCACCTTGGCCTGCTACCGGACTCATGTTACGGACTCATGTTACCAGACTCTTGGAGAGTTCCCATTGGTTGGGGGAAGATAGTAGGAGGAAATTCCGGGGGAAATCCGGGGGGACCCCGGGGGTTCCGGTCGGCACACGGTTCCGGTCGGACACCCTCATGGGAGAACCAGTTTTTGACTTGCTGGCACTGAGAGTGTTAGCGGCTTTTTCAAAATAAAGTTTTGTTCCTGCTTGATTGGCTCGTGATTCTGTGCCCAGCCAAAACTGCGACAGATAATGAAGACAAAGTTTATCAACTTGAAAAGAATATAGTCAACACAGAAAAGATGCTTAAATCTCACGAGCAATCTATCCAAGAGATATGGGATCTCATCAAAAAAACCAAATTTGAGACTCAATGGGATAGAAGAAGGCACAGAGGTTCAAACCAAAGGAATGGACAACTTATTAAATGAAATAATCCTAGAAAACTTCCCAGAGATGAAAGATGAAATGGATTGCCAAATCCTGGAAGCCTACAGGACCCCAAGCATCCAAAACCGTAATAGACCAACTCCAAGACATATAATTATGAAGATAGCCAACATACAGAACAAGGAGAGAATATTAAAAGCTACGAGAGAAAGGAGGCAGATTACATTCAGGGGTAAACCAATGAGGTTAACGACTGATTTTTCATCACAGACTTTGAAAGCGAGAAGATCCTGGAACAATGTATTTCAAACGCTGAAAAATAATGGATTCCAACCAAGAATATTGTATCCAGCAAAATTAAGCTTCAGATTTGACAATGAAATTAAAATATTTCATGATAAACACAAGCTAAAAGAATTCGCAGCCAGAAAACCAGCACTGCAAGGCATTTTGGGCAAAATTCTAAAAGAAGAGGAATGGAAAAATAGTACTCAAAACTAACAGCGGGAGGTATCTCAGTAAAGGGGGAGGAAAATAACCAAAAAGTAAAAACTAGCCAAACTAAAATAAATAAATAAATAAACATGACTGGAAGTACAAATCATATCTCAATTGTAACCTTAAATGTTAATGGACTAAACTCATCAATCAAGAGACACAAGCTAGTAACCTGGATCAAAAAAACAAATCCAACAATATGCTGCCTTCAGGAGACTCATATGATAGGAAAAGACATACACAGGCTGAAGGTAAAAGGTTAGGAAAAATCATACCACTCACATGGCCCTCGGAAGCAAGCAAGAGTGGCCATACTCATATCGAATAAAATCAACTTCAAACCTAAGTTAATCAAAAGGGACAAAGAAGGACACTATATCCTGTTAAAAGGAGCCATCCACCAATAAGACATAACAATTATCAATTTGTATGCACCAAACAATGGTGCGGCAACGTTCATAAAACAAACTCTCCTCAAGTTCAAGAGTCAAATAGACCACAACACAATAATTATGGGTGACTTCAACACACCGCTCTCGCCATTAGACACATCCTCCAGACATAAGCTGAATAATGAAACTATAGAACACAATGATACAATCAATAACCTAGACTTAACTGACATATGTAGAATATATCAACCATCATCAAGTGGATACACGTTGTTCTCAGCAGCACATGGATCTTACTCAAAGATAGATCATATATTATACCATAGGGCAACTCTTAGTAAATATAAAGGTGTGGAGATAATACCATGCACCATATCTGATCATAATGGAATGAAACTGAAAATCAATGA
Source organism: Spermophilus citellus (assembly GCF_964194105.1). Taxonomy (NCBI): domain Eukaryota; kingdom Metazoa; phylum Chordata; class Mammalia; order Rodentia; family Sciuridae; genus Spermophilus; species Spermophilus citellus. Next base: position 40,965,649 of record NC_138196.1, read on the forward strand.
TAAAAGAAGGAAAGAAAAATCCTGCATCACATGGAAAATAAATAATATGTTACTGAATGATCAATGGGTTACAGAAGACATAAAGGAGGAAATCAAAAAATTCTTAGAGATAAACGACAATTCAGACACAACATACCAGAATCTATGGGACACAATGAAAGCAGTTTTAAGAGGGAAATTCATTTCCTGTAGTTCATTCCTCAAAAAAAGAAAAAACCAACAAACAAATTAACTCACACTACATCTCAAAACCTTAGAAAAGGAAGAGCAAAACAACAGCAAATATAGCAGAAGACAAGAAATAATTAAAATCACAGCGGAAATCAACGAAATTGGAACAAAAAAAAACATTGAAAAAATTGATAAAACTAAAAGTTGGTTCTTTGAAAAAATAAATAAGATTGACAGACCCTTAGCCATGCTAACGAAGAGAAGAAGAGAGAAAACTCAAATTACTAACATACAGGATGAAAAAGGCAATATCACAACAGACACTACAGAAATACAGAAGATAATTAGAAAGTATTTTGAAACCCTATATTCTAATAAAATAGAAGACAGTGAGGATATCGATAAATTTCTTAAGTCATATGATCTGCCCAGATTGAATCAGGAAGACATACACAATTTAAACGGACCAATAACAAAGGAAGAAATAGAAGAAGCCATCAAAAGACTACCAACCAAGAAAAGCCCTGGACCAGATGGGTATACAGCGGAGTTTTACAAAACCTTCAAAGAAGAATTAATACCAATACTTTTCAAGCTATTTCAAGAAATAGAAAAAGGAGCTCTTCCAAATTCATTCTATGAGGCCAACATCACCCTGATCCCGAAACCAGACAAAGACACTTCAAAGAAAGAAAACTACAGACCAATATCTCTAATGAACATAGATGCAAAAATTCTCAATAAAATCCTGGTGAATCGAATACAAAATCATATCAAAAAAATTGTGCACCATGATCAAGTAGGATTCATCTCTGGGATGCAAGGTTGGTTCAATATACGGAAATCAATAAATGTTATTCACCACATCAATAGACTTAAAGAACCATATGATCGTCTTGATAGATGCAGAAAAAGCATTCAACAAAGTACAGCATCCCTTTATGTTCAAAACACTAGAAAAACTAGGGATAACAGGAACTTACCTCAACATTGTAAAAGCTATATATGCTAAGCCTCAGGCTAGCATCATTCTAAATGGAGAAAAACTGAAGGCATTCCCGCTAAAATCTGGAACAAGACAGGGATGCCCTCTCTCACCACTTCTATTTAATTTAGTCCTTGAAATACTAGCCAGAGCAATTAGACAGACAAAAGAAATTAAAGGCATAAAAATAGGAAACGAAGAACTTAAAATATCACTATTTGCGGACAACATGATCCTATACCTAGAAGACCCAAAAGGGTCTACAAAGAAACTACTAGAACTAATAAATGAATTCAGCAAAGTGGCAGGATATAAAATCAACACGCATAAATCAAAGGCATTCCTGTATATCAGCAACAAAACTTCTGAAATGGAAATGAGGAAAACCACCCCATTCACAATATCCTCAAAAAAAAAATAAAATACTTGGGAATCAACCTAACAAAAGAGGTGAAAGATTTATACAATGAAAACTATAGAACCCTAAAGAGAGAGATAGAAGATTTTAGAAGATGGAAAAATGTACCCTGTTCATGGATAGGCAACATCATCAAAATGGCGATATTACCCAAAGTTCTCTACAGGTTCAACGCAATGCCAATCAAAATCCCAACGGCACTTCTTGTAGAAGTAGATAAAGCTATCATGAAATTCATATGGAAAAACAAAAGGCCCAGAATAGCAAAAGCAATTCTAAGCAGGAAGTGTGAATCTGGAGGTATAGCGATACCAGATTTCAAACTGTACTACAGAGCAATAGTAACAAAAACAGCATGGTACTGGTACCAAAACAGGCAGGTGGACCAATGGTACAGAATAGAGGACACAGAGACCAATCCACAAAATTACAACTTTCTTATATTTGATAAAGGGGTTAAAAGCATGCAATGGAGAAAGGATAGCATCTTCAACAAATGGTGCTGGGAAAACTGGAAATCCATATGCAACAAAATGAAGCTGAACCCCTTTCTCTCGCCATGCACAAAAGTTAATTCAAAATAGATGAAAGAGCTTGATATCAAATCAGAGACTCTGCGCCTGATAGAAGAAAAAGTTGGCTCTGATCTACATATTGTGGGGTCGGGCTCCAAATTCCTTAATAGGACTCCCATAGCCCAAGAGTTAAATACAAGAATAAACAAATGGGACTTACTTAAACTAAAAAGTTTTTTCTCAGCAAGAGAAACAATAAGAGAGGTAAATAGGGAGCCTACATCCTGGGAACAAATTTTTACTCCTCACACTTCAGATAGAGCCCTAATATCCAGAATATACAAAGAACTCAAAAAATTAAACAATAAGATAACAAATAACCCTATCAACAAATGGGCCAAGGACCTGAACAGACACTTCTCAGAGGAGGACATACAATCAATCAATAAGTACATGAAAAAATGCTCACCATCTCTAGCAGTCAGAGAAATGCAAATCAAAACCACCCTAATATACCATCTCACTCCAGTAAAATTGGCAGCCATTGTGAAGTCAAACAACAATAAGTGCTGGCGAGGATGTGGGGAAAAGGGTACACTTGTACATTGCTGGTGGGACTGCAAATTGGTGCGGCCAATATGGAAAGCAGTATGGAGATTCCTTGGAAAGCTGGGAATGGAACCACCATTTGACCCAGCTATCGCCCTTCTAGGTCTATTCCCTGAGGACCTTAAAAGAGCATACTATAGGGATACTGCCACATCAATGATGATAGCAGCACAATTCACAATAGCTAGACTCTGAAATCAACCTAGAAGGCCTTCAATAGATGAATGGATAAAAAAAAATGTGGCATTTATACAAATGGAGTATTACGCAGCACTAAAAAATGACAAAATCATGGAATTTGCAGGGAAATGGATGGCATTAGAGCAGATTATGCTAAGTGAAGCTAGCCAATCCTTAAAAAACAAATGCCAAATGTCTTCTTTGATATAAAGAGAGCAACTAAGAACAGAACAGGGAGGAAGAGCCTGAGGAAAAGATTAACATTAAACAGAGACGAGTAGGGGGAGAGAAAGGGAGAGAGAAGGGAAACTGTATGGAAATGGAAGGAGACCCTCATTGTTACATAAAATTACATATAAGAGTTTGTGAGGAGAAAGGGGGGGAAAAAAACAAGGGAGAGAATTGAATAACAGCAGATGGGGTAGAGAGGGAAGATGAGAGGGAAGATGAGAGGGAAGGGAAGGGGAGGGGGGATAGTAGGGGATAGGAAAGGTAGCAGAATACAACAGTCACTAATATGGCATTATATAAAGATGTGGATGTGTAACCGATGTGATTCTGCAACTTGTATTTGGGGTAAAAATGGGAGTTCATAACCCACTTGAATCAAATGTATGAAAGATGATATGTCATGAGCTTTGTAATGTTTTGAACAACCAATAAAAAAAATAAAATTGCCATACTAAAAAAAAAAAAAATATTTACCCTTCAGTAGGTGAATGGGCAAGAAAAAAATGTGGCATATATACACAATAGAATATTACTCAGCAGTAAAAGAGAATAAAATCATGGCATCTGCAGATAAATAGATGGAGCTGGAGAAGATAATACTAAGTGAAGTTAGCCAATCCCAAAAAAAAAAAAATGCCAAATGTTTTTCTGATATAAAGTGACTGACTCATAGTAGGGTAGGGGGAACATGGGAGAAATAGATGAACTCTAGATAGGGCAGAGGGGTGGGAAGGGAAGAGAAGGGGCAGGGGATCAGCATTGATAGTGGACATGATTATCCAAAATGCATGTATGAAGACACGAATTGGTGTGAACATACTTTATATACAACCAGAGGTATAAAAAAAAAATCACCCTCTATATGTGTAATATGAATTGTAATGCATTCTGTTGTCATTTATTTTTTAAAAAATCAATGACAAATGAAAAAAATGCTATTTTTAATTCACAAAGTATAGGTTAAAAAAACAAAACTGGCCTGGTGCAGTGGTCCATTTCTGTAATCCTAGCAATTTGGGAGGCTGAGGCAGGAGGATCCCAAGTTCAAGGACAACCTCAGCAACTTGGTGAAGCCCTGTCCCAAAATAAATATTGAAAAGGGCTGAGGATTTAGCTCAGTGGTAAAGTCCCGGAGATTCAACCCCTAGTTTAAAAAAATTGTATATATAATTTATTATTATGTATATATATTATATATACATATACATATTTTATATATACATAAATATGTGTGTGTATATATATAAAACTTAATAAAAAAACAAAACTTAAAAAAGAGTTTTAAGAGAAATACAGGTATCTGCAATTACACCAGCAGGGAACTAAACTTATCTTAAACTTTCATAAAAAGCCACAAGATAGCTGGGAAGGTTAAATCAGAACCATAAAGTGGTATGCAAAGGGGTTGAGCTTAAAGTCTAGCAATACCTATTAGCTACTAATATTTTACATTTGAAGCACATTTAAAAATGCAGACACTATTTGTACTCTCAACTCTAGAAATATCTACTAATTACATGCTTTGTTCTAAAGGTCGCAGTCAGCAAATTTTTCTGTTACAGAGACAGACCGTAAATATTTTAGGCTTTGTAGACTATATAGTTTATCACAACTACTTATCCTTACTTCAACACTACTTACCATTATAGTGCAAAAGCAACCACAGATAATACTTAGAATTAGCTGTACAATCTTACTTAATGATAATGAAATTTAAATTTTATATAATTTTCATGTGTCCCCAAATATTATTTTTGATTTAAAAAAAACATTTACAAATATAAAAACAATTCTTAGCCATAGTAAAGCACAGGGTAGGATGGGTCTGGCCTATGAGCCAGAATGTATTGACCCCTGACATTTTTAAACTAGTTTTTACATTTTTACCTGTATCGTATTTACTTTAGAAAATCGGTCTATCATACATTGGGGGGGAAAAAAACCTCGTCTTCTATCACAAACGATTTGAGAACTGAGTCAGGGGACACATAAAATTCTCTGGAACTTTACTTCCCAGACCTCTCAAGTAAAGGAGTCAGACTAGATAGGTGAATTCTAGATGTCTAAGGTGAGGCCTGATAATGTTTTTAGAATTACAGCCAAAGACCTGAAAAAAATCAAGATCTAAAATCTTTTAAAAACAAAAAAAATTTTTTTTTTCCTTTTTCCTAACACTTTTACCAAAAGACAACAAAACTAAAGTTGAGTTTATAACCACTGAAAATTGTCAGGTACTGACCAATGTGTCCCAAACTACTCCCTAAGCAAGTCTTCCAATCGAAAATCATTCTAAAGTACCTATAAATCACTGGTGTTTCACACTGTTCTGGGGATTTCTGAGGGGCTATTTTCTAATACCAAAAGAATGCCATGTACACAGGTAAAGGTAACAATGACAGCTTTCAAAAATGCCAGACTATACTTGAAATGATGTCATCTAAGACTCTGTTCTGAGGCTTCAAAATTTGCTTGCAAAGTTCTGAACAATGAAATGTGACTATTAATACATTATAAGAAACTCATCTTCTATAATCAATATGCATTGACAACATACATAAAACAGATTATGCTTAAATAGCACAATGTCACAAGCAAAGTTTCCAAAACAAACAAACAATATACAAAGTAAAGTTTGACAGAAAAACAAAAAAAACTAAAATCTGAATAACATCCAATCCATAAATTTAAGGATACAATGGCCAATAAAAATTCTCTTATGCTATTTTTAACCAACTGGCACATTACCAAACTTCAAATCCCTAAGACTTTGCTTCCAGTTGTTTTACTAATATATATCAACTTTTATTTTCTTGTGAAATAAGAGGAATAGAAAAAAGATAGCAACAGAAATCACAGATATTTAAAACTAAGGTAGGACCATAATATTATTTTTAAAGGTCATTTTCAAATAAGCTACAAACGTGATTTTTTCCCATTTATGGTATAGGTGTTCTATTTACAGTGAGCCAGATTCAGAAAAAAGGACTTCAGTCACAATGTTCTATATACTTCCTCAAAACTTAAATTTAGGCATGTGCATCACTTCAATTCTTACAAAGAGAAACATTTCTGCATTTATACAAAGCCTCAATATGTCAAACTGCTACTATGATAAACTGCATTTAACTACAGGCATTATTAACTCATTTAAGAAGACAGAATAGGAGAAACAAATGTGAATTTTCCAGGCTAAAAATGTAGAAAGGCTTTTAGAGTACACATCAAAAACTACTTTAGTAAGATTTTACTTTAAATGGCAAAAATTACACTGTTAAAAAATATTAAAGTTTCTGTTTATGTGAACTTAGAGCTATGTTAAGAGTTTAAAGTTGTTCATGATGACACTCAAATATTAAAAAGCTTTTCAAGTATTTATAAGTATCTTACTCTTTAAGAATAAACAGATATTCACTTATTAGACTGAATGTAGAAAACTGAATCTCACAAAGGACAAAATTCCTTAGATTTTTTTTTTTTTAGAGTGGAAAGTATAAGCTTTATTAAAGGACAGTAGAAAAGACTTCTCCCTGGAGGAAGAAGGGGACCCCAGAGGTGGAATCCCCTTAGATTTTTTTTAAGCAAAGAAAATTTTTAATTTTTTAGCAAAACATCAAAGGACCAATTTTAACTAACAACCCTCAGTGTATAGGATTCTCACCAATAAACATGGACTCTAAAAGACAAACTAATTTTTAACTAAAATCTATGATATATCCTGGAGTTAATACATATTCAGACATCTCTTCTATAAAAACATGTACAATATTATAATGGTATAATACTATTACCATATATTTTTACACATATAGTGCTGAACATATTTGTATATTGTACATACTTTAAAAAATTCACTTATCTTTTCATTCGATATGTATTTATTATGGCATGAAAATAGTGCAGTTAGTATATATTTCTTTAAATCATCAAGAATTGATTTATTGCCAGGTGTGGTGGCACATGCCTGTAATCCCAGCAGCTTGGGAAGCTGAGGATGGAGGATGCCAAGTTCAAAAGCCAGCCTCAACAACTTAGCAAGACCCTGTCTCAAAATAGAAAAACAAAATGGGATAAGGATGTGGCTCAGTGGTTAAATGCTCCTGGGTTCAATCCCTGGTACACCCCTCCCCCCAAAAAAGAGTTGATTTATCACTAATAGTAAACATGAAAATTCAAAAGCAATCTCTGCTATCTTAACAGTAGTACAGCTAATGAAACTTTAGAATTTGTATGACTCTGATTTTCTATTTTCAATAATGACAGGCTAGATTATTTGGACCTCCCTTAGGCTGTAAACAATAAGCAAAACAAGATTTAAAACAAAAACAAATATACAACTTCCTAAAATCATTTATGAGCTAATGAAACAGTTAAAGTTTTACTAGCAGAAAAACTAAAGATCAAAATGAATCCAGCTGGGTACAGTGACACATGCCTCTAATCCCAGCAACTCATGAGGCTGAGGCAGGAGAATCACAAGGTCCAGGCCAGCCTCAGCAACTTAGCAAGACCCTCTCTCAAAATGAAAAATAGAAAGGACTGGGAATGTAACTCAGTAGTAAAGCACCCCTAGGTTCAATCCCCAGTACCAAAAAAAACAAAAAACAAAACAAAGAAGAAAAAACGTGGAAGCTGTAACTGTTCCGAAGCCAATTATTGATTTAGAATAATACAAACTGTCTTTCCAATGTCTCATGGGGCAAGATAACAGCAATAAAATCCAGGGCCCTAAAAGAGCAGAGACTAACAAAGACTCCCCGCATAATAAGGTCTGTTCCTCAGGACAAAGATGATGTAGATGTGAGCTGGCCCTAGTCCAGCCCACCAAAGGCTTACTATTAAGTAGGTGCTATGGGTTGAGAACATAATATAGTAGAAGGTGCTGAGGAAGAGTAGTGTAGACAGAATCAGAAATTCTGGTTTTGAGAAAGTAAACAGAATCTACAGAACTCATTAACATACCTGGTACAATTAGAAAAACAAAGGCCACCTTAGTTATGAATATGTGTCATGCCCTAATGCAGAGGTGCAGGTCTACAATGTCAAATATATTTTCACAGTAACATTAAAATAGTCTGCTGTTTTACAGAATTAACATTTACACTGATGATGCAAAAGTAACAGAGGATAGAAATACTGCTAACTTGGCATGTATCAAGGTAAGTACCACCAGAATTTACTAGTGATCACTTTATTTGTTACCTTACGTTTGCAGTAAAAAGGGAGGACAGGAGTTTCACATTGGAATGTCCCTAGTGAAGTAGGAAAAATTATTAATTTTGTTAAATCTGAACCCTTAGAAACATGGGTTTTTAAAATAGTCTTTGTGAAGAATTGGAAAGTACCCATAGGAACTTTGGTTGCGTATCAAAGTACAATGGTGGTTCCGAAGAAAAAGTACTTAAAGGATTATGAGTTGCAAGCTGAACAAGCCACTTTTTGTCATGAAGCATTATTTTTAATTAAAAAGACAACTGACATGAAAACTGTTATTCAGACTTGGCTACTTGGCCGACATATTATTCAAATGCCTATTATAAAATGTGAGTCTTCAAACAAAAATTAGAATTTTATATATATTTTCACTTGTCTACCTGTGTGAATTTTCAAATTTATGTTCATTCAGCTGACACTGGTTATAAAAATAACAAATGTAGGTTTTTTGATATAGTAAAATAAAAACTAAGTAAACCAGTGTTTTTGGATCGATGAATAGGGGCAGAGTGCTTGCCTGCTATGCCTGAGGTCCTCAATTTGATCCCCATCAACACACACACACAAACACACAGTTAAAATGGAATGAATAGAAAATTACAAAATAATACAGAGGTACAAAATCCTTTCAAAGTACAAGATAACCAATGAATTATAATGTTACAGTGCAATAAGGTTTTCAGATATGGTTTCAAATTCCATGTAGCAATTAAACACTAAGAAATTATCAGTGTTGGGCTGGGGATATAGCTCAGTTGGTAGAGTGCTTGCCTCGCATGCATAAGGCACTAAGTTCGATCCCCAGCACCACCAAAAAAAAAGAAAAGAAAGAAATTATCACTGTTAAGGGCTGGGTTTGTAGCTCAGTGGTAGAACATTTGCCTTCACATGTGAGTCACTGGGTTTGGTATTCAGAACCACATAAAAATAAATAAATAAAATAAAGGCATTGTATTCACCTACAATTAAAAATATTTTTTAAAAAGATTTCATCTCTTTAAAAAGAAATTATCACTGTTATGTTTAAGTAAAGTATCAAAGAATATTCAATTATTTCAAAAAGTCCATTAATATATTCCTGGCTTTTCTAACTATAAATTGGCATGTTCTTCATATATGTATTTCAATCCAAAAACTATATCACCACAGACTGTACACAGAAGCAGATGAGAAAATCCAGCTATCTTTTGATTAAAGAGATTTGCATGAATGTAAAACAATTGTACTCTTGTCATTTTTCATTTTGGAAAATACAGTATTTTTCCTAAAATACTAATAGGTAATGAGTTTATTTGCTAATTATATTAATAATGTCTTAGTTTTGATTTCTAATGTGGTATGTAAGACCCACATAAACAAAATTTCTTTCGCATGCTCAATGATTTTTAGAATGCGAAGACTAAACATTTGAGAAATTCTGCTTAAGTCTAGACATGTACTAATAAAGTCTGTAACCCCAAACAAACATATCTGTGGAACAGACAGGAGACTGAGCCTTACTATACTATAAAAAGCATGGGAAACACCTTAGGCTTTCCACAGATCTGTATTAACAAAACTTAAAAATCAAACCTTCACAAGTTCAGGGTAATTTTGAATCTGCAACTGAACTATATGCTAAAACAAGAATAAAAATTCTTCAGAACACCAAAAATGAAAATAAGTACTACAGAATTATAACAATCTCAACTACTGAATTAAACTTTTAGATATATAAAGAAAAAGAACAATGTGATTTAGTAAAGAAAAAGTCACTAGAAACCATACCCAAAGCGGATTAAAGACTGACCCTTTGGTTAACAAAGATTTTGAAGCAGTAATTACATTAGTAAGACCAAAGAATTAAAGGAAATATACTTTAAAAATAAAAAATTTTTTTAAAAAGGCCTTAAGAAGTAAACTGACATACTCTGACAAGCAAGTGGAGAAACTATAGAACTTCAGTTCAACACAACCTAATTTCAAGATTTATTGAAAGCTACAGTAGTCAACATGCTATGTAGTACTAGAATCAAAACAAAACGCAAATCTGTGAAATAGAAGATAGCTCTGAAATATAACATATCTAAAGTCAACTGATTTTTTAGCAAAAGAGTCACAGTAATTTAATGGTGGGAAAATGGTCTATTCAATAAATCATATTGGCATTGCTATCTAGAAAACAATGAAAAAAAGGTAAAAAACTTTTACATCATATAAACAAATTAACTCTGAAGAGACCAAGGTCTTAAATGTAGCTAAAAATTGAAAATAAAACCTGTAGAAGAAAATATGAAAAAAAAAATCTTTGGGACCGTGAGAAATGCAAAGATTTTTTTTAGACAGGAGAAAAAGAGCCTATGCCTTAAAATCAACTACTAGTAATTTGAACATTATCAGAATTAAGAACTGCTCTTTGAAAGTCATCATCAAGAACATGAAAAGGGAAGAAAAACTAGAAGAAAACATCTATAACATACAAATATGGTAAATAATTACCAGATTATATAAAGAATTCCCTACAAATCAATCATGAAAAAACAATACAGTTTGAAAAAAACTAGGGTACTCACAAAAGAAGATATATTACTAATGAGCATAAGAAAAGAAGTTCAACGTTATGAGTCAACAGAGAAATACAAACTAAAGACAGCGTTACCAATTGTTAATTGAGGAGGTACTAAACTGGAACTCTCATACATTGCTAAAGAGGATAAGAAATGTTTGACTACTTTGGAGCTCAATTTGACATTTCGTTATAAATTTAAATATACTATACTATATGTCCCAGCATACATACCCAGCCTTAGGCATTCAACCAAAAGGAAACTTAAAAAACAAAAAACAAACAAACAAAAAACTAAAAAAAAAAAACCTCATCTGTCCATACAAAAAATTTACACATAAATATTCATGTTTATTTGTATTAGTCGAAATTAGAAACACTCTTAATTTCTATCAAGAGATGAAAAGATAAACAAATTGTAGCATATTCATACAATACAATACTACTCATAAATAAAAAAAAAAACAACAAACTTCTGAGGCATACCACAGAGGTAAAACCTCCAGAACATGCTGAGCAAAATAAGTCAGACACCAAAGAACAAATTTCTATAATAGAAAATTGACCTTATGTTTTCAAAAAGCTCAATATTGACTAGAGATGGCAGAAAGGAAGTAAATGAACCAAATGAGCACCAGAAAAATTTTTAGAGTGATAAAAATATTATATTATCTTGATTTTGGTAGTGGTTACATGGGTGTACATATTTGTCAAAATTCATTAAGCTATATATTTAGAATGGATCCATTTATTTCATTACCTCAAACTCAGTAAAGTTGTTTATATGATAAAGCTCAATCAAATTAATATTTTTTAGAAATCAAGAGGGTTTCACTGCAGATTAGACATAGCTAACGGGACAATTGCTGAACTGAAAAATACATATTGATATAGGTATTTCCAAGAATGCAGCATAAAAAAGAAACGTAGCAGATGGAATTTGATGATCTAACATGCTCAACACTCTAAAAAGTTAAAAAAAAATTAAAGAGATAATGCCTGATATTTTCCTAGAACTACCTGATATTTTCCTAGAACTAAAGGAAGACATCAATCTATACATTCAAGAAGCCCAGGGGCTAGGATTGTGGCTCAGTGGTAGGGCGCTCGCCTAGCATGTCCGAGGCCCTGGGTTCAATCCTCAGCACCACATAAAAATAAATAAAGGTACTGTGTTCATCTACAACCAAAAAAATAAATATTTGAAAAAAAAATTTTTTTAAAAGAAGCCTAAGCAGGAAAAAAAAATGTTCACATAGATATCAGCAACAATAACCATAATACAACTCAATATACAGCATGAAGTTAATAAGTGGTATATGAACTACATGGAAAATAATTTTTGTAAGACTGTTTATATATATATATATATATATATATATATATTATGTTATATATAGTGATATGCTAAGCAGAGATTTAATTACAATTGCTTCCATGTCCACTTACAAAATAATCCAATTTATTTTGTAACTACAAAGTCACCATATTTCTATTTTTCAGGATAGGTTTAATTTAGGTGATTATCAATTATGTAATACTTTTTAAAGTATTTTATATTACTGCTAGTAATAAAGAAGATATATTCAAAACTTTTCTATAATACTATGCTGCAACCAAGACATACAAAGTCTAGGTCTGATTAGCCAAATCAAAACAAAACAACTACTGAATATAAGTTTAATATTTTCCCCTTGTAAAATTTTACATTTAAAAAATAGTTTACTTTCTCTTTGTCTTTTTTTTAAGAATCCTTTACAATTACTGATTTTCTTTACAGCACTATTTCAACACCTGAATAAACTATTCATTTAAATTCTTTGAATTCTAACATTCATAGGAAATAAACACTGACTGTATACACCAGATTAAATGTGACACACAAAAAAGAGTGATCAGTTCTGTTTTCTCTCAACATACTCATGATAATAAGCAAATTTCTCTTGAGAATATGAGATAAACATTTCTTTGATGTTCAATGGTATCTTTTGCAGTGAATGATTAGTGACATTCACTGAGTGAAGTAAGCTTCTTTCATCTTAATTAATATTCTTGGGAGGAACCTGAGAACCTCATTACATAATGCATAGACTAATGTGACCCATTTATAAAGCTCTTCTAAAATGGAGATTAAAGAACAAAAATTCCACAGAGCTGGGGTTGTGGCTCAGAGGTAGAGTGCTCGACTACCATGCGTGAGGCACTGGGTTCAATCCTCAGCACCACATAAACATAAAATAAAGATATTGTGTCCATCTGTAACTAAAAAAAAAATACATATTTTTTTTTAAAAAAGAGAACAAGAATTCCAGTATAATTAACACAGAATAAAGCTAGGTCAGGAGACGTTTTCAAATAACTGCTGTGTGGTCTCAGCTGAGTCTCTGTAGCCATAAAATAAGATGATTAATAATTTCCCAGTTTTCTAGACCAATGCTATCCAATGCAACAGCCCACATATGACCACTGACTATGACCTTGAAATGAGTACAGAGACTGTGATGATCTGAATTTTTGGTTACATTTAATTACGGCTAAATTAAATTTAAAAATTGATACTTCATTCAGCTACAGGGAAATGTTTGGAATACCTTAGGTATATGAATCTGCTATTTCAAAATAGCAAAACTTATGAAATCCAATTACAAATCAAGTATTACTCAGAAACATTTTATGTTTAACTGAGATGTGCTTTTAAGTATAAAATAAACACCAGATTTCAGAAACTTAGCTAAAAAATGTCTTATGAACATTACATATTGAAATAACATTTTGGATACACTGTTTAAATATATTATTAAACTGATATATTCTCTGCTTTGAAACTGATGAAAATTTTGAGCCACATAATTCTTTGTTGCAGGTATACTATGATGACTCCTCCATGGTGCTTTGGAAATTTGGCAAGTATCCTCTCAGTGTTTGTACACAAATACATGAACTGCAGTGAATCTGAGTGTTGAGTGAATACCTGGTGACCTTCTGCAAGGGTGGAAAGTTGCCATGAGACAATATCTCCTCACTTCCCTCATTGAGAACTCCTGCTCTTTAGGTTCTTGAAGACCCAGCCCCAGCCCCTCACATGAAGTTGAAAAAGTTTCTTCCATTTCTATACACTTATTTATCAGGTTACTGCAAGTTATATTTCATGTAAAGAAAGATTTCTGCAGTTTAAAAACATTAAAAAAGTCCAAGCTCAGTGGCACATGCCTGTAATCCCAGCAGCTCAGGAGGCTGAGGCAGGAGGATTGCTAGTTCAAAGCCAACCTCAGCAAAAGCGAGTTGCTGTCTCTAAATAAAATACAAAATCATGGTCAAGTGCTCCTGAGTTCAATCCCCAGCACCGCCCCCCCACACACAAAAAAAAAAAAACATAAAAAAATAAATAGTAAATCAGTAAAATAAAATAGTGAATAAGCTAAAAAAGATAATAATATTAAAGAATTAAAAATGAGCTCTAAAAATCCTTCTAAATTTAAGATGCTAAGATCTATGAATTTATCTTTGAGTATAGACTTTGACAAATAGAGTGGTTTTTTTTAACAAGGAATAAAAACTATATTAGCTATCAACACTGAATATTTCTTAAAGAATGGAGGTATTCCATCAAAAACAAAGGCAGAAACATGTCCAATATGCTATCTGTCCTTGTCTCCTAGCCATTCCTCTCAAATACAAACACATTCACCTATATTATATGAATCTTTACTTCAAATTCTCACTAAGAGAATTTGGTCCAGCTTGGCTCAATATTCGGTTCTAGAGTTTAAAAGTCTGGCAAGGGAAACAGGAAGAGCCAATATAGATAACGGTACCAGGGAAGGAGGCATCAGTTCTGAGAGGATAACACAGCAGATAACCTCAATGGACATCTCCTATAAATCCAAACTTGTTTTTAAAATATGAAGATAGATTTAGTCATGGGTTAAGCAAAAATAGTGATATCTCAGAGAGTAAAATAATCAGGACTTCTGTGGTCTATTTTATACATTTATACATTATTTTAATGTTTAGTACAAATATATATTATTTTAATGAAGTAATTGCTCCCTGGACAAAAATGATCTTTATGCATGCTTTAAGTATGTTGGCCAAAACAATGTTTTTCAAGGGCTGTTGTTTTAATTATTAAATTTGTAACCAGCAGAGAGATAATAGTTGAATGGTTCTGTCAACTAAATAACATCATATATGGTGCCAGTATATGAAGTTAATAAAGTTAATTTAAAGTAAATCTATTAATTCAGATTCCGTGATAATGCTGAGAATTTAGAAACAAGTCGTCTTAAAATAGTGAAGAAATGACTATTTTGCAAAATTGTAAGGTTTTTGTCATACTTTTCTGGGTCATTGTTTTTCATATAAAAGTGATCAAAATTCAGAATCCTGTCAACATCTGAGACCTGTAATAAACTTAATTTCACCTAAGTAATCCATTTGTCCATATGTGCCTCGTTACAGAGAGATCCATTTAACATTTTTCTGTGTATCTCACTGGGGGGGGGGGAGGAAGAAACAAATGCAGTCCTATTAAGTTTCAAAAAATCCAGTTCTCTTGGACTAAGTTGGCTTATCTTACTAATAGCAATGTATCATAGCTAAAGTTAAGAAGATAGCCTAAACTCAGAAGCTAAACCGCTGTGCTTAGAATCCCAATTCTGCTGCCATCAAGTTCTGGGACACTAGCAAGCCACTTTACCTCTCTGTGATTCTATTTTCTCATCTATAAATCAAGAGACAATTATAATAATACATACATCACAGAGTTGTTAGGAAGATAAAACAAGCATTTTTTTAAATGCCCAGAATATTCAAAGCATAATCATGTAACAATTTTGTTTTTCTTTTTGGTGGGGGGGGCGTGGGGCGTGGGGATTGAACTCAGGGGCACTCTATGACTGAGTCACATCCCCAGCCCTACTTTGTGTTTTATTTAGAGACACGGTCTCATCAAATTGCTTAGCGCCTTGCTAAATTGCTGAGGCTGGCTTTGAATTTGTGATCCTCCCACTTCCTTCCTCAGCCTTTTTAGCCAAGCCAACCAAGGTGCTGGGATGGGATTACAGGCATGAACCCCCTCAGCTGGCAACAATTTTCTTAAAAGGACATTACAAATATTTAATTACTGACTCAAAGGTACATTACATTACAGTAACTTAGCTACAGATTACTCTGTGTGTATATAGTGAGGATTTTTATATCCAAGGTCAATTATATTCCTTTTGAAATGAACAAAATTAAGCCGTAATGTATTCATGAAATCTGCATTATCTGCTTTCACAAATCAGTTTATTATAAGATTAAGGCAGGTACTGAAATAAATAAAGCAATCACAGTAACATAACATCCTTCTTTCTATCTAAAAATTTTAAGAGAATAAATCTGGAAAGAAAGTACTATCCCAGGAACTAGATAAACCCGAGTTTGGGATACTGCGCTGTACTTGGTAACTGACCTTGGGCAAATTAGTTAATCTCTTCTTTCATATAATGTTACCTAATTCAGAGAACTGCTATTATAATTAAATGAACTCAATAAACACCCTATGTTATCCAAATCGGGATCTTTTCACCTGCCTCAAAAACAGAATCACAAACAGCTAAAACAAACAAACAAACAAAAAAAAAACTGTTGGATTAAAATAAAGACAAATCAGTAACAGCCAGAGGAACAATAAATTAATGTGAACCAAGCTTGAGGGAGATTGCTTTCTCTACAACTTGACTAGATTCAACTAAAAGAAATAAACCTAAGAATTAAAGTGAGTATCTTTAC
This sequence comes from Spermophilus citellus, assembly GCF_964194105.1. NCBI lineage: Eukaryota > Metazoa > Chordata > Mammalia > Rodentia > Sciuridae > Spermophilus > Spermophilus citellus. The sequence goes on from NC_138196.1 coordinate 40,982,289, forward strand.
AATCTGACCATGTGAGTTTAAAATAGGATCACAGAATTTTTCCAGCTCTAAGGGGAGGACTGACTGCACATAAAATGCTTCCTAACTTGACTTTCTGAATTCTTGACTAAAATGTTCATAACCACCCTTTCTCTCAAGCCCTCAAGAAATTCCTACTGTTCTAAACTTTCTATGTGTTACTCTGAGATCAAAGAAAACATTTTTAATATTACTAGTTTACAAGGTTTAATGTTACATATTTTAAAACATTCCCCAAAGAAACAAGATTAAACCTGTACCCTAAATTCTGATTCTGCTTTGAACTTTAATTTTGTTTTTGTTTTATGGTACTAGGGATTGAACTCAGGGCCTTGTGCATCCTAGGCAAGCACTGAGCTACATCACCAGACCCTTTTATTTGATTTTGAGACAGGGTCTTGCTAAGTTGCCTAGTCTTACTTCAAATTCGTGATCCTCCTGCTTCAGTCTCCCCAAATAGCTGGGATTACAGGTGTGTCCCGCCACACCCGGTTTGAACTTTGATTTCTTAAGAAATTATACCATTACTATTATTTTCCCATGCCTCTGAGAACTCACTTAACAGACTGAAACCTCAAAACAACACTGTAATTTGAATCTGAGGGAGACATAAAATATAATTTTAGGAGTTTCCATTCTCTGGGAAATTGTCGATATAAAATTAAGTAATTTTTAAAAATCGGTTTTGTTTTTCTATTGTATTTCGAAAATTACCTATTTGGACTGTTCTTAATAGTAGTATTCACTTATGTATTTCAGATCTTACCTCAAATCCATCCCCCAACTTCAAGAAGGAAAAGAATGCTCTTTTTTTTTCCTTTTTTAAAAATTTATTTTAAAGGGGGAAAAGTTTATTTGGGGGTTCACAATTTTAGAAGTCTCAATTTACAGATGGTCAACTTCATTCCTTGGTGCCTGAAGTTAGGCAGAACATCATGATGGAAATGTGGGCAAAGAGGACCAAGCTAGGGACATAGTACCAGGAAGCAAAAAAAGAGCCTTTTTTCTTTTAATGAAGTTTCTCCTTTGTCCTTTCCCTTCCTCTCATTCCTAATGGGTTACAATTTTCAGAAGCAGCTACTATAATGCCCTCTGTCAGCTTAAAAGAGAACTACTTACCCGTAAATCATTTGCTTTAAAAAATAATAACCATTGTTCACACTTCTTTAATATTAGTAAGCTTTCCCTTTATACTTGGTCACAGCAAACCAGAACTTTATTCTCCTAATATTGAAATACTTGTGGGGAAATTGTTGTATCAATAATTTTCCACAACCTTACATGTAATATGTCTATTAAGTCAAAATCTAAAAAATAAAAGGGGATTTTATCCCATGTCTTACCAAATCACAATTCAAGTTTATAAAATTACAAAGGTTATAAAAGAAAGGGCATAATACTAATTCACATTGATAGTAACAAAGAACAGTATATGGGTAAATGCCAATGAGTCATTAAGCTTTTTCTGGGTGTTCACTTTGTGTCAGAATACCAAAGTCATCTATGCAAATATCTGTTTCATCCAAGGAGAGAAAGAGCAAGAGCAAGCAAGCAAACATTTACATTTACTGAGGCTCTGATTACATAACCTTACACAGTAGACATGATACCCATTTTAGTTGAGACAAAAAAGAAATTAAATTACTTGTATAAATTCACAATTGTTAAGTGATAAACTAGATTTCTTATCTAATTCTAAAACCAACCATTTAAATTATTTGATCATTCTATACAAGTGCAAACTAAAATTATCCCAGAACTATAACTTCACCTTTCCTCCCCTTTTATGAATTCTAAGAGGCATAGCTACACATTTATAAATATCCACTATTCCTATATTCAATGTCCTCGTCCTAACAACCCTATCAAACAATACCCCTGTGGGAACACTTGAAACCATAATTCTGACTAACATCCATGACAGCCTGTGTTCTCTTAAGGAGACCCACTGGAACTATCCTGCTCTTGTTCCCTCAATCCTCATACTTGAACATATTCTTTCAAAAGATCACACTCAAAGCTGTGCCCTAAATAGGCAAAACCAAATCTGCACAACAGCAAATTTAGAAACTTTCAGGTCCCCAAATAAACAAATATTTGGATACACAGTGTTTGGAAGGTTTTGTTGTTGTTTTGTAAATCTTATTTATACTGTCATATATGGGGACAAAATATCAAACAACAGTGCACATTTTTAATCCTGGATTCTGTTTACACATGAAAAGTCTAGCACCTACCCAATTTGAAAAAGATTATCAGATTTTAAAAAGCAAGATTTGTTTTAAAGTATATACTTTTTAAGCTTATAAATACAATTATACTATACTTCACAGCTTTCTAATTTAGTGAGGACTCCCTAAAATCTTTTGTCTCCAAACTGACCTGCCTCTGAAATCTCAATAATTGTGGAACTGTAAAAAGTGAGAAAACTGCTCAGATAAAATGGTTACCAGGTAAAGTAAGAATTGACTGATTACATGAGCCATTTTTCTCAAATACCATTAAATAAAAGCCCAAACGTTAAGTCATGCATCACTGAAACCCACAGATTGTTTTGAACTACCCTGGTCAATCTAAAGTAAAAAAAATGTATGTATGAGGGGTTTTGATTCTTATTGTTTGGAGGGGGTAGTTACTCTTTCCTACTAATTTAAGTAGCTTTGCCATATTTCTTAAGGCTTTAAGAGAGTGAAGACATTCATACTAATGCATTTCCAAGAATTCTAAAATATGATAAACAAATATAAAACTATACACATATGTGTATTTGAGTTTGTGTATTATATGTATATTTACCATCATTATTCAATATGCCTACAATAATAGTATCAAATTTATTAGGTAAATGTATAACTACTCTAACCTTCTTGAAAAGCAGACAAATCATCAAGATAAGGATGCTCAGTGCCAGTGGGGATTATCTCAGAAGAGAAAAATCACTGACACCCTGGCTTCTCTTTTTAAGAATGCAAGTATGGAACTTTGCCAACTTTTAGTTTTTATGAAAATGCTACACTGAGATTTGTTTATAAGATTCCAATTCAGTTTTTATATACGAAATTAATGTTAAAAAAGCAAAATGCAGGTATTCTGGCAGGAAAGGAGAAAGAAGACAATAATGAAATAAGACCAAGGAAATCATATTCAAGGCTTTGCTAAAATTTTAAACTAATCTTTGCAAGGTATATGGAAGTTGGGGGAAAAGAACTATCTATTCTTAACGTAGCTCATTTATGAATGATATATGCACAGATAATGTGAATGACTAAATCAAGAGCCCTAATATAGTTCTCCAGTAGCTAAAACCTCTTCATTCCTTATTAAGAAGCTGTGGATTTCCAGGAGTTTCCTAGAGTAACTAAGTAACTATACAGTCATTCAAAGAAAATTATATTTTCTAGAGTAGTGTTTATAAAATAACAAAAACCAGAACTAGCCTAACTGCTCTAGAACAGAAAACTGATTTTAAAAAAATAAACATTATTTTTATAAAATTCTTGAAGCCTTTAAAATTAGATTATATTAAAACATTCAGTGATAACAAAATATGTTTAAAACAAAGTGAAAAAGGGAGAACAAAATAATGCATGGAATGGTCCCATTTTATGTAAAATGGACTGTGAACACTGTCTAACAGCACTAATCAAACTTTCTATATTAATGGAAATTTCTACATCTGCACTCTCCAATATGATATAAACAATAGCCTTCCTTTCTGCCCATCCCAATCCCCAATCACTCCCAGTTCCAGGGCATGAATTCACTGATGGATAATGTATTTTACCTCAGAGTTCTCACTACTACACTAATGTATATTCACGAGTGTTGTATGAGTCTTAATCTTGAATCAAAGCCAGCTTAGTAACAAATGAGTTTCAAATAATACCAGCAGAATTAAAAAAAAAAATGATCACATCCCACTTTGGCAAAAAGTTTGGCACAAAATTTGCAACAATTACAAAGTGATATATGGGTAGGTAGCCATAGAAGTGTCAGATAATTTAAACTAGAGTTCATAGTGGAAAAATAAAAATTACTTTTCTAGAAAACATATATAAAGCAAAGTTAAATAAGAAAATTATGAGAAGGATATTACCTTAGGATTTATGTACAAAGTAGGTTTAAATTTTAGTGGACATTGAATTTTTTGATATTTTTTACAAAGCCTATATAAAGATTATTTTCTAACTTTAAAATGTGCTAAATATTAGGTGGTTTAAAAGCTAAACTTAAAAGAATGAAAAAAGAATTAATCTGGCAGACTTGCAAAATGAAATTAACTTCTTATGCTTAAAATGTATTTGATAAATCCTCTCTAAATTTAGCAGACAGAAACTTCAGTTCTCAATCCAGACATTTCTTTTATAACAACATTTTATCAGCTCAACAGACTGTAGGCAGAAGAGCAACTTTCTTCTTTACTCACTAGCAAAATTAATCTGAATCATCAATCTCACTCAAAGGACATAAATATTAATGAAATTAACTAGGCTAAGTGCTTTGAGATAGCTCAAGGGAAAATCCTTTACTAATATCATCTATCCACAACAATTTTGGTTAAATTTACCACCATTACCTTTTCCTTTCTACCTTCCTATCTCCACTCATCTCCCATGAGAGGCAACCCAAAAGATCTGATCTGTAAGTAATAACAAAAAAGTTTTTTTTTTTTTTACAGAAAGTTTCTTTCCAGAAAATCCATTATAGCCAAAAGTCAAGGCACAATTAGAATCAACATTTCTTTTTTTATATATATATTTATTTATTTATCGTTAGTTTTAGGTGGATACATTAGTTTGTTTTTTTTATGTGGCGCCGAGGATTGAACCCAGTGCCTCCTGCATGCTAGGCGAGCACTCTACCACTGAGCCACCACCCCAGCCCCTGGAATCAACATTTCAAGGAAACCTGATGAAAGATAAGTAGTTACTTGACAAATGCCTGATATCTAAATAATTCATATCCAACTGTAAAATGTGTTTTGTACCTGTATATGAACAGGAATATCTGATATATGGCAATTCACACCACTTCAAGTTAAATTCAAAATATTACCTAATAGAAAATCACTTAGTTTCTTTATCTATAATGCACACTAATGAAAAAAAATCATCTTCTTGTGAACTGCTGTCGCTCCATACTAATTTCTCAAGTACATGATTAGATAATAATATTAAGCAATGAGACTACAAAGAAAGAGGTTTCATTCTACCACAAAGAACTAACAATCAATCTGTGAATCTAACAACAATCTAACAATCTACTATCCATCAAGCAACCTATCAAGCAAGATTTAAAAGCAGTATTATGGGAACATATAACAAGGAACTTAAACCAATTTGAAATCTACTTAAATTCACACTTTTTCTGATTCAGCTTAAAAGATTGGTCCTATAGCTGCATTAAAGAGCAAATATATTCAGTGAACAGAGGGTTGACATTCACTTTTAGATGCCAATGAGAACTAGAGGGTTAGACTATAACCATATGAATAGGAGTCTTTGATACAACATTTTTCATCTTTTAATATTGTAGGCATATGAAATGTTGTAAGAATTCCACCAAAGCCAATAACATGAAGAAATAGCTCAAAGGTTATCTATGTGTCTTCTGACTCTGGAAAAGTAGATAATGTTCACAATGCTACCAGAAGACATTAAAGGAAAGTATGAACCAAAAAAAAATTTAAGTATTAGTGATCCTTCATTTATGAAATGGTTTCAGGCAATGAAATATTACTTTCAAACCAAAAACTGCTTTCCTGCATTTTTGCAATATAATTATAACTATAATCTCATATCACTGTAACTGCTTTTAACTTAAGTATAATGGCCAAATATAAATATGACCTTATTCCATGCTGGTAAACTTTTCGTATTTTAATTGATAAATTCAGATTTCACCAAAATTAAAAATATTTGCTTATCTAAAGATACCATTAAGAAAATGGAAGACAAAATTCAGATTAGGAGAAATTATTTCATGATTTACTCATCCAATAAACACCATAGACAAACTACAGAAGAATTCTCATAATTCATTAAGAAAAATCAAAACAAACAACAAAACAGTCAAAAGATCTAAACAGACACCTTATAAAAGAATGTATGCAAATCCCAGTAGGTACATGCTGAACAAGTTCAGCCATCAGGAAAATGCATTTTCTTTTATAATCCAAACTACACTTATCATTCCACCCAGCCATCCCACTCCTAGGGATCAATCCCCCCCCCCAAAAAAAAATTGGTTTACACCAAGACACACATACCAGTGGTTCCCAGCCCAGCAGGACTCTTTGTAAGAGCCACCAACTGGAAACAATCCAAAGAGCCACCAACTGTGCCACATCCATACAATGGAACACTATACAAGAAAATAGGAACCACTAATACACATACATACATAATACACATACATACTGTTACCTAAATGAGCCCCTACAAAAAGGAAATGACTCAAATAACTACATTTTAGCTAAACAGGTCAAAGAATCACATAAAAGGGGTACATTACTACCACACTTGTAGAAATAATAAAATGGCAGTTTCATTATTAGGATATCATTATCATCATTATTAAAAAAGATTATCAAGGAATAATTTTAAAAAAGTAAGTATTCAATTTTCCATTCATTCCTTGATAATTATCTTGGAATGAATGGAAAACTGAATAGCCACAAGAAAACAAATGATACTAACCTATCCTCTCATATGATATATCAATAGATCAAACACCAAGAGCTTAAACTCATAATTATAAGAAAAAACATAGGGTTAAATCTTCATGCACACTGGCCTGCACAGGACCCAGGCTCACAGTAGGTCGGGGTCTATCCCTCCACCAGCAGGCACACCCGCTGGAGCCCAGCCTCCATCACAGGACCACCCCTTTCAACCAGCTGACTATGAGGGAGCCCGGGCCCAGCCCAGATCTGCCCACACCAACTTCCTCAGGACCCAAGATCAGGGTAGGTCCAAGTTCACCCCCTGACATACCTGGGAGACTAAAGCCTAACTCACTTTCGTCTGCAGTTATCACCATAGCCTTCCCCAGGCAGTAGCTCCTAACTTTTTGACAATAGACAGGGCCTAGGAGCAGTTGAATCTCAGAGAAGGCATCCCAAAGAAAGTGTGAGGCCCACCCTTTCAGTCCTATCTCTGTAAGACATCCATAACATCAACTATTTTCTTGAGTTACCTTGGCTATTGCCGCCACACCTTTAGTTGCAGTAGCATACATTGAGGGACACCCAACAGGGTCTAGAAGCCCAACATCAAGGTGAGCTGCAGACATTCTGCATGGGTACTTCCAAGAATATAGGGTAGAAACTATAATATCTCAGATCGACACTGCAAAAAAGAAAGACACATAGACAACATGAAAAACCAAGGGAGGAAAGTGCCCCAAACAAACCAGGATACTATAATAACAGAACCCATGGACAGTGAAGTTGATGAAATGTCAGAGAAGGAATTCAAAAGGTTTATAATTAAAATGATCTGTGAATTAAAGAATGACCTAAATGAGCAAATACAGGCAAAAATTGATCACTCCAACAATGAGATAAGAGAGCAAATACAGGTAACAAAAGATTACTTAAAGAGACTCTGAAAAAAAAAAAAAACAATCAAAAACCCTTGAAATGAAGGATACAATAAACCAGATTAAAAAACTCAATAGAGAGCATAACCAACAGACTAGATCACTTGGAAGAAAAACATGAGATAATGAAGATAAAGTATACAATCTGGAAAATAAAGTTGATCACCCAATGAAGATAGTAAGAATCCATAAACAGAACATCCAATAATTATAGAACAGCATCAAAAGACCAAATCTAACAGTTACTGGGATAGAGGAAGGCACAGAGTTTCAAACCAAAGGAATGCACAATCTCTTCAATGAGAAAATTTCCCAAGCATGAAGAACAAATTGGAAAACCAAATACAAGAGGCTTGCAGGACACCAAATGTACAAAATTACAACAAATCTACACCAAGGCATATTATAATGAAAATGCCTAGCATGCAGAATAAGGATAGAATCTTAAAAGCTGCAAGAGAGAAGATTCAGATCATATATAGGGGGAGACCAATTTGGATCTCCGCAGATTTTTCAAACCAGACCCTCAAAGCCAGGAAATCATAGAACAACATATACCAAGCTCTGAAAGAAAATGGATGCCAACCAAGAATCTTATATCCAGCAAAATTAAGCTTTAGATTTGATAATGAAATAAAAACCTTCCATGATAAGCAAAGTTATAAGAATTTACAACTAGAAATCCTGCACTACAGAACATCCTCAGCAAAATATTCCACGAAGAGAAAATGAAAACAACGATGAAAATCAGCAGAGGAAGGGATTACACTAAAGGAAAATCTAATCAGAGGAGAAACCAAGTCACGTTACATACCATTCTCTCATCCTTCAATGAGAGAATACACTTTCTTCTCAATAATAACCCTAAATGTTAATGGCCTAAACTCACCAATCAAAAGACACAGACTAGCAGACTGGATAAAAAAAAAAAAAAGACCTAACTATATGGTGCCTCCAACAGACTCAGCTCATACAAAAAGACATCCATAGACTAAAGGTGAAGGGCTGGGAAAAATCATACCACTCACATGGACTGCAGAAGCAAGCAGGGGTTTCCATCCTCATATCAAATAAAGTACACTTCGAGATAAAGTCAATCAACAAGGATAAAGAAAGACACTACCTACTGCTCAAAGGAATCATACACCAACAAGACATAACAATTTTAAATATATATGCCCCAAACAATGGAGCATCTACGTTTATCAAACAAACTCTTCTCAAGTTCAAGAGTCAAATAGACTACAACACAATAATTTTGGGTGACTTTAACACACCTCTTTCATCACTAGATAGATCTTTCAAACAAAAGCTGAACAAAGAAATTATAGAACAATAATACAATAAAAAACTTAGACTTAACTGACGTATATAGAATATGTCATCCTTCAATGAGAGAATACACTTTCTTCTCAGCAGCACATGGATCCTTCTCTAAAATAGACCATATACTATGCCACAAAGCAATTCTGTAAATATAAAAAAGTAGAGATACTACCATGCAATCTATCAGATCATAATGGAATGAAATTCTAAATCAATGATAAAATAAAAAATAAAAGCTACTCCAACACATGAAGACTAAATAATACACTACTGAATGAACAATGGGATATAGAAGACATCAAGGAGGAGATTTTTAAAAATTTAGAAATGAATGAGAACACAGATACAACATATCAAAATCTCTGGGACACTATGAAAGCAGTACTAAGAGGAAAATTCATTGCATGGAGTTCATTCCTTAAAAGAAGAAAAAGTCAACAAATAAATGACTTAACATTACATCTGAAAGCCCTAGAAAAAGAACAAATCTACACAAAAAGCAGTAGAAGACAGGAAATAATTAAAATCAGAGCTAAAAATCAATGACACTGAAACACAAGAAACAACTGAAAAATTAACAGAACAAAAAATTGGTTCTTTGAATAAAATAAATAAAATTGACAGACCCTTAGCCATGCTAACGAAGAGAAGGAGAGAGAAAACTCAAATTACTAACATAGTGATGAAAAAGGAAATATCATGACAGACACTACAGAAATACATAAGATAATTAGAAATTATTTTGAAACCTTTTATTCCAATAAAATAGAAAATATCGAAGGCAATGACAAATTTCTAGAATCGTATAATTTGCCCAAATTGAGTCAGGATGATATACTCAATTTAAACAGATCAATTTAAGCAACAAAATAGTAGACGCTATCAAAAGTCTACTAACCAAGAAAAGCCCAGGACCGGATGAATACACAGCCAAGTTCTACAAGACCTTTAAAGAAGAGCTAATACCAATACTCTTCAATTTATTTCAGGAAATAGAAAAAGAGGGAGCACTTCCAAACTCATTCTATGAGGCCAATATCACCCTGATTCCAAATCCAGGCAAACACAAAATGGATCAAAGACCTAGGAATAAAACCAGAGACCAACATCTCTAATGAACATAGATGCAAAAATTCTCAATAAAATTCTGGCAAATCGAATACAAAAACATTAAAAAAATCGTGCACTACAATCAAGTGGGATTCACCCCAGGGATGCAAGGTTGGTTCAATATATGGAAATCAATAAATGTAATTCATCACATCAATAAACTTAAAGAATCATATGATCGTCTCAATAGCCTCAGAAAAAGCATTTGAAAAAATACACCACCCCTTCATGTTCAAAACACTAGAAAAATAGGGATAACAGGAATGTACCTCATCATAAAGGCTATCTATGCTAAGCCCCAGACCAACATCATTCTAAATAGAGAAAAACTGAAGGCATTCACTCGAAAAACTGGAACAAAACAGGGATGCCCTCTTTCACCACTTCTATTTAACACAGTTCTTGAAACACTGGCCAGAGCAATTAGACAGAAAAAAAAAGAAATTAACAGGATACACATAGGAAAAGAACTCAAATTGGCACTATTTGCTGATGATATGATTCTATACCTAGAAGACCCTAAAAGTTCCACGAGAAAACTTCTAGAACTAATAAGTGAATTCAGCAAAGTAGGATATAAAATCAACACCCATAAATCAAACGCATTTCTGTATATCAGTGACAAATCCTCAGAAAGGGAAACGAGGAAAACTACCCCATTTACAATAGCCTCAAAAAACTAAAATACTTGGGAATCAACTTAACAAAAGAGGAGAAAGATCTATAATGAAAATTACAGAATCCTAAAGAAAGAAATCAAAGAAGACCTTAGAAGTGGAAAGATCTACCTTGCTCTTGGATAGGCAGAATTAATATTATCAAAATGACCAGACTACCAAAAGCACTATACAGACTTAATACAATTCCAATCAAAATTCCAATGACATTCCTCATAGAATTAGGAAAAACCAGTCATGAAATTCATATGGAAAAATAAAGAGACCCAGAATAACTAAATCAATCCTCAGCAGGAAGAGGGAAGCAGGTGGCATCGCTATACCAGATCTTAAACTATACTACAGAGCAATAATAACAAAAACAGCATGGTACTGGCACCAAAACAGACTGGTAGACCAATGGTACAGAACAGAGGACACAGAGACTAATCCACAAAATTACAATTATCTTATGTTAGACAAAAACACACAGTGGAAAAAAGATAGCCTCTTCAACAAATGGTGCTGAGAAAATTGGAAATCCATATGTAACAAAATGAAATTAAACCCCTATCACTCACCACACACAAAACTCAATTCAAAATGGATCAAAGACCTAGGAATAAAACCAGAGACCCTGCATCTGATAGGAGAAAAAGTAGGCCCTAATCTCCATCATGTGGGATTAGGCCCCAACTTCCTTAATAAGACTCCTGTGGCACAAGAATTAAAATCAATAATCAATAAATGGGATGGACTCAATTTAAAAAATTTCTTCTCAGCAAAAGAAACAATCTGTGAGGGGAACAGAGAGCCTACATCTTGGAAGCAAATCTTTATCCCTCATATATCAAATAGAACACTAATCTCTAGGATATATAAAAAACTCAAAAAACTAAACTCCCAAAAAACAAATAACCCAATCAATAAATGGACCAAGGACCTGAAGAGACACTTCTCAGAAGATGATGTACAATCAATCAACAAATACATGAAAAAATGTTCATCATCACTAGCAACCAGAGAAATGCAAATCAAAACCACTCTAAGACTTCATCTTTCTCCAATCAGAATGGCAGCTATTATGAAGACAAACAATAAGTGTTGGCGGGGATGTGGGGAAAAAGGTTCACTCATACATTGCTGGTGGGACTGCAAATTGGTACAGCCAATATGGAAAGCAGTATGGAGATTTCTTGGAAAATTTGGAATGGAACCACCATTTGACCCAGCTATCCCTCTCCCTTGGTCTATAACCAAAGGACTTAAAAACAGCATACTACAGGGACATAGCCACATCAATGTTTATAGAAGCACAATTCACAATAGCTAAACTGTGGAACCAAACTAGATGCCCTTCAGTAGATGAATGGACAAAGAAAATGTGGCATATATACACAATGGAATATTACTCAGCAATAAAAGAGAATAAAATCATGGCATTTGCAGGTAAATGGATGGAGTTAGAGAAGATAATGCTAAGTGAAGTTAGCCAATCCCAAAAAACCAAATGCCAATTGTTTTCTCTAATATAAGGAGGCTGATTCATAGTGGGGTACAGAGGGGGAGCATGGGAGGAACAGACTAACTCTAGATAGGGCAGAGGGGTGAGATGGGAAGGGAGGTGGCATGGGTTAGAAATGATGGTGGAATGTGATAAACATTATTATCCAAAGTATGTGTATGAAGACACGAATTGGTGTGAATATACTTTGTATACAACCAGAGATATGAAAAATTGTACTCTATATGTGTAATAAGAACTGTAATGCATTCTGCTGTCATATATAAATTTAAAAAAAAATTTTAAAGTCTTCATGATCTAGAGTTTGCAATGTAGTCACAAATGTGACACCAAAGCACAAGCAACAAAAGAAAAAAAGCAGACACTTTAATGATTACCAACATAATTCCATCTATAACCTAACTCCTATTTGCATGTAAAGTAACATATTCCCAGGTTCCCAGGATAAGATGTGGACATTTCTGGGCCATTATTCTGTCTGCCACATATAATACAAGTATTCACAGGGTATTGGCCTCAGGACAACCCCTACACCGAAAAATATCAAAATCCCTGAATAATAAAGTCACTCATATAAAAATGGCATAGTATTTACATATAAACTACCACCCTTATTATTTAAATCATGTCTTGATTTCTTATAATAATACAATGTAAATGTTATGAAAATAGGTGTTACACAATATGATTTAGGAAATTATGACCAAAAAAAAATCTACATGTTCAATAGAGGCAATCCTCCTCCTACCCCTGAACATGCTCAATCTATAATTGTTTGGATCTACAGATGAAGAATCTTTGATGTGGAAAAGTCAACTGAATATATCCCTTCTTATAATCAGAAAAGGTTTTAAAAGCACAACCACATTAAATTTATATAGCATTCCAACATCTCATAGTGTCTTTATAAAATTCCAGCAAGATATTTTTTTTAAATATATTTTTAGTTGTGTAGACCTTTATTTTATTCATTTACTTATACATGGTGCTGAGAATCAAACCCAGTGCCTCACACATGCTAGGCAAGCACTCTACCACTGAGCCACAGCCTCAGCCCCAGCAAGATATTTTTATTTGATAATCAAAGCAATTAAGGTACAGAGAATAATCTGCCCTATAATATGTCCCCAACCAACGTGCTTGCTAATGGGAGATCCAAAGGTAGTCTCCAGGTGCTCTGGCTTCTACTTGATTGCTTTTCATAAAAGATGGCAATGGTTCTCAACTACCCTAAAAGCAAAGTTCATCAAGGCTGATAATTCCATATTATAACAGCCCACAAATCAACAAATCAATTAGATTATTTGCCACTTAATTTCATAGATGTATATACACACATGAAAATACATAAATATATAAATATATATATATATATATATATAAAAATATATATAAAACTATGTATGCAATATATTATCATAGTGTTTTAACTTTTATTTTTAATCAAGATTTCACCTCAGTGGACATATTACATCTAATTGAATGAATGCAAATTTTACCTGTGTAAGTGATTGAAAGCTAAAGGTATGCCCTTTATTTTCTAAGGAAAAAAAAATGGGGGAAGGAGAGAGAATCAATTTAAAAGGGGAAGAACAGGGAAAACTGTTTAATAAGAAGGAATTCCTAAATTGTAAGTGAGAGAAAAAAACTGGCAGAAATCCTATTACATGTTAAATAATTAACTGAAGTTCTGAACAGAGATGGGAAAATGAGAATTACAGCTAATTGCTTTCACTAGTTCATTTAGATAACCAACTTAATTTTAATTATGTTATTAAATGATACTATCTTTACATAGTTTGCCTAATCTCTTCAAATAAGCCAATATGCTTACAGACTTTTAAGAAAAATACCATCAAATCTCATTTTCTCTTGCATTTTCAGTAAATATAAAAGCAACTGAATATCATGTAATAACAGGAAAATTATTTCTAATCATATTATCTCAACAATAAGCTATTGGGCATATACCATACTGATATTACACTATATATCATATAGGGATATTACATGAAGATGCTTTACTTGTATTATCTTAATCACCCTAACTAGAAGACATACAATTTTTACCCCTATTTTAATAACAAAAGATGTTAACTCACTCAAGGACCCTGATCTCTGACTTTAACCACTAAGATATAATCCCACTGATCCTAGAAAACATATCTATTTTTTTAAGTCCTATTAGATTTTACAAAGCAGTATGAATTCTGGACTTCCACGTAAGATAAAGAGTTAAGATCCCACAAGTCCATATACAAGATAAAGGAAAACAAAAAGTGTTTAAAAGTGTACAGAAAGAAAGCAAGTTAACAGCAGCTTTGTTTCCTAATATAACATCACGTACTACATTCAGCCTTTCTTACTCTCAAAAAGATGAAGAACTGCTCTCTATTAAGGGAGCTTCAGTTCAATCCTTTTCTTCTAACAGTCTTTGGAAGGTATTCCACTGTGTTCAAGCCTTCAATGTTGTAAATAATTTTCTTTCCCCTCTCTGAAGGCAGTGATTCTCCCCAAACAACTTCAGTATGGCCCCTCTTCAATGTAGCCTATCAATGCAGTATGAAACTCCTTAAGCATTTTCAACATCTAAATGGGGTTTTCTTCCTTATCATTTAATTATTATTGAGCTCTTCCATTAGTTCTTTTTTCTTTTCCTTCTGGAACTCCTATAACATGTAGAGTTTTAGAACACTGCTACCTTTTCCGGATTTATCGTTTTCCTCATGATTTTCATGTGTTAACATTTTTGCCTATATTGGGGGATATTTCCCAAATCTGATCTTTAAGGCTACTAATATTGTCTTTATTCATCTACTGAACTTTTGCTTTCAAAAAAATTATTTTGGGGGGACTCCAGAAAGTCTCTTCCATATTAATTTTTAATTAATTTTCCTGAGGGATATTTTTAAGTTAGGTACTCATTGATCCCTTCAATCGTCCTAGATATATATGCTAACTATTCTCTCAATCTTCCTCTCCATTTGACATGAGTGGTTATTTTTCATTTAGCTTACCAGGTTTCGGGTCCAGATGTTGGGGTATTCCAAAGTGAGAATCCCAGATGTGTTAGAAAACCATGCCCCATATTATCTTTAGAATTACTTTCCATGGTAGCCAGCAAGCTGTCCTTCCTGGAGGCACAAGAGGAGGCCTCCAAAGGCAATATATTCTGTTCCCTTCACCCTTGAAAATTCCAGGGAATAAGAAGTGGGCAGGTGATATACATGGGAATAGCAGGAAGGCAATGGAAATAGGCAAAAATGTTAACACATGGAAATTGTACAGACAGGAAGGTATAAAACCAACCTTAGAAAACAAGTCTATACGGTAAGTAGAAGAAAGCATAACTGTCTTTTAGGAAGAACTTTATAGCCTGACCACTGCCAACTCTGCAACAAAAAAATCTGATGCTTAGAATGATTCTTTAATATCTCTATAACTTTGTACTCAAAATTCTACACTATAGAATGGAGTGCTGATTGACCAGAGGTCATTACTGACTGCCCAAAGGGTAGAAAGAAGGAATATCTGACTCCACCAGTTTCTGTATTTCTCCCTATTGTGAACATCCATAGTTTCAAATCTCCAAAACTAGGAAAGAAATTGGATACTACTCAGTGAAAAAGGAAAAAAAAAGAAAGAAACAATTGGCAGATATCCATCATTATTACTTCCAGAATTTATATCAACTGACTGCATGAAAAGTTTATACCTACAATTTGCTTTTGAAACAGTTTCCAAGCATCAGCATTTAGAAAATCTCAAAAAAAAATTACGTTATATATGCAGAAAAGAAAACAGCATTTATTTTAATTTTCTTGAGACTATATTATGAACATAGGGAGAAATTATTAAGTTTTAAAGGCAGAAAGTGTGATTTCTGACATAAATTGGGTTTGTCATAAACAATACAAAAGTATCATAAACATCACTTTAATCAATTTCATGACCTCAGCCTTAAGTAGCTGCTTTAATTATACAAGCACTTAAGTTGGTTTTTAAATAACCTCAGTCTATAATTTCTTATTTTTCATGGTAGCTAAATAGTAGCTTTAAAGGGTTAAAGACTTCTAAATTGGTATTTTTAAGTGTCAATAAAGGATGAACAGAGAGAACCAGGAAATCTATAAAACAGAGTAGTTAAAATTCAAGTTGAGATCTTAGCAATAATGATAACAGCAGCAATTAATACCACTTAATATTTTCTGAGTATGTACAAGATATTCTTCTAAGTACATGTATTTGCTAATCCTCTCAAGAATCCCAGAGAAAGATGTATATATAGTACTCCTATTTTACATATAATAAAACGTGAGAGGTTAAGTAAGTAGCCCCTTATCTCACCCACAGCAGAAAACTGATGAGGTGAGGATGTAAGACCAAGCATGTCTTTATGGCAATCTGCCTTAAAGCTCCCCTTAAGCCAATAATAATATTTGCTATTATATTTCACATACAGAGGTGTGATTAATCTTAAAATAATAAGGTATTTCATCATCTAGGCAAAAACCTTTAAAAATCAATTTTGTAGACCAGTCTTTGAAAATTATCAGACTCAAACAAAAAGGAAAACAGGCTTTCAATACTTTTGTTCAGTAGCTAAAAACAGAAATTTTCTTCATAGAAACACTTAAGATTTCTTTTACTATGGTCAAATTCAGTAAGTATTACATAGATGCTATCAGAGATTACAAAGGATTGAGAAAGTTCCTGAAAGGTAAGTATCAGAAAGGTGTGCAACCAATCTTGAGTTCCCTATTATACACTTCAATAGCAAGTGTATCTCAAATATATTTTGATCACAGTTTCACAGGTACTCTTCCCTTTCCCTCAATTCTTATAAGGCCACAAAACTTATAACAAAAGAAGGGCAATATGTGCCACTGCCTACTGAGGACTGTGGGAATTGGGGGCTGCAGGGATCCATTCTTTAAATATTCAAGCACTATACTTAGTCCTATCAACAGAACCTAGATAAAAAATGGTATTTTCATTGTGTACTTTGGGAGGAGGATGAAGAGGAGAAGAATATTAGTTTCAATAATAAATTCAAAGCACTGGTAAAAAAATTCATAAATATAGGTATAAAAACTTAATTCTGAAGTTTAAAAAGGTGAAAATAGTGTAAAATTATGACTAATGACAGATAAAAATCCAATGGATATGACAATAAGATGACACAGAAATAGTGATGACAGGGATGCTAAAAATCTAGTTTAAGTAAGAATAACTATCAAGTTCAACAATAGTGATTACACACAAAAGCAAGTAATTTAAGAAGTTTTGTGGTCAGAAAAAGGATAAGTTCAAGCTTTTCAAGGTAGTCTTATGTAAGAACTTGGCACAGGATATGGCAGAGTTAGTGAGAAGCTCGGGAGGAAATGAGAGGATCAACCCAAAGTAGAAGATGCCAGAGAGCTAGATGGACAGGATGTCCAAAGGTTTATGTCAACAGATGCTGAAGTAACCAAGGATAGTGACAGGGAATGTGATAAAGAAGTTGTGCCAGATAAAGCAATAATTTGAGGAAAACTGAAAAATATATGGAGGCTGGAATAGATGTCTATAAGGGGGAAACCACTATTAAGAGAAAGTCTTAATAGTGGTACCACCAGTACATTTTTTAAAATGTTAACATAAAGACAATAATGAGGACTGGGGTTGTGGCTCAGAGGTAGAGCATTCGCCTAGCATGCACTGGGTTTGATCCTCAGCACCACATAAAAATAAAATGAAGGTATTCTGTCCATCTACAACTAAAAAATAAACATTTCTTTTAAGAAATAATAATGAATTTCTCATGTGTGAAAAAGAAATACTGAATGACTATAAATTAAGATAATTTAGATATTTAAAATGGTTGAAAAATTCAATAAGGTTCGAAATCACTTTTTGTAGCTTAAAAATTCTAAGCTTTTAACTACTAGATATAAAACACATAATCAGGAATGGGAAGACTCTGCAGCCAGGTAAGTAATTTGCAAAAAAAAAAAAAAAAAGGGAGGAGGGCTGGGGGCTGGGGCTGTGTCTCAGTGGTAACGTGCTCTCCTAGCATGCATGAGGCACTGGGTTCGATCCTCAGCACCACATAAAAACAAATAAAATAAAGACCATCAACAACTAAAACACATAATCAGAGCTTTCCAGTTCTAGTGAAACTGGCTGGTGTTCAATTTTAGTAACTTACAGAAGTTCTTTGGTTTAGTACTAGATGACTTTCTCTGAACCAAGCTATCATATCCAAATATGCCATCTAATTTAGTAAGAATTTATACTTTATAACAGCTCTCATTGATGTAAGGATGGGAAATTTGCAGTCTTTTAATAGCCTATAAATTAATTAAACTTGACAATGGTAATCCATCAAAATTAAGTTCTACACCAGTTGATGTTTGATTTGCATTCGGAGAGCTAATGTTGTGAATTTTGTTCCTAACCAACAACTTTAGATTCCCATCTACTTCCCTTTTGATGGAAAGGAATTCCTCTCAAAGAAGCAATAAATCTTCACCTTTTCTGGGGGAACATTATTTATACCACAGTTTAACTAACACACACACACACACACACACACACACACATACACACCCCACAAACAAACACACACACAAAGTAAGCCTTCATTTAAAATTGTACTTTAAATTGGACTTACAATTTAGGTATCATCAAATAATACTTACCAATACAGACATCAATTTTCCCTTTAATAGCAGCTTCATGCAGAGGTGTATAGTTCCAGTTATCCCTGGCATTTGGATCAGCTCCTTGGCACAGCAACAGACTCACAACCTCAGCATGGCCAAAAGAACAGGCATTATGAAGTGGAATGAGACCTCCATCATCACGAGCATGTACATTAGCACCCATCTGTAGTAAGTGTTCCACAACATCCTTCCTTCCAAAACCTAAAAAGAATGTGGAAATGTTTTTATACATTAAATCAATTTTGTAAAAAGAGCCAACAAATATGCACTTAAATAGTCTATACTAAAAAGAGCCGAACAAAATACAAAAAAAAAATATTAGCTCCGTTCAAAAGGATCTTCATTTCACAGAACCAGAACTATGGAAGCTCTTTTTTTTATCACCCACTCATGCAGTTGATTCAAAAAATATGCCTTAATCACTTGGTATGTGGCTGAGCAATTGTGCCAGAAATACCAAAGAATGAGACAAGACTCCTATCCAAAGCACTCACTTTCCTCTCAAGTTTCACAAGGCAAAATTACATGTAGAAAACACATTTCTATATTTTAAAAGGTAAAGATTACTTAAATACTGCCAACAACCAAGGCTAAGATATATCATAATATTCACCATTACATTTTTAGAGAAACTGGAGAGGAATGTAAGTATAACAGAAATAGTCTGGTAACGGGACTCTAAAAAGAAAGATTAAAGATGATGTCAGAATATCTATTATTGAGATAGGAGGGTCAAAATATGTGAAGTAGATGGTTAAGTGAAACTATTCAAGCTTGGATTTACTGACTAAAAATATCACCAGGCAGATAAGTGGGAATACAGGCATTTGAGAATATAGAATCAAAACATCAATAATGAAACAGACTGAATTTGAAGAAACCCCCACCTCTTAAATTTAGAGCAACTTCCTCATGCTGAGAAACTACACTCCCAAGGCCTGATAGGCTACCAAGCAAGCTGAGAGTGGAGCCCTGTAACACAAGGTAACTAAATCTATGTATGTATTCCCTACTTGATCTTCATGGGCCTTCAGAGATTTCAAAGATGAAAGTTTTTGAAATAATAAGTGTCTTCTATTTTCCTTCAAAACTGGCTTTGAATAAAACCTATTTTCCTACCAAGCTGAGTGAAGTACCCTAGCCTCTCCTCAAAACCACTGCCAGTACTACTGTCGCCTGGAACAGAAAGAAGCATCAATTTTCAGACAGAAAAGGGGGAAGGGCCAGGCAGAGTCTGAAGCAAATGCTTAGAAAGGTAGAAAACACCAAGCAGAACAAGAATGAAATCAAGGAGCAAAAATGTTAAGTAAAGTTCAGCATAAGGATTTAGTGAGATCAACAAAGAAGTGAAAAAATGGCCATTTATAATGTTAGAGTAATTTCAGTACAATGATAAAATCACAAGCTACACTGTAATGAGATATAAAAGGAAATTGCACTTATTATCATTTTATAAATTATTTTTTTCCACCTTATATTTTATTAGGTCTTTTTGGCTACATATCACTACCTCCATGCTACTACATACTAGGTAATGTTGTGAGAAAATGGCACCTTACATAATGAAAGTCATATTCTCCTCCACTTTAATGCATACATTAAATAAATGAGAACCATATGAACAATAGTAAGGAAAAAGATTTATTTCAAGATATACGCTCCATGCTATCTATAGAAATTCATTCATTCTAGGAAAGCAAGAAGAAAAAGTCCCTAAGTTAAAGATATGTTTCCACAGACATGAATCACAAAGTCAGAATTAGGTTTTCATGGAAAATATCATTCAAATTAAGCTGCAAATTTTGGGTTAAAGATGTCAATTTTTTATTATTAAATGGAAGAGCATAAATATAGGATGCAAGCTAACATTATTGTCACAATCCTACTGGGGTTTGCTGGCAGAGCTTTACAAATGTTAGTTCCCTTTGATTCCCCAACTTCCATATCTTTCCTCCCTCTTCCATCACAACCCTGCTCTTCCACTGCACCAAAGACACTTTACTTACCCAGGAAGACAATAACTCTCCTTCCCCATACAGATTTAAATAAACCTTGAGTGAAAACTTACTTTTCCCTAACTAGTGCACTAATGTTTGAGAACTAAATTCCTTTCTTCAATGATAATCAAATAAATTTTAAACATAGCTTATCAGTTGACACTTTTAAAAATACTCATTATAATATCCACAAAGCAAAATAGGAAGGTATGTGTTTATTTTTTCTAAAACTTTTAGATCTACAACATAAAATGAAAGTAGTTAGTATTCGGAAGAAGGAGGTGAAGTAGAACTGTGCTCCAAAACTGATGTGATTGTAAACCAGTAGGACACATTTGAAAAAGAAGCAGTTATCATCAGGCTGAAGCAAATACACCCTCTGATTTATCACTTTTCAATCTTTATCATAAAAAAATTCACATATAAACAAAGATTCTGCATCAAGAATATCATAATTACCTACAGGAAATCATGAAAACAATTTAAATGTCCAACAGATGCTTTGTTAAGTAAATGACTGTTAGATTGGACTTACTATTTAGTATCATCAAATAATAATGTGTCATCCTATATTAAGTGGGACATTACAGAACACTATGAATGTACTCAATGCCACTGAATTTTACACTTAAAAACAATAAGATGATAAATTTTGTTATACACATTCCTCTACAATTTTTTTTTTCAAAATCACCAAAAAGTACAAACTATATATAAGAAAAAAGAATGTTATAGAAAATTTTAAAACATACAAAAGTATTTTTTAGGTTAAAGTCTTCAAGAGTAAAAATATATTAAACAAAATACTGGAGAAAAAAATCATAATGTATTTATAAAAACTATAAATGAATAGAAAAAAGACAAAATCACTAGAGTGATTGTGAAATTTTTCTTTACTTTTTTTTGTTTTTTTGTTTTTTGTTTTTTTGGCATATTCTGAGAGCTAATCCTAGTTGTTATTGCCCTATAAATACTTTCTGTTTATGGTTCATTTTTAAACTGTTTACAATTTGATCTCATACAAGTTTTAATATATCAATCTTTTCTAACATGATTTGTATCTTCTCTACAACCTTTAAGAAATCCTTTCCTATTTCTATCCCATTCCTACATTTTCTACTAGATTACATATGCTCCTATACCTACAATGGAGTTACAACCCAATAAACCCATTTTAAGCTGAAAATATTAAGGCAAAAATCCATTTAATATATCTAAACTACAAAACATTCTAGCTTAGCAACACATTAGAAACTACTGAGTAATGGTTTTTTGTCCTTGTGACTATGTGGCTGACTTGGATCCGCAGCCACTGGCCAGCCACCAGGAGAGAGTATTGTACTTCAAGCCCAATAAAAAATAAAATCTCAGAGTTCAAAGATCAGTTTCTACTGATTACTTATAACTTTAGCACCATGCTAAGTCAAAAAACTGCTAAAACAAATCACTAAAAGCTGGGAATCATCTAGACCTATATAATTCTGCTTTCACATTTAGATCTTTCATCTACCTATACTAGATGTGAATTAGAAATCTAATTTTATTTTCCTTTCTTTTCTCTTTGGTGGGTCAGTTTGTTCATTAAAATAACTTTAAGGTAAGTCTAGATATTAGCAGGGCAAATTTCAATCTACTTTGTTCCTCTTAAATAATTATCTTGATTAATATTGCTACTTTATGTTCCATATGAATATTTTCAAGTTCCGCAAAGAAACTTATGTTTTTATTTGTTGTTTTGCTTTGTTTTTTTAAAGTTCAAAGATTAGAATTCTGGAAAGTTGACAAAATTATAACACTGGACTTCCACAAATTCAAGTCTCTGTATCCTTCTATTTTGTTTTTTCTCTGTTAATATCTTGTACATTTGTCAAAAATCATTGGGTATTTTAAGGTATTTGCTCCTATTGGGATGAAGAGGGCAATAATACGTTAGGAGAGGAGTCACAGGAGCTAGATCACTCCAAGCCTTAGAGTATACAGCAAGGAGTTTCAATTTAAGTAGGGGTTTGTCAGGTAGCCATATCTGTCCGATAACTAACGTGGTACCTTTAAAAGAGGAAATGGCAAATGAGGTCAGAAAGATAACTAAGGGCTTGACTATGTAGGGCCTCTGTATCAGGCAGGAACACATTTAGTTCCAATGACAATGCCCAACTAGGGATTCACTTATCTCACACAACTTGTCTAGACATTGACACAGCAGGCTCACAACAAGCAGTTTACTAATGAATGATATTAGGAGTCATTTAAGAATCTTTCCACTCTGGCATCCTGATCATATGCAAGCTTTCTTCTACTTGCTTATCACCACATGCTGTTATCTCCAATCTTGATATCCAGGTTCCCAGGCAAGAAGTGAGAAAGGTAAAGGAAGAAAAGACTTTCTCTTAAGTCTTTTTTATAATTAAGGAAGCAAAAACCTCTCCAAATACTTCTACCTGTATCACATTAGCCAAAAATGTTTGTCATCTGTCCACCTTCAAAAACAGGCTAGAAAGCCAAGTCTTTTAAAGTTCCTTGGGAAACAGGGCTGCCTTGAACAAAATCTAGTATGTTAGAGAAGATGAATTTGGGTGAATAATCAACAGTATCTGCTGCAACTTGGTTAAGCCATGGGTAGAAGTTTGGTTTTCATTATACAGGGCCATTTATAAGGGAAATTACCTGATTCTGTTTAAGTCTTAATTAGCTATGTAAAAAACATACTGGAAAAGATCAGGAGCAAAATCAGAGGCACCAGTTAAGAAAAATTCTGCTTACTTGCCTTAGTCCAGCAAGAGTTAATGATGGCTTGGAATAGTAGTGGCAGCATAGATAAGTCAAAGACCACAGAACTGCAGTAGGTTTTTGTAAAAAACAAGAACAACAGAATCCCAGGATTATAACTTTGGCAAATCAGTTTATGGAGGTATGTTTGGGGAAAGTCAAGATAAGCAGGCCAATAAAAAGCTCACCCTAAAAAACTACTCTTTACCAAATATTAAATTAAGTAACATGATTTGTAAATTTCAGCACATTCTTGCCCCTAAAGAATATATAAGAAGCCTAGCAGAGTGGCTCACTCCTGTAATACCAGTGGCTCCAGAGGCTGAGGCAGGAGGACTGGGAGTTCAAAGCCAGCCTCAGCAACAGTGAGGCACTAAGCAACTCAGTAAGACCCCTGTCTCTAATAAAATATAAAATGGGGCTGGGGATGTGGCTCAGAAGTGGAGTGCCCCTGAGTTCAATCCTTGGTACCCACCCACCCCCAAAAAAGTATAAGAAACAATGACAGTACTCCACAAATTCAAACTACTTTAAATATACTATGTTGAAAGAATCATGCTGACACTCAGAAAAATCTAAGTTTATAAGATGGCTTAACTGAAAATACTTCACGATTTTCCTTATTCTAATATTAAATAAAAGGTGACAATTAAGGCCATTTAAAAATATTTCAATGTTCACTGTTATCTATTCTCCAGTTCTGAGTTTAAAAATACAAAGTTGTTTCCCTTATCTTCAGCTTTTAAACTTGCCCAAAATTAAAGCTTCAAAGAAACAACCTTAGCCAATGTTAAATCTTGTAACTCACAACTACAACTACTAAAATTTAATAAAAAGAGGAAAACCTAAAATACTTGGAGTATTTAAAACTGCTGTTTTTTTTTTTTTTAGTCTATTCTAATTTTTTTTCTGGCTTTATTTTTTTTATTTTTTTTTATTGGTTGTTCACAACATTACAAAGCTCTTGACATATCATATTTCATACATTAGATTGAAGTGGGTTATGAACCCCCAATTTTACCCCAAATGCAGATTGCAGAATCACGTCGGTTACACATCCACAATTTTACATAATGCCCTATTAGTAATTGTTGTATTCTGCTACCTTTCCTATCCCCTACTATCCCCCCTCCCCTCCCCTCCCATCTTCTCTCTCTACCCCATCTACTGTAATTCATTTCTCTCCTTGTTTATTTTCCCATTCCCCTCACAACCTCTTATATGTAATTTTGTATAGCAATGAGGGTCTCCCTTCATTTCCATGCAATTTCCCTTTTCTCTCCCTTTCCCTCCCATCTCATGTCTCTGTTTAATGTTAATCTTTTCTTCCTGCTCTTCCTCCCTGCTCTGTTCATAGTTGTTCTCATTATATCAAAAAAGACATTTGGTATTTGTTTTTTAGGGATTGGCTAGCTTCACTAAGCATAATCTGCTCTAGTGCCATCCATTTCCCTGCAAATTCTATGATTTTGTCATTTTTTATTGCTGCATAGTACTCCATTGTGTATAGATGCCACATTTTTTTTATCCATTCATCTATTGAAGGGCATCTGGGTTGGTTCCACAGTGTAGCTATTGTGAATTGTGCTGCTATGAACACCGATGTGGCAGTATCCCTGTAGCATGCTCTTTTAAGGTCTTCAGGGAATAGTCCGAGAAGGGCAATAGCAGGGTCAAATGGTGGTTCCATTCCCAGCTTTCCCAGGAATCTCCAAACTGCTTTCCAAATTGGCCACACCAATTTGCAGTCCCACCAGCAATGTACAAGTGTACCCTTTTCTCCACATCCTCGCCAGCACTTGTTGTTGTTTGACTTCATAGTGGCTGTCAATCTTACTGGAGTGAGATACAATGAAAACTACAGAACCCTAAAGAGAGAAGTAGAAGAAGATCTTAGAAGACGGAAAAATATACCCTGTTCATGGATAGGCAGAACTAACATTATCAAAATGGCGATATTACCAAAAGTTCTCTATAGGTTTAATGCAATGCCAATCAAAATCCCAATGGCATTTCTTGTAGAAATAGATAAAGCAATCATGAAATTCATATGGAAAAATAAAAGACCCAGAATAGCAAAAGCAATTCTAAACAGGAAGTGTGAATCAGGCGGTATAGCGATACCAGATTTCAAACTATATTACAGAGCAATAGTGACAAAAACAGCATGGTACTGGTACCAAAACAGGCGGGTGGACCAATGGTATAGAATAGAGGACACCGAGACTAATCCACAAAGTTACAACTATCTTATATTTGATAAAGGGGCTAAAAGCATGCAATGGAGGAAGGATAGCATCTTCAACAAATGGTGTTGGGAAAACTGGAAATCCATATGCAACAAAATGAAACTGAATCCCTTTCTCTCACCATGCACAAAAGTTAACTCAAAATGGATCAAGGAGCTTGATATCAAATCAGAGACTCTGCGTCTGATAGAAGAAAAAGTTGGCTCCGATCTACATATTGTGGGGTCGGGCTCCAAATTCCTTAATAGGACACCCATAGCACAAGAGTTAATAACAGCAAGAGAAACAATAAGAGAGGTAAATAGGGAGCCTACATCCTGGGAACAAATTTTTACTCCTCACACTTCAGATAGAGCCCTAATATCCAGAGTATACAAAGAACTCAAAAAATTAGACAATAAGATAACAAATAACCCAATCAACAAATGGGCCAAGGACCTGAACAGACACTTCTCAGAGGAGGATATACAATCAATCAACAAGTACGTGAAAAAATGCTCTCCATCTCTAGCAGTCAGAGAAATGTTTTTTTTTTTTTTTTAATGGCTGCAAAGTTACAGCTTAAAGACATTTTCCCCCTAATTGGACTGTAAACAATATATATCTGCAAACAATATATATCATTTGAACTGTTAATCCACTGATCTACCCAATGAGAAAATTTATATCATCTCTCTTATATTTTTCAAAATAATTTTCCTTACATATAAAAAGATCTCATTACTCCCCCAAAAAACCTCAAAATAATAATAAAATGTTTGGAATTGTTTAGGAAAATAACACATACATACATACACACACACACACACACACACACACACACGTCATTTTCCTAACATAGATGGGAAAGATAAAAAGACACTTGGTGACAGATGTAATTTGTTCATTATTGCCTTTAAAAACATTAGGAAAAAACTAGAATACAAAGAATTAGAATAGCCCATTCGCTACATATAGTTACCTCTGTATTAAACATTACCAATCCACTTCCATGCCAAAAAAAAACACCTCTAAACAGTGTCAAAATTATTTTCAACGAAACAAAATTCAACTGAGACATTTACACTAGAGTTAAGTTATTAAATAACATTTCTTTCTAGCCAAATGATTCATCATTCACTAACACTAGAAGTGCCAAATATTTGTGAGCATCTCTAGAGGTCTGCTAAACATAGTAATTTATAATTTTGCCAAATTAAAATGTGAATAACATCTGTACTTGGCTGATGTACAAAAGGCATCTGCAGAATTTCACAGTGGTATACAGAGCAACAGCCCTATCTTGATTAAGTACCTTCTTTTCTTTACCTTCTAACGTTCTTTAAGGTTTTCAGTTTTATTTCATTTTATGAAATAAAGATATTCTCTAATCTGGGAGTTAGGGAAAGATTTAGGACATATACACTAACAATATTAAGGCTTTTCTACATCCTGGATTCAATTTATACAGTCCAACATACACAAAATCATAGATAACCAGTAACAGGCTTCTGCTTATTTTATAATAAATGTTCTTTGACACACAGAACATTCCACTTAATATTCAAAATCACAATTGCTTCATTTTCTAATTCGTTACAACAGATATATTAGCTTCTCTGATCATTTGATCAGAAGTCACTGTTAAACAAAGGGGAATATATATCACTGTTGTTTTTACATTAACTATTTAGAAAATAAACTACAAAATGAGTTTTATTGAGGGTGAATAGATTTATCATTTGTTAAAGGTAGAATCTGACCAATTAAGTTTTTCCATCTTATAAAACACGATTTAGAAAGAAAATTTATGCTTACAGGAAAGAGTTAATCAAGTGTATTAAAAAAGACATGCCTTTCCCAAACTCAGTGGAGAAATCACCCAATGGAGAAGCAAAAAAGGTAGGATATGACCCCAGATTCTAGTTTGAAATACCTGGACAGGTGGGCAGGTGGACAGGTGATAAACCAGAAGAAAGCTTTCATTCCTCAACATTGTGACATTTTCCCAAACACTATTGAGGAATATGAAAACAGTACCTCCAGCCCTGTTCCAGACAGTAGAGAGGTAACATCAAGGTAAAACATTGGAAGCTTCCCAGTGAGCAAAGCCCAGGTGAGCTCCCAATTAGGTAATAACAATGAGTGTGACATCAATTAGAAAAGAAGGGCCAGGTAAATCCTGAGCAACCAGGCTAGAGTTGAGAAGAAATTATCATATAGGAACTCTCTACCTGGAAGCATGTCCCTATTTACAACAAACCACCTGAAGGAATAAACCTAGAGCATAGGCTTTCATTGCTCTAAATCCAAACCTGTGTAGAACTTTTCCAAAAGGTGTCTGAAAGGGATAAATAGGAGAGAATGAGAGAAGAGATAGGCAAGAGGGAGGATGGGAGGAGAGGAAATACTGTAGAAATAATGACAGGACTTCTCATAATTAAAGAAAGATGTAAAATTTCACAAGGCCATGCATGGGTTTGATCCCCAGCACTATAGAACAAAACAAGCCTTCGGGTTAATAAGAGTTCATGCAGTACCAAACATAACTGAAAGACACATTACATAATATCAAGAAATATCTAAATCCTTCAGAAAGGAAACAGATCAACTTTTTTTAAAAAATAAAAGGAATCACTGACTGAAGTCAAACTTCTCAATGTTGAGAAAAAGCTTTTCAATGCGTAACTTCATATCTAGTTAACTATTTACATGTAAGAGTGAAATGAAAACATCAGATGTAAAATCTTGAAGCCGAACAGAAAAAGATCTTAGTTGAAAACACTCAAAAATACTTAAGCATGACCAAAAAATTCAATAGTGCATACATGTGCGTATTTATCTATGTGTCGTGAATTAACTCAATAAGAATCTATTGCTGTTTCAAGAAACATTAACCAATAAAAACTAATAAATTATTACAACACGTGGGTTACAAAGAGTACATAGCAATTCAAACTTAACCAGGTCTGGGTCAGGAAAGCTTCCCTAATGAAGTGATACTGTGAGCTAAGATCTAATACAGTTAATCAGATAAAAGGATAAAGACAATATTCCAAAGAGGCCAAGATATATATAGTAGATACAAGAGTAAAGGTTAGAAACATTCTATATTCAAGTACCTTTAAAAAAATTACATATACACACACACACACACACACACACACACATATATATATATATATATTTAGTTGTAGGTGGACACAATAACTTTATTTTTATGTGATGCTGAGGATTGAACTCAGTGCCTCATGCAAGCGCTCTACCACTGAGCCCCAGTCCCAGCCCTAAAGTACCTTTTAAAAGAATTTCAGAATAGTTTAGAGACAGGAATAGAGACTGAAAGAGGCAACAACAAAGAAATCAAACTTTCTGCCACAAGAATCATGAACAAAAACAGTATCACCTTTCAAAACTGAAATTTCAGAACTAAAATTCCTTTTTTTTTTTTTTTTTGGTTACTGAGAAGACTGTGACCATTCCCCACCAAAGTATCAAATATAAATTTCTGCTATGTGAACTTAGACATAAGTAAAGAAAACTGCAAAAGTAAATATCTATTTGTATCATCTTAGAAACCAAGGAAAAAGTCCAAAAAGACCTGAAATTCTGCTGACAGTTTTCAGTATACCTTCCCTTATTTTCAACATAGACCTGATTGTAGAAGTACTTAATCATTGCAATGTAGGGAGAGAAAAGTTAAAACACAGCACAAAGAAAGAATCGTAAATAGAAGTCAAAAGAAAAAAGATGTCTCCTAATAAAAAAGAAACCTCACCTTTACTTTCATTTTAATGGTTATATTTTTCAATAGATGGTTCAAGGAAACTGGCTTCCTGCTTAGAAAAAAAAAATTATTTTTTTACAGTAGGTAGCAAAAAAAGTTCAAAATATATTAAGATGTAAATGTTAACATGAAACCAGAAAAAAATAGGTAGACATTTGCATGATCTCTAGAAGCAACAGAGAAAAACTAAAGGTAAAAGGATAAAAACAAATATTCCAAAGAGGCTAAGATATACAGTACATGCAAAGGTCAAGGTTAGAAACACTGTATATTCAAGTACCTTTAAAAAAAATTAAAGGCAATACATTTGGAAGTTTACAGATCAAATTAAAACAAGCAAGAAAAATATTTGCAGTGATTGTAATAAAACACAAATAATAAAACACCAAAAGGCAAAAGAAAAAAATTAGTTAATTCACAAAAAAAGGAAATAACACTTATTTTTAAAAAACAAAAATCAATAAGCTGAGAAATAAAGAAATGCAAATTAAAACACGAATACTATTTTTTAAACTAAGAAGTTAAGAAATGAAACTGGAGTTGTAGCTTAATGGTAGAGCGCTGGCCTAGCACATGAAAGGCATGGATTCGATTCTTAGCACCACATAAAAATAAATAAAATAAAGGCATTGTGTCCATCTACAATTAAAAAATATGTATTTAGAAAAAAGCTAAGAAATGTGCTTTAAATGTTGATGTTCAGAGACCTACAAAAGTATTTGTAGGACCACTATTCATAATAGCCAACACACAGAAACTATGCAAATGTTCAAGTAAAATGGGTAAGTAGTATATTCACACAAAGGAATTCTATTCAAGGAAAATAAACTACATGATAGCTGAATTTCACACAAAACAGAATCAATTATATAATACCACTTATTTATCACGTTCAAAAACAGACTAAGATTCACTGAAAGATGGTAAAGGGCTAGTGATCCAGAAGACCCAAAAGTAGGAGGTTGTGGTTGGTTAATAATGTTCTGATTCTTGACCTGGGTACCAGTTACCTAGTCATATTCACTTTTAAAAATTCACCTTACTGTACATTTTGAAATTGTGCACACTTCTGTGTATATGCTGTATTTCAAAAAAGAAACCATGAAACTATGGCTGATATGGCCAAGGGTATGTCAGGAATATAACCTAATAGAACCTTTTAGGAAGCAAGTTTAGGAACACCTATCTACATGCAAAATCTCTCTAGGTTTATATGTAGAGCATGGTCTTAAAACTTTAGCAGTTACATTTCAGTTCATTTCATAATCTCAAAACACCTATAACAATTTCAGGAACACAAAGCAAGTTTTTCTTGATATAAAAACCACTTCACAGGCTTATAAGTAGTGAGTAACAACTGTCAAATTACTTTCTAATTCATAAACATCTGTATAACTTAGAAATTTTTTTTAAAGAGAGAGAGTGAGAATTTTAATATTTATTTAATTTTTTTTTTAGTTTTTTGGCAGACACAACATTTGTTTGTATGTGATGCTGAGGATCGAACCCGGGCCGCACGCATGCCAGGCGAGCCCGCTACCACTTGAGCCACATCCCCAGCCCCAACTTAGAAATCTTAACTGAGTGCCATGTGTCCTCAAGCAATAACTCTCAACCTTGCCTGCACATAAAAATTAGCAGGAGATTTTAAAAGAACAAAGCCCTACCCTTCTACTGTAGTGATTTAATTGGTTCTGGGTTAAGAATAATTGCTCTTAGAGTATCAGCATCACCTGGAACCTGTTAAAAATACAAATTTTCAGGCTCACTCCAGACCCACTGGAAGAGAAATTCTGAGGGAGGGTGCTGCCCAGCAACCTGTGTTTTAACAAGCCCTCCAGGCGATTCCAATGCAGTTTGAGAACCACGGTTATAGGGAATATGTAAAAATTCACACACTTAAAACTCAAAAAGATCAGAAATCAGAAGTGCTAACTACCAAAGGTTTCTTCACTTTTTTCCCAAATCTACTACAGAGGGAAAAAGTTGCAGGTCCAAGGAATGAAACAGCTGCCACATACCCTTGGCCATAACAGCCATAGTTTCATAGTTCATTTGTTCAAATATTTATAGAGCACCTACTATAAGCAATCCACAGATATTAAAATTCTCATATATCCCAAATTTATCTGCTTTCATAAAATTCCAATACAATAACAGTTAGAACTTTCTATTGTTAATTTTTTGTGAGCACCATTCTTGGGGGGGAAGCAAATTTCTAATATCTTGCCCTAAAAATTAGTTCAAAAGAAATTCTTTCACAAACAAAAATATTTCCCTGCAAAGAGGAAAAGCATAACCTGGCATTCCAAAACATTTAAAAAAAATAGTTAACATGTTTTCATGAACTGCAATACCAGGTCATTTCATTAAAAAAAAAGAAAGATAATAACAACCCAAGCATTTGGAAAAGGACAGTATAACTTATTAACAGGATGTATGAGAATGTCAAAACAGTTCCCATGGTTGCAGAATATATCAAAATGAGGGCCTCTGGGCTTTTAAGTATTTTCTTATACATATCATAGCTTTTCAAAAGCATTATAGATAACTAGGCATCAGGAGGTTTCATTAATTTTTAAACTGTAACTAACACAGAAACTATAGTGTTAAAGTGTTTTTGTCAATCAGTAAATTCAAGCCAGCTTTTTACCAGTGGGGACTTGTAGTTAACAGAAATCATCTGCTAACTACCAAAGGTTTCTTCACTTTTTTCCAAATCTACTACAGAGGGAAAAGGTTGCAGGTCCAAGGAATGAAATAGCTGCCACCAAAGAGCAGTTTAAGTTCGTTACATGGAAAAAGGCACTTTATTTCTGCTTTTCCAATAATTTAAAAGAAAGAAGTTCATTTGTTAAAACTGAATAAGGAGCTGACACACTCCAAAAAACAGCCTCCAAAAAGTAAATGGATAAAAAACAGTTTAAGCTCATCCTGATTTAATTCTATAAAACACATACCTGAACAAACAGGCAAAACAAGTTCCACAAAAGAACCCAACAACTAACCATGGGGAAGAGCAATCTTGGAAATCTGATGAAACCTGAGGAACACTCAAATACAAAACTCTCAGAAGTGTCCTCAATTACTTGAAATCAAAACAAAAAAAAAATTAGGCCCATATTTAGTTATTCTGAGCACCCAGGCTTTAGCAGAAAGCCCTAAGAAACTCACCTACCCAATTCTTTTTAAAGAATGCAGTGTTTTATATTAAAAACACTGGACTAAAAGTCCATTTCTAGATGTTTCTTTCTTGTACACATTTTATTTTTTAGTAAGCAAAGTTCCATAAGGGAAGGTTTCAGCTAGTTCTTACACACACCCTATACATCTAAACTAACCCTACTCAATTTCTTATTATGAATCCACATAAATGATGGGTATCTTAGCCCATTTTCTGCTGCTATAATAGAATACAATTATAAACAATGAAAAATTATAAACAACAGAAATTTGTTTGGCTCACAGTTCTGGGAGCTGGAAAGTTTGAGATCAAGTCAAGGGGTCTGCATCTAGTCAAGGACAGGGTAGGGCAAGCAAATAGGCATGCATACAAGGCAGAGCAGAAACTGGAGGAACTCATCATTTTTATTAGGAACCCACTCCCACGACAGGAGCGTGAAAGTACTCCTAATACTGTTATAATGGCAATTAAACTTAAGTTTTGGAGAGGACATTCAAACTAGTTCCTGGCTCCCAGGCTCAAACTTGGGCTCCCTCCCCTTTCCTCCCTTCTCTGGCTATATCCTAACTTCCTGAGCTGATCTGTCAGAAGAATACAAGTACCCTGACATAAGGAGAAAATAAAGCGGCACCCATCTCTGAAATTACTGCATATTTTATAACCAACTATCCAAAAGACTGCTTTGTCTACAAAACAAAAGGAGACTATTAAATACATAAATGTGTATTCACCACAAAATTTTGGCAGATTTTAAGCCAAAATTGTGGCAAAAATAAGTGGGATGTGACCATTGTGTGGAGGTTCAAAAAAAAAAAAAAAACTTGTGCTAGTATTACTTAAAAATCATTTATTACAAAACTGTCTTCAGTATATGATCAGGATGCACCAAGTACTCATGATTCATTTTTTTCCTCACTTTATCACAAAACTAATGATTTTATTGCAAAAGAAAATCCTAAAATAAAATATATTTTCTCAGAATAATTTACATACCTTGATTGCTTTTCTGGGTTCTCAGTTTAAGATTCTATTTTTTAACACATTGATTCTTGCAACATGGCCCTTCATGATATGCTTTCTATCCTTCAAATGTATTTCTTTGGCCTCTAAACTTAAAAAATTACTTTCCCATCTAGAAAGAACATAACGTCTGTGACCTGTTCAATTTGTTGGGAGAAGGGGATGCCATAGTAGAGAAAAGCAGGCACATGTTTGGACTAGATTGACCAAAAGGACTTCTATGAAACAGGAAGGTGATGTTTTTTATTTTAAGTGCTATTACTCTTAAGAGATGATCTTACTATAAACCTTACTGTGAGACCTCATCTATTTTAGGCCAGAGTGCATATCCAACATGAGAAAAAAGATAAGGGGAGTTACTCCCAACATCTCAAACCCTTATTTTTATCCTTGTAATTATTATGAAATTAATATCTGTAAAAACAAGCAGTGGAAAAAATTAAAGTCAAATCTATGCAAAGCTCTTAGAAGAATGTGAGCAAAATAATATCCCTACACACCATTAATATCTACCAAAAGAAAATGCCCACAGGACAGACAAAAATTATTATCAGTTATTTCAATACTAGTAAAAGATAATATAAAAATGCTACAGCATATGAAAAAATAGCATGTGTGAATCAGAAAGACGACCAATTCAGGAAATAATTCAAAGCAAAATAAATAAATAAATAAATAAAGCTATTTCAAGAAGAGAAAACTAAAGAAGTTACTTTGCCCTGCTTTATTCTCATATTTTGCTAAAACAAAAGGGAAAAAAATATCGTAGACAATGCCTTATAACTGGGGTCAGTAAACTATAATACATACATCAAATCCGGCCCATCATTTGTTTCTGTAAATAAAGTTTTACTGGAATACAATCACATTTATTCATTTATATATTGTCTATGGATGTTTTTATGGTACAAAGGCAAAGCTGAGTTGCAGTGACAAAGGCCAAATTGCCCA
The DNA here is from genome assembly GCF_964194105.1 of Spermophilus citellus. Lineage (NCBI taxonomy): Eukaryota > Metazoa > Chordata > Mammalia > Rodentia > Sciuridae > Spermophilus > Spermophilus citellus. Next base: position 41,017,166 of record NC_138196.1, read on the forward strand.
CAAAGCCTAATATTTACCGCCTGACTATTTGCATGAAGTTTCTTAACTCCTGCCTTAAAGAGAAATAAAAGGGAAAAAAAAACATGTTTTTAACTTAAAAAAAGTATTAAAAAAAGATTCAAAGCAAATGATCACAATTAGGGGCTGGAGATGGGGCAGAATGAGCTATTTAATAGGCACAGAGTTCATATTTAGAATGACAAAAAAATTCTGGAAATGGATACAGTGGTGACTGTATAACACGGTGAATGTACTTAATGTTCTCAATTTATACACTTAAAATGGTTATACACTTAGAAATGGTTAAAATAAGTTTTATGTTTTGTATATTTTCACACACACAAAAAAAGCAAGTGACAAATTTAGAAAACAAAGCTTCAATGTGCCTAAAAGGAGGAAAAAAACAAAAATTAAAAAGTATTTGAGAAACTTTTCTGAAAGAAAAGGTCTGAAACTATGGAAAGAAAAGATACACCATGAACCTAAGCAAACAGCAATCTCATCTAAAGGGGCTAACACCAAGACATACTCCAATAGAATCACTGGACTTCAATAAAAAATGTCTTTGGACATCCAGGGAAAAACAACCAAGAGAAAGAAAATCAACTTATTATCATACCATCAACATTAATAGCTTTGACCAAAAGAAAATGGAATAACATTTAAAATAATCAGGAAAGAAAACAAAAACCAAAGATTAAGGTAAAAGCTAACTATTAGTGACTTAAAATTATTTTCAGAGAATCTATTTCCAGGACACTTTCCTGAGTAAACTATGATAAAAATAAGTGACAAACCACCAAAATAATTAGTGACATCAAATAACTAGTTACATCAAATAACTAGCAGTGATTTAAAACAGAAATAGAGTAGTAGCTATAAAATAATGATTTCAGGTATTTAGACTATATAATAAATCACTGCAAAATTTAGTGGCTGAACATAACAATAACCACATATGTCTGATGACATCCTGAATGATAACCAAGCTCAGTCACTGAAGGCTAGGTGAGGCTGGAGTATCCAAGGTGGCTCACTCCCTCAGCTAGAAGTGAATACTGGCTGAGAGCTTCAATGGGGACGATGGGCCAGTCTTCCTTCTCCACCCCATCTTTCTTAAAACATGGAGACCGGGCTTCAAAATTGAGTCTTCCCAATACATAAAAGTAAACATTTCAAATCTCTGAAAGCTCAAATGTTACATAGCATAACTTCAGCCACATTACGCTCATCCCAGCAAGTCACAAGACCAACTCAAATACAGAGAAAATAGCTCTTCCTCCTGATGAATGGTGCAACATACACACAAAACTGAGAATCCTAATTGGAAGATTCAAATTCCAAAACATGATACTACAAAAATTCCACACCATGACTCTTTGTTTCATGCACAAAATTATTAAAAATACTATATAAAATTACCCTCAGGCTATGTATACAAAGTATATATAAAACACAAATGAATTTTCATGTTGGGGTTTGGGTCCTATCCCTAAGAGATTTCATTACATATATGCAAATGTTTCAAATCTTAGAAAATCCAAAATCTGAAACCCTCTGCTCCCAAATATTTCAGATAAGGAACAGTCAATATGTACATCAAGGGGAAGAATACATGACAGCCACATTTGAGGACTATTACACATATATATTTGCCGAACTAAAAGTATGACTAAATTTGTTAGAGAAAGTATGTAATGGTTACATCCTCTTAAAATTTAGCAAAAGTAAAGGAGCATATGCAACTTTTTAACTATCTGCAGTAAGCATTTTGGTGACTATTATTATTTTGAGACTGTGCATAGTATAGAATTAAGCAAATAAGTAATTATGTAGTATTCTATAATAACTAGGCTCTTGGAAACCATAGGTGCAAAAGATGCACCTATGGAAAAGAAAAGTCGTTAAGTAAAACCCAGTAGTTCTGAATTTGAATTGAAAATGTCAATATTAGCTAATAGGGTAGATTAAGAAAGACAAACTGTTAGAATGTTTAAAAACACAACACCCAAATATATACTATCTACAACAGATACACTTTATGAAGACCAAGACAGATTGAAAGTAAATGACTGGAAAAAATGTACCATGCTTAGCTTATTATAGTAAGCTAAGAAAGCTGAAGTATATTCATATATGATAAAGTAGTCTTAAGAAAAAAAGAATATTACTGGAGGTAAAATGTAACATTTCATGATAATTCAAAATATGAAGGTCAAATCTTCAGGAAGTTATATATTAAATGGACTGAATGTGTGTGTGTTCTCTCAAAATCCATATGTTGAAATTTTAACTACCAGTGTGAAAGTATTAGGAGGTGGATCTTTGGGAGGTAATTAGATCATTAGAATGGAGCCTTCATAAATGGAACTAGTGCCTTTTTAAGAAGACACATGAGAATGTTCTCTTTCTTTGCCTCAACCACATGAGGGTACAATAAGAAGCCCAAAATCTGCAACACAGAAGACAGCCCTCACTAGATTCCACCCCTGCTGGCATACTTATCTCAGACTTCCTGCCTTCAGAATTATGATAAATAATTTTTTGTTGTTTATAAGCCATTCAGACTATTATACTTTTATAGCAGCCTGATTTGACTAAAACAACATATAGTCATAAATGTTTATGTATCTACTAACAGAGCTTAAAAATACAAAGTTGGGCCTGGGGTGTAGCTTAATGATAGAGGAAGGTCTAGCCTGTGCAAGGCCATGGATTTAATCCCTAGCACTGGGAGAAATATATAGATATAGATACAGATAGATATATAGAGATATATATAGATACAATCAAAGACAAAAATAGACAATATAAGTATTAGAGTTGGAGAGCTTAGCTAATGATACCAATGGACAAAAACATTAGTAAAGATATGAGATCAAAACAACACTATCAACTACCTCATTTTAATTGATATTTACATAACACTAGAACCAACAACTGCATAATGCATAATCTTTTCAAAGCATTCACCAAGACAGATCAAATGCTGACCCAAAGAACAAAAGCCTCAATAAATCTGAATGGTCTAAAATCATATAGGATATGCCCTTCTTATTTCAGTAAAGTTAAATTAGAAATTAATAATAAGACATCTAGGAAATACCAACAATTTAGAAATTAAACAACACATTGCTAGCCAGGACCTAGGCACATAGAATCCTAGCTTGAGGCAGAAGGACTGCAAGTTCCAAGCCTGCCTCCGTAATTTAGAAGACCTTCAACAACTTAGACCCTGTCAAGACAAAAAATAAAAAGGGATGCGGATGTATCTCAGCCGTAAAAGTTCCCCTGGGTTCAATCCCTAGTACCCAAAACAAACAAAAAACTGACGCTTATTGCTAAATAACTAACGGATCAGGGAGAAAACACAAATAGAATAAGAAAACATTTCAAGCTGAATGATAATGAAAATACTACATATTAAAATCTGTGTAATTTGCGGCACAGTGGCACACACCTGTAATCCCAGTGGCTCAGGAGGCTGAGACAGGAGGATCAAGAGTTCAAAGCCAGCCTTAGCAAAGGTGAGACACTAAGCAACTCAGTGAGACCCTGTCTCTAAATAAAATACAAAATAGGGCTGGGGATGTGGCTCAGTGGTCTAGTGCCTCTGGGCTCAATCCCTGGTACCCAAAAATATATAAATAAATAATCTGTGGAATTCATCTAAAATAATGATTAAAAAGAAATTTATACTTTACTTTCTTAGAAAAGTCAAGTATAAAAACTAATAATCTTCAGTTAGTTGTTTTAGAGTAAGCTAGGAAATGAGAAACAAGGTCAATGTGGAAGGCAGCTTCTAAGATGACTCCCAGTGATCGCCAACTCTTGGTATAAAGTCAAAAGTTGCACATGATGTTTTGCTCAACAATGATCACAACCATAACTGTGGTCCTATAAAATTACAATGGAGTCAACAAATTCCTATCATCTAGTGACCTCATAGCCATTGTAATGTTTAGTGTAACACATTATTCCAGTGTGTGTGGTGATGGTGCAAACCTATGGCAAAATCATATAAAACTGGAGCACATACAATTATGTACAGTACATAATACTTGATAATGATAATAAAAGACTATTATTGGTTTATATATTTATAATATTATGCTTTTTATTATTATTTTAGAGTGTACTCCTACTTATTAAAAAGAAATAAACCATAAAACTGCCTCAGGTAGGTCCTTCGGGAGGCATTCCAGAAGAAAACATTGTTATCATAGAGGATGACAGCTCCATGTGTGTTACACTCCTGAGGACCTTCCAGTGGGTCAAAATATGGAGGTGGGTGACAGGGATGATTCTGACCCAGTGTAGGCTAGGCTAATTAATGTGTATGTTTGTGTCTTGATTTTTTAACAAAAAAAGTTTCAAAAGTAAAAAAATAAAATAAAATAAAAAAATAACAGAAACATAAGTTTTAAAATAGAAAAAAGCTTATAGAGTGAGAATGTAAAGAATGAAAACATTTTTGAACACTTGTACAAAGTGTTTATGTTTTAAGCTAAGTGTTATTACAAAAGAATCAGAAGTTTTAAAAATTTAAAATTTAGGAAATAAAAAAGTTACAGTAAATTGAGGTCAACCCACCATTAGAAAATATTTTGGTAAATTTAATGTAGCCCTAAGTGTACATGTTTATACAATCTACAGTAGCATACAATAATTTCTAGGCCTTCACATTCACTCACTGTTCACTCACAACTCACTCAGAGTAGCTTCCAGTCCTACAGCCTCCATTCACGTATACATGCCTAACCAGGTATACCAATTGTTTAAAATCTTTTATATGGTATTTTTACTACTCTTCTTCTGTTTAAATACACAAATACCTACCATTGTATCATAACTGTTTACAATATTCAGTACATTAACATGCTCTACAGGTTTGTAGCAGAGGAGCAATACACTATACCATATGGCCTAGGTGTATATGGGCTATATAATCTAGTTATATAATTATATAATATAATCTATATAATTGACATGCATTAAAAAATATGCTAGAGGAACTTTGAAGCAGATAATATTAACAGAAATTATGCAATATTACAATTTATGAAAGCATTCCTCTATTATTTAAAAGTCTGTTCATTATTCTTTGAACAATTTGCTTCTAAAAAGTGATATTAAGACAAAAGAAACATTTGCTCTGTCTTTCTAACTAGAAGTTCTATGGGAACTTTTTTTTAAAAGGTGGGGTTTTGTGGGGGTTTTTGTTTGTTTGTCTTATTTTTTTTGTTTGTACCAGGGATTGAACCCAGGGGCCCTAAACCATAGAGTCACATCCCCAAGCCATTTTTTAATTTTTAATTTTGAGACAGGATCTCTTTAAATTGCTCAGGGCCTCAGAAAGTTACCGAGCGTGGCTGGATTTGAGCTTGTGATCCTCCTGCCTTAGTCTCCTATAAAAAGAGGTATCTTAAGGAAATATTAAGGTTTTAAGATAACACTAAGTAAAAGATAATCTAGTTTGTAAACAATAATTTGAAGTCTAAGAAGATATTTCTTAGTTTATGAAACTAATTCCTTTCAGTACCAAAGTAGACCCTTCTTAAACCATGAGGCAAGACATTTACTTGGAAGTACAACCAAGGACAACTGGTAAAATTAAAAGTACAAAAAGATTCCCACTCCAGGACTGAAGCAGAAACCTTACTTCAAAATGTCTTCAGAATCCAATGCTTTGTTAAAACCTTAAAGAAGAAACAAAACAAAACCTCAACTTTTCTACAAAAATAGATCTTGTCAGAATTATACTGGTCCCTTCACAAAAATGTTACTATTAGGAACTGAATTATGATGGTATTGCTATAAATTGGTCCTATTTATGAAGATCTTTGAGTGTTGTACTGCTGACAACAGAATGTCAGCGTCGAAGACCTTATCTATAGAAAAGTTAACTTTAGTCAACAGTTTAAAAAAAAAAAAAAAAGATCATTAGGAAGATTAGAAATAGTATTCTGAAAGTCATTTGAAACAGTATTTTGAGTACTGATATCAACAAGGAAAAACGAAGATTACGTTCTAATTGTGGCCAGGACAATTCTAATATTAATTCTATTGCTGGAAAGAATATAAGAATATGATTAGTATTCTTATAGCAATATAAGTGAAATCATAAGTACTATTTATATATGGCTTAATACTGTGCCTGAGGTTGTTAAATGGTTTCATTTCATGCCACCGAAATGTAAACTCATTTTTAAATAGAAATAAAGGCATTATTTATTATTCCTTCCATCATTTGCTTGGCTAGCTTGGGCTTAACCTTTGAATTCCTTTAAAAAAAGAAAAAAAAACTCCTTATCTAGAAAGACTTCTTAACTGTTCCAAACCCAGAATAACAGCCCTATCACACACTCCAAAAGAGAGCATTCTGTTCTTTTTCTATCACTCTAGGTAGCACACTTTGTGGAGTTTTGTTAATTGTTTTTCTTTAGACTTTCCCAGTACACTGGAAGCTCCGTAAGAGTAAGGACTATCTGCTACTCCAAAATTGTGCCAGTATTTAATACCTGACCTATAAGTAATAAAATATTTATGAAACAAATGAACTACAACTTTTCTACCCAAGGGACTTTACCAACTTCCTATCTTTAAAATATTTATTTCATTGACTACCATATTCAACGACTACCATAATAACCAACTAATAGTTAACAAAAAATTACTTTTAACTACTTGACCTATACCTGAGGGAAACTACATTGAAAAAAGCTTTAATGTTATCCTAGAAACAGGAAAGTAAAGGAAATTGACTCAAGGATGTTATATTTTTATATCATGAATTTTACTGTTATTATTTTTTGTTATCCACAACTGAACTATAACCTTTTTTTTCTAAAAAGTCAATTCTAGGTTAAACTATTACTTAATTACAAAGCTGTTTTATTGTTTGTATTCTAGATTACCTAGGAATATATAAACCTCAAGAGCAGAATTAAAAATAACTTGTGGCAAATAGATGAGGTGTGATTTGGAAGACACTTGATGAGTAAATTAATACATAAATAAATATAACTAATTATAATTTGTTAGTGATTACTTATAAAGAGTTATTGTAAAAAATGACAAGACTTGTGAAACACTATTTTAAAAGATTTAGAATAAGTTGCAAAAGTAAACAATCTTGGCTGATTTATAAAATCAGACTTAGATCTTTCAATCAGCTTAAAGAAAAGAAATGCTATTTCATCTAAAATATGTAAGACCCTTGAGTGAACATCTAGTTAGATGAAAGCCTATTTATGACTCAATTCACTATATTCCTAACAGTAATGTCTGTATATTAAGAATGGATACACTGACCTAAAAATGATTTTCTGTGTTTCTCATACCACTCACTGGTCAAGATCCTAAATGGATCTTTGGCTTAAAATGAGATGAGTTATGACAAAAATATCCAAGTACCATACTTGTGTATGGAAAAGTATAGTGTCCTGAAGATTTTTATTCCATTTTGTTGGAGTGTGTAAAATGTATTTCTAAGTATGGCTACAATAAAATATATATATATATATGAAAGCTATCCTTGTCTATAAACCCCCAATTACTTTTCCCTCAAAACACTGCAAAAATCAGAAATCCTGCACTGCAATTACTCACCAAAATGAAATGTTACCTTAACCCAGGAATAGGTTATGATAGTGTAAGCTTGATATCACAAGCTCTAAAATCAAACTGCTGGAATGAAAATTTCACTACTTCTTGAATGAATCAGGACTTTATTTAAACAGTCTGTGCCTCACTTGTATCATCTGTAAAATTAGGATAATATCTACTGAGCTGCAATTAAAATAAATACAAATTCCAAACATAGTTTTACTATTAACATCCAAATGAAGGAGTGATGTGACATACATTACAAATAGAAACTTATTAGAGGGTACCTTTGGTGTTACTTTGAAGTGTGTGGGTGGGTAGGAGTGCCTACCTTGTATCCTTCTGTCCTACTTGAATTTTATAACATATATAAAGTACTTCTAATATAATGTTTCTAATGCATATAACTTTATTACCTTTATTTTTGAAAATATCAATAGAAAGTATCTGAGCAGTGAAAGTATCTGTTTTTGTCTTACATTTCTCTGTTTAACAAAAATAATAAAGTGTTTCAAAAAGAAAATAGTCAACTACTTGCTAAAAATAAATAAATAAGCAATGGTTAAAAAAAAATGTGAGGTCCAGAGTTAGGAGTTTGCAGATTTTTCATATTTTACTTATCCAATCTTACTATATCATTTCTGCCCATGAGTAAACTGAGGCAACTGAGTCTTTTACACGACTAACAGCGGTATCCACAAGTTCAAAGCCTGTATTTCTTCTAAATTCACATAATGCAGTCAAATATTATTCTCCCAATTGTTTCAAACTGACATATTTTGGTCTTCCTAACTGAACTGTAAACTTCTTAAAAGGTTTAAGAGTTTAAAGGTTCCAGAAACTCCACTGAAGGTTACTAAGACTATGATACATCCTTAAACACTTGTTGAGTTACATCAAACTTCTGGTATCGACTCTCCTCGAGGAACATAACCCTGTTGTAAAAACACAATAAATTAGCACACGCTCTAAAGCCAAATCTAACTTTATTCCTACATTCTCAGAACTGAAAAAGTTTTAAGAATATGCATATCCAGAGATTACGCTACAGGAAGTTTTAGAATAAGTACAAGTATCAACACTATGCAAACACTAAAGAATGGATTCACACATCCCATTTCCACGCCCCGACCCCCAGACTCAACCTAAAGAAAGGAAACTCTAGTCTTCCGGTAAGGTATTAAAGAACCATAACCACGCCCACATCTTGTTTCAACTTAATAACCTGTTTTCTTTCTCTAATCGGACCACCGACCCCTCAAGTCCAAACCTGTAATAAACAATTCAAAAGTGTCTGACCTGCAGCGAAGTGCAGGGGAGAAGACTTCCGGCCGGCCATGTCCTTTGCATTTACGTTTGCCGCGTCCACCAGCCTCTTTACCCGGGACACGTCCCCATTGCGACAGGCCTCCAGTAGTTCCCGTAGGGCTCCGCTCACTGCTGGGACCCCTGTCCCAGCTGCCGCTGCCCCAGGCCCCAAAGCTGCAGTGGAACTAACTCCGGACGCGTCAGGGCTCTCAGCCAAGCTTGATCCAGGGGAGGATGGAGAGGAAGATGAGGAAGACGTCGGGGAAGAAGAGGACGACGGAGAATTGTTACTGCCACCGCCGGCTGGGTTGGGAGCGACCCCGACGGCAGATGATGCAGAAGCCGCCGGGACCACGGTAGTTGCGGCGACGGTACAAATTGTGCTGGTGGTATTGCAACAGCTGGTACTCTCAACCGGGTCCGGGGATCTGGGCCTGTCGGGCGGATCCCGACTGCCATCCCCCTCCGGCAGTGTTAGGCCGTGCCGCGGGGAGGCGAAGGGGGCCAGGCCACCGGCTGTGGGGGAGGCTGGGGTGGTCCCCGGAGCCAGGCCGGGACTGAGAGGTGGGGGAAGTGGCGGCGGCGGCGCCGAAGCCCCTGGGGCGGGCTGAAGCTGTTGTTTATGATGGTGGTGATGATGCTGAGAGCGACGCGACGCCGCCATCTTCGGACTCCCCCAGCACTGTCACTGCGGCAACGGCCCCACCACCCGCCCTCACTTCCGACTTCTGGGCCAATCAGCATCCGGCACACAGGAAATGATACTAGACGCTGTGGGCGGAGTCAAAGAGAAGGAGGGAAGTATTGGAAGCTCAGGGAACAACCAACGAAGGGGGCGTGGCTCTGTGGCTGAGGGGCGGGCTTTGTGACGCCCTGGCGGGCCGGCTGGACAGATTTGAATGCTGGAATCAACATCTGCCAAAGTGCGAAAGAAACTTCCTGCGTTTCTCACTTTCAGCCTACCTTCCTTTCTTGCTCTGATTAGTTCCCAAATACTCAGTTATAATTAACTCATTGGAAATTTTTTAAAATTTAAACTTTTTTTTTTCAGCTATCTCCTTTGATCTCTTGTTCCTTTCATACAAATTTTCTCATTCTATGTATATATTTTGTTAATCCTCCAGTTCAAAAGTGTCTCGATTACCAGGATTGTAAATCATTCCTCTCATTCCACTTCCCTCTCCCCTCCCAAATTCAGATAAAATTCTGACTGCTATCATGCACCTTTCAGATGCTATTTTCAACTAATTTTTTTCTCTCCCTTTAGAAATACTTGTTTTGTCAGCAAAAGGAATGTGTCATACAGGCGCAGTGGCACACGCCTGTAGTCACAGCTACTAGATTGGCTGCAGTAGGAAGATGGCAGGTTCAAGGTCAGCCTCTGTAATTTGTGAGATTCTGTTTCAAAGTAAAAAAACTTTAAAAAGGCTGGAATGTAGCACTGATAGCACCTCATATTTAATCCTCAGTACAAACACACACACACACACACACACACACACAAGCATGTGGAGTTGGGGGTGGTGTTACAACAAGCCTGGAGTCTCAGTTTACTCAGTAGGCTTAGGAAGGAGAAGCAAGTTCCAGGCCATCCTGGGCAAACTAGCATGATTCCATCTAAAAAAAAAAGGAAGGAAGGAAAAAGATATATCCATGAATGGGATAATCTCAGTGAGATCTCATTTCACACCTCTGTCCAATAGTGAAGTAGGCATTTATTGACTGTAATTAGTGTGATGTTAATATTCTCATTTCAGTAAAAAGTTGAGTTTATTTAGTGCTATCAACTAAATGCAATAGGATCAGAAACATAATATATATGGCATTTAATTTTCATCAAATATGGAGTTACAGTATAATTCTAACATTATCCTTTTCTCTTATAAATTAGTGCCATTTGTTTACATTAGATACTTGACAAAAAGTGTGGCTGGATAAGAAAACTCTACAGTGCAACTGAAATCAGGCCACAACACAATTCTCCCAGTTTTGAATCCTCTTTTTATTTTTTCCTTCATAAATGATATTTCAATACATAAGACAACCAAATTTATAAGTCTTTATACTTTTCCAGGAAAACATTTAGGCATCATAAACAAATCAATGTGTAAAAATCAAATTTATAAAAATAAACACAACTTATTTTAGGATATATGGTTATTACTGCACTAATTTTAATTCCTCAGAATGCAGACAAACCCCAGACATATAGAAGCATAACCACACAATGGTATCCATAATCTAGGTTGTGCTTAGATTCATAGATTCATTCATAGTTGTTTCCCTTAGATTCATAGATTCATTCTTGAAAGAAGGAGGCAAAAATCGGTCATTTCATTCCCCTTCAGACCTACAACAGGGCTCCCATTGTTGGTTTATTATTATAAACCCTGAGATATAATAGGATCCACATTTTCCCAAGATTCTGGATTTCTTTTTTCAATGAATATTACAATGGTTTTTCAAAAGGTGTATACAGCAAAAGATGAGGGTCTACTAACTGCAACAATCATGATCAGAACCAAAGGAATAATTCCTTCTTTTTCATCAGAATCTGGAAACTGCTCCTGATAACTTCAGAGTAAAATGCCAAATCGGTGTCATTCTCTTGAATCTTAACTTCTTAATACAGAGCACTAGATTGCATTGAGGAGTGGGAGGTGAATCAACATGATATGTGAGTTATCCATAGCACATCTTTTGCCCCCTCATATATGACCTTCCTGAATGGAAAGCATAGGGATATCTCATCTGGTCCCCTGATGGCTAGTTGCTCATGTATAAGAAAGAGAAGTAATGTACAAGCTAATTCAGAACACATTTATTGTGTCTGTTCATTAGTACAAAATAAATAAGAAAATCTCTGCTGAGTAGAATAAAAAGACAGAATTGCCTGAAACTATTCTACCAGTAAACCATGTCTGAAAATGCATTTGATCAATTGGAAATTGCTTTTTTCATCCTCAGTGGAGAGTAGTAAAAGTACTTAACATTAAGTATTTATAAGGTTTATAGGTTTATATGGACTAATGGTGTGCTCTACACACAAAAGGGTAAATATCATTACCTTATCTGTGGTTAAACACAATTCCTAGAGGGATGCATTGTATCACAGTGAAAAGAACAAAGCCTGGAGTCAAACAATTGGAGCGTGAATCACATCTCTGACATTTACTAGTTGGCTAATCTTGGTAGATAAACTTCAGCTCTGTCAGTCTAAACTCCTGATTTCATTGGAGCACTGATGTCATGAGGATTAAAAGACCTAGGTATTTTGTAAGCACTCCTTGAATATTATTTCTGTTCTCTTAAGTGCTGTACATAAACTGTTAATATACATTATCAATGACTATTGATAATTTTTTTCTTCCAAAGATAGGGATTTCCGAAGATCGGGATTGGGAGTAAATATCCACCATTTCTCTTGTAACATGAATCTTGAGCAAACAAAGATTTAACTTGTTTCCTCATTTTGATAATTCAGGATTCTTTATAATCTCTGACATCTCTAAGAATTCTTGAAGAATCCAATAAAATAGCATCAGATATTTTAAAATGTGAGCGTATAGCACTCTTCTAGGTCATATTTTTGATGTAGAAAAAACACCAACTCAAAGGGCACTTACATTCTGGACTATGTTCTGATGTTTGCTGTTTTTCTCCAAGGAGTCATGAGGACACTCCTTGAAAGTTAAACAATCATAAACTTGCACATTTTCCATATTGCAGTTAGACTTAGTGTGGTTATTCCATTTGTATGTATCCCATAGATCTGCCTCATATCCAAGTTCACTGGTAGTATTTCACATGTAAAGTCCAGTTGTTCTTTGATGCCTTATGCAATGCCTTCTCTGCAAATCCACAAGCACAAGCCAGAACTACATTTTCATCAAGACCATGACATGTCTTCATCTTGGTCTCAGAGGAAGATAATAAATTATTCTTATGTCACAAATTCCCGTGATGCCAAGGACCCAGATTTCTATGTGAAAGTGTTAACTACTTTTTGCTGAAGTTCCATCCAAAAACCCACATGAATCTTTCCTTGTAAAGCCACAGCTAGGCAACAAGGTCAACAACTAATCACACTAACTACATTGTATCAGAGGAAATTTTGGTAAAAGAAAAAAACAACTTATCACCAGAGAGGAAAGTGTTGTAATGCAAAGATCCCCTATGTAAGTTTCTTAGCAACTCTCATTGAAGATTTTAATCACTTTATGAGAAATCTCAACATACCAGGGACCTCTACACAAAGCTCCCAAGATATCTGTAAACTTCCCTCTTATAACTTAATTTTTTTCTTGCTAGGTATGGTCTTTACACTTGGGAGTAGTCAGTTCAATGTGAAGTATTAGTTCCCAGCAGAGAGGCAGTATAAAATAGTGGTGAAGAAGGTGGATTCTAGGGCTGGGGATAACGCTCAGTTGGTAGAGTGTTTGCCTTGCATGGACAAGGCCATGGGTTCAATCTCCAGCACCACAAAAGTAAAAAAAGAAGAATGTGGATTCTAGGGCTTGGGTTATAGCTCAGTGGTGGACTGCTTGTCTCATGTGTGAGGCACTGGGTTCAATTCTCAGCACTACATATAAATAAATGAATACAATAAAAGTCCATCAACAAATAAAATATATTAATAAAAGAAAAAGAATGTGGATTCTGCATGCCAATTGCTTGGATATAATTCTTAGCTTTGTTGTTCTGTGTATGATTTAAGGACTCCACATGAAGCATTTTAACGGGATGAATAAAATACTATTTGCTTTGCTTTAAAAATGTTAAACAAGTTTTCACATTAATTTTTTTTCCTTATGAGCATTTTTCCCAAAATTAATTAAATCCATACATGTATACCCCTTTAAGGACTAATATCTGCCCACCCCACTCCAAAAAAAAAAAAAATACACTCTATTCCCCAAACTCATAAACATGTTTAGAAACGTTCCAAAAAGTTCTTGAATGCATTTGTAAGAAATGGTATAATTAGTCAACAATGCATATATAATGATGTATGACTTAGGTGTAGCCAACGAGGGGTTGCAAGTATCATACACTGATCATGAGGTGACTCCTACCCTGGTAAAGATAGGGCAAAACCTGCCAGCAGAGACCATCCAAACTTCTGGTTAGACATGAGTGACAGCTGAGGCCATGAGAGGCATTTGTCAATCCTCAAACAGGTAATCAAGCACACCTTCCACCCACGATCTCCTTTTGCTTCCTGTTTTTACTTGGCTTCTTGAAGGAAATAGTGAGTGAAAGCTCTTGGAATCAAAGGGTGTTTGTGTGCAAATTCTCTCATGATTGCGTACTCGGTCACATCCTGAACCTAGGTCTTTGTTTTGATATTGAGTTGCTCAGAAGAAACCACTGTAGAATCCTGAGCAAGTCATGTAACTTCTTTGTAATTGCATCTGCAAGGTGGGGATATTAATAGCTGTTATAAAGTAATATATGCCAAGTGCCTAGAACAGCTTCTAGCATATAGTAAATACTTTATAAATGTCAGCTGTCATTATTAAGAACTGGGGAGACCTCTGGTATGGGACATAGAAAGGTTAACAGAGAGGCATGGCTCATTTTGCCGACCCAACAACATGCAGGTTCCTTTCAATCTAATAATGCTTTTCCCCTCTCACACCTGCTTCTTCTTTTGCTTTAGAATGTCTTTAAGGAAAGTCTAGTAAACTTGGAAGTCTAATAAGCTTGTGTTTGAGGAAGTACAAATAGCTCCTTCTAGCTACAGTCAGGGTGTGGGGAGGTGGAGACTGCAAAAGTCTCACTAGGCCAGAAGATATGCAAATTTCTTTCAAAAAAAATTCTACTCCATAGTGCTGAGAAGCCACTGTTGCTGTGGTGTGGGAAAGAACCAAAGCTACCAAGAGCACCTCGAGAGAAACTACACGTAGTTCCTGAATTCCTTAGTCCATGATGTTTGAAAAAAAAGAAAAAAAAAAACTCCCATAGAAAGTGCATTTAGAACCATGAATCGCCAAATATGTAAGAAGGAGCAACCACGTGACACGAACAGGAAAACAGCAAACCCAACACCTCAAAGACTACAGATAATAGAGCATCCCAAAACTACTTTTATGAACATAATTAGGCTAATGGTAAACAGAACCATGTTACCTCAAAGATGTCCATGCTTTAATGCCTGGAATCTGAGAATTTGCTACTTTATGCGACAAAGTAGATTTAAGTTTGCATTTAGAATTGTTAATCAACTAACTTTAAAATAGAAAGATTTTCCTGGAATGTGGGAATGGGCTTAATATAAACACAAGAGTGTTTATATTAAAAAAGAAAAGACCAAGGACATTGAAATGACCCAATGTGAGGAATTGTTTTTCCCCACCAAAACTCATGTTGAGACTTAATTTTTCAATGAGGCAGTGTTGGGAAGTGGAACCTAGTGAGAGGCGTTGGAGTCACAGGAGCAAAGCCTCATGAATGCTTTCTTGCCAAATGGATTAGCTATTTTAGGAACTGGCTCCCTTTTCTTTCTTCCACAGGCACCCACTTTCCCACCTATTGTTCCAATATGTTTAGAAGCAGCAACGAAGCCCTTAACAGATAAAAACTGCCCAATCTTGAACTCTCAGCCTCCAATTTATGGGACAAAATAAAGCCTTTTTCTTTATACACTATCAGTCGTGGGTGTTCTGTTATAGTAATAGAAAATTAACTAAGTTATTGCTGATT
This sequence comes from Spermophilus citellus, assembly GCF_964194105.1. Classification (NCBI taxonomy): domain Eukaryota; kingdom Metazoa; phylum Chordata; class Mammalia; order Rodentia; family Sciuridae; genus Spermophilus; species Spermophilus citellus. The sequence continues at coordinate 41,032,787 of NC_138196.1, forward strand.
GTGAAGATGAAGGAAGGGGACTGGAAGTTTCTAGAGGTTGGAAAGTAGAAATAGATAGATTATTCCCTAAAACCTACAGAAAACAATGTAGCTCTACTAACACCTTGATTTTTAGCCCAGTAGACCCATGCCAAATTTATGACTATAGAACTATAAAATAAATTTGTATGATTTTAAACTACTAATTTGTTACAACAGCAATATAAAACTAATATAGAGCTTTTTGGGGAAATCAGATAATAGGATGCAACCAGTCTAATTTTCCACATGACAATAAGCTAAAATTGCATAGTTGCTACCACTGGGTATTGCCAGAGGGCAATTATTCTCCACCATTCCTTTTGTGCATTTACATTTTGCTGACTTTCCTCAGCTAAGGTTGTGGCCAAAGTCACTGGTGTGTTTTCTATGTGCCAGGTAGCTTACAAGACTTGGAGATTAGCAGAATGAGTCAGATGTGTTCCTAGATTGTTGAGTGCTTATGATCTAGAGAGGGAGACAGAAAAAAAAAAAAAAAACAGATGATGTTACCAGTGTAGTGAGGCTATATGAGATCAGGACACAGAGGTACTTTCTTAGAATACAAAGCACTGTGTAGCAGCCTCTGGGATTCAAAAGTGATGCATTTGAAAAGGTGATATCTCCATGTCTCTAACATAAGACCCCAGTTTCAAATAGCAAGTATAATTTATACAGTACTTATGATATATCACAAACCATCCCAGGCACCTTATCTGTGTTAATTTACTTTTACTTCAGAATAACTCTGTGAGGCAGATATTGTTATCACATTGCACAGATGATAAAACTTGGGGACTGAAAATGTAAGTAACTTGCCGGGCTGGGCATGGCGGTCCACACCTGTAATCCCAGTGGCTCAGGAGGCTGAGACAGCAGGATCTCAAGTTCAGAGCCAGCCTCAGTAAAAGCGAGATGCTAAGCAATTCAGTGAGACCCTGTCTCTAAATAAAATATAAAATACGGCTGGGGATGTAACTCAGTGGTCGAGTGCCCCTGAGTTCAATCCTGATTTTTAAAAAATAAAAAAAGAAAGAAAAACTTAAATAACTTGCCCAAGATCACATGTTTAGGAAGAGTAGAGTTTAAGTTAAGGTATGTTGGCACTGGTGTCTGAGTTTTTGACATCTACTATAGTCAGCTTTTGTCACTGTAACCAACATATCTGACACAGCATAGAGAAAGAAAAATTTATTTTGGTTCATACTTTCTGAGGTTTCAGTCCAGTCATCTGGCTCTATTGCTTTGGGCCCTAGGTAAGGCAGAAAGGAAGGGTATGGTGGAGGAAAGCTGCTCAACTCATGGCTCTCAGGAAACAGAGGGAGTGAATGCAGGGACAATATGTAACACCCCAGAGCACACCTCAGTGACCTACTTCTTCCAACCATGCCCTGCCTGCTTACAGTTTCTACCTCCTCCCATTAATCCATTTAAATTATTAATTCATCAAATGGATAAATCCATTTTAGGTCAGAACTTTCATGATCCAATCACTTTCCCCAAATCCCACCTCTGTTGCACTGGGGACCAAGTCTTTAACACATTAGCTTTTGGGGTACATTCCAGAGCCAAACCATAACAATACCCCTTCTAAACTACATTCTGTAATAACTCAAATATCTGTGCTGGAGTGTCAAAAGTAGAATCGAAGTCGAATCAGTGTCTATGCTTAAAGTGAGGCTCCTCTTCTGGAGCTTCACTCTTCCCCTGAGTTAAAGAGAAACTAATTCTCAATGGGTGAAATAGTTCCCCATAGCCTCAGTGTTTGTATTGGAGATGGCTTCTTAGAAATGGCAGTGCACATACTTCCTGGTTGATTCGATCCACACCCATACCCCTAGCAACATTCAATGGGTAGCCACTTTTTACAGAGATACTTAAGGTACATTTGGTCAGTTTTTATAATCACTAAACTCAGCCACAACCAATGAAACAATCATACATCACTATGCAGGGTAACCGAAAACTTCAATGTCATCTATTCATCCATCCATTCAGTAATTCATCAAATATTCATTGAGGGCTAACTAAGTGCTAGGCACAATTGGGGCAATGCAATAAACAAAACAGAAAATCCTGCTCTTACAAAACTCACATATATACACTTAAGGAAAATAGACAATAAACAAATAGGTAAAATCTGTGTTCTGTCAGATGATGATAAATGCTATGGTAAGAACTTGGGGAAAACAGGGCAATGAAGATAGGGATGTAATTTTAAAAGTGGTACTTAGCAAAGGTCTCAGTGAAAATGGAATATCTGAGCAAAGATCTGGATGAGGTAAAAGAATAAGCACAAATACATCTGGGGAAAGAGAGTTCCAAGCCAAGGGAACAAGTAATACTCTGGGGAGAGAGAGAGTTAGAATATTCAAACAACACAAAAGAAGCTCATGCATTTGAAGCAGAGTGAATAAGGGGGTCAGATAGAACCAAAGAATAACACATCAGATTGCAAGGACCTCAAGGCCAGAGCAGGACTTTGCCATGAGTAAGCTGGGAGTTCTTGAATGATTCTGAGCAGAAGAATGGCACAGCTGGACATATTTCTAAAAAGCTTACTCTAGCTGCTGTGTTAAATAATGCTCTAGGGAGAAAGAGGCTATTAAAATGTAATAAATAACAGTGGCAAGAAAACAAGAAGAATCAGGAATGACTCCGAGGTTTACCTGAGCAAATAGATAGAAAGGGTTGCCACTTATTAGATGGGGAGTAGTTCCCTATTTATTAGATGGGGAATATATTAAATGGGGTTTGTGTTTGAACTTGCCAAGTTTAAAATTACTGTTAGATATTCAAGTGAAGTTGCATGTTTGAGTATGGAGTTTGGGAGAGATGTGAAGGTAAAGATATAAACTGGGGAGTCGTCAACATATAGGAGTTTTTTTTTTAAGCCATAAAAACAGATGAGATATTACTGAATGAAAGATTGTAGCTAGAGAAGAGTTCCCAAGATTGGGACTCAGAGCATTCCAGACCCACTGCTGAGAAAGGAAGAACTAGTGGAATAAGATTGAAACTAGTAGAGAGTAGTGTTCTAGAAACCACTGAAGAAGTGATTCAAGAAATATGGCAGAATAAAAATTATTGACCCCCAGTTCTTCACCACTTTCTGGGTCTATGCTCTTAACTGTATGACTTTACAATTACTCCACCTACACATAAAGTGTGGTAACCAGCTCCTTGATTTTAGACTCAATGGCATGATTTTCTTTGGCCAATAAAAATGTTGGTGGACTTCCCACTTGCCAGTGCCAATTTTGAGTCCAGACCCTAATGGGCCAATTCTTCAGTAAATGGAGCAAAGGGAAGGAAAGGAATAAAGTAACAAAGAGAAAAAGGAGTGGTGTTGAGATAGAACTTTTGGGGATGTACTTTTAGTTTCTAATCTTCTTTTATAGCTTATACTTTTATTCATGAGTAGATACTATTTGTATCATTTTTTTTTAGAATAAGGTTGCAAATGTTTTAAGATCCTCCATTAAAGGAGTTCAAAATCATTGTGACTTATTTCAAACATTTAGAATATTATATTTGCCAACATCCTCTTATTTTATAATAAATCTGTTCATCTATAATTCACATAAGTACAATTTACCATTTAAAGTGTACACTTTGATGGTTTTTAGGGTACTCAAAGTTGTGCAACCATTGGTACAATCAATATTGGAACATTTGCAGCATCCTCAAAAGAAAACTCATGCCCATTAGGAGTCATTCAAGAGAGGGATTTTAAGATAGAAAGAATGAAAGTTTATTTTTATACTACTGAAGATATAATACAGAAGAGGAAATTCATGGTGCAGGACAAAGGGATAATTTCTGGGGCAATACATCCTTGGATAGGCAGGAAAGATGAGATCTAGAAGACCTTCACTGGAAGTTCATCTTTACTGTCTAGGGAGAAGGTAGAATGTACAGGCACAGCAGAAAGTAAATGGCTACATATATGGTGATGGGAGGTAAAAAACAATTCTTGCTTGCTTCTACTTCTCAGTGAAATAGAAACTAGAATAAGAGAAACTGTCTTTCTTTGTTTTTCTCTGGATCTCATTGGCCCAAATTGGGTCACATTTTTATTTCTAAAGTAATCCCTGTTGCTGGGTGAATTCCATGCACTGATGAACTTGGCTTACATTCCTTCATCAACAAGCAGTGAAAGAGTTGGGCTCGAATTAATCATAACCCTCCTCTGGGATCAATTCTCCAAATAATGTAGCTCATTTTTAATGGGAGAAGGTAAAACTGGATTCTTCCCACACTTTTCCTGCCGCAGTCTTGGCTGGGCACAGAATCACGAGCCACTCAAGCAGGAACAAAACTTTATTTTTGAAAAAGCCGCCAATACTCCGTAGGCTCCGGCAAGCCAAACCCGGTCCTCCCACACGGGCGTCTGCCGGAACCGCGTGTCCCCGGAACCAGGGGGCCCAGACCTCCCCCGGAATTTCCTCCTACTATCCTTCCCCAACCAATGGGAACTCTCCAGGAGTCCTGTAACATGAGTCCCGTAGCAGGCCAAGGTGAACAGCAGGAGCCCAATTTCCATATGAATGTAAATCTTAACATAATCATATCATCTCAGTGGCTAGCTGGCGTCACTTTACAACCAAAGGTGCCATGCATCATATTATTTGCTTGTGGCTCCTAGCATTTTCCATAATCACACTTCAAATAGTACAGGCAGACCTCAAAACCTTAAGCAAGGAGTGTACTAGTTTCCTACTGCTGCCGTAACAAATTATCTCACACTCAGTGGCTTAAAATACTACAACACAAATTTATTCTCTTAAGCCCTAGAGTCAGAAGTTTGTGATAAGTTTTACTTGGCAAAACTGAGATTAAAACAGTTCTAGTGTCCTTTCAGTGGGAGAATCTGTTTTCTTGACTCTTTTCAGCCCTCACTGGCTGTATTCTTCAACTTTTGATGCCTTCCTCCATCTTCAAAACACATTACTCCAACTTCTGCTTTTATCACATCATGTTCTGTCTAACTCTCCTGCTTTACCCTTAAAAGGGACCATTATGGTTTCATTGGACTCAACCAGATAATTCAAGGAAACCTCACCACCTCAAAATTCTTAATTATGCCTACACAGTCCTTATTACTATAGAAAATAGCATTTATGGGTTCTGGGGATTAGGATGCAAGCACATTCCAGTGACCTTTATTAAGGGCAATGAGAATACCCAAGCATGTCTTATATGAAGAGGAAAGAGGTCCATCCTAGGGAGCAAAACTGGGTTAGATGAGCACATGGAGAAAGAAGCAGACTATGTTGTATTACATTTACTCAGGGAATTGTAATAGGATGAACACTGTCCTATCATAAAGGATTATAAACACCCTGGCTTTTTGTGAGATAACTTAGTTCACAGGTACCTAGATTGCCTTTCTCTTCCAAAGACATCATACTGGTCCTTTAAATTGATGGCATTGTGAACAGGAAGTAGCAACTACTTTAGACTTTTTGGTAAGACATTTGCATACCAGAGAGTGGGAAATAAATCCAAAAATAATTCAGGCGATGTCTACCTCAGTGAAACTTCTAGGAGGCCAGTGGTGTGTGGGGCATGTCAGGATGTCTCTTCCAATATGAAGGATAACTTGCTGCTTATGGCCCATCCTACAACCCCCTAAGATACATAATGCCGAGTGAGTGAGTCTCTTTGGATTTTGAAAGCAAAAAGTCCCCATTAGACTTGTGACTTCAGCCTATTTACTTAGTGACCCATAAAAAACTACAGGATTTGAGTTAAGTCCAGAACAAGAGAAAGTGCTGCAACTGGTTCAGGCTGCCATGCGAGGTGCTTGGCTATCTGGACCACGTGACCCAGCAGATGCAATGACAATTAAAGTGTCAGCAACAGATAAGGATGCTGTTTAGGGACTTTAGTAGGCTCATATAGGTGAATCATGGTGTAGACCCTTAATTTTAGAACAAAGTTCTGCCATCCTCTGTAGATATCTTCTCTCCTTTTGAGAAACTTGCTTGCTACTGGACTTAGTAGAAGCTGAGCATTTACTCATGGTTTACCAAGTTACCACATGACATGTGCTACCCATCATGAAGTAGGTGTTGTCTGATCCATTAAGCTATAAGTTTGGGCAAACAGAGAAACACTCCATCGTCAAATGGAAATAGCATATTCAAGATCAGATTCAAGCAGGTCCTAAAGAATTTACATGAAGAAGTAGCCTGATTGCCCAGGGCTTCCACTCCTCCTGCACTACCTTTTTCTCCCAGTTTGAATTCATGGCCTCATGGGGGAGTTACCTAAGACCAGTTGACTTAGGAATAGAAAATTTGGGCCTGATTCAAAGATGGTTCTTCAGGCACCACCTGAAAATGGACAGCTGTACTATAGCCCTTTTCTCAGACACTCCTGAAGGACAGAAGGCACATTCTCCCAGTGTGCCTAGTTTTTCATTTTATTTGGAAGGAGAATCAGCCAGATGTGCAATTATATATGTTAATAGACTGTGGCCAATGGTTTAGCTGAATAATTAGGGACCCAAAAAGAACATGATTGGAAAATTAGTGACAAGGAAGTCTAGGGAAGGGACATATAGATTGGCCTCTCTGAATGAGCAAAAGACACGAAGTTGTGTTTCATGTGACTGGTTCACCAAAAGTTGACCTCTGCAAAGTATAATGTTAATGATCAAATAATGTGTTCTATGAATAACTGTCAACTTTGCCCCAGCCATATCTATTATTACCCAATGGGTTCATGAATGGATATGGCTGAGATGGAGGTTATGCATGGGTTCAACAACATAGACTTGCATTTACCAATGCTGATCTGGATACAATCACTATTGAAAGTCCCATCTGTTAGCAACTAATACCAAAACTGAGTCCCCACTATGGTACTATTCTATGAGATGATCAGCCAGCTACCTGGAGGCACTTTGGTTACATTGAACCTGCTTCCATCATGAACTGGTCGATGTTATATTCTCACTAGACTAGAAACTTATTCTGGATGTATATTTGCCTTGCCTATATGCAATTCTTTGCCTCAAATTACCTTCCACAATTTTACTTGAAAAATTTATTGTCCATTATCATAGTATAAGGATTACAATAAGCATTGCTTCTGATTAATTAATTCATTTCACAGTAAATTAAGTGCAGCAATGGGCCCATTGTCACAAAATGTAGTGATCTCATCATATTCCTCGTCATACTGAAACAGTTGTCTTGATAGAACAGTACAGTGGCCTTTTGAAGAGACTTAGTTATGGAACCAGTTAGGTAGCAATATTTTACAAGGTTAAAGCTATTTTCCAAGGAATGTATGTGTTCTTATTCAGCATCCAATGTACAGTGTTCTTTCTCCTCTAGTCAGCATTCACAGGTCGAAGAATCAAGGGGTGGAAGTAAAAGTAGCAATGCTTACTGTTATCCCTAGAGATCAGCTAGCAAAAACTTTCTCCCCTTTCTGTGATCTCATCCTCTGGTAGTCTAAATCTTAATCTAAAGCAAGAAATGCTTCCACCAGGAAACACAGTAATGATTCCATTCATTGAACTGTAAGTCAAGACTGCTGCCTGGCTATTTTGGACTCCTCTTGCCTCTGAATTAACAGGCAAAGAGAGGAGTTAGTGTATTGGCAGGAGGATTGATCCTGATTACCAAGGGGAAATTGGATTGGAGATAAGGAAGAGTATGTTTGGAATACAGAAGATGCCTTAGAGAACACTATGCCCTGTGATTAAAAGCAATAAAAGAAACTATAATAGTTCAATTCAGACAGGGCTAGTAATATCCTAGACCTTGGAAAAAAAAAAGTTTGGGTCACTCCACCAGGCAAAGGTCAGTAAGGTTGCTGCTGCAGGTAATGGAAATATAGAATGGGTAATGGAAGAAGGTAGCTTTAAATACCAACTAAAACTACTTGGTCAGTTGCAAAAATTAGGTCTACAAATGTCTTGAGTATTCCTTTTTTGTTAGAAATATGCTTACATATATTTGTTTTCTTCTTTTTCTTATTACCTTATCATCTAACACAAGGTGTGCTAGTAATAGTTGACATTACATAATCACAACTAAGATACAAGAAGCCAAATGAGGACTTTTTAATGCTTATTGACTTTCTTTTATAAAATGTAGAGGTTATTTGCACTAATTTAGTGATTATTGAAAGAAGAGCACTATGAAATTGTGTTAATAAATAATACATACACTAAATTGTTGAAGTGTTTATACATCTAATTGTTTCCTTAGAATGTTTTAATCCAGGTCTCTTTGATGTTATTGAATGGTACCATCCATTCACCCATTATGTCAGTCCCGAACCCGAAGAATCATCCTTAATTTCTCTCTTTTATGCACTGTGGCAACCTCTATCCCAACATACTCACAGCTAGGGTATCAGCAATTCCTAGAAACTCAATCCTGAAAATATAGTATAAATCTTAGCATTTTATATGATTTTTCCCACCACGACTCTGGTTCAAGCCAGCAGTATAACTTTACTTGGACTAATATAATAATCTTCAGCTATATCTCTGTGCTTCTACTCTGCTACTTCCCTCTCCAGCCAAGCCCACTTTTTTGGTAATAATTTAAAAATTAAAATATTTAAATTATGAAATATACACAGAGAATTTGCATAAAATATAAAGTAAATACCTATATATCATTCAAATCACAGGATAAAACATTACTAACACCCCCAAATTCTCTCTATGACCTCTTTCCCTTCTTTTTCTACGGTATCAACTATACCAACTTTTAAACCATAACTATTTCCTTGTTTTCCTGTATATTTTTGTGACTTAAGTATAGTTTATTTTACCTACTCCTCGATGAACCTCAAAACATTGTTTTTTGTGTTAATAAAAAAGTTAAACTTAATTTTTTTCTAGAAGGAGAAAGTACTGTATGTTTATATCTCCCTAAAATTCACATGCTGAATGTCCCAAAGTAATGGTATTTGGAAATAGGGTTTGGGTGGAAATTGGGTTAAGAGAATGGAGCCTGGACACAGGAATTAATGTCCTTCTAAAAAGATATACATGTGTACTGGGCACAGTGGTGCACATCTGTAATCCCAGTGACTTAGGAAGTTGAGGCAGGAGGATTTCAAGTTTGAGATCAACCTTAGCAACTTAATGAGGCCCTAAGCAACTCAGTGGCCCTGTCTCAAAATAAAATATAAGAAGAGTTAAGGATGTGGTTCAGTGGTAGAGTTCAATCCCCAGTGCAAATACATAAATAGATAAATAAATAAATGAGATATGCAATCTTTCTCTTTCTCTCTTTCTCCATTCCCACTGGTCCCTACCATGTGGGCATATAATAAGATTCTCACCGGATACCTGACCTGTTGGCACGTTGATCTTGGACTTCCCAGACTCTAGAATGTGAGAAAGCAATGTTTGTTGTTTCAACTACCCAATCCATGGTATCTTTGTTATAGCAACCCAAACTGACTTAGCCAATGGGAAAGGAAGTGAGGATAGCTTGTTTGTCAGCTTGTAACCAAAATACCTGACACAAACAGTTTAAGAGAAGTGTTTTTTTTTTCCTCATAATTTCATAGGTTTCAGACCATGGTTGGCCACTTCCATTGCTTTGGGTCTAAAATGAGTCAGAACATCATGGCAGAAGGGTGTGGCAGAGGAGAGCTGCTTAGCACATGGCAGCTGGGAAGGAGGGAGAGGGAGAAGAAGAGAGGAAAGGAGGAGAGAGAGAGAGAGAGAGAGAGAGAGAGAGAGAGAGAGAGAGAGAGAGAGCGCGAGCGCCTCAGCACAAGAAATACCATTTTAGGCATGCTACCAGTGACTCATTACCTCCAACTAAGGCTACTTCCCAATAATCCATTCAAATTATTAATCCACCAAATGGATTAATTCACTGATCAGGTTATAGCCCTCCTGATTAATTATTTCTAAAGAGCCTCACCTCTGGATATTGCTTCACTGGGAATCAAGTCTTTAAGTACATGAACCTGTGGGGGATATTCTAGATCCAGGCCATAACAGATGGGGAGTGCTAGAAATGAACACTCAACTTGCAGTTAAAGAGTTAAAACTTGCTGTATCTAGTCCACTTTTGCTCTTTTGTTTCCTTCCAGACAAATGCTAAGTAAAACAGGATGTTATAATGTGACTTTAGTTTCGGTTTTGACTGAGTACATAAGACCCTAGATAGCAAGTGAGTCACACAAATTGAATTTCTAGATTGCTCATCTACAGTTTGCAAAAGAAGTGGCTATGAACTAAGCCTGCCATCCACTCTAAAGAAAATAACTTAAGATGTGGAATAGAGAAGGACATTTCTTTGGGGAGTATCATCACTGGACTGTGAGTACTAGCCCTCATGAGAGACGGGTGGAAGACTTCCCCCTTATCTCTCTTCAAAGAGACCATCCAGAGGGCTTGATAAGTGACGATGGAATATGCTACAAATAGTAGACCAATCTCTAGCATGCACCTGAGGAATTTAAGATGAGAGGCTTTGACTCTCATCTGGCAGAGCAGAGAGAGAAGCAATGAGCTGCACTGGGGGTAGGGGATGTGGTCAGTGGAGTTCATGCAAATATTATTCATGAGGCAGAAGCTGGCTTTAGAGATGAAAGGAGCTGACCTGGTTTTGCAATCTGCTCAAAAGCAATTCCTCAGAGGGGCTAGAGACTAAGGAAGAAAATGCTAGCAGTCAGCCAGAGGAAAAATCACAGGAAATGGAGTCCAATATTCTCAAGAGCACATCTGAAGAATCTGCAATGCACCCTATAAAAGAAGTCAGTTTGGTCATCTATCCTACCAGAGTGAGTCAGTTTTAAACATTTGGCGTGCTCATAGGGAACCCGAAACTAATACATTTTCTGTCCTTTATATCTCCTTCCTCCCCTTCATTAATCCTGGAGACATCAGAATCCAAGGCCAGTATAGTCAGAGTTTTCCAGAGAAATAGATCTCTCTCTCTCTCTCTCTCTCTCTCTCTCTCTCTCTCTCTCTCTCTCACACACACACACACACACACACACACAGAGAGAGAGAGAGAGAGAGAGAGAGAGACAGAGAGAGAGAGAGAGAGAGAGATTGATTTATTACAGCAATTGACTTACATGGTTTCAAGAAGTCTCTTAATTTGCCATCTGCAGGTTGGAGAACCATGGAGTTGGCATATTATTGAAACTGAATCTAAAGGCCTGAAAATACAATAGTGAAAGTCCTAGTCTGAGTTCAAACATCTGAGAATTAGTAACACCAGAGTCTATGGGCAGAAGAACATGGATGTCCCAGATTAAGCAAAGAGAAGAGTGAATCCACTCTTCCTCTGCCTTTTTGTTCTATTCAGACCCTTAACAGATTGGATGACAGTAACACCCTTGCAGATACACTCAGAAAATAATGCTTTACCAGTCATCTTGGAAACTGTCACATAAAATTAACTCCCGAGGCCACCAGACAAAGCAGGGAAGAAGAGAAGCCAGGGCAGAGAATAAAAACCAACACATCTTTCTGGCAAGCTGGTGAGGGGGCAGTTGTAACTTTCAAACAAGTTCCATTTTCTATGATTTTACTATTCTGTGCATGTATACTATAAGATGAAAAGTTTTATTTTAATTATAATCTTAAAAAGACATTATTATCTTTGAATAAATTAATAAAAAGACCTTAAATATTATTCCTGATAGACGTTTGTGTCCCTACAATTGGGAAGGGAAACGGAAGGGGCTATTTAATCTTATCTGTTCTTTCATTCCTTAGAAGGTAGAAGGTAGATCCTGCCCATGGATTTCTGTATTACTACCCCCCACCACCACACTGGTCACTCTAGGCTCTTCCAATCTGTCCTCGTAAGCCATGGTACGTTAGTGTTCCACTCTCTGTCAGTATCCATTCTGTCAAGAGGCTTAGATTTCACTCATGCCTTGTTTTCCTCTGAGGAAGCTAAAGCTCATGCTAATCACAGTATATAAACTGATGATTTTGAGGAATGATACTTATGGGCATCACAGAGGAGTGGGAAGCTATGGCTGCAGAACAGCACAGGAAGGAGGAGTTGGCTCCATTTCCAGCTTCCTGCTGTGCCTTCCATTCTTTGGAGCACCCGGGTATGGCTCAAGAAGGAAAAGGGTGCTCCCAGGCCCATATGACACCAGCACAGCTGTGCCCTCTGGTATTCCAGAACTTTACACTCTGGCCTAAACTTCTGTATTATGAAGAATTGGGTTCTCTGTCAATAGAATTGCATCTCTTCCTTCAAAGTTCTTGCCAAAATATACATTAAGTTAAAGTACCTATAATTAGAATTGTAGAACATTGCTACCATGGAACTTCCTTTTTTTCCCCACAAGAGATTTTGTCCTTTCAAAAATTCAGAGTTGAATAAGGGATCATAATGGTACATTTTTTTCTTCTCTCGTCCTGCAAATACTATTCTCCAGCTCCCTCTGGATATCCTTTCATGCTAGGCTCAAAGGCCTCAAGATGACTTTATCTTCTCATTTGCTAGGGTTTATAATCAATCTATGTTGGAAATTCTTTAATGCAGGGAGGGTTCTAAAGAATCCAAGAAAAGGAGAACTGATGTTCAGCTGAAAAGCAGAAATTCGATCATATCAGTTGTTGGCTGACATCTTGAATGATTAGTATGCCAGGCCATACAGGATAATAAATATTTTGAATATCATCCCTAGCTATGGGTTCTCACATATAGAGGGTGAAAAATATATACAACTCTGCTATGTTGAAGGCTTCATGGGATTACATGTTCTTTTATTTTGTATAACACCCAAAATGTCAGAGACATCCAATAATGCTGATCAGCCATGTAATGCAGTGTATATTGTTGAAGTACCTTCATCGATGACTCCCATCTCAATATACATAGGCATTACAAACACTGGAGGGCCTGCTCTGTAGTTGCTTCTGGAGGCAGACAGAATGCAGAATAGTTTGTTGTGGTCTATGAGCAGAATGCCCAGAATCCCACCATAAACCCCTGTGGGAAGCTCCATGCCAACCAAGGGCACCTAAGGAGAAGGTCTTATGAGTCCCAGTGATGGGTACCTTTACTATCACCTCATCACCTAATGTGAACTGAATACTTGAACATCTGCTGGCAACTACAGTGGTGTCATTGGGATTTATATTTCAAGTGGACTTATAGTTCATGAAGGGATCTGTTTCATTATCATGGAATGTTGTATTGGATTCCCTTTCTAGTGATTTAAAAGAAAAAAAAGTGCAGAGAAATAAAATGGATAAAAAGTGACTAATGTGGGTAATTATCTTTAAAATCCTTGCCAATACAGTACTTTCAGATTCTTTTTATTGTTTTTCTTTTGGCCCTCTGAAAAACAAATCCCTTTGGAAATTTAACTTATTGAAAATCTATAGACTTCAGCCAACCCTTTCTAAAAAGCAAGAGCATCGTTATGGCTTTTCTGAAGCACAAAAAGAAGTGCTTAACTTTAATTATACCAAGCTTTTATTGATTTGGATGGCTTAATATCTTAAGCCTCGATTAACATCAGAGAACTTTATAATCATCATTATTCAGGCTTGGAGAGATGGAGGAAATCAGAAGAGCAGCTACCTTCCGTGGGGACCTCCATGGTGACAGAGATATGAATTAAGATAGGGAGGCTAATGGCTTTTTGTAGCTATTGAGAATACACAGGTACTTATTGATCAGATGAACTCAGAGCAGATATAAATAATCAAAAGTAAGATTTTACTAAAAAAACTTCTTTCAGAAGTACATTACAATAATAAGAATGATACGAGTAGCATCCATTTATTGAGTTCACCTTATACTGCTTCTGAAAGCACCCTTAACAAATGTAGATTCAGGGTCCCCCATGGGACCCCCATAGCCTTTTAGGTCCTCAGTTTGTCTGACCTGAAAATCTGTGCTCTTTGTATTTTCTTTCTTATTTTATTTTCCTTAGGATGTATTGCTTCCAGGTTGCCAGTGATGTTCAGATATTATGGAATCAGATGCAGAGATTCTTTTCCTACAGTGATTTATTATGAGTCAGTGCTACCGGAAACAAGTGTGTTTAAGAGAATAGTTGAAATGTGCGCTGACAACACATCTCATGATTATTTCCTTGTGAAACGGAAAGGTGTTTCAAAACATCTCTGACAATGAAATATGGTCACGTATTTATACCCAAACGTTGACTCCTGTCTTTCACTTGTTAAATGATGAGAAGTCCAGACTTAGGTTTCTGCTTTCCAAATAGGTTCTAGGATTCTTGGGGCTGTTTATGCCTGTCAATGATTGTCTTCTTCCTTGCCAGCTGCTGCCTGCCAGGAAATATGATGAAAGATCAGATTCCACTGTCTTTTGATGTTGAGAAGGCCCTGCTTGTCTTGGATGTTTCTAGCTGTGTGGTCTTGCTGAAGTCCTGAGCATGCTGCAGCCAAGCTCTGGCAGTCCTACAGGAGCATCACCATCTGCTGATGAGCCTATCTGAGGGTAATTATCCAATTTGGAAAATAAAATGAGAAGATATATAAAGATATTTACAGAAACTATGCCAGCCATCCTTTCCCTTGATATGTTTCTATACTTAATATTCAAAGGGACACATTGCCACAAGGGTCTTTATTTTGCATGCTTAGTCCCTTTGTTTTAGTAGTGGTAGAGCTTTTCTAAATAAAATGAAATTAGAAGTTTGCTGGAAGAACATGAAATGCTAGAACTGAAAGTGATCTTAGACATAATGTTGCCCAAACTGCTATTTAATAGCTGAAAAACTGGAAGCATCCATCATTTTATGTAGTAGTGGTCCACGTCTTGAGGCTAGAAATTAGGATACCAGTCCAGACATCTCAACATTGCCAATTATTTTTTCCTTTGGAACTGTTTTATTAAATCATAAATGTGCAATACCATCTTAACTCTACACTTATTTTTTTAAGGAAAAATATTATGTCCTATTATACCATGATCCTGTCTAATGGCTTTTCAAATTTTTGAGAAAAATCTTAAGCAAGATTTTTTGCATGTCACCTGAAAATCACAATTAACATTATCAAAGAAGGAAAGCTTCTGCATTTTTATAAAGAGCACTAGAAAGAAACAATTAAAAAGCTAAGAAACTGTCTCAAAGCTTTTTTTTTTTTAAATCCCTCTTTCACAGTAATATTATTAAGTAATCCAATTCACACAAACTAGCTTTCTGCGTTTGTTCTGGTGTCTTCCTGCATATCACTGCATTATTTATTTATGCATGATTGAGATAAGAATTTCCTTCAGGTTATTTTGATAACCCAAAGCTGTCCTGTTAGCTCTGAACTCTCAAGCTCTCATATTTATGCAATGAAGCTTGTGGCAAAAGGAAGCAGCTCAACATTGACTCCTCCCACCACAACCCCAATGCCTCCTATTCTCCTCTACCCTATGGTCCCTCATATTCCTGTTACCACTAAACTTTCTACTCTTCATTCCCACCTAATTCTTTTGGGAAAATAGAATTAAAAAGAGCTTTAGGTGATGAGTTGCTCCATTGTTAAACAAGATTGGTTTTCCAAAATTCAGATTTTGAATTGGGATAGAATGATGTTGAATAAGAGAAGAGAGCCAGGAGTGGGGTGGGATGGGGGTGGGGGGAGGCATTCCAATTCTTCTTTGGAAAGTTGTTGTTGGTACCTCAATTCAGCTTCCTAATAATGGGTGAAAATTTCTTCAGTATATCATTGGCTTCATTTTTAATAATGATGCCACTGTACTCATGTGATGGTTTATTGTTAACAAACATGTGTACAGACATTCTTCCATTTGATGATTGCAAAACTCCTGAATAAATTGATCACATGGCTACCCCTAATTTGGAAAAAAGAAACTTAGGCTGAGGGAGGAAATATTACTTGTTTAAACTCCTGCAGATCATATATGATAGAGCTGGTATTATATTCAAATGTGTTTTGAATATAAGAAGTGCATAAAAGAAGTGCATCTTCCTTGTTCATGCTATATTCACCCCAAAGCTGCCGATTTCACATCCCAGATCCATCCCTACCACACCTGTTTTCTACATTGTAATACCTGGGACATTTCTCGGGCTCCTTTGTTTCCTTGCCTTCTGGTAGACTCAATTAATGGGAAATTCATATGATTGGCAGTCAGGAGGAAAGAAGAGCCAGGGTAATTCTCCATCTGTCTCAGCACCCCCATAGCATCTCTGGATAATGATCTCCAAGATTCTTGTTTCCCACCAGATAGCCCTCTTGCTTATTGGAGATAACCAGGCTTAAGTGTACAATTTAGTGTCATAGATACATTCATGATGTTACTCAACCATCACCACTATTGATTCCCAGAACTGTTTTTGCCATCATGAATAGAAACTCTAGACCCATGAAAAAATAACTCATCATTCTTTTCCCATTCCTACCATCTATGTCTTTGAATTTGACTACTGTTGGTACCTTATATAAGTGGAATCATAAAATAGTGTTTCCTTCTTGTCTAACTCCTTTCATTTAGAATACTGTATTTAAGGTTCATCCAAATTCTGGTGTGTATTAGAGTGTCATTCTATTCTAAGATTGAAAGTATATCTATATGTACCACATTTTGTTTATCTGTTCTTTTGTTGACGGATATCTGAGTCATTATTACTTTTTGGTCTTCATGAATAATGCTGATGAACACTGGTGTCTCTATTTCAGTTCTTCTTTCTGTTCTTTTGACTATATACCCAGAAGTAGAATTGCTAGATCATACAGTAATTCTGCATTTAACTTTCTGAGCAACTATTGTCTCCTTTCCCACAATGGCTGGGTCATTTCACATTCCTACCAGCAATACACAAGGGTTCCAATATTCTCTACATCCTCACCTACAGTGGCTACTTTCTGTTTGTGTGTGTGTTTTTATAATATCCATCCTAATGGGTTGAAGTAATAATTCACTGTGGTTTGATTTGCATTTCCCTAATTTGGCTAGTCATGTTAAATATCATGTCATGTGCTTATTGATCATTTGCACAGGTTCTTTGAAAAAGATATCTATTCGAGTCTTGGTCATTTTGGAATTGGGTTATTGTTTGTCATTGAAGAATTTGGATTTTTAACAAGTTTCCAGGTGACACTCATCTACTGGCTCTGAGTACACTTTGAGACTCTTTGCATTAGAGTCCACGTCAAATGATTGAATAGCCTTGTTTGTGACACAAAAGTTGGATGGACTCTGCTTGGTATGGTTTTAATCACTTCCTATGTGATAGGCTTTTGATGATTCATCCTCTGTGACTTTTCTGGGATTTTGATATCTTGCCTGTACATCAACAGCAATACACAAGTCACCCTGAAATCAAAAATCCAAGTACCATATCACCAACACCTTCAGACTCCTAGAGGCTGTGTCCGGATGTATGAGAGTGCTCTGGGAATATTCATCTTACTAAAGCTGGACATGGAAGGAAGTTAATACTGAGTTGAAGATTTAGGAAACTCCTGCTGCCATATCATCACAGAGCCCGACCAGCAGGAGTCATTTTATACATGTAATTTATAAGAGAAGAATAATTACCCTAAAGCAGTCTTTCTTATTAGCTTGAGTTAAGAGAATTATTATTGGCCATGTGAATAGGTAATTACTATGATTTATTTGTCAAGTACTGAACGTAGGTAAATTTCCTACGTTTTTATCGAGTTTGAGAAGTTAATTATTATGCCTATTAAGCAAAACCTAGAAAGCATTATACATGAATTATTTCCTTATATTTCAAATCAACTAATTTCAAAACCTATTAGGCTTGAAATTTCATTCAATAGTTCCCAAACATTTTTCCCTTCAGTTAATGGGTCTCTGTACTTATCCTTCCACTGAAAATATTCTGTCTATTGAGATGGTTTACAACAGTTCCTGCTAGACATACATAATTAGGTTTGTTTTCTGTGAAAATCTGTAGAGATGTCCTTTGGAATTGATGGAGAAGTATAATTTTGCCTAATTATTATAGCTTAGCATTTGTGTAGCACTTCATATTTCCAAAGTAGTATATGATCACTGTCCCTTTTGAGCTATTCTTGTGTTATTTATTATAATGTCCTTTTGGTATCACATGAGACTTACTTTTGTCATGCTTTTGGATGTATTTCAGTGGAAGAAAGGGATAAGAAGGGCTCTTGTCACACCCTGTATTGGGGGTCCCTGAGATCCTACAGGTTTGAGGATCCACTAGGGGAACTCACAGGACTCAATCCCTGGTCACACTCACAGCCATGATTCATTACAGCAAAAGGACACAAAGAAAACTCAGCAAAGGGAAAAGTCAAATGGGAGAAAGGTTCGAGGTTGCCCAGGGCCTTCTTCACACAGAGCGTTCTTAATTTCCCCAGCAAAAAGTTGCAACAGCACTTGTAAAATATCCACCAGGGAAGCTCTAATCAGAGGTTCAGTGTGAAGGGTTTTCACAGGGGGCGAGGTGGGGGGCTGATCACATAGGCAGCTTCTGCCTGGCACATACCAAATATTCAGACATCCTGAAGGGAGAGCAGATATTCAGCATTATGCTGGTTAACTTTATGTACTTGGCTGGGCTACTGTGCCTGGATTATTTGGTCACACATTATTTTGGATGCTGCTTAGGGTGTTTCTGGGTGAGATCTACATTTAATTAGATGAACTTTGAGTGTAGCAGATTGCCCTCCTACCGTGGGTGGGCTACATCTAGTCAGTTGAAGGCTAGAATAGAAAGACAAACCTCCCCTGTGTAAAAAGGAGTTCTGTCAGCAGATGGTCTTCAAACTCAAACTGCCACATGGGCTGTGGCTGGGACTCCTTTCTGCTGGCCCATCCTGCAGATTTTGGACTTAGTCTGCATAATCACATGGTCCAATTTCTTAAAATAAATCTCTTTCTCTCTAAATACATACACATGACACACATATGCACACACACACACACATACACGCATCCTATTGGTTCTGTTTCTTTGGAGAACACCGACTAACACAAACACAAACGATATTATTTGTGCAAACACTTTAGGCACAGTGAACCCTTTGATTACTTAATCAAATCCAGTCAAAGGCTAACCTTTCAAGTAGGCCTTTCTAAGGACAGTGGTTCAGATTTGCAGCATTTACTCTTTTTCCCATATACCCCATATCATATTCTTTATATAAACCACTGAAACTTACCCAAGGAAAGAGGAGAAGAAGGAAAAAAATATGTGTAGGGAGGAGGAGAAGAGGGTTATTTTTTCACTTTGCTGGATCCGTGTACATATATGACTTGTTCATAAGCCAGGGGAGATTTCTAATGTCTGGAGGGTTGGAGGAGCATTCTTGTTTCACATTAAATTACAAACTTGCTAATGATTTTTTCCTTTCTTACTACTTAGTATTTCCAATCTATCTTAACATCAGACTGTATTACCCAAGGAAAGAAGTTAATGCCAAAAAATGTCGATCCACCCTTTTTGTCTTCAGATCTGTGCTTCTGTGCAGTTTCTGTCCTGTGATTTTTCATCAGATAACGTAACTTTTCCTTTTAACTCTACAGGAGATTCCATGCATGAATGTACCCTGAGATATGAAGCATGACAAGAACTGGCACCCGAGTACTTGTCAGAATAAAAATTATTTGACAGCAGTTCCTACAGGGCCTTGGTCTTGTACAAGCCATCAACACTGAAGATGCTCCTGGGATGGAAGGGTGGGAACTTTCCATGCATAACCAGTGTTTTCAGAATCTATACTCATTTACTCAACAGGCCTAGATAAGAGGGGCAAATGTGGATAGACAAGAGGAAATGAGGGTTTTTTTTCTCCCTATCAGACTTTCATTTTTGCTCATAATTTTTATAGTATCTTTACTGGTCTCTCTATATCTTCTCTTCTCCATATCTGGCTTATTGCTATAGGTGTTGAGAGCCACAGCCAAAGAGGCCCCAGCAAACTTCCAGCTGCCAGCAAACTTCCAGCTGCCGGCTGATGATTGACTCACAGCAGCCCCAGCAACATCTAGCTGATTGGCTCCTCTGCAGTGATGTTCATTGGGCTGTTTCCCTGCCCTTCAGACTGCCAGCTGATGATTGGCTCACAGTGGCCCCAGCAACATCTAGCTGATTGGCTCCTCCACGGAGCTGCTCACTGGGGGACTTCTTTGGCTCCGCCCACACGACCCAGCCAATCAGCCTCAAGAGCAGGAGGATTGTGGGAGGTGGTGAGGTTTGTGTGGGGGTGAGAGGCTTGTGGGAAGCCGGTGGTGGCTGTTGGGCTCTGAGGGTTTTTTCCTGAGGAGCTGTTTTGTTTGGCATTTGTAGTTCTAAAAATAAAGTTAGTTTCTTTTGATAAGTGGCTCCTGAATTGTGCCCAGCCAGACTGCGGCATATAGGAAGTTTTCTATAAATGTGGATCTAGTCATAATGCCTTGCTCAACCCCTACCAGCTCTTCATGGTCTGATGAATAAATTCTCAAGTCCTTAGCATTGCACTGAGAGAACTTCACAGTGTGCATTGAATTTATTCTCCCAGCCACGGGTCTTTCCTTTTCTTTCTTCTTTTTTGGAGGGAGGGGAGGGAGGCAGGGGGCAACCAGGGATTAAAACTTAGCCACTGAGCCACATCCCCTGCCCCTTTTTATATATTTTAATTTAGAGACATGGTCTTGGCTGAGTTGCTTAGGACCTTGCCAAGTTGCTGAGGCTGGCTTTGAACTTGAAATTCTCCTGCCTGAGGCTGAGGATTACAGGCAGGCACCATGGCGCCCAGCTCCCAGCCACATTTCTAACTACCTCCCCTTCAGGGTAAGTCAGTCATTTCTTTTTGATTCCCCAATTAACAATCTGTCAAATTTTAAAATTCTGTGAGTTTGTAAGACCCACTATTAGTAGGATATGAATTTCAAGTGGGTTTTACTGAAATATGCAAACAGAAAAACAAACAAACCATACCTGTATAGCTCAATTTTTAAAATGAGGATACCTGTGTGCCCATGTGCCAGTCAAGAAATGCACCATCACTAGCACCCCTGTAGGTCTTTTCACCCCTTATCGATCCCTGTTCTCCCTGCTCCCACTTCTATCATCTGGGATGAATTTTTCTGATTTTGAAATTTATTTAAATTTAATCAATCAGAGTGTATGCTCTTGCATCTGGTTTCTTTTGCTCAATATTGTGCTTATGAAGTGTATATATGTTAGTGTGTGCAGGAATAGTAGGCTTATTCCTATTGCAGTATAGTATTACAATTTATTCATGAGTTTTATTTTGTTGGACATTGGGTTGTTTCCATTTTTGGCTATTAGGAATATGCTGCTATAAATATGCTTGTATATTTGTTTTTGTAGACATATGTATGCATTACTATTAGGGATAAAATTGCTGGTCATAATATTTGTATATCTTTAGCCAAACAGTTTTCAAGTGGTTGTGCCCCTATCTCTTCTCGGCTGCAATGACTGTTTTATTTTCTTCACATTCTTACCAAGATGGTAATGTAGATCTATTTCATATTAGCCAATTTGTGATGGTATAGTAATACTTCATTGTGCTTTTAATTTGTGTTCCTTTTTGACTGTTGATGTTAAGCACCTTTTCATATATTTATTTGCCATTTTGAACTTTTTTCTCATGTTAAGTGCTTATTAAGTTCTTTTGTCCATTTTCTATTTATGTTAGGAGTTATTTATTTATTTTAGATATATAAAATGTTACACACACATATATATTTCTTCCTAGTCAGTATCTTGCCTTTCCTTTCTCCATGTTATCTTTCTATGGGCACAATTGTTTAATTTTAATGAAGTTCAAAATCTATTTTTATAGTCAGGACGTTTTGTGCCCTTTTGAAAAATATGCTCATTCCAGGATTGTGAAAATATTCTCTTGTGTAGAAGAATTATTGTTTTGTCTTTTACATTTAGATCTGAAATCATTGGGAAATGACTTTTTATATGGTGCAAGATAGAAATCAGAATATAGTTTTCCCATATGGATATCGAATTGACCCAATTTATTGAAAAATTCATTCCTTTCCCATCTCACTGCTGTGTTAACTTTGTCATAAATCACATAACTGTATTTTTTGCAGGCTTGTTTGTGGATTCTCTCTTCAGAGATGATATGTCCTATCATCAATCCATCTATCTATGCTTGTGCTAGCACCACACTGTCTTTGTTACTATAGCTTTATAGTAAGTTTTTGTATTTAGTAGTATAGATCCTCCAGCTTTGTTCTTCAGGATTGCCTTGGTTATTCCATATTTTGCATATGAGCTTTAGAATAGTTTGTCAATTTTCATGAGAATAAGCCTATTGGTAACCACTTGATTGGTAGTTCATTTAACCTATGTATCTACTTGTGGTAAAATTTACATTTTTATAAGGTCAAATTTTCTAGTTGGTAAATATGATTTATTTCTTCATTTATTTAGGAGTTCTTTTGTACTTGTAAAAATGCTTTATCATTCTCTTGGACTTGAATAACATATTGTTCAGGATGTCTGCATCTATGCTCATGACAGATAGTGTCCTGAAATTTTCTTTTCTTACAATGTCATTGTCAGATTTTGGTAGAAAGGTTATGTTGAACTCAGGAAACAATATGAAAAGTGTTTCTGCTTTTATATTCTATGAAAGAGTTTGTGAAGACTGGTGGATGAATTTATAGGTAAAGCCATCCAGCTCTGGCAACTTCTTTGTGAGAGAGTTTTAAGTCACATATTAAATTTATTTAATAATAGATAATTAATATTTTAAATTTATAGTTCTATCAATTTATTACACCATCTTTTTCTAAAACAAATTTGTCTAAATTGTCAAATTTGTTGATGGTATGTTCATAATATCTTTGTATCAGCCTTTAAACATTTTTTAAATGTGTGGTAGAAAAATGACCCTTTTTCATTTCCAATATTTGAAATTTACATCTTTTCTTGGTTTTCTTTATCCATGGGTTATTCATTACTTGGAATGTCTTTTCAGAGAACCAGCTTTTAATTTGTTGTTTTTCTTTATTAAATATTACCTATTTCATTAATCTTCCATCTTTATTATTTATTTTCTTCTGTGTTATTTGGATTTAATTTGCTATGCTTTAAAAAATTGCTTGGGATATACACATTTAAAAAACTTTCTTTGTAGTGCTATAAGTGGAGGGCTCACTAACAAACTAGGGATATAGCTTGCTACAGAGGCAATTTTACTTTTGGGGGGCAACTTTCCTAGTGTAGAGCTGTGGCCATGATTATCATCCATAATGTTACCATTTAAAATGTTGCCCAACAGGTTGGTGGGGATCATCTTTTACACACCCTTTCATGTTATTATATAGCAGGAAGGAACTTAGAACTAGGGGTAACTGAACACAGTGGCCATGGCCTTGGGCAATGTAATTTTCATCTGTGTTCGAGATTAATCTATTAAGAGGACTATATTCATTTCCTAGGCATGCCATAAGTACCACAAGCTGGGTAACTTAGAACAACAAAAATTTATTGTCTGGCAGTTCTGGAGGCTAAAATCAAAGTGTAAGCAGAGTCACAATCCCTCTGAAACCTGTAGGGAAGGACCTTTCCTTCCTTTTCTTAGTTTCTGGTGATTGACTGTTACTCTTCACCTGTAGATGCCTTATTCTACCCATCTATCTTCACATAACATCTTTGTTCTTTGCATGTGCTTTGTGTTCAAATTTCTCCCTTTATAAGGACACCAGTCATATTGGATTAGGGCCCAGACTAATGATTTCATTTTAACTTCATTACTTCTGCAAAGATCCTGTTTCTGAATATCATATTCAGAGCTACTGGGGGTTAGGACTCCAACATATCTTTTGGGGGGGGGGGTTGGGAAAGAGACAATTCAACACACAGGAAGGACAATATCTATGCCAATTAAGAAGACTCCAACAAGACACTAAATAGAAAATCAGACAAGGAGAGGTAAAGGGGAAAAAAAAGCCTCCTTGAATATGGAGGCATTTTGTTCCAATAACTGCAGGACCATCCCCTAGATTCACCAGTCTTCCTGAGCAATGCTACTCTGAGCATATGATCATACTGGTTTTTAGTTCTTGGTGTGAACATCTAATCACATGTAGCTCCCATATGTACAAAATTATTTGCTCCTGGGATTCAGATATATCACTCATGGGAAATCTGGCTCAGTATTGTGAGGCCAAATTGTATAAACTGCTTTAAAATGTGGGCATACTAAACAAAACCCATATTTCCAAGGTGACAGTAACATTAAGAGAAAAGCCATCTTTCAGAAAATGATCAGAAGCTAATGCATGCACTTCTAGAATACATTGAGGCTTCTCTCTGAAACCTTTTACCTTCCAGAAATTTAGTATCCTCTCTGTTCCCATGATTCTCTCAGTTGTCTGCAATGTTTCTTTCTAAATTGCACTTTAGTAGTATTACCCTCTAGGCAGCATCAATAGCTTTTTAAGACCAGAAAGCAGAGGGGCAAATGAACTACTAAGAATAGCTATATTCCTGGGTCAATTAAATCCAACTTGACATCCTTAGTGCATCTGTAATGTGATAATAATAATGATCTATCTTGTAGGGATGTTACAAGGTATAACAAATTAATGACTGTAAAGCACTCTGAAAATAGAAAGGGTTCAATAAAAGCTTATAATTATTAATGGTAATCATTTGCAACTGACCTAGATATTACAGTTAAGTTATAACATACATCTTGTAATCCATTCTTTTTGTAATTTTTGAACTTAACAGCACCAAGCTCAGTGATGAGAGGGGTTTTATGTTTCTATATTGCAGCCCTCCAGAGCCTTAGAAGGAGAAGCTTAGAAACAACATGATTCTTGTGTCTCTTGATTTTAACATTTTCTTTTTCTTCTCTGTGGTTGAAATGGGAGATAAAGTCTTGATATCGCTTCATTTCTTCATTCATTCATCCAAGTGCTGGCCAGACCCCTGGAAGAATCTACATAGCTTCTCTGCCTCCTAAGGTAAAGTGCACCTAAATAAGGTCAAGTAAGGCCAGGTTTGAAGCTATCACTTCAAAAATGATTGCCCCTTTGGGTACTTACCAGAGCAGCCACCCAGTGGCTCAGACCAGCTTGGGTCTCTCTGTTCTGATTTTTTGACTAATTTAGTTTCCTCTCATCTTCACTAAGCTCCTATCTTCATCCTATGAGCACAGCCTGACCCAATGAATGACTATTTTTCCTGCTCAACACATCCTGTAATTGTTCTTAGACTCTGTAATAGGTTTTGCTTGTAACCATGAATGTTTCTTCTGTATTAGTTCTCCAGAGCCTTTAGAGGGAAATGCTTTATTCTGTTATACCTTGGATTTGACTCATTGGCTTAAAGTTTTAGGACCTTAATCAAATATGTAGATCGCAGCATCTACAGATTTAGATCATATAGTCTGAACTGTGATCTGCTTTCTCAGCTGGACCCATCCTTCCTCTCCCACCAGAGCCTGATTTTAGCATGGAAGGAAGGACACAGTGATTGCTACTTAGATTTGCATGAAGCCTAGAAAGGAAGTGCTCTAAGCCACTGGTATGGAATCCAAATCTGTCTCTTACTAGATGAACATTAAATTCTACTCTCTTATTTGAGGGACATAAATTCCATTTCAGCAGGTTGTGGTGAACATGTAGAAAGATTTTAAGTGTAAGGCACCTAGCTCAAAGCTGGTATATGGTAGGTGTGCAAAAATGTTTGTTCCTTGATAATGTTTAGAACTATTGGTTTAATTCTGTTGCATCAGGCTGATTTCTCAAATCTCTATAGGTTTATACTTTGTTTCTTCAGGCTGAAACTTGCTGTTTATTCATTAAATATATTTCTGAACTAGGTGGAGGTGGGGAAAAAACAGGAAAACAAGATTAGCAAACTCCGGGGAAGAATGCATTTTATCTGTTTTCTTTAATTCTGCAAGACTCAGAACAAAGCTATCTGAGTCTAAATATCTGTTAATCTGTAAATCCCCCATAAAGAATAGGAGGCTCTGTCTCCTTGCTTGTACAATTCAGAAGTCAACCTCTAGGTCCAGGTTAGCTTTGTTCCTCATTGCTTATTTTCTAACCTTCAGGATTTGGAGAGAATCCTAATGGTGGTTTTTTTTTTTTGTGTGTGTGTGGTGTTTTGTTTTTCAAATGTGACTGCTAAGGGAGGCTTGTTAGAACCTAGTTTAGTACAATTACAAGGTTAGATTCTAGGGCTGCTCACCCAGCATGCCTGCGACCCCCCAAGGACAAATTAATTTGAAGTGGGTGAAGAAGAACTGCAATCATTACCTTTTGTAGGGCCAAGGAGTGCTTGTTAGGAGCAAAATGTGCACGAGAATGCTAATAATGGTTCTGCAGTCTGAGCATTTCTGAATACTTTAGGCGCACAAATTGCTTTTGGTTGATGTAACTCCGTTTCTGGTGAAATTTGCTTCTCAAGGGAAGTGTAAAAGGAAGATATAAGTCTTTGTTAGGTCTGCTGTTCAGAGAAAAATGGCATTGCTTTCACAGAATGAGCACTAAGGCCGGAGAGGAGGATGGTTATGTCACAAATATTTATCTACATTTCGTCATTTGGTTATTAGAGCTAGCACAAAGCAAGTGCATCTGAAAGTTATTATAGGGTATGATGCAATTATGTTACAATGATTATTTCTGGGATGTAAGTCTTCAGATGACATAGCAAAGACAGGATGAGTTCCTTCTGAGTTCTTAACAAAGGAAGAGAGCTCCAATTCCTCAAACTCTTCTAGATTCTAGGCCACTTTAAAGTCCCTTGAGGTTTAAAGACTTTGGCATTTCTGGAAACATGGGTAATAAAACAATCAAATTCTAGATTCGTAAAATATCTTTCTCTTAAAGAGTTTAAGATGTTTATATGTATTTTCCCTCCTTTAAAAATGGAAATATTTCTATATATGCCTTTACATATAGAATAAAAACTGTTTGGGCTTTATTGATTTCTACATTATGGGATTGTACATTCTAAGGTTCATATTTCCTGCAATCCTGAGAGAGGCACAGCCCTGTTGAAAGATTAACCGTGGGCCTGGATTCTATATCAGATGGGTTTTAGTAAATTTCCAGCCACTGCCTCATTTCAGGTAGGTTTAAGTAAATAATATTACCTCCCTGGACTTTCATCTGTGCTTCTAGAAAGTGGGGATTAATGTAGAAAAAGCCACTCAGCTGTTTATCTAGTATTATTATCGTGCCCCCAAAGTGCCCCCAAAGTGCCACATGGGTCTCCTATGCGGTTGTGAGGTGGATTAGTGGTACAGGAATGCTGAAGATGCTTATAGCTCCTTCATCCTCCCCTCTTCTGGCTGCATACCCTGGTCTGCTTCACAAGCCTGTAGCCTGCAACAGGGTGGTGATCCAGGCTTCTCAGCTACCTTGGTAGAAACAGCCACTGTAGCTGCCCCCTTTAGATACAAGTGTCTGTCAAACTCCTGTATCCCATTCAGAGGCCACAGGATGCATTGGCTACTTTACTCTGTCATCCGTCACACACTAAGGGTTATGACTACCTTGGAGACTGTGGCAAACTCAGGTGATGGCTGTTTTCCCACAAAGAACCTCTTTTCTTTATTCTCTTGTCCCATTCTTTATTCCTTTGAAAGTAAACCTTTAACAAAATGCCTACTGCAGGAAGAAATCAGTAAATAGACTTTAAAAATTCACAGCTGAACACTCACAAGGTTATTCAGTTGTGTATGCTGTTAAAAACCTGATCTTTTTATTTGCATATGGCAAAAAACTACCAGACATGCCGAATAAAACCTATATTTCTCATTCTTTCTCAATTCCTCCTACCTTTCAAAATAACAAAACAATTAAAGGATTTTAAAATAAAAAGACATTTCCAAGGCTACCAATTCACATCTAAACTACTATGAATTTAATTTTTTACTATTGTTCACATTCACATTCACATTTTAGGCTCTTTCATCATATAGTAATCTGGCTTTACAAGTATAATCTTTAAGACCACCAAAGAGCGTCTGCATTGATTCAGCAAGTTGAAGGGACTCAACAAAGGTAGAATGGCCAGCTAACAGCTTTTAATTATCTAAGAATCTGAAGCTTGCAGATTTCCCTTTGGGCTTCTACCAGCTTTTTATTTAAGAAATACAAATAGAGTTCTCCCCATTTGACAGTGTATACATTAGGAAGATTTCTAAACATCACCCCAAAAGACAAAACTACCAAGAGATTCAATAAATAAGATTAATAAATAAATAAGATTCAATAAATAGAACCTGTTTGAATGAATGACTCTTGGTGTTGTATTATTTTGATGCAGTTCTTGGAAACTTTCCCAGTTGGCTAATAATTGATGAGCCACTTGAACATATTGAGGCACAACTTTAAGAAGAAAATTTATTTGTCCTCATGGGCCTACCATTTAGAAAAATAATATTTCTGGAAAAACAATTAACTGCTTAAAAAGCATTTTTTTCTCATTGGACAGATAATTAAGAAAGCGAATGATTGGCTCCTATTTTCTTAGCAGATATGGGGATTTTCCAGGGTTCTAGAAAGTTCAGCCCAAATGTCTCCTTATTCTGGGATGTGGCTGTGAAAGCAACAGATCTCTCTTTGTTTCTGAGGCAGGGCTGCAGTGGCAAGAGCTGACAAGCCCCAGGGTACCCATCAGGCATTCCAAGGCAATCCTCCTGCAGAGCCATGGGGAGAAATCAGTAGACCGGAGTGTTAATTAATCAGCAAAGTAATTAGATTAGGGTACAAGGTGGACAGCAAAGATTCACAGCATACAATGATGTAGAAAATAAATAAGAAAATCAAGATGGGTGGTGGGCGAAGGAGAAAGGAAACCAAAGGAAGGAGGAAGATGAAACTAGGAGTAAAGTTGGGACTGAAAACACGGCTATAAAGTCCAGGGAACACAAAGAAGGCAGCAAGACTTAGCACACTGAAGACCAGAACAAGCCCCTACTCGGGTGTTGCATAACTAATCTCCATTTTTTTTCAACCAGAAAGACATTCCTTTCATAGTTTTTGTTATGGTTTGCATATGAAGTGTCCCCACAAAACTCCAGTGTTAGTGCAGAAATGTTCAGAGGTGAATAGTTGGATTGTGAGAGCTGTAACCTAATCAGTCCGACCTAGTTTGGACTGACAGGAGTGGTAACTGTAGAGACGTAGGGTGTGGCTAGAGGCAATGGGTCTCTGGAGACATGCCTTAAAAGGATGCATCTTCCCTGTGGCCTGTGTCTGCTTCCTGCCTGCAGCTTTCCTCTGCCATGGCCTTTCTCCATTGGTCACTGACTCATCTTGGGTCCAGTGCAATGATATTGGCCATCCTATGGACTGAGACCTCTGAAACCATGAGCCCCCAATCAACTTTTCCTCCTCTAAGTTGTTCTGGTCAGGTATTTGGTCACAGAGATAAAAAAAACTGACTTGAACATTTTTTTTTCTTTCTGGAATACCTGCAGCAACATATCTACATCAAACCCAGTGATCTGATTTTTTTGTGGTCATTCAGTATAATTCCTCCAATGTAGGCAGAAGAATGATCAGAGCTCTAGAGTGAAGTAGGAATGACAAGCTGAGCTTCATAACAATCTAGTTGTACATTCTTATTTCCTGCTCCTTTCTTAAGCTTTCTCTATACCAAAGGAGGAAAAGGAAAAGGAAGTAAATATTTGTTTCATTCTCACCCTATGTTAAGTGCTGGGCTAGGAGATTTGCATATGTTATTTCATGCAAGAGTTATTATTTCCCCCATTTCATAAATGGAAAGAGGCCCCAAAAGGTTAATAAACTTACCCGATGTTGATATGTGTCAGAGACAGGGTTTGGATTTGCAACTGACTTAGACAGTAAATCAAAGACAGCTGGGATTTTGTTTAAATAAATCAATGAAGAAGATCTTTCGAAGTGTCTGTCATGTGCCTAGTCTTGAAGAGGTTCCATAACTCCACCAAGCTCCCCCGTCTATTTTCTAACTCTCAGCATGGGGAAAAGGGCAGGGAGGAATGTCTGTGAATAAAAGAGGAGTAAAAGGGATTTGATCCTTTTTGTATTCCAGTGAGGTTTCATTTTTCTACCTTATTATTTTTTTTCCCTGATCATTCTCCCTTAAGCAATATATATTGGTCAGGATATTAAAAATGAGCAGAATATAATTTTTTTTCAGCCACTCTTTATCTAAGCAAGACATAGATAGCTAGGGGTAATTTCAATCCATTTTGGAGAAAAAGGCTGCCCGCCTTGGCATGTTTTTATCCATAATACCATCAGGGCTGCAGATGAATCCAGGACAAAGCGTTTTTCATTGTATTATGTGCGAGAGAAATACAGTCAAAGTCATCTTAACTTTGTAATGAATAGCATTTTGTCAGAGTGAATATTTGGCTCATGGGAGGTTAAAGGAGAAACAGGACTAAAATGCTTTAATAGTCCAGAGACTAGCACGGTGAAATGAATTTATTGCTTTTAGTGGAGTCCCCAGTGGAGAGTACATAATGAAACTCACTATCTGATAAGGCCGCCTTGCAGAGGAGGCTCACTGGCAGACAGGCACAGCATACTGAATACTGGGCTGTCAGGAGACCTAAGGTGACCCTCATATCCGAAGCAGAAGTAGCAGGTTGCTTCCCTGTCTGGGTGGATTGATATGCAGAATAAATGTGCAAAAGTTCCTGGGGTGGGGTGGTGAGGAGGGGCCAGGGGTCTATTGGTAGTTCTGTCTGAAGCCATTCATTTTCTGGATTGTCCATCCAGACAGTCTGGACAGCCTGGACACGCATGGAAAGCCAACAGCCTGACTGTACTTGAATTAGCAATAAAATGAATCATATACATTTGCTTCCTGAAGGGACTATTTTTAGCAGACCCAGAGGACTATGGGACATATTTGGATGCTGAATAACAAAGTGAATTAATTTAGCACCTCTGATATCTGGCTACCAGGTTACTCATTGGACAGAAGGAAAAAATGACAGATAGAGAAAGACCACTTTTTGCAAAAGGCATACAAAAGACTGATGCTCCTTTTGTCTGGAAGAAAAGATTTGTTGTGGGGAGGGGAATTTAATTTTGTCTGGGTTAAAACATTTTCATAGCCTCCAAGATGAAGAGGAACCCAAGAGAGTCAAATAGCATAAGCAACGTCAGAACTAAGAAAATAGAAATGAAAGGAGAGAAACATAAACATCTCTCTAGATAGAACTCCAATGAGTCAGTGGAGGGCAGGAGACAATTCATCTGCTGCTTGATCCTCATCCCCAAGAGCCATATCACTTTAATTGTAAATATTAACTCATATTAATTGTACAGATTAATGGGTTTCATTGTGATGTTTCCATACATGCATATATTGTGCTGTAATCATATCTACCCTCCCTAAGAAGTATATATTGAAGTTTTCATTCCTTGATTTACCTTATTTTTGAATGTGTAATAGTAAATCATTTGTTTATCTTACATTTTACTGGATTGAATATTGCCTAAGAATAGAGACTTACTGGAGAGAATAGAAATGGTATAACCACTTTGGAAAATAAGATAGCGCTGTCTTCTAATATCAAACCTTAATATACTCCAATATTTAGCAATTTTATTTCTAGTATATACTCAAGACAGACTCTTGCATATAAACAATATGGGATTTGTGTAAGTGCATTCACAATACCAAAACCTGAAAACAAATACCCATTATGGGAAAGAATAAATAAATGATCATTTAAAAAAATTGAACATAGCAAGTAAATAGTAGTTAAATTAACCATAGCAATTTTGCAACAAAACGGGCAAATCTGTGTTATATAGTGTTAGTTAGGGAAAAACCAACACACATAGTCTTATTCCATTTTGTATTGCTATGACAAAATACCTGAGAAGGATTACTTTAGAAAGTAAAGAGGCTTTTTTGGCTCACAATTCTGGTGGAGAGAAGAGCCAAACAGCATAACATCAGTGCCCTTCATAAGGATCCTTTACTGTGTCACAACATGACAGAGAAGCGGAAAGAGAACAAGCTATGTGCAAGAGGGCTAATCACATAGGGCAGGCTTGCTTTATAACAACCCATTCTGTGAGAATTAACCCAAGAATGATACTAATCCCTCTGTTGGTAGTGCACCCATGGTCTAATCGTCTTCACTAGGTGCTGCTTCTTGAAGGTGCAGCTGTATATAGTTTGTCAAGGTCCTGGTGTATATTTCAGGTGGGGGATTTGCAGGTACTTAATATGAATGACCAAATAATAAATAAACAGATGTGGATATGCCCAAGCCATTGATTAGAATGTATCTAAGGATTATTATAATGAGTATAATTCTGGGTTACCTAAGATTCAAAGAGAAAAAAAAAATTAAGCTGGCCCCAGAACAGTTCATTTAGTATTTGGAGTTTAAACAGGATTTCAGAGCTATGATGACAGAATAAAATATTTGAATGTAATCAGACTCTGTGGTAATAATGTTCTTCATTATTAGTACTCCAAGCAGGGTGGTTCTCACCTGCTGGCCCATGTTCAAGAGTCTGGAATTAAGCACTGACATAATTTGTACAAATAATTTTTTCCTGAATATTCCAATATTTATTTTTTTCAACATTTTATAATGAAGACATTAAATATACAGCAAAGTAGAAAGAATTTTACAATGAATATTCTTATATCTATTACTTAGATTCTATCATTAAATTTTAGTCTATTTATTTTATTATCTGTCCACCCATCTTTCATTGAATCCACCAATCTTTTTTGTTGCATTTCAGAGTAAATTTACAAATATCTAATACATTCCTCCCTAAATACTTCAGCATTCGTATCTTTAACTAGATCTAACATCTATTTGCATTTCTGATGTGCAAGGGTCTATAGGTGAAGAAAAATCAAAGCGTTTCTTGAGTGAAAAAGAAAATTGAGTTTCAAGTGGATTGGAAACTGACAGCAATCCAAAGAATGTGGTTGCAAAACAAAAAATGCTTTTAAATAAATGGGCTCCAGCATTTGAGGAGCAGCAGGACAAGGAACAGAGTGCAGTTCTGCTAGCAGAGGAAGACAGTCCTGCTGAATGTGACCCAAGAGAAACCCAGACCTGAGCCAGGCAGCACAAAGTAAATGCACCTCAGAACTGTAGAGAGGAAAAGCAAGTCCTCCAGTGCCAGGCGGCCAACGAGTCAGTTTATATGGCTTCTACAACAGGAGCACTTGCAGGCTTCCAGAATCACTGCTGCTTGGCTTATGCTCTGAGCTGAATTGGACATGATCCTTCAGCCAGGAGAAGCCTGAGCTCTTTTTTTTTGTATCAGGGATTGAACCTAGGGGTGATTACCGCTGAGCCACATCCCCAGCCCTTTTTTATTCTTTATTTTGAGACAGGATCTTATTAAGTTGTTGAGGGCTTTGCTAAGTTGTGGAGGCTAGCTTTGAACTTGGGATCCTCCTGCCTCAGCCAGAGTTCTTCCAAACCAACATTGACAGACCTTGGCAATCGTATTTCACTCCAGGATGACATCATAATTATCTGACAAAGGGGTTGAGATGACTACCACTCTTCCAAATCAGTACTCTCCTGCTGGAGCTTCTAGGGGGCTAGAGGGACTTCAGTTCCCTACTCTTTCTTTCTTTTTTTTTTTTTTTAATATTTATTTATTTTTTAGTTTTTGGCGGACACAACATCTTTGTTGGTATGTGGTGCTGAGGATCGAACCCGGGCCGCATGCATGCCAGGCGAGCGCGCTACCACTTGAGCCACATCCCCAGCCCAGTTCCCTACTCTTTCAGCTCCATTTCATAGAAAGAGATGATGGATTGTGTTAACCCAAGTTAGTCCATTGCATAGATTTTCCAACTTCCCCCACATAATTACTGTCCTGTGAAAATGACCCAGGAGAACCAATTTTGGCAGTTGTCAGAGAACTCCAGTGAGACTACACAGGTAAAACTTGGGCAGGAATAAAACATAAATTTATTTATTTAAGAGTAACAACAATTGCTTAGAAGAATGGCTTCTTTCCACACTCAAGCTTCATCAACCAGAGTAAAAAGGCTCTAACTTCTTTTACACTTTGGGTTTCTGTGTAAGATTTCACTTGAGCAAAGGGTTCTACAGCTTTTACAAGTTTTTTTTTTTTTTAAATAATAATGTCTAGAGTTGTGATTCTTAACTTTAAGTATACAATGAACGAGCTTCTAAAAAATACCAGCACCCTGCTAAAGATTCTGATTCATTTGGGGTGGAGTTTGGGCATTGTAATAAAAACAAACCAAACAAAAGAAAAACAAAAGCAAACTTCCCAGATGATTTTACTGATATCCAGCATATGAAACTACTGGTCTAGACAGGAAAGAAGTCAGGACCAGGCAAAGTGCTGAAAACCTTCAGGACTGGCAAAAGGGACCCTAGCAGGGAAAGGAGACACAAAATATAAGAGTTGAATCAGGGCTTTCCTAGGCCAACACCTCTTAAAGTTGATGCATAGCTAACTGTCATATCTTAGTCACTGACGCAAGTCAGCTTAATATAATCCCTCAGGCCACGTAAACCAGGATGACTGCAGTCAAAAGCAAGAATTCAGACATTTATTTAATGCTGACCTTGATTTAAAAGAATAACCTAATTAGAATTTTAAAATACCTGTTATTCCCACACAATCATTCTGGTACCTAGTCCCATCCTCAGGGCCTTGTAGGAGGTCTTCTCAGGCACAAGAACAGAATATAAAATGGCAGTAAGTAAGGAAAATAGGTCAAAAGATACTGCCTTGGTGTCCACTGGTGGGAATTAAGGTTCTATTTTCAGGTCCACATGAGATTCTCTCCTGCATTTGAACTTTTTTTCTCAGGGGTCTTTGAGAAGTCCAGAGGGTCAGCTACCTCCAAAGGAAGGAGGATGTGGGGGCTGGATTAGGAAAGTCCTGTGGGTGCGGATATGGTGGCCTCTGAAGCCTTCTCTGCCAAGAAGAATCCCTGGTTCTACAAAAAAGCAACCAGAAACCAATCACTTGGACTTCGCTGATAGCTGAGGGGAGACTTTTCCCTTTTTGAGAATGCCTGAAGCCACTGACCCTCTGGATATTTCCTAAGCCTGCCTGCTGGGGTCCACAGTTCTTGCGTGCAGAACAGGAAAGTTAAGACCCTGAAATAGTTCTGAGGAGATTTCCTTTGAAGTCCCACCAGGGCTGGGGCTGAGAAAGGAGTACAGGCCTAATGCTGAGGGCAGGAGCATACCCTGAACCTGCCTTGATAGTCTTGCCACTTTTATTTTTAGAAGTTGTTCCTTTGCCTCCAGAATGCCTTTCACCCTCTTAGGCTTGGTGAATAGTGCTCATATTTCAAGACCACTTTTAAAGGTTATCTCCCCTGTAGAGTCTTCCCGGATACCCTGACAGAATTGGTTGCTCCTAGAACACTTGATTTATTTCTCTATTTTAGCATCTGTCTTCAGATTTGTCTCCCCATTGGGCTGTAAGCTTTACTGAACATAAGTAGGCAGTATCTCAGTCCTCTCTGTACCCATTGCCTAGACCAGAGACACAACGAAGTCTTATGAGGCAAATCTTTCCTCCCTCCCTCCCTCCCTCCCTCCCTCCCTCCCTCCCTTCCTTCCTTCCTTCCTTCCTTCCTTCCTTCCTTCCTTCCTTCCTTCCTTCCTTCCTTCCGTCTTTCCTCCCTTCCTTTCTTAATACTCATATCTTAAAACTGTGATTTAATTATCTCTTATAATAGGACAAGTAAATTACGACTTAGAAGATACATTCAACTCTAAATATTTATTAAGAAATGACTATATGCCAGGCCTTGTGGTCTCTTTTCTGGATGCCAAGCTGAATGGAATAGAGTTTCTGGCCTCTGGGCACTACCATTGTACTGGGAGACAAATATTATAGGGGTATGAGCTGAGCTTCTTTAGAAGCAGGAACAAGGATGTGTTTGAGAGAGAAGGATGTGTTTGCCTCTCCTGGATATTAAAAGAAAGATTGCCTAAAGAGGGTGTGAGAATTTAGCAACAAGTAACAGTAAATAGTTGGGGGATGGGGGGGTAATAGGAATAAATAGGGGACATTTTAGAGTTTAGATTTAGAATCATGATGAGGAAAAGAGTTCAGAAATGGACTTTTAGCTGATTACTCTAGGGGGAAGCTGCTTCATTTTCTTGGACCATGATGCTTCTGAAGATAATCATACCTTAAAGAAAAAATGAAAAATTAAAAAAAAAAAGAAAAAAAAAGAAAATGACTCCTTCAGCCCATTGGTTTGACCCCAAATTGGCATCCCCACCCCATTTTGAGGGACCATAAGATATAAAAAACTTTTTCCTGTAAACTGAGTCTGATTTTATACAACCCCAGCAAGCAAAAACAAGGCTCCCATATCATTTGTCAGGGAGAGGCCAGTAATTTTAGGGTGGGAACTGATCCATTTACACAATGAGAGAATTTCCCTCCTGCGCAGAGTGTTCCCTAGCAATTTGTGGTCTCACAGAATGCCATTTATAGTTCCTACAGTGGCAAGAAAATTAGGGGGCAGAGTGATTATTACTCTAATGGCAAACCTGAAGGATGCCTGGGTCATACTGGTCGACTTTCCCTTTCATGCCAGCAAGGGACTGCCCTGCTTGGCTTTCAGCATAGAAGCAGCAAACTGAAAAGGCCAATTAGTTCCCCTCTTAGATATTATCTTTTAGCCTGAGCGTCCCTTCATTAGTGACTAACTATAGCCTGGGGTTTGAAGTCATTGCCTGAAATAATGCTTCATCTTCATTAAAAAAAAAGAATCTTAACTGCTTCTTTGGGGGGAAGACCAGGAGATCAAGAGCCTGGATCTCAATGAAAAGGAGGTCCCCAAAGAAGGCCTGACTATATTGCACAAAGCCTCCCTATCGTCATTTCTAAACAGTTCATTTAAATGTTGTACTGTATTCCTGCTAAATACTTGGATGGTTCCCAATTTGCACTTTGCAGAGAAGAAATAAACATGATCTTCCCGTCTGGATTGTGTGGAGAGGTATTCATAGCAGGATCTCCCTTTGTTGTGCTCAGCTAATTGCTAATTATGTAGTGATGGATGTAAATTGCACAGTTGGCATTTCAGGCTCACAGGCTCACTAGGTAGCTAGTCCCTCTACTTAAAGGAGAAAGGCTGAAATATTAAGGGAATCCAGCCATCTCTTTACCCATGAAAATAAAGTCTAACTGGGTGAAATAACCTAACAGAAGAGCAGAAAGAAGGAATAGGACCCTAGAAGCGGGTCCTGCCCAGACTCTGCTCAGATTTCATGGTAGAGGGTGATGGGAAAGGTGTTCTGAGAGTCTCACTTAACTTGGGAAGAAGAATGGATGCCTTTACTTGCAGGACTAGCAATTTTTCTATCTCCAGATGCTTTGTTCACAGAATGAATAAATAACAGAAGAGTGTCTTGAGGTTTGAGGCCCGTTAATTGTCCAATAACAAGCTTTTGGAGTGAGCCCTGTTGTTCACCCAATATGAAATTAGAAACCCAGGAAGGGCTAATGATTCTGCCAAACCAGCCTGCTAGTTAGAGCTAAAGCAATATCACATTTGCTGTCAGTCTCATGCTGCTGTGGCCACAGCCAGGTAGTTATCTTTGCATTATGTTTATGTCATTTGGAATTTGTTTTGCAAGATCATTTTAAGTAGGAAAGTTTTTATTTATGACTTTCTCTCTGTTACATCTTTGAAGCTGAGAAAATAAAAATTAGCTCGGAGAAGGAAAGTAAAATATTTACCCATTACTCATCATGCTGGAATAACAGATATGCATAAAGCCAGCTGCAAAGTTATCAGCAACCAATATTCTTCCCGAGGACCTTCTGTCATTGTAAAGTGTCATAGCTACCCCCATCCCAAAAGGATTTTTCTTTTACTTATTTACTGAGAAATTTGTTTTCTAAAATCATAGATTGTCTGAAATTTTGCAGTTTGAAATTATGTCAGTTCCACTTTTGCCTGGAACATCTGAGTCATTTTGCAACAGAGAAGCAGCCTCAATTCCCAAACCAGGTAAGGATTCCTGAGCACAACATTTCACATTACCTCACTTTGCAGATTCCTAGGAAACAAGATACAGAGTCTTCTTTCCAGTCCTCACATAATGTTGACCCTTTAATACAGTCCTATTTCATGTTGAGCCTATCAAAACCCACATTGGGTTCCCACTTCACACCCAGTAGGGTGGCTATCATCAAAAACATGTAAAATAAGTGTTTGCAAGGATGTGAGGAAATTGGAAACTTACACATTGTTGGTGGGAATGTAAAATGTTGTAGCCACCCTGGAGAAGAAAATATTAAATATAGGATTATGATCCTGAAATGATACTTCTGAGCATATAGCAAAAATAATTGAATGCAGGAACTCAAATAGATCTTCGTGCACCAATATTCACGAAGCTGCATTTGTTCTCAGCCAAAAGGTGAACAAACTGAGTATCTACCATGGACAAGTGAATAAAGCAAATATTGTTCAGCCTTAAAAAAGGATGCAAATTCAGAAATTTGCTAGAGCATACATGAACCTTTAGGACATTATGCTCAGCAAAAGAAAGCAGCCATAGGACTGATACTGTATGAGCCTGCCTATATGTGGTCTTTAGATTAGTCAAATTCATAGAGACAGAAAGTCAACTGGTGGTGACCAGAGGCTGAAGGTGGAGGTGGTGAAATTGGGAGTCAATATTTAATGTGTATGGAGTTTTAGTTGTGCAAGATAAAAAAGAATTTTGGGAATAGATGGTGGTGGTACAGGGATAGTTGTGTAACCAAGTGAATGTACTTACACTACTGGACTGTACGCTTGAACATGGTGAAGATGGCCCAAACCCCCAGACCTCTTCATTTAAATTTTTTTTCACTCAAAATGCACTCTTACCCAATCTTATACTAATTGCATTTCCCCCCTGTTTTCTCTGAGATGCCCATAGTTCCTCTGGGGTGCTGTCTCTCTTGTAGCAAGCAGCCAAGGGGAGCTAATAAGCCTGACTTTGTTGGACTGTAGTTTTGTCCAAGGTGACTTTGGTTGATTGGACTCAAGGTTTTCACTATTCTCTGTCTCAAAAACTAGATCTTATTATCATGTAATTTTGAGACCACTGTCATATGGTGGGGGCTATTGCAGATTCATTCACTGAGCAAACAAAGGAAAACTTAATTCAGTTTCCAGTTGAGGACTGGTTTGTTCTCCCCTCTCCCAGGGCTCTGAGTTGCTAGGAAGCCATGGCTCCAGGCAGCATACACAGCATCTTTTCAAGAGTCCCACTGCGAGCTTCCTGACTCCGACTGATCCCAGCTGTTCTGTTGCTTCTCTTTTTCACTATTCTGAGATCTCCTGTTTCTGGCTCACAGATACATATGCATGCATTGATTCATTTTTTAAACACTGTCTATGCCCATGCGATTGTCAATTATTGCTGTTTTTTTTTTTTTTTTTTTTTTTTTAACCAGCATTTGAGGGTGAGGGATAGAAAATGGAGCAAAGCCTAAAGACACTATGTCATTTTGCACAGTTCTGAGCTAAAAAAAACTTTAGTAACGTTGAGCTCTAAAAAGATTATAGAGCTCCTGGGTCACATGAATTTAAAATGAAAATACTACTAAGCTGTAAAAATAAGTGTAAAGCTATCTAACAGCATTCTGGTTTTCTCAAATAAAATTACTTTTATTTTTAATTTTATTTTGATTATTTTTAATTTTTTTTTTTTTGCAGAGTTGGAGATCAAACCCAGAACCTGTCCCATGCTAGACAAGTGCTCTACCACTGAGCCATATCTCCAGTCCTTATTTTATTTTTAATTGACATGTTATCAAGGCACAAATCCATGGAGTGCAATGTGATGTTTTGATACACATATATAGCTTGCATAAAGATCAAATCAGTAATTAGCATATATATCACCAAATATATCACCTCCAACATTCATTTGAGTTGATTTAATTTTTTTTTTTTTTTTTTTTTTAGTACTGGGGATTGAACTCAGGGCACTTTACCAGTGAGCTGCATCCCCAGATTACCTCCCCCAGCTTTAAATTTTTATTTTAGTGTGAGACAGGATCTCACTAAGTTGCTGAGGCTGGTCTCCAACTTGCGTTCCTCCTGCCTCAGCTTCCCCATTCACTGGGATTACAGGCATGCACCACCCACCTGCTGTTCCTTTGTGTTGAAGCATTCAAGATCTTCTCTTCTAGCTCCTTTGAAATATACATTACCCATATTTTTCAGCTCTCAAGATTTTCCCCATTTTCTTTGCTGGCTCTGCTGTACTAGTCTCTCCAATATGTGTACTAGGTAACCCAAAGTTAAACTACTACCAGCAGGTAAGTAAAGAGGGAATGAGGAAGCAGAAAGGAAAAATGCCTTTCCTTTCTGTTTCTTCTAAAGCAATGTAAGCATGAGGGCCTTTGTCCTGCTCTGCAGTAATAGTGTTTGGTGGTTCTTAGTAGAAATCCTCTTTCCAGGCTTTGTTGCTAAGGAAGGTCCACTAGAAAGAACCAGCCCCTGTCTCTTGTGTTTCCCAAGTCTCACTGCCATCTCTATGTTCTTTTTAAGAAAAGTTCTTAGTTCACCAGACATTCCAAATCGAGTAGACTTTCACAGCAGTGCAAAATGGAAAGGATCCTCTGTAATGTCCTAATGTAGTGAGGTTCAAGGTTGTTCCTGGAATGGTCAAAGCACCCACCTCACCTTGTACAACAACCTGATTTCACTAGTGGTGAGAAGACTAGTTTGGCCAGAAGGACAATAAATATCTCTAATCTTGGCATCTTACCCCATAGAAACTTTTGCCTAAAATCGCCTACAACAAATAACATATTTTAAAAATCATATCCAGTGTCTTAAATCACACTTCCAATGGCTACCTTCAATTCTAGCCTACTTTGGCCAGCTCTTTGATAAAAAAGCAAAACAAAACAAAAATCTAAATTACTTTTTTTTGGGGGGCGGGGTACCAGGAATTGAACTCAGGGGCACTCAACCACTGAGCCACATCCCCAACCCTATTTTGTATTTTATTTAGAGACAGAGTCTCAC
The DNA here is from genome assembly GCF_964194105.1 of Spermophilus citellus. Taxonomy (NCBI): domain Eukaryota; kingdom Metazoa; phylum Chordata; class Mammalia; order Rodentia; family Sciuridae; genus Spermophilus; species Spermophilus citellus. The sequence continues at coordinate 41,073,752 of NC_138196.1, forward strand.
TGAGTTACTTAGTGCCCCGCTTTTGCTGAGTCTGGCTTTGAACTTGTGATCCTCCTGTCTCAGCCTCCTGAGCCTCTGGGATTATAGGAGTGCACCACCCTGCTCAGTTCAATTACTATTAATAGAGCCTAACTAGAGAATATTGCGAAGTTGCTTTATTGTGGGTTCTTTTTTTCCTTCTGGGGATACACTTGTACAATTCCTGTTTTCTGCCCCGGATATTTATCTCACATCTCATTATTGTAAAGCATTGGAAATAATTTAAGCATTACATAGGGAAAAGCAGTAGGATTTCAAGATCAGAATATTGGGTTTTAGTTTCAGTTTGGATGATTGTTAGTTCTTAGAAAACATCTTTGGTCCTGTTTACTCATCTGTTAGTTTGGATGATAAGGGGTAGCTGCATTACTAAAGTCTCTTTTGTCTATGAATTTCCATAGTTTAAGATGCATAATTTTCCATGGTACCTTACCTGTTGGAGAGTCATTCTTCTCTGGAATTTACTCATTTTAATACGGAGATCTTGGTATCAAAAGTCTTCTAAATCCGTAGATTTTTCATGGTGAGAATTTTGGATACCACAGCAGATTGACAGAGAAATTATTTTCTGTGGACATCTTTCAAGAGACCTTAAATCATAAAGTAAGTTGATTTGCTCATTTGTAAATTTGGAGTGGGGAAAGAAAGTGAAGCATGAATTTTAATTCCCTGGCTTAAGTACTTTCACCCATTTGAGTTTTGCCTGTGTGTATTCTGCATTAATGTGATGCTCTTGTGGTCATTTGCTGTTTTAACAAAGCTTTGTCTATATAACTCCTTATTGTTTCTCCATTTTCCACTGGTTTATTTATGACTTCCAGGATATACATTGCTTGTGGTTAAATTTATGTTGCTAAATAACACCATTGTAAATTAGACACCACTAGTCCCTGATCCTGTTTAGATCTCATCAGTGGAGGTCTATTAACTCTGAGATATTTTCAGTCACAGATAAATTGCTCTGTTCAATTTGCATTTCAGTAATTTTCTGATTTAGACATGGGGTTGGTAATGGGCATAATAATTCAGGAAGGGTGAGTTGAAGGGAGGGAATCTCCTGAAATGCTTGCATCTTTAGCAACATCCCAAAATAGTCCGTTTTCCATTATGCAGTATCTTTCTATATCTGAATACATAAAAGTTAATTATGTTTATAAAGCAGTGTTGGAAACGAAACGGTGTTGGCTATTTCCCTCTCTTGGTATATTTTGCTATCAATTTGAATTGAAATTGGTTTGATAAGAAGTCTTGTCTCAAGGGTCCATTTTAATAGGAGTGTTTCTGATTTGTAATAATTTATTAAAATACATGGACTATGAGAAGAATAGCCAACTCTTAGGAAAAATTGATCATGGCTCAGTGGTAGAGTACTTATCTAGTACGCGAGAGGCACTAGGTTCGACCCTCAGCCCCACATAAAAATAAAAATAAATTTAAAAAAGATATTGTGTCCATCTACAACTAAAAACAATTGAAAAAAATTGGTCATTGGTTTTATGGCTTGATTTCTGCTGTGGCTTCTCAAGGCTTCATTTTTGCATTAAATCTTTCCTGCTAATTTTCTTTTTCTTTATCTCACTTTTCCCACCGTTTCAGAACTTGGGCTTTTTGAGAAAGGGGCTTAGTTTTGTTTTCTTATAGGACCTCACCCAGTGCTAGATAACAAGGGGTACATAGCAGTTTAAGTAGAATTCACGATCTGAATCATAAAACATAGCTCTTGTCTAAAGAAGAAGGAGAAGAACAACAACATACATACTTATACACAAAGCTGAGAAGTGGTTTATTGATTGGTTGCTTTGTCTTCAAAATGCCAAACAAATGGCTGGGTGATTTTTTTTTCCATTATTGAATTTATGTATTCGTATGTAGGAGGTAGAGAGCACTTCATCAACTTTCCTGACAGGTTGTTTTGCCTTCTGAAAACAGAGCTTTTAAACGAAAAAAAAAAAAAAAAAAACTGGATCCATTAACTCATATGAAATTGCTTTAACTCTATGAATTACAGAAATGTGATGTACAAGTGTGTGTGTTCATATAATTACATACAAAATATTTAAATTGTAGAAGGAAAAAGAGCTTGACCATTGCCCTTGAAGGTATTTCTGTCTGTGTTGAAAAAATAGCCATATATGTTCATGAAAAGAGAACATTATAGAACAGAATAAAACAGGGCTGGGGTGCAGCTCAGTGTAAGAACATTTGCTTAGAATGCATAATCTCTGTGCCCCGCATACAGAACAGCAAAACCAAAATATACCAAAAAAAAAAAAAAAAAAGAAGGAAGAAAGAAAACAGACAAATAAAGAGCTTACTGTCCTCAAAACTCTGGATCTATCTCCCAGAAACAGTAATTATTATCAGTTTCTTATATAGCTTTCTGGGAATGTTTAATAAACATACATATATGTGCGCACACATATACATTCTATAGAAGGCTTTGTGCTTTGCTTGAATGTTGACTATAATAGTCATTGTTTCATATCAGCAAACATAGATTTCTTTTATATATATATATTGAATCCAGGGCTTTGTGTATCTGCTAGGCAAGCACTTTGCCACTGAGCTATACCTTTAGCCTCCTCTTTAATTTTAATGGCTGCAAAGTATTTGCTTACATGGTTGTATCAATGTTTTTTAATATTTTAAAGTTGTTGATAGACCTTTATTTTATTTACTTATCTGTGGTGCTGAGAATTGAACCCAGTGCTTCACACATGCCCCGCAAGTGCGCTACCGCTGAGCCCCAGCCCCATCCCTGGGTATATCAAATTTAATTAAAGTCTCATATTGGTTTAAATGTAATATTTACTGCTACAATCAAAGTTAGAAATGACTAGCCAGTTACACAAATGCCTTAACATGCTTATGTAAAATATGTTTGTTTTAAATTTTGGTCAATACTATCAAAAGAAAATACTTTCTACTTGTAATATATAAAAGTAGCTGTCCTAGTTTATGCTGCTATCACAAATAACTTAGACCAGGTAATTTATAAATAATAGAAAGTTATTTCTCACAGTTCTGTAGGTTGGAAGTTTAAGATATAAGTGCGAGCAGGGTTGATTTCCCCTGAAACCTCTTTCCTAAGCTTGCAGATGGCTGCCTAGCTACTGTTTTCTGACATGGCCTTTTCTCTGTGACATGCATTCCTGGTATTTCTTTTTCTTCTTATTAGGACACCAAGAATATTGGATTAGGACCCCACACTTATGACTTCATTATAATCTCAGTGACTTCATTGAAGGCGCCATCTACAAAATCAATCACGGTGGGAGTTAGGAGTTCAACAAAATAATTTTGGAGGCACTATTGTTTGAATATGGTTCGAGTCTGTCTTCCAGATGTTTATGTGCTAGAAGCTTCATCTCAATTGTAGCCCTGTTGGGAGGAGGTGGAACCTTTGAAAATTGAGTCCTAGTGGAAGGTGGTTGGGTCATTGAGGATGCTGCTCTCAAATGGGTTAATGTAACACTATTGGGATCCTAGCAGCCCCTTTGAGAGTAATTTATAAAAGCAGTGATCTCCTCTGCCTTTGTGTCTTGCCGTGTGATCTTTTCTGCCTGCTTTCCCACCACTGTTACATTATCTTCCACAATGCCCTCACCAAAACCAAGCAAAAGCTGGTGTCATGCTCTTGAACATCTAGAACCAAAAGCTAAATACACTTCTTTTATTTATTAAGCACCAAGCTTTAGGTGTTTTGTCATAGCAACAGAACACAGACTAGTACAGGAGGGGATACAATTGAATCCATAACACTGGAGGAGTCTGAGGAGAGTAGGAGTGGTAGATAAGTTGAAGATAGATATAAAGGAGTGATTATAATTATGGGCCATGGGAGGGAATTAAAGTAAGTAGAAAGGAGATTAAAGACTCAAGATTAGTGAGAGAAGGTAGGCTTAATGGTCTCCCTTATCTCAGTGTTAAGGGTCAAAGAATTGTTGAAGATGGTACAATAGAGACAAGCAACTGGAAATTTGGAGTAGGAGCCAGAGAGCAGATGCCTGATGTAGAATTGTGGAGGGATTATAGTTATTGGTCATGAAATGTTTGACTTTGGGACAGGCCTTACCTGAGGTGAGGGATAAGAACACCAGAGAAAAGGAAGTCAAAGAAGACAGATGCCAGAGTGTTATAAAGATCACTTCTGCATACACAGACATCATGAAGAATTAAGGCAGAAGGAGTGTTGAAGAGAATGGAAGTGAACCATGGTCTCAAAATCTTCAAGAAACGAAGGGAAATGGTCTGGGACAATGGGAAACTGTAACAGAATGCTATTCTTAGGACATGACTGTTGATGCTGGAGAGAGTGCTGAGGGCCCCATTGTGATAATGAGAAAGAGGAGGACACCATCTGATTTATGGGTCTAGAGGGTAGGGAGGGAAGGAGAGAAAGCAGATGTCCCTGCACAGCGTTGTGGAAAAGCAGTGTCCTCTGGCAGTGTGGGGTGCAGTTGGAACAGCATGGTGAGGGGGCTCACTCACGTTCACAGTAGTGCTTTTCATAGTAGCCAAGAAACTGGAAAAATGGAAGTGTCCATCACAATGAACAGATGAAAAAAACATGGTAACATGGACACAATAGAATACTATTTAGCCATAATAGGAATGGGATTCAGGCCTTTTTTAAAAAAAGAATTTTATTTGTTCTTTTTAGTTATACATGACAGTTCAATGTATCTTGACATGTTATACATACATGGAGTTTAATAACTTCCTATACTTGTGATTGTACATGATGTGGACTTACACTGGTTGTGTATTCATATATGACCATAGGAAAGTTAATGTCCAGTTTATTCTACTGTCTTAGAATCCCGTCATTTTTGATAACATGGATGGAAATGGAGATATTGATTAAGTGAAATAAACCTGGCACAGGTAAAACGAGCCCCACATGATCTCACTTACGTGTGGAAATTAAAAGCATTGATCTCATAGGAAGGTGAAAGTAAAATGGTGGTTGTCAATGGGTGGGGAGAGTCGGGTTGGGGGAGGGATGGGGAGAATGGATGGGTGGGTGCTAAGTTAAAGTTCAGCAGGGAGATTATAAATAGCAATGAAGTAAGTGTACATTTCAAAAGGTATAAGAAAAAAGTTTGAAAGTCCTTACTATAAAGAAATGATAAATGTTTGAAGAAACAGATATGTTTAACTTGATTTAAACATTTCACAATATGTGTATGTTGAAATACCACAAGTTACCCCTTATATATGTATAATTTAGTGTTTTTATGTACCAGTTAAAATAAATTTAATAAAAACAACTGTTTATTTACTAATATATTTATGTGTTTATTTATGATACTGAGAGCATTCTGCCTCTGAGCTACATCCCCAGCCCTTTTTAGTTTTATTTTGAGACAGGGTCTCATTAAGTTGCTCAGATTGGCTCACAACTCGTGATCCTCCTGTCTCAGACTCCTGAGTAGCTGGGATTATGGGCATGTGCTACCACACCTGCCATAGTAAAATTTAGATACACACAAAAACAAGTGGCAGGAACATTCAGAGAAGTTAAGCGCATAGGAGACCTGTTTTTGATTGACAACACAGTGGGATGGTTTTAGGAATTTGGGATGGGTGAGAGGTGGGGCTCAAAACAAGAGGTATGGACCAAATTGGAGTACATGTCCAGTAATGAGGGGGGAATCCTGGTCTTCTTTTGGTAATTGATATGCACAGGAATAAAAGTCAAGATAGGAATCAGTACTGATGGTCTCAAGACACAATGAGGGCAAGGCGTCAGGTAAAGGGCACTGGGGGAAGGTGCATGGTAGAAGAGGGAGCTTTGGCAAGAACAGGATTTAGGATAGATTTTTAACTCCTGCTGGTAGAAGTGAAAGCCAGGTGAGAGGAGGTCATGTGTGTTGCAAATGCTTTTTCCCAGACTACTGTTTGTGTTTTAACTTTATTCATATTTATGTGACATATATAAATATATGTTTATAGAAATTTTAAGTTTTTATATTATCAAATTTACCAATCTTTTTTCTTTATGGCTTTGGGTATATTTTATGTTAAGGAATACCTTCCTATTTCAAAATCATAACTATTTTTTTAAAAAAATAAGAACATTAAATTTTGTTCTGTTTTGCTATTTTTATTTTCCATCTGCAGTCTATTTCAGACTAATGAATATGTAGGAATCTGGATTTTTGTTTTTTTCCTACATGGTCAGCTTAATGTCTTATAACTATGTTTTAAAATACCCCAAGATGCCCTTTGAATGTTTATTTACTAGGTATTCATATCTTTTCCTCTCAGCTCTTAACCAGTCTTGCACTAAAAATTTCATTTCACAGCTTTTTAAAATGTTTCTTTGCATTTAGCCTTCTGCCTCTCAGTTTCTAATAGAAATCTGAAATAAAATTGTCTTTTACCTTTAAGATGTAGACTTATACTTCAACGTGAAGTGTCTTGGAGATCTTGACTGTCCCTAGTGCTAGGGCATTTTTGTGGGCAAAGTTGGTCAGCTAACTTTTGAAGGAAAACCTTTCATCCAGTATTTTCTTTTCTAATGCCTGGATTTTGATCAATTTACCTTCCACAGGAGAATGGTAGAATGTAAAACCATGGGGAAATGGGACTATGATATTCACCAATCATTTACGGAGTGGCAACTCTAATAGCTGTTTATATTTCAGAATCTTGTAAGAGGTATTTTTGGAGTAAGCCGGGAGGCCATCCAGGCAGGTAACACTACATTACTGCCAAAAGCAAAAGCTACTTTTATTTTTGGTTCATCTCTTATATTTCGAGTTCTTCCACCTCTCGAGTTCTTAAGTACAGCCTTAAACTTATTTGACGTTTGATTCTGAACCAGGATGGAAAGCTGAATAGCAATGTCCTGGAGAAATGAGGAACAGGTCTGCGTCGATGACACTTGAAATCGATCCTGTTGGATGGTAGCTGTACTCTGCACTGCCTTTCCACATTCATTCATCCTTCACGTTCTGGAGTGTCATTATAATCTTCCTGCCTCCAGCTCTCTCCCTTCTAATCCATGGTCCAGATGGCCTTCTCCATTCTCTTTCCAATATGCAAATGAGGATATTTGGGTCCCCTGCTTAGGATGTTCTCATGACTCCCCACCGCCTGCAGATGAAGCCCAAACCCTGGAGCCTGTTATTCTAGATTGCTCACTTTCTGACTCTCACCTACAGCCCAGCTGGATCTCCTGCCCTCCCCATTTATATGCCTCTAGTTTATTCCTGTCTGACTATTACTGTTATATCTCAAGCTTTGTTTACTGAATTCCCCATTCCTACAATTCAACCCTATGCATTCCTTTGTCCTCTTCCCCTCTCTCTGTCCCCAAACCAGGAATATGTGGTAGATCCTGTAAGGTACAGATCAAAAGGCACCGCCTCTAGGAAGCCTTCTCTGCTCTCTCAGGCAGAATCCACTGATCCTCATTAATACTTCCATAGCACTTAGTTGATGTCACTATTGATACAGCCCATTGTTTCCTAGGGGATTGAGGTGGATACTAGCTCTGCTGCTGAATTGGAACTGTTTCTTTGTAGTTCTAACCATATCCAGCATAGTAACTCTGTGTTGAACATTTTAGGTGCATTATCTCACTTATCTTCAGTATAATCCTTTGAGGAAGTCATTTTGATGACTTAATTTTCAAATAAGAAAACTGAGCCTTAAAAAGATGGGGTAACTCACTTGCACACAGATTACATATTCGCTCAGTATTTTCAGTTGCTAGGACTCAATCCCTTTGTTGACTTCAAAGGCTATGAAGGAATGAAAGAACCCATCCATGTGCTCCCTGCGACTGGGTGACTTCTACTGAAGAAACTTCCTTCTGTGAGAAGCCCAAATGGCATCGAGAAGTTCTTACAGTCTGTGGCAAGTTATCAACTACCTCTGAATCTTTGGGCCTACATCTGTAAAAACTATGATAACTAGCTGCTTAATTTCCTCACCGGTTTTTGAGAGGATTAAATGAAATAATTTATATAAAATACATAAAGGCTGGCAGGATAAGTTAGTAACAGATACCTTCTCTTCCCTTTTCCCTCATTACCCATTTCATGGGACAACCAACTGGCCTATCTGGCTGCCCTGATTAGGGAGGAAACCAAGCAGCAGTGGAAGAAATAGATAGACAAAGGACAACAGATTTAGGCAGAGTTAGTCCTAGTTCAAGTGCCACTTCCATGAGGATCTTAAATGAATAATGATCTTAAATATACTATATCATTGCTTTTAACCCCCATATTCATTTTGGGGAGGAATAGCTTCATAAAGTGCTAAAAAGTGGGGGTAAGTAACAAAAATTGTCTCTTGCTTGTCCTGAAGGAATGATTATATCTGGCAACAGTATCTGAGTTTAGACACTGGTTTTCAACATTACGAGAGGGAACCATGGCACATGCCTGTAATCCTAGTGACTCTGGAGGCTAAGACAGCAGGACTACGAGTCCAAGGGCAGTCTCAGCAACTTAGTGAGACCCCAAGCAACTTAGCAAGACCTTGTCTTGAAAGAAAAAATAAAAAGGACTGGGGATGTGGCTCAGTGGTAAAGCGCCCCTGGGTTCAATCCCCAGTTTAAAAAAAAAAAAAAAGAGGGAAACAACCTCTTAGAGGTTCTTTTGATTTGCTTTTTGGCACCACTCACATCATTACCAAAGAACTTCAAAGTTTTCTGCTTCAGTGACTAGATGACTGTGCTCTGTGGCTGGAGAGAGGGTAGGGAAGAAAATTTGTTTTGACACTTTTGAGGCATGGCTTTCTAGAACTTTATAGGTGTCTTTATGTCATTTGGCTTTCAGATACTAAGTATATGCTTAGCACATACCACCCATTAGGAGCTGGAGTGTAAGGGTGGGAGCCATTCCCTGGACTGGTTTCTACCCTCTTCTAGTCTAGTGGCAGAGGTATAGAGAAAAATCATGGCAGCTACAGAAGAGTACAAGAAGATATGTGCAGCCCAAGTGGAGTCAGCGGGTGGGTGACTGGTGGTCAAGGGATTCCCAGAGAAGGGATTCCAGAGCTAATTTCAGGGAAAAGAGTAGAAGTGAGCCAGAATAAGAAGGAAGAAAAGGTCTTTTTATTCTAACAATCAAACCTGCTATTGAAAACGGGAACAGATTTTTATAAGCACTTAATACTACCTTGAGACAGTATCTGATGTAATCTTCATGCTAACCTTTTAAGACAGATATCTGAGAAATGATTCTAAGTTTCCACAGCTGACCAATGTACATATTGGGATTGGAATGCAGGACAGACTGAAGTTTTGAGGCTTCCTAATTTGACATAGTCCCCAGTCATATTTACATTCACTGCAGGACGGTCATTCTTATTACAGTGGCATCACAGGATCTTTTAATTTGATTGATTGATTGATTCTGGGGATTGAACCCAGGGGCGTTTAACCACTGAGCCACACCCTCAGCCCTTTTTATTTTTTATTGTGAGACAGTGTCTCACTAGGTTGCTTACAGCCTTGCTAAATTGCTTAAGCTGGCTTTAAACTTGTGATCCTCCTGCCTCAGCCTCCTCCCAAGCTGCTAGGATTATAGGCATTTGCCTCCATGCCTGGGGCATCACAAGATCTTAAAAATGGATTGAGATATCATATATGTATGTTTGTTTCAGGTCAGGGCTTATTGTAAAAGAACAAGGAAGAAACCCTTCTATTTATGATCAAAGATTACAGAGATATAAATGTCATTAATGATCACTTTAGCAAAAACCTGGTCAGCATTCTTTTTTAGAAAATAATGCAAAGCATATGTCATTATCAGAATTGAGATTATTGCTTCTATTCTGAACACAATGCTATGAAACAAAAACAAGTTAAGCATATTTAATGTGTATGTGTACTTAAAATTTAAATTAATTATATACCATTGGGCTGAGATCCATGTGAATCTCTTTATTGTTTTTCTGTCCAGTCACTCAGATTTCATAATACCCCTGTGAATACCCATGATACCTGTTGATCAGGCAGACAAAACCCTCACTTTACAGATGAGAAAAGGCTGAGGTGACGATGGCCTTGTCAGAGTCATAGCTCAGGCTTTCAGATGCAAAAGTAAATAGGACACTTCCATTTATGTGTCATGCATTGTGCTTGGAATTTTCATAAGATGTACTCAATTCCTATCTTAACCCTAGTAGGTATTTCTATCAATTTTAGAAGCAAGAAAAGTAGACTCAGAGATAGAATGTCATCAAGTTACAGAGTTATAAGTGGCTGGCTTGTGATTTTAACTTGTTTTTCCAAAGCCACATATCATTCTACACATTTCTGCATGGTATCTATATCTTTCACAGTGTATTTCATGTCTGAACAAGTCTGTATTCCAAGTCTGTCACACTGTGGGCACTCAGCAATTTTGTGGAATGCCTAAGTGATGAATAGAATGTGTACATTCGAGACTAGTAAAGAGGGAAAAAAGAATGATATTTGATACCTTCTAAGTCTCCTGGTAAAGAAATGCTTTTGACCTTGTCAAGGAAATAGTCTTTTGGGTGAAGAGGCTTTCCTTTTTTGCTTTCCTTTCTATTTAGTGCAGGACCCTTGTTCTGTTGATAAAGATAGAAGATTATACCATAAGAGTGAAATGCTACCAAATAAAGGCTTATGTGGGAAAAGGAAATATGAAAGTATTACCAAAAATATTTGTGAGTCTGTTCTTCAGGATCTATAAGCATAATGTTGTACAAAATGCTTTTTGGGACCTTGGATGCCTTGTTTATTATATGGCCCTGACTTTGTCCCGACCCCAAACATCCTTATCCACAACACCCCTGCCCTTTGTCTTATCTGAATTCAATAAAAGGCCTTCCGATAATTATCTTAGGCTGGAGCCTACATGCAAAATACTTTTCCTTATTTGTTTATTAAAGGTGACATTTGTCATAGATGACTGCCTTCTAATACATAACTTTGACTTTAATTGAATTGGATTCTCAGTTGTTCAGCAAATATTGATTAAGTAGCTATTATGCACAAGGGAGGACATTATTAACTCTCTGTTAGATGGCAGAGAAAAACCTGTTGTCATGTGAAGCTCCCCTGACTCTAGAGGGACTAGTTGGGTTGTAGTTCTCTGCCTCCACCATTGAGGATTGCATGATCCAGGACACTGAGCTTCTTACTCTGGACATCTATAAATTTAAGATATTCATTGGGTCTTGCCTTGACTGTGTCTTAGGAGAAATTTGGGAATGTATCAGAGAGTATTGGGTCATTCAAATGATTGAGGATTGTTATGGGTAATTAGAGGCAGGAAACAGGGATGATATATGCCAGACAATGTGGGGTCAGTTCCTCACCACAAGAATGTATTCTGAATAAGATTGTAAAAACATCTCCATTAAGAAACACTGAAATAATCCTCAGTTTAGTGTTCCCTGCAGTCAACACAGTGATTGAGAGGCAAATGATGGTTCTGTTAATTTTGACAAAAATGAACAGGGATGATGTTAAATATAGGCAGGCCACTGGCAAAATGCCTTTCAAGGAGTTGACCCGTGTACACATGGCGCACGCACACACGCAGAGTGGGGGTGTATTAAATACTAGTGGTCTTTGCAGTGCCTGATGGCAAAGGAGTTACTAAAATACCATTCATTATTGTAGCACATTTTCTATTATCTCAGATAATCTGTAAAGCAATAGCTTGAAGGCCACATGGAATGTTAATTCCGCTAATGAATCCAGAGACTGCAATTTCCCTGGCTTCTCAACCTAAACTTATCTCCATACCACTTCAGTGCATACGAAAAGACTCCAGACTTGGTAGACTTGCCTGCGTACCATGGAATTTCTTTTATTACAGAAGAGCTCTATGCTCCAGACTTACTATTGCCTAATTATTTTATTTTGCCATTAAAGCTAATTGTCAATAAGGATAACGAAACTGGCTCCTAGAGATTGTAGTAATTTGAATCATCCCAAGGCTCTTGGTAGCATGATGTTGGCTGGAAGTATCATTTGCACCCCTCTGAAACAGGTCCATTTCCAACCCTCTGTGCCTTGTGAGACTATAGGGTTCTCAAGCTTTTCTCAGGCAATGAAATTTATTTATTTATTTTATTTTTATTTTTTAAAGAGAGAGAGAGAATTTTTTTATATTTATTTATTTATTTTTTTTAGTTTTCGGTGGACACAACATCTTTATTTTATTTTTATGTGGTGGTGAGGATCGAACCCAGCACCCCGAGCATGCCAGGCGAGTGCGGTACCGCCTGAGCAACATCCCCAGCCTCATGAAATTTATTTTTAAAACATGAACATACACATTTGGTTGTTATTGATCGAATAGATTTGGTTGTTATTGATCCAATAGAAATCTTTCTCCTATTCCACTGAGTTCAAACATAGGCAAGGCAATCTGCTCATCCCATATTTGGGAGTAGGGCTAGAAGCACAGATGGAAGTTTCTTCTTCCCCACTTTTAAAAAATACCTGGCCCCATTTCCTCATTTTCTTTGGATTTCAGTATCCATTGGCATCACCACATAATGCTTGACCCATGTGTAGCCCACTCCATTACCATAACTAAAATGAGACTTTGTAGCAGCCACATATCCAGCTTCAGGGATGGATTATGACCTATCCACCTTTTAGTTATAACATGCTTGTTCACTTGTTCACCCACTTCCCAGCCTCTCACATGGAGGAAAGTTGCCATAGTAACCGTTTCTAGCCAACAAGATTTTGAGTCCTAAAGAGAAATCTTTTGAAAGAATTCCTAAGAAAGCTTCTCTTTATCTGAACAGAAACAAGGAAGGGGACAGATGAGGGTTTTCCTTTCTCCTTGAATGTGGACATGATGCCTGAAAATGCAGCAGCCATTTTGTGACCAGTAGGTAGACCAGAATGATATAAATCACTGGAAAAAAAAATCACCTGTTTCTTCAATGGTATTTTCTGGAAACTTTCTAAGCCTGCCTGCCTAACTCAGTACTTCCTGAAATGTGAAAAAAGAAAAAATTAAACTCTATTTGACTAAGTCATTGTAGTAAATTTTTCTGTTATTTATAAATACAAATGGTATTGATTACCATGTTTTATGCTCATTAAAGATATAATCTTGTTGGAAATTTTGACATGAGGCATATAGTGATCTTAACTTCAATACTTTAAAGTTCTTTCATGTGACATGTTGCTTCTCTCTGTAGCTGGTAGAAATTTGAGTATGTCAAGCATGTTTGGTTTAGGTAGGTGCTGCTATTGTCCCAGATGTGCATCAAGAAGCAAAACCAAGTGTCATGATAAGAATGTAAAATTGTCAGGACAGATAACCTCCAAGGTGTCATTTCCTTTTTATGGTACAGCTGGTATAAGGGAAGAAGATAAATGTTTTCTGGATTTAACTTAATTTAATTAATATGTGGGGTGCAATTATATGTCAAGTGACATGTATGTCACATAAATGAAGTAACTGAAGAGGGTTATAATGGTGCTTCCAAATGCAAATATTTTACATTTTATTCCTGGGCTTAATTCCTGAAAAAAGTATTGAATCAAGATCCAACATTTCTGTGTCTTATTTCTTCCTCACAATTTTCCTTAGTCTCTCTCTCAGTTTTGCAACTCTAAAATGTGGATAATAACCATTTATTTGCCTGCTTTACAAGATTGCTGTAGAAAGCAAGTTAGAGGAAGTATATAAAATTCTACTTTTTGTTATATGCAAATATAAGATAGTGTCAACATTATTATAACCACATTATTTCAAGTTTTATAAGGTAGATGTGATCATTATTGTCATTTTTATCAATTTGAATTTGAAGATAAACCTCCAGTTTATTTCCATTTAAGTAGTCCCTTCCAGGTGGATAATCTACCATGATGTTTTGGGGTTTAAATACCCTGACTTTCCATACAAATAGTTAATGGAGACGAGCATTGGTGTATTTTTGCACTCTAGTCTATCAAATAAAAACAGTCCCTAATATCTCTAATTTTAAGTCCATTAATCAAGTTGTTATGTCAGAGAACACTACATAAATAGAATGCACAATTTAAGATAAGGTTTAAAAAATATAAACAACATATATTTATCTAGGCAAAGCATTAAAATTTTATGTGAGAAAATATTCTCTTTATGCTTATTATAGAAAAAGAAGATAAGCAAGAAAAAGAAGATAAAAAGGAAAAAGTTAAAATCCTACCCACCCACACTTGCCACTTCTATTGCCTTAACCCATTAAGTTCCTATTTTTAACTCTGAATATGTGAATGAAACTGACATAGGTGCATTAAAATAGGTTGAAAATCATAATCTATTGCTTATATATTATATTACTATTATACTATAATTATATTATTATTATTAGTAGCATGTAATTACATATTATATAATCATACTATATACCAATTAAAATTGTTGTATGTGTTCCATGTCTGGGATTCTTGGGACAAAGTGGATTAATGTATGTTCTTGTCCTTCAAGTACTTACAATGCCTGCTAGTTCTCCCAGAGTCATGTAGTTGCAGACAACAAGAATTGTCAAGCTTTAGATGACATTTCTGCAATCCTGGCCATAGCTCCAGGAACCATGCATCTGTGATTATCCCAAAAGGCAAAGATACATATACAGACCAGGCACCAGGAAATCAAAGATCTCTCCGATGTTTGGGTGAGAGAACTTTGACGAGAGAGGGTGCCATATACCAAATAGTATAAAAAACAAGGGTTTCAGATTCTTTTTTTAATTTTTTATTTTTTTTTGAGCCAGAATAGGAGAAAAGCAGATAGATGTGAAGAATAGAGAAATGCAGATGGAAAGCAGTGAACAGAAGCCCGGAGGCTGTACCAGTGGTGAGTAAGCTGAAACTGAGTTGGAGAGGAGATACTGAGAGTAGCTGGCAGCAGCAAAAGTAAGGGAAAGACCCAAAAGAACTGGGTCCTGTGAAAAGAAAGGGTAAAGCAGAGCTCTCTGAGGCCCTGACAAGACAAGTCATCACATGACCATCTGTTCCCTGTTTGCCAGCCTGGAGCACAGAGCCACAGCTGTGTTCTGAACAGTGATGAGATGGCTGTGGTTCCGTAAGGACTGAAGGCACCCATTCAAACTGTTTCCTCTTTGTCCTCCTTCTGTACTTCTTGTATGTCATCAGATGTAATCTAAACCTACCTCTGTTCCAATCAGCCTGAAAAAATCTGACTCTAGCCTACACATGCATATGTGCATATCTATTTTTTTAAATGGAGCAATCATTTGTTTAGTTTGGTAAGGGGAGGCTGAGACTTTGTGGTCTAGGAGTCAGTTGCAAACCTGTATCATTTGTCAAGGGAAGCCATTCCTAAGAACACATTGAGAAGTCGGAAAGTGAGGATGTGCTTCATGCTAGAGAACAAAGGTAGAAAATAGCCTGGGATTATAGCTTGAAATGGACCAGTTGCCAGGGGCCAGGAGAAGATGTATATTCTTTCTCAAGCTGGGGACCATATCCATGGCACTTTAGGTCTAGAGCTTGGACATACACCATCCCTCTGTAGGGCTTCTGGAGAACCAATCCTGAAAGTGAAAAGTTCTTAAAACAAAAATGAACAAAAAAGGCAAGTGGAGAGCCGCTTCCCAGAGACAGCATGTGATTACAAATCTATAGCTATTTATTGTGGCAACGGGCTAGGAAAAACAAATAGCTCAATGACAGAGAATAAAGTACTCAAATATACATTCCTATCCACCATCGCAACTTGGTTTATGATAAATTACACTTTTATAAATTAGTGGGGGAAAGGAGGCATTGCTTAATAAATAGTACAGATACAATTGACTTTCGATATTGAAAAAAAGCACCTATCCAAACCTCATAGCTTATATGCATAAAATTCCAAATGGAATGAAATTTTAAACAGAAGAAAAAAAATTAACAATCGAAAAAAACAATATGTAAATATTTGTACAGTAATGAATATAGGAAAGACTATCTTCAGAGCATAAGGCCTAAAGAAAAACTATTTCTAAGTTTGGCTATATCAATATTTAAAACCGTTTTTTAAAAAATTTCTTTCTTAAGTGTTCTGTAGTTTTCATTGTATATAGTTCTTTCACCTCTTTTGTTACATTAATTCCCAAGTGTTTTTTTTTTTTTTTGAGGCTATTGTGAATGAGGTAGTTTTCCTAATTTCTCTTTCAGAGGGTTCATCACTGATGCATAGAAATGCACTTGATTTATGGGTATTGATTTTATATCTTGCTACTTTGCTGAATTCATTTATTAATTCTAGAAGTTTTCTGGTAGAATTTTTCAGATCCTCTAAGTATAGAATCATGTTCTTGGCAAATAGTGATAGTTTGAGTTCTTCTTTTCCTATTCATATGCCTTTAATTTCTTTCATCCTTTGTCTGTCTAATTGCTCTGGCTAGAGTTTCAAGGATGATGTTGAAAGGACTATGTTTTTTCATCAGAGATACTATTAAAAAAGGGAAAAGGCAAGACTTAAAGTGGGAGAAAATATTTGCAGATAGTCAGAATATTACTGTATAGAGGGGCACTGTCCAGTAGAAACTTAATGCAAATCTCACCAGTTTTTTTATTGTGATAAAAGTACATATATTGTGAGTGCCCCTTCTAATACATTTTTAAATATGCAGCATTGTGGAGAAAAAAGCTAACTTCTTTTCTCTCTACTCATACCATTCAACACAACACTATGAGGGGTTCATCCAGTAGATACCAACTGAGTGTCCAATAAGCCACAGGTTGGTGGCTCACACAAAAGCCCCCACTTCAGATATAAATCATTATAACTACTAAGTTGTAACCCATACTGTTGTTCGACCAATCAGCCTTAAGTCATGAGTTCCCACAATCCGCTTCTCAGGTTTAATTAATTTTTTAGAGTGTCACAGAGCTCACTTTACTTATGTTTAACAGTTTGTTATTAAAAAAATATAATGAAGGATAAAATGAACAATCAGATGGAAGACAGATGTGGGAAAGGGCTGGGAAATTTTTATACCCTCTCAGGGTGAACTATGCTCCTGGAAAGTCCGAAACTATTCAAACTCTGTCCTTTTAGATATTTGTGGAGGCTTCATTATGCAGTTATGATTGACTACATCATTGGCTACTGTTGATCGATTTAACCTTCAACCCCTCCCAGGAGGTCAGGAGGTAGAGCTGAAAGTCCTTTGATTCTCCTGGCAATCAGCTCATGTCCTCCAGGTATAGAGGAGACAACCAAGAGTGGCCTTACCACCTAGGAAATTCCAAGGGGTTTAGGAGCTCTGTGTTAGATAATCCTAAAACTCAGGAAATTACAGAGGTCTTAGGAGCTGTGTTTTAGGAACTAAGGTCAGAGCCCAAATATTGGAACAAAGATTCTTCTAGTGCCCCTATGTATAAGTGCTTTTCTTTCTTTTTCTTTTTCTTTCTTTCTTTCTCTCCTTCTCTTTCTTCTTCTTCGCTGGGGATTGAACACAGGGCCTTGTACACACCAGGCAAGCACACCAACACTGAGCTACAACCCCAACCCCTACAAGTGTTTTTAAAAGGAGCTCTAAGTCAGGAACCAGGGGCAGAGACCAAATATATATTATTATGATTTTTTCCCCTCTTATTTCAGTTTTGAGGTCTCTCCTTGGAGAGTGGCTATAAATTTTAGCCCCACCCTGATGGGAACACTAAGGATCTGGTTGTGGATTTTTACAGTATGCCTCACACAGGATACTTCTTTATCCTGATATCTTGGTGTTTGGCCCATTATCTTGGTGTTTGGCTTGTGACCAGGTGTCCTCTCACAGGAAACTTGTTTATACTGGCAGATGCCCTTGTGGATCTTGTCTCACCTGAGTCTCATTTATTCCTCTTGAGGTGCTCATTCTCTAGGAGAACTTGACTGGGAAAGAAGATGGGTTTGAATGTGTTGGTCAAGGAAGACCCAGGGAAAGCACTGCAATAAATCATGGGAGATGGCAGAAGCAACATGGTACCGATCCACTAGCCAGGAAGGGTGCCATGTGGACCTGTGCTCACCAGGTGGGGAATAAGAGGCTCTGTAGGCCAGAGCCTTTACTGGGGTTCAAGCAGTTTTCTCCTGAGGTGTTTAATAGGTGGGGTTAGAGAAAGAGGACATAAATTCTGAGGGGCCTTGCTGTGACAGAGGGGTGGTCATTGTAGCATATCTACACAGTGTATGTGGGGTGCTGTGGCAGTGGGATGAGTTTGTAGGTTATATTTATATGTTCTTAGGAAGGTAGTCAACAGGTAGTTGGATAAGATGATATCTGAACTGGCCACAGGGAGGAGGAGGCAGCTAGCTGGAAACCGTGGAAAGGTAGCTAAGCCTAGCTGCTTACAGGAGACAATTAACTTTAAAATCAAAAGATGCCAAGAAATGTACAGTTACAAGTACTCAATCCACATAAATTTCTTATTATTTTACAGTATCAAAAGTATTGCCAACTATGTGCATATTGTTGTATGGCAGATCGCTAGAACTTTTTCATGTTGTATGACTGAAATTTTGTACCCTTGGGCCAGGCACTATGGCACACACCTGTGATCCTAGCAACCTGGGAGGCTAAGGCATGATGATCCCAAGTTCAAAGCCAGCCTCATCAATTTAGCCAGACCCCAAGCAACTTAATGAGAGCCTGTGTCAAAATAAAATATAAAAAGGACTATTGATGTGACTCAGTGGTAAAATGCCTCTGGGTTCTGGGTTCAATCCCCAGTAAGTGCCCCCCACCCCCAAAGATTTTCCTGGATGTTTTCTTCTAGGAGATTAATAATTTCAAGCTATACATTTAAATCTTTAATCCGTTTGGAGTAAATATTTGTATATGGTAAGATAGGAGGCCAAGTTTCTTCTTTTGGATGTGTATGTTCAGTTTTGTTCAGAGACTATCTTGGCACCATTGTGGCAGGTCATTTAACTATGAATTCTTAGATTTATTTCTGGGCTCCTTACACTGTCCTGTTTTCTGTCTTTACACTGGCACTACACTGTTTTGATTGCTATAGCTTCATGATATGATTTGATATGTATTCCTTCAGCTTTGTTCTTCTTTCCGAAGAATATTTTAGTAATTCAAATCCTTTGTGATTCCATATGAAATTTAGGATTTTTTTCCTATTCCTGCAAAAATAAATCCCATTAGGATTATGCTCCGGACTTTATTGAATTTGTAGATTCAATATAGACGTTTTACAATATAAAGTCTTCCAATCCATGAACACAGCGTCTTTTCATTTATTTGTGTTTTCTTGGATTTCTTTCAGCAATGTTTTATAGTTTTTAGTATACAAATCTTTTGCTTCCTTGGTTAAGTTTATTTCTAAGTATTTTGTTCTTTTTGATGCTGTGGTGGTAAATGGGATTGTTTTCTTAATTTCATTTTCAGATTGTTCATTGCTTGTGTAGAACAATGCAGCAGATTTTGGGATGTTGCTTTTGTGCACTCCAACTTTGCTGAATTTACTCATTAGTTCTAATAGGTGTGTGTGTGTGTGTGTGTGTGTGTGTGTGTGTGATCTTATATGTAAGATCGTGATATCTTCAGTTAATTTCACTTCTTCCTTTCTGATAGGGATACCTTTTATTTCTTTTTCTTGCCTAATTTCCATAGGTGGGATTTCTAGTACTGTATTGAACAGACACGACAAGAGTAGGCATCCTTACCTTGTTCCTGGTTTTAGAGGAAAAGTTTTCAGTTTTTCACTGTAGAGAATTATGTTAATATGAGCGTTCATATGTGGTATTTATAATGTCGAGGTGATTTCCTATAGTCTTAGCTTGTTGAGTGTTCTCATCATGCAGAGGTGTCAAGTGGGGCAAATGCTTCTTCTGCCAGTGCTGAAATGATCATAGGATATCTGTTTACCCTTTAATGTGGTGCATATTGATTTTTATATGTTGAGTCATCCTTGCATCTTTGGGATAAATCCCACCTAGACATAATGTGCTATCCTTTTAATGTCT
Organism: Spermophilus citellus; assembly: GCF_964194105.1. Lineage (NCBI taxonomy): Eukaryota > Metazoa > Chordata > Mammalia > Rodentia > Sciuridae > Spermophilus > Spermophilus citellus. Next base: position 41,093,713 of record NC_138196.1, read on the forward strand.
GGTTGAATTTGGTTTGCTGATATTTTGTTGAAGATTTTTACATCTATATTCATCAGGGGATATTGGCCTGTTCTCTCTCTTTTCCTTCAGTGTGGTTTTGGCATCAGGGTAATGCTGGCTTCATAAAATGAGTTTGGAAGTATTCCCTACTCTTCAGTTTTGTTGGAAGAGTTTAAGAAGTATTGGCATTAATTCTTCTTTGAATGCTTGGTGGGGTTCTTCAGTGAAGCCATCTGGTGCTGGGATTTTCTTTATTGAAAGGTTTTTGGTTACTGATTCAATCTTCTTATTAGTTAGAAGTCCTGTTTCAATTTTCTATTTCTTCATGATTCAGTCTTGGTAGATTGTAAGTTTCTAGGAATTTATTATTTCTTCCAGGTTATCCAATTTGTTGGTGTATAATCAAACAGTATTTTTTTTTAAATATTTCTTCTCATTTTTGTAGCATGATTTTAATGCTTCCTTTTTCATTTCTGATTTTATTTATTTGAGTAATTTCTCTTCTTTCATGGTTACTTTAGCCAAAGGGTAAAGTAATTTTATTGCCCCCCACCCCTCCAAAAAAAACCTTATTGTTTCCTTGAATTTTTTTTTCTTGCTATTTCATTTATTTCTCTTTGGATCTAATTATTTCCTTTTTTCTGCTAACTTAGTCTTAGTTCATTCTTAGCTTTCTAGTTCTTTGAGGCATAAAATGAAGTTGTTTATTTGAGATACTTATTCGAGATATTTATTCATTTTTAATGTAGATATTTATCTCCATAAAAATTCCTTCTTAGTACAGATTTTTCTGCATCTCATCAGTTTTGGTATGTTGTGTTTTTGTTTTCATTTGTCTCAAGATAGTTTCTAATTTTCCTTTTGATTTCTTCTTTAATACATTGGTTACCCAAGGGTGTATGGCTGAATTTCAACATACTTACAAAATTTCTAATTTTCCCTATATTATTAGTGTCTAGTGTTGATCCTCTCAGGTCAGAAAATAAGTTTGGTATTATATCAATTTTCTTGACCTTGTTAAAACTTGTCATGTGGAGCATGTGGTCTATCCTAGATAATTTACTGGGTGTGCATTTTGCTGCTTTTGGGTAGAATGTTCTGTGTACGCCTGTTAGGTTCACTTGGTCTATAATATTGTTTACCTGCTCTGTTTCCTTATTCACCTTCTGTCTGGAAGTTATTGAAAGTAGACCATTGAAATCTACCATTATTGTGCTGCCATATATTTCTCCCTTCAGTTGTCAATGTTTATTTCATATATTTGGGTGCTCTGATGTTGGGCACATATGTATTTATATCTTCCTAGTGAATTGAACCTTTTATCATCTTTCTTTATTCTTGTGACAGCTTTTGATTTATTCTGTCCAGTAGAAGTTTAGCCATCCCTGCTATCTTTGCTTGCCATTTGCATAGGATATCTTTTTCAATTCATTCACTTTTAGCCTGTAGGATTTCTTAACTCTTGGGTGAATATTTTGTAAATGGCATACAGTTGTATCTTGTCTTTTATTTTTCAATTCATTCATCCATTCTATGTCTTTTGACTGAACAGTTTAATCCATTTATATTTAATTTGATTACTTTTAGGGAAAAACTTACTATTGCCATTTTGTCAATTATTTTTGGTCTGCTTTGTAGGTCTTTTCTCTCTCTTTTTTCATTCTTACTGTTTTCTATTGATTTTTTGTAGTAATACAATTTGATCTTTCCTCATTTTCTTTGTGAATCTTCTATAGATATTTTCATTTTGGTTACCATAGGACTTGCATAAAATAGTTTGTAGTCCTTACAATCTATTTTAAGGCAATAACAGCATTTTGTATTACTGTTACTGATGTTTACAGTATTCTGTGTTTGTCTATATGAATAAATATCTGCCAGGGATCTTTATACTTTCATATTGCTGTCTAGGTTTCCTTCATCTCAACTTAAATGATTCCTTTTAGCATTTCTCATAAGACAAATGTAATGGTAATGGATTCTTTCAGCTTTTGTTTTTCTGGGGAAGTCTTTCTCTCTACTTTAATTCTGAAGGATGCCTTTGCCATGCTTCTTAGTAATACATGAGTAGTGTTTTTTTTTTTTTTAATCATTAAAGACTAGTATTCTTGATTGGCAGTTATTTTCCATTATCATTTTGAATATATCATTCCACTCTCTTCTTGTCTACAGAATTTCTGTTTAAAAAAATTTGTCAGTGTCTTATATAGGTGTTCTTTTACATGATGTAATTATATAGGTCAGTGTCTTATATAGGTGTTCTTTTACATGATGAGTCACTCTTGTTATTCACAAAATTTTCTATTTATCTTTAATGTTTGACTATAATGTGTCTTTAATGTGGACTTTATTGGGTGTCATTCTGGTTGGAGTCCCTTAGGATTCTGGAATCTGTATGTCCATTTGTTTTCCCTAATTTGGGAATTTCCATCAATTATTGCATCATATAAGCTTTCTGCCTCTTTCTTCCTCTTTTCATCTTATGTACATATTGACCCTTCTGATGAGTTTCCATCAGTTTCTTAGTCTTTGTTTACTTTTTTCCCCCATTTCTTATTTATTTTGTTTCTTTGACTTTGTCATTTCCCAATGACTTGTTCCTTGAATCTTTCTTCTGCTTTATCAAGTCTTCTATTGAAACTTTCCAGTAAAATTTTCAACTTTAACTGTTTCATTGTTTTTTTTAATTAAAAAAAAATTTTTTAGTTGTAGATGGACCCAATATCTTTATTTATATATTTTTACGTGATGCTGAGGATCTAATCCAGTGTCTCATGTGTGTGAGGTAAGTGCTCTACCATTGAGCTACAACCCCAGCCCTGATTCTTTTTTAATAAATATTTTTATCTCTGTTGATATTCTTATTTTGTTTATACATTATTTTGCTGTGCTCAGTAATCACTTTTATGGGGTTATTTTGAATTATTTGTCAGGTAATTTATACCTTCATTTGTTAAGGGTTAGTTTCTGCACAGTTCTTTTGTTCCTTTGATTGGCAATGTTTTCTTGTTTCTTTATGTGCCTTGTAAAGCAACCACCTCTCCTAGTCTATATGGACTACTTCTTACAGGGAAAGATCTTCATCAATCAGCCCAGCTAGAGATTCTAGGGATTTCTCAAACTTTTTCAGTGAATTTGTGTTCTCTGGCTCTGTGCACATCAATTCTCAATTAGGGGGATTTTCTGATTTTTTAAAATCAGGAGTTCCTAGTTTCTTGTTCCTACTCATATGTAGTTGTAGTATTGCAATTTCTCTGGGTCTTCCACATGATGACCAGCTCTCTTTTTTTTTTTTCAGCAGCCCCCAACCTTTTAGAGTATGCCAGCTTCTATTAGAGCTTCAAGTCAGAGGAAACAGAAGTTAGTCCTTCAAAAAGCAGGTACATCAGGTTTACACTCCAACTTTTTTTCCTTCCCAGAGACAAGCTGGGAATTGGGGTTTTCTTCTGTTTTTTTCTGTGCTGATGTGGGGGAAGCACTACGTCAATTGAGTGTGTGCTAGTTCAAACTTCACCTTTATTCTCAGTGACTTCCTGGATCCCTCTCCTGTATGTTTCTGTTTAAGAAGCAGAAACAAGTCCTTTGGGTAACCGCCCCCAAATCTGCACATTTGGTATATGTTTCAGTCTCTTTTCCTCCCTTGGGAGAAGACCACAGTTGTGAGTTTTCTCTGTCACACCATGCTGAGCTGGGGAAAGGGATCTTGTTGAATGGATACTACACTGGCTACTGGCTTTGTGATTGTCTGAGGTAAAGGAACTTTTAAAGAGTTTTCTGGATTTCTCACAAAGGAAATTGGTATATTGTGTATTGTATCTGTATATTGTTGAACTGGTGTTTCTGTGAGAGAAAGAAAGGTTCGAAACATTTTCTTACCATATATGTATTTTAAAAAATATTTTTATAAAAGAACAAAAAAGGTAGCTTTAAAATATTTTCTAGCAATCAAATACATGCAAAAAAGAATCAAGGGGTGCCGCAGTCTTGGCTGGGCACAGAATCACGAGCCACCACACAGCTTTGTAGATTCAAACAGCAATTCTTTATTCCAGAACTCACACCGGCCTCCACACACGTTCTGGGGCAATCCCAGTTCTGCTGCCACCCAATTCACCTACTCCACGAGGCTTATTTCCCAAAATGCTCTCTGAATCTCACGAGAGTTCAACAGGAGCTTAGGCAGCGGGAACGCCCTAATTCCAGCAGCAATAATCCTCAACATCGAACTTCCCTAAAATCCAAGGTCTTAAACTGGGAACGCCCTAAACCCAAGGATTGGGATACTTCCTCAAACTGCAGGATACACCCTAATCCTGGATCCACCCTCGTCCTTGGGCAGGGTCACCTAACATGCAATGTCAACAGCGAAATTAACATGGGGTACGCTGGCAAGGAAATTTCCTACTTGGTAATGGCCCTCAGCATCTCCCCCCTTCTGATTAATTAAACAACAAGCAATGTGGCTTAAGGACCGTGCCTGGTAGGTTGTCCAATTCAACATATGGTTCTTACCCGTCATGGGAAAACTGACCTTTAGGCGTCAGCCTCCTGTCTTAGGTTGAATCCACTGCAATCAGATCAACCCGTCACTGACTACCGGTCCAGCATTCAGCCAAGCTTGTGGAAAGGCCTATGCACCAGTGGGGGGGTGAGGTTTCTTGCCTCACCTCTGTTGGCCCCCAAATATCCTTGGTGCCAGTGGGGGGGTGAGGTTCTTGCCTCACCTCTGTTGGCCCCCAAATTTTAGACCATCACTAGTAGAAGGGAGGAGGATACAGAAATGCCACGACACCAAGCCAATTGACGGCTCCTTTGGAAAAATTGCGTCACTGGTGACACCATCAGCAAAGATATGCCAGCATTACCACAATTAACATGGGGTGCGCTGGCAAGGAAATTGCATCACTGGTGACACCATCAGCAAAGATATGCCAGCAGTACCACAATTCGCTGCATCAGATGATATTTCACAATGCATGCAACTGATATATAGTCCAGGCAAGTTCTGCAGGCAGTTCAAATCGGAGGAGTCTATCAATATGTCCATTTCCTCCCAAAGTAAATCGAGTCCTTGATTGAGCATAACTTGTTGAGTTATATTCATTGATGCATCAGTTTATACAGTTACTGTGATGGCTATCATAGAAGCTGTAGTTTGGTTTTATCTTAGTCTTCACCGGCACTTGGATGGAGATGGGAATTCTGGCAATGATGCTAAAGAGACATTATCCTGAACAGAATTATTAAATATAATGAAAAGGAAAGGTGAAAGTAAACAAACAGATCTGTTAACCTCCTAAAAAACAATCCTTAACAGCTGTTTACCTAATTTAAATTAGTAAGCAAACAGATCTGTTAACCACCTTTAAAAACAATCCTTAACAGCTGTTTACCTAATTAAAATTAAAGCACTTAAATCACGTGAATAAAAAAAAAAATTCGGATCCATTTTTTCATGAGCGCTCCTTATATATGAAATATGGACATACACACATACAGACATACAACACAAAACAGAAATGTGCACACATAACATACAACACATAAGACAATAAAGGCCTTGTAGTTTTACCTAGGTGAAATCTCCATTGCAATGTTTAAAAACTCCACAGTCAAAAAATAAAACACAGTCAAAAAATAAAACTGATCAGAAAAACATTAACCTAGGTTTGTATGAGCTCAAAAATAAAATAGAACTTTACGATGTGGGAAAAATGCAATAATAAAATAGATATTGAAAAAAGCACCATGGTTAATCACTGTCGCAGATGTAAGAATAGCCAAACTGGAGCTCTGGATATCAGCTGTTATGGATTTGAGTCAAATCATCTTCTTTTTCTGTAGAAATTGCTTTAGTTAATCTCTCTGGAATCCAAATCGGCTGCTGTTCTCCCTGCGGAAAAACACAGACGGAACCCCGATTCCAGACAATAACTGGATCAGGACCTTTCCATTGTCCTGTTAGAACATCTTTCCAAAGTACCTTAGGCTTATGTACATTTTTCGGATACATATGTCTTTCCGCAGCACTAAGTCCTGATGAATCCAAATTTAAAAAGTTTAGAGTAAAAAGGGTTATTTTAAGTTTATCTTTGGGGGATATATACCCCTTACCAATTCCCTCTTTTTGCTTTAATAGGTACGTTTTAATAGTTTGATGAGCTCTTTCAACTATGCCTTGTCCCTGTGGATTGTATGGGATTCCTGTTATATGAGTAATACCGAATGATGAGCAAAATTGTTTAAAAGAGGCAGATGTATAACCAGGACCGTTATCAGTTTTTAACTGTTTAGGAACACCCACAGTGGCAAAATTTTGTAAGCAATGAGCTATAACATCTTTAGTTTTTTCTCCGGCATGAAGGGAGCCCATCAAAAATCCAGAAGAAGTATCAACTGTAACATGTAAATATTTTAATTTTCCAAATTCTGGCAAGTGTGTGATGTCCATCTGCCAAATATGGTTAGGTATCAGTCCTCTAGGATTGACTCCAAGATTAACTTGTGGTAGAAAGGTCACACAATTTTGACATTGTTTTATTATATGCCTGGCTTGTTCCTTAGTTATTTTAAAACGCTTTTGTAAAGTATTAGCATTGACATGAAACCTTTTATGAAAATTTGTAGCTTCTTCTAATGTAGAGAAAATATGTACGTCATGTGTAGTTTTATCTGCTAAATCACTGCCCAAACTAAGGGCTCCAGGCAATCCTGTATGTGCCCTAATATGTCCTATAAAGAATGGATCTTTTCTGTCCCATATTAGACTTTGTATAGTGGAAAACAAAGAAAAAACAGTAGAGGAAGGGGAAATCCTACCAGCATCTTCAAGGGAATTAATAGCATTAACTATATATTGACTATCAGAAAATAAATTAAATACAGAATCTTTGAACATCACAAAAGCTTGTAAAACTGCATTAAGCTCTACCTTTTGAGCTGATTGTTTGGGTACTAAAAATGTAAAAGTTTGATCAGGGGTAACTACAGCTGCTGTACCATTATTAGACCCATCAGTGAATATATTTGGAGCATTCATGATAGGTGTTTTCCTTGTCATATTAGGAAAAATTACAGGATGCTTAGACCAAAAAGACAACAAAGGATTCGATGGCAAATGATTATCAAATGAAACATTAGATTTACACATGATTATTGCCCAAGTATTTAGCTCATTAGCTAACTCATCAATTTGATCCATAGTATATGGAGTAATAATTTTATTGGGAGAAATTCCAAACACTCCTTTTGCTGCTCTTATTCCTTTGAGTATTAATTGTCCTACAGCCTCAGGATACCTAGTAAGAATAGTGTTAGGAGAATAAGATAAATGTATCCACAATAATGGACCTTCTTGCCAAAATACTCCTGTAGGAATATTTTTTGTTGGTAGTACAATAAATAATAAAGGCAAACTTATATCAATTCTATCTAAATGCATATTTTCCATATAAGTTTCAATAATTTTTAATGCCTTTCTAGCTTTAGGAGTTAACATTCGGGGTGAATTTGGATCTGATGGACCTTTTAGAATATCAAATAAAGGTCCCAACTCTCCTGTTGGTATGCCTAGATAAGGCCTTATCCAATTTATGTCTCCCAATAACTTTTGAAAATCGTTGAGTGATTTGAGTTGATCTACTCGTATTTGAATTTTCGGTGGACGGACCATGGTTGAGGATAATAGAACTCCTAAATAATTAATTGGAAAATTTAATTGTACTTTATCTATTCCTATCTCTAGATTATAATTTTTTAATAAGTTCGTAAGTGTGGCATAACATTCCAGCAATATGTTTTTATCTTTATGTGCTAATAATACATCATCCATATAGTGAAATATTTTTAGTTCAGGATTTTGATTTCTAAGTGGCTGGATTGCTTTATTTACATAGATTTGACACATAGTTGGACTGTTAGCCATACCTTGAGGGAGTACTTTCCACTCATATCTCTCATCAGGACCTTCATGATTTAATGCAGGGATAGTAAATGCAAAACGTGGACTATCCTCGGGATGAATTGGAATCGAAAAAAAACAATCTTTAATATCTATAGATAAAACATGCCACGTTTTTGGTAAAGCAGACAATTGAGGAATCCCTGATTGAGCAGGTCCCATAATAACCATCTCATTATTAATGGCTCTTAAATCTTGCAATAATCTCCATTTACCCGATTTCTTTTTGATGACAAAAATGGGAGTATTATGGGGAGATACGGAAGGTTGTAAATGTCCTTCCGCTAATTGTTGTTTGACCAGATCATGGGCTACTTGTATCTTTTCTTTAGTCAAGGGCCACTGAGGAACCCACACTGGTCTTTCTGATTTCCAAGTAATTTTGATTGTCTCAGTGGCCCTTTCTGAAAATCCGACCCATGTCTGTCTGTTCCTTGATCTAATTGAATTGGTGCTGCTAAACCTTGTTCTTGTTTTCCTAATCTTTTTTCTTTCTTAACACCTTGTCTAGCCCTAGTAGTGGGCGCATTAGAATTGATGTTATTTGTTAACATCAAACCTAGTTGATCCAGGACATCTCGTCCCCATAGATTAATAGGAAGGTGATCCAAAACATATGGTTGTATAGTTCCTTCACATCCTTCAGGATCCTTCCAATCTAATACCATAGAACTTCTATGGGGATTAGTAGCCACTCCTAGGCCTCGAAGCGTTTGAGTGGCTTGTTGTAATGGCCAATGTTTTGGCCATTCTCGACGAGATATAATGCTAAGGTCAGCACCTGTGTCCAGTAGCCCATTAAACTCGTGCCCTTGAATATTTAGTTTTAGCATCGGGCGAGAATCTAAATTTAAAGACAACATAGCCCAGTCTACACCTGTGGAGCCTAATCCCTTAGAACCTCTTTCTACATTATGACTAGAGAACTTATTATGTAGGCTGGGTATTATTAACAACTGTGCTATTCTATCTCCAGGTGAAATTACTGATATACCTCCTGGAGAACTAGCTATAATTTTTATTTCACCTACATAATCGGGATCAATTACCCCAGGACTTATCATAAGTCCTTTTAATGTAGATGAACTATGTCCCAATAATAAGCCTACTGTTCCTTGGGGAAGAGGTCCTTTTACTCCTGTAGGAATGATTTGAACTCCCATCTCTGGAGTTAATACTGCTCTGGCAGAGGCGCAGATGTCCAACCCTGCGCTCCCTCGGGTTTGTCTGATGAGGGATTTAATGGACAATGTGTCCTGGGCACCACCCTGATGGTGTTGCTGGGTTCCTCCACTGCCCCGTATATTTGTGGTTTTGGGCCCCGGAGCATTGGGCCCCTCACTCCGTTTTTTGGCAATGAAGCCTGATGCCTTTCTCCACGATATTGTGGGTAAATACCTGATCCTTGTCTGTTTTTTGATAACGGAGTACCTTCTATGGTGGTTTGAGAACGGCATTCATTAGCCCAATGTCTCCCTCTACGGCATCGTGGGCAAATACCCGGTATTCTATTCCTTTGATTTCTAGTTTTGTTAAAACCTCCTCTTATAGGGCAACTCCTTTTAAAATGTCCTGTTTGTTCGCAATTATAGCATGTTTCTGGCCTGGCATCTAAAGCCTGTTGTACTGCAGCTGCCAAGACTTGCCCTTGTTCATTAATATCTCTACATAATTTAATATATGTGTTTAAGTCTTCATGTCTCCATGGTCTAATAACCTCTCTGCAGCAACGATTCGCTTGGTCATAAGCAAGTTGTTTTATTAATGGCATTGCTTGATCTGTATCCCCAAAAATTTTGGCGGCTGTTTGAATAAGCCTATCTACAAAGTCAGCGTAAGGTTCATTAGGTCTCTGTATTACCTTAGATAGCTGACCTTGTGAATCTCCATGTCCTTGTAAAGTCTTCCATGCCCTAACTGCGTCTACAGCAATTTGTGCATATACAGCAGGATCATATTCAATTTGTTGCCGTTGACCCTCATAAGGTCCTTTTCCTAAAAGCATTTCTAGATTTCCTTGAGGGTAACCAGCTGCTGCATTTCGCCTAGCTGTCTCCGTGCAAAATTCCTCATTGGCAACTTTCCATAACAAATATTGTCCTCCATTTAGCACAGATTTACACATGCTAGTCCAATCTGCTGGTGTCATGTCCAAGTTAATAATGGATTCGACCATGCTTACCGTGAAGGGAGCTTGGGGACCGTAGGTTGTTACAGCCTCCTTTAACTGCTTCACTGTTTTAAAATCTAAAGCACGGTGAATTCGCTGCCCTCCTACCTGTTCAAGTACAGGGCATGCTAATCTTTGAGGTCCTGTCTCAGGATCCCACTTATCAACTACGGGGTTTGAGGGCCACTCAGCTGTTTCCATCGGTGGGGCTGTTGGTTGAATTACGCCCTCTGGTAATAAAACGGAGTTAGTAATAGCCTCTTGTTGTGGCCTTTTTCCTAATAACCCCTTTTCCTTTAAATTTTCTTCCTCTGTCTGACTAGCTCGAGAGACCTTCTCTTTTGCTTGATCTAAAATGTCTTTCTCCATGGTCTGAATCTCTAACACTTTGCTTAACACCTTTTCGGTTTCTTTTTTACTAATTTCTAATCTTCTATAAGAATAACGCAACCCAATAAGATAACACAGAACAAAACCGAAACTGAATGAAACAAAAACTGAATAAAAATTCGCTGTATCAATTTTCTCTTTCTCTGGGCTGACAAACTTCAAACCTTGAGCCATCCATTTTTCCCAGTTTGCCTGAGAAATTTCTAGGGACAGGCAGCTTGAAACAAAAACGAAATGAATCAAAACAAGAACACATTGTTTTTTAAAATAGTCACCCATTCTCTCGCCTTCCCTCAGGGGCGAGGAATTTCACTTACCTCCAAGTTTCAGACGTTCCGCGTACAGGCCACCAAATGCCGCAGTCTTGGCTGGGCACAGAATCACGAGCCACCACACAGCTTTGTAGATTCAAACAGCAATTCTTTATTCCAGAACTCACACCGGCCTCCACACACGTTCTGGGGCAATCCCAGTTCTGCTGCCACCCAATTCACCTACTCCACGAGGCTTATTTCCCAAAATGCTCTCTGAATCTCACGAGAGTTCAACAGGAGCTTAGGCAGCGGGAACGCCCTAATTCCAGCAGCAATAATCCTCAACATCGAACTTCCCTAAAATCCAAGGTCTTAAACTGGGAACGCCCTAAACCCAAGGATTGGGATACTTCCTCAAACTGCAGGATACACCCTAATCCTGGATCCACCCTCGTCCTTGGGCAGGGTCACCTAACATGCAATGTCAACAGCGAAATTAACATGGGGTACGCTGGCAAGGAAATTTCCTACTTGGTAATGGCCCTCAGCAAAGGGGTGTTAATTTTAATAACATTTTATTTAACTCAATATATCCTTAATATTACCGTTTCTACATATATTTAATGTAAAGTTATTAATATTTACCATTCCTCATTTTGTATTATTTCTGAAACCCAGTGTCCATTCTACATTTATAGCATATCAATTTTAACTAACCACAGTTCAAGTTCTCAATAATCATATGTGGCTTACAGTAGTACTGCATTAGATAGCTATATCTATCATATAAACGTATCAAATGGATATCTATTATATAGATTTGCTTCTATAAGCACACAAATCAAAGCAACCACAATGATAACTTGGTGCCCTTTACAGGGGAGAAAAGCTGAATGATGAAAACACATTATCATATGCTTTTCTTGAAAGTTAGAAAAATACAAACTAGAACAATGACATGTTATTCTTTATCTATTGTGTTACCAAAACTGAAGAGAAAGAGAAAAAATTATGGAATATTTGCCTGGTTCTTTCTATGGCTGCCTTTTTTCCAAACAAAAAGAATATTCTTTCCCCTTCCATGTAATAATGAGCTAATTCTCATTTGTGTCTTCATTAGAATATAATGATAAGATGGTCATGTTAATTTTTTTCTTATTCTTACAGATGTGCCTCTGATGTCATCATACAGTCAATCAAACTTACCAGCTTACAGCTTTAAAAACAACAGGAATGGCCTGGGAAAGCTGGGAATGGAACCACCATTTGACCCAGCTATTGCCCTTCTCGGACTATTCCCTGAAGACCTTAAAAGAGCATACTACAGGGATACTGCCACATCCATGTTCATAGCAGCACAATTCACAATAGCTAGACTGTGGAACCAACCCAGATGCCCTTCAATAGATGAATGGATAAAAAAAATGTGGCATTTATACACCATGGAGTATTACACAGCATTAAAAAATGACAAAATCATGGAATTTGCAGGGAAATGGATGGCACTGGAGCAGATTATGCTTAGTGAAGCTAGCCAATCCCTAAAAAACAAATACCAAATGTCTTCTTTGATATAATGAGAGCAACTATGAACAGAGCAGGGAGGAAGAGCAGGAAGAAAAGATTAACATTAAACAGAGACATGAGATGGGAGGGAAAGGGAGAGAAAAGGGAAGTTGCATGGAAATGAAGGGAGACCCTCATTGCTATACAAAATTACATATAAGAGGTTGTGAGGGGAATGGGAAAATAAACAAGGAGAGAAATGAATTACAGTAGATGGGGTAGAGAGAGACGATGGGAGGGAAGGGGAGAGGGGATAGCAGAGGATAGGAAAGGTATCAGAATACAACAGTTACTAATAGGGCATTATGTAAAATTGTGGATGTGTAACCGACGTGATTCTGCAATCTGCATTTGGGGTAAAAATTGGGAGTTCATAACCCACTTCAATCTAATGTATGAAATATGATATGTTAAGAGCTTTGTAATGTTGTGAACAACCAATAAAAAAAAAGAAAAAAAAGAAAAAAAGAAAAAAATAAACAAAATTAACCCTAATCCTAACCCTAACCTAACCTGACATTTAACCCTATCCAATACCCTGAAACTAATAATAACCCAAGCCCTAACATTAACAGTAATCCAGACCCTAACTGTAACTCTAACATAGACATAATCCTAACCATATCCTTCACCCTAGTGCAAACTAACCCTAGCTATAACCCTAAACTGTACACTAACCCTTACCCTAAGCCTATCCCTAAGCCTAACCCTAACCCTAACTCTAGGCCTAATAGTAACCATCACCATAGCCTTAACCCTAGCTCTAACCCTATCCATTACCCTAATCATAACCCTTACTATAATGCTAACCCTAGGCCTAACCCTGACCCTATCACTAACTCTAACATATCAATTACACTAAACCTAACCTAAACCCTAGACCTAACAATCTCATTACCTTAAACCTATCCTTATGCTAATTCAAGCCCTAATCATAAATCTTAACCTAAACTAAACACTAAACCTGACCCTAAACCTAATAATATACCTAGCTCTAAACCTGACCCTTACTCTAAACCTAACCCTTACACTAGACTTAGCAAGAAAACTAAGCCCTAAATATGTCCCAAACCATAACCCTAGACCGAACACTAGCCCTGGCCCCAATTCTTGCCATAACCCTAAAACAAATCCTAGCCCTCAAACTAGCCCTAAACTTAGCCTTATTAAAAACAAACAAACAAAACAAAACAAAACAAATAAAAACAACAGGAATGGTTTAAATTTCTGTACATGATATGCTACTTTAGGATCGGCTTTCACTATAGTCAAAAAGCTTATTCACATTTCTGAGAGATATAAATTTTTGTCTTTTCTCACAGGTTGACTTTATGATTTCTATCCAAATTAATTTTTATTTTCCAATAGATTTGCCACCTATTTTTCAGTTTTAATGAATGATCTATAAGCAACTACCTGAAGGAATCAATCTTGATTTCCTTGAATTCTTTACTAAAAGGGATTCCTATAACTTTATTGTAATCTGTTTGAAAGTTTGGGTTTCTGTGCAGTGAGGATTTGTGACAGAGGCTTCCCTATAATGGATGAAATGTTCCCAGGCCATCAGCTGTAAGATCTGTTCATACAATTGCCTGTGGTTAGTTTTAGTCAAGTAGAGCCATTGATGAGAACAAATTTCTTTTCTGCAGTTTAATAAAAGGACTAGGGGAAATGCTCTCAAAAAATACAGAAAAAAAAGAAATGTTTTATTCCCTAGGTATTGCCATTTGAGAAGAGACCAGAACACAATGGCCAAACTGAAGAATGGATGTCATTGAAAGGAGAAATCTGGGCCAGACCAGCCTGGGGCATAAGGAATTGTGTGGATCCAACCCTTCTGAATATCACTTAAAAGGTTTTCACCAGATGTACACACCTTAAAATGATGTTTCTAATTGTTCTTCTTTTCCCTTTTCCCCCCTTTCACAAATCACAAAGAAAAAAGGATGGTGGTGTTGGGGAGCCCAGTAGGGAGAGTTAGGTAGGAGCCAGTTCTGAGAAGAAAGAGCATGGTCAGAATGTTAATTTCACTTTATTATCTTACCCTCTGCAAACAGACAGTGAATGCTCCTGCTCAGAATCTGGGGATTTTTGATCAGGAATAGCAGCTTGTCTGGTATGGTGGTATTATCTAAAAAATCTCCACCAGCAAGGGCAGGAGAAAGAAACAAAAGCCTATCAATTCTCCAAGGAGGGAGCTCACCAGTAGATTGAGGAAAGATAATAGGCTCTGCTCACTTTAGCTGGAGTCTTTCAGCTTCCAGAACAAGAAGGCACTTTAAAGAGACGTTGAAATACATACTGTAATTACTTCTGGGAAAGAAAACAGGCCGAACTGTACTTACATCAACACCCAGAGTGAAGGAGGCCTTGAACAAGTTATTGTGTGCCTCTCTTCCTGTGTCTTCCTCCCTCCCTCCCTCCCTCCTTCTCTCTTTCTTTCTCTCACACACACAAATGCACTTCATCACCACATACTCCCTGGGGACTACCATCAGCTGTTGAAAGCACAGCCATCTTGAATTGCTAAAGTTGGGAAAGAACCAGGGAATGAGACTGCCTTGGTTAGACACAGGCAGAGAATCTGTTTTTCTGAACCTCCTATCTTCCCAGGAAGATAGAAAGAAACACATGTTTTCCTTTTTATTTTTGTTTCCTCCATATTGGACTGCTCAGACCACGTCTGGCCTAACCAGGTGGCTTTGGGGCTGCTTCTGTTCAACTGAAAATCAATGATAGACGTGCCAACTTTTTTTACTGAGCTCCAGACGCTCACACATGCTATCACAGCTTCACCAGCTCAGAGAACTACTTCATCTCCAAGGGTTACCAGTCACAGTCCTGGGTCACTTCAGAAGTTTAGGGGTTCATGTTTGGCCTGCACCTCAGTGCTCCTATCTTTCATTTTCTTGTTAAGCAAATTCACTGGTCTACCAAAGGGAGGAGGTGTTGCTAGCCCATACCTCTGCCAAACCTATTTAAGAACATTCACCCTCAGTCCTGCCCCACTTATAGTCACTGTTGGGAATAGAAGAGTCCTTTGCCAGGGTGTGCAGATCAGTCAATGGGGTACAGGATTAGAACTTGCTGTGAGCTTAATGTCCAGGATCCCCTGCATACGTCTGTCAGAACAAAGACTTCCTCTGATCCCTTAGATATTGCTGAATGCTGCATCACAATCATTCAGGTTGTTGTTAAAAATGCATATCCCCAAATCTCACTCCAAACTTATTAAATTAGGTTAGGCCTGGGAACCTGCATTTTAACAGAAGAAGAATAGCTTATGTTGCAATGATTAAGATCACAAACTCTGGAGACTACCTGTTCCCTTCATTAGTTTTTGTGTGCTGTTGGGGGGTATTTTGTTGCCTCTTTTCTCATGAACTTGATTTTCAAGAACTCTTAAGGTGCTTGTTATGTAATACAAGTAATAGCTAACATTTATGAAACTTTACTGTGTGCCAGGCATGACTCTAGGCACTTTTAATGGATTTACTCATTTAAGTTTCTCTAAGAGGTAGATAAGAAGGTGACTTTAATTCTTTAAAATCAAGTTTGCAATTCACAGGTTCATGTGTTCATTTTGATTATCGTACTGCTTTTTGCTCAGCTTTCCTGAGTCCTTATGGGTTTGAAGCTCTGTGTCATTCCTCCAACCTGATTTCCTCAAACTTATACCCTTTTCACCCTCTTATACGTCTTTCTGACGCTCCTCTGGGGTGCTGGGAATTGGAATCTAATCCAGTTACTTCCTGCCCTTCAGAAACAACAGGCCCCTGAGAACAGGGCTGCTGCTGTCCACTTGAGAAGGACCCACTCCCCAAATGGAGAGAAAGGAATTTTCTGTATTTGGAGCTCAACTATAGGACTGGAAAGCCCAAATCATTTCATATAAGTCTCTGTCAGTGACATTTCAATTACAGCCCTAGCTACTAGATTTCTTTGGCCGCAGTGTGTGGCCTTTCCTTAGGGACTCCTTTGCCTTTAAGGAAAATAACTATCCTGATTTTTCTTCTAGACTATTCTGCACCGACAGTCTTAGGTCCCTGGAATTCACTCAGTCTCAGATAAACCAGCACGGTTGGCACCCTCAGTCCCTGTTTTACTGGATTGGGTCTCTGGTATGTGGAGCCAAGATGCCCAGACTGGGGTCTGGATGTATCCATATCTATCTACATTCAGAGGTATGAAGTTCTGAAAAAGAGGCCCCTGATGCTATTGATTTAGGTATGGAAAACATAACAGCACTTTCTGTTTTCAGGGCTGACAGGGAGCAGAATTACACTGAGCTCCTTATATTTTCTGTAATTTGATAGGGATCTGAGGAATTTCACAATATGATGCTTCCTCGAAGGCGCTCCAAACTTGTATTCTGCAGTCTGCGATGTTTTCTGATGTGAATAATAGCAAGAGCTATAAATATCAATTCTTCCCTGGGTCTGGAGATTTCTATGCTGATTGCCTTTGAGTTGGAAAATGGTAGAAGAGCTTGCTTTCCTATTTTCCCCAGAAGGAGAGATTCGAGAAGGAGAAAACAAGAAGCTAGATTTTTATAGAGTTGTAGAAATTACAAAGGTTGCCAAGGTAGTTATTCAACACCCAGAGACAACACACCATCTCAGCCTGTTTCTGCATATATATTCCTCAAACCCCAGTAGGCATGAATAATAATATAGAAATGAAGGAAATTACTTGAAGGAAATTGCCTGAGTGGGACTGTTACAAGAGGAGAGTAGGGCTTACTTAATTAAAGCACAGTTTAATTATTGCTATAACTTAAGGCGATGGTGTGCCAAGCAATAAGGTAGGGGTATGGGAAGCCTGGGACCTTGTTGGCTAACAATTAATTTCTAATAGTTTGAGGGGGGTGGTAAGTCATGATTAAATACAGGAGTAGGCTGATAAATGAATCATTAGGGAAGTGCATTTTTAACTAAATGGAAATGAGTCTAGGAAGAATGGAAAAAATCATTATAATGATTATTCTGTGGCCTTGTTAGGGCAAGGGGGGGTGGTGTGGAGGATGTTCTCTAGGTCAGAGTAATAGACAAAAAAACTGAGGCAGATACTGCCTCTTGGATGGAATCCCTAGGCCCTGGTTCAGTGCAGGGGGGTGGGGAAGCACGTATCAGCAACAGGGCTGCATAGAAAAGTCCTGTGCCTCACCTCTTCTTGGGCTCACACCCTACTCCAAGCCACCACCCGTCTCTGATGCCTCCAGCTGGCTGCTGAGCCCTGGGATAAAACCCACACCAGGCCTCCCTCGTCCTTGCCCAATTTCTGGCAAAGCTATTCTCATACCTGCACTTCCGGTTTTCTGCTCTTGTTTCTGTTTTTCATTTGTCAACTGGGAAGGAAAATTCTGACTTCTTACCACCTCAAAATAATAAAACCGTAAGATAAAACAACATATATATGCATCAGGGAAGGAAGAGATTTATCTAGGCAAAGGTGAAGATGAGAACAGGAATATAAAATGTTATTTTTCATTTAAGAGAATTGTCCAAAGTAAATGAGGAGGAGAAGAATGGGAGGGAAGCTCTTGATTGATTCAGTCATATGGATTCATATTCAGATACATATATATGAATATATTCAGAGAATAATTCAGAGAATTCCCATACACCCTTTGCTCAAATTCAACAATTGTCTTGATGTGTTATGACTTTTGTTCTTGTCCTTTCTCTCTACACCACATACCCACAGAACAGACACATTTTTAGGAGAGGTTTGGTATTACCATGCTTTGTCTTTCAGTGTGTTCCTCCTGAGAACAAAGATCTTCCTTTGTGTAACCAGATTAGTTATAAGATTTGAAAATTTAACATATATATAAAACACATACTTTATCAAATAGATATTTCAAATTTGTCAATTGTTTCAGTAATGAGCTTTTATGCCCCGATTTTTTTTCCTTTCCAATTCAGGTTACAGTCCAAGATTATGTTCAATTTTATGTTTCTGTATTCACCTTTAATTTGGAAATTGTTTCTCAGCTTTTCTTTATCTTATCTAACATTGGAATTTTTGAAGGAAACAGGAAAGTTATTCTATAGACCATTTTTCAATTTGGATTTATCTGATGTTTCTTTATAATTAGTTTCAGGTTATACATTGATGGCAAAAATACCACAAAACTGATATTGTGTCCTTCTTGGGGTAGGTACTCTGGAGGAACATAGACCCCATCTGCTCCTAATTTCTGAAGTACCTTTTGATTACACAGTTGTGATTCAATTTCTCCACTGTAGAATTACTATTTTCCCCTGTGCTACTAGATACCCATTCTGTGAGGAGACATATTAAGACCATGTAAATATCCTGTTTTCCATTCAACTTCCTCTTCTGCCTCTCAGATTTAGTACCTATTGAAACAATCTCTACTGTGATGGATTCAAAATAGTGTTTTTTAACTCTGTCACTCTGTATAACTTATCAGATGGTAGAGTGATGCAGTTAAAAATATCACTATTCTTCAAAATTAATGAACTGTATGAATTCTATCTATCTACTGCTTATTTTTCTGTCTAGTTATCTATCATCAGTATGGACTCATGATACCTGTTTTAGTCAATGGATTACAGTCTAGTATAATTCATATTTATTTGAATGCTCAAATTATCC
This sequence comes from Spermophilus citellus, assembly GCF_964194105.1. Classification (NCBI taxonomy): domain Eukaryota; kingdom Metazoa; phylum Chordata; class Mammalia; order Rodentia; family Sciuridae; genus Spermophilus; species Spermophilus citellus. The sequence goes on from NC_138196.1 coordinate 41,112,677, forward strand.
CAGATGAAAGAGTGGAATGAATGAGCTCTCTTTTCACATCCATCTGTCATCTTTCTACCTACCTACCTATCTAGTTCTCAAAGTATAGACTCATAGTTCATGAGTCATTTACTTAAATTTATTTAAATGTCCATTGCATTTATTTACTTATTTATTCTGATGTACAAATTTATTCTGATGTTCAAATTTTTGCTGCAGTCTTCATATTTTAAAACCAATAACTGGCCACTAGATGTGCAAATTGCTCTTAGGTTTTTTTTTTGGTACACAGTAACAGGACATATTTTTATCATGTGAAATCATGAGTTTATATTGATACCTCCAATTTCAATCCAATCCCACAGGGTTCTTCTCTACCTCTCTTTAGTCTGGCTTCCATATCTTCCTTCTCCAGTAGAGAGAAGGAGAAATAGAACCACAGTATCTTCCTTCTCCAGGGGAGAGAATTTTGGCTGCTAACAATGTCATCACATCTACTCTTTTGCTTAGCCTTATGATACACATATAATAGTTTAAGAATTTCTTTTCCTATGCCACTATGTTATAAACCCAAGTCTTGAGGAAGTTCAAATCATTTTTAACAGTTTTTCCCTCTTGACTGGGAGTGTATAATCAAAGTACTATGTTAGAAGGCTCTCTATATTAGTATATTATACATCTTTGTGGTTTTGATTTTCATTTGTAATATCATGATATCATTATTTTTCTGTTTGCATTAAGTTTTAGGTCCCCCCAATACTTGATTTAATTTAAATTTAAATTTATTATTGGCACATTTTACGTAAGTCATATTTACATAAAACTATTTACTCATAGACATTTCATTCTTTCCTATAAGCTTTATACCCTATTTCCTTCATTATCTGTAGGTAACAATTCCATTGTTTCATGGTTGACCTATGAGTGAAAATATGTGTGTGTGTATTTGCAAAAATTAACAGATACCTGTATGTTTTCTTATTTTTCCTTGTTTCATACACAAAAAGGGAATGTGCTATATAAGCTTTTTTGCATTTTCCTTTTTTCAATTAACCACATGGCTTAGAAATCACTCCTTATCAGTTCATGAAGATCTTCCTTTATTAGTTTTTTCTTGTGTTTAGTTGCATTGTACTCCATTGTGTGTATGTGCCATAGGATTTAACCAATTCCCTCTTGAGTATTTAAGTAATTGCCAATAATAATAATTTGCAATTACAAATAATGAATAACTTCATGCTTCTGTATTTTTGTATTGTTGTAGGAGTTTCTTAAAGGTCAACATATAGATGTGAGGTTCCTGGCTTTGTTGAAAGATAAATGATGTGCAGCTATGTTACATATTGCCAAATTCCCTTCTTTAGTTCACCATTTTGTATTTTCCCCAGCACTGTGGGATGGTGTGACCTGTCACTCCCCCAGGCTCTGCCCAAAGAAGATACTTGTCAAGCTTTGAATTTTTCCCTCTCTGATAGATAAAAAATGGTATGTCAGTGTAGTTTTATTTTTTACCTATTTAAGTATAAAGAAAGTTGAATATATTGTCATATTGCTTAATTTTTATAACATTTTTCTGGTTTTTAATTGAATCTTGCTTGGCCTTTCTTCTTCTCAATCTCTCAAAATTCTTCAGGGATATTAACTATCTGTGATATGTATTGTAGATACTTACTATTTGAATTTTGTCTTTTGACTTTGTTGATTTTGTATTTTTGTCAATCAAAACATTTCTAATGTAGTCCAATTTATCAGTCTTTTATTATATTTGGATTTTTGAGTTATGGTTAGAAAACCTTGCCTGATGTTCATACTATAGAGGAAGAAATTCCTGTTTTATTCTTGCACTTCTTTAAAAAAAAAAAAAAAAAATATATATATATATATATATATATATATATATATATATATAGAGAGAGAGAGAGAGAGAGAGAGAGAGAGAGAGAGTTGTTGATAGACCTTCATTTTATTTATTTACATGTGGTGCTGAGAATTGAACCCAGTGCCTCACTCATGCCAGGCAAGTATGCTACGGCTGAGCCCCAACCCAACCCCTTATTCTTGTACTTCTATGGTTTCATTCCTTCCATTCCATTCTTTGATCCATGTTGGGTGTGTGTGCATGTGGGGTGTGAGGAATGAATCTAAGTTCATGTTTTATTTTTATTTTTTTTTGCAAATGGCTAACAAGTTGTAGCAATGCCATCTATCTAAAAGTCCATCTTTGCTCTAGTAATTCGAAATGACCTTTTTATCATACTCTAGAGCTCTTATATAATTAAATTTTAGACTTTTTGTTCTATTTCACTCATTTGTTCATTTATTTATATGCCAATACCACACTGTTTTAATTATAGAGATTTTAGAGTATGCTTTACTTTTTGGGAGGGCTCATTGATTTCATAGTTCTTCCTTTTCAGTGTTTTCTTACTAATTCTTGCATATTTATTTTTCTATATGAACTTTAACATCACTTTCTTACCTTCAGAAAGAGACCTTTATATTTTTATTATGATTGCATTATATTTATAAGTGATCCTAGAACTTCCATCTTAACCATGTTGAGATAGCTAATCTAAACACTATGAAGCTCTTTTGCTTGGGAATATTTTAGTTCCTTACAAGTCTAATTCATTTGAATTAATGTGCTGTGATTAAAGCTAGAGAGAGCATATCAGAGGAAATTTTGATCAGGATGTGGACACAAGCACATCAAACTTTCTGTGAAATACAAGTTTATGTGACACATGTACATGTAACACACGGCATTTCATTGGAACAACAAAGTGTATGTAGGAAAACTTAAAATTAAACACTGAGTTATAAGCTTTAAACTTTCCTTCCAAAATTAAATAAAAGTAATACAGGCAGCTTGACATTGTGCAACAGATGTGATTTGGAAAGCTCATTAAAAATGCAGGATGTTACTCTGGCCCTACACAAATTGACCCGGGATGAGGGAAAAGAGTCTTCAAAAAGTAGAGAGAAATCAGGGCTGAATTGCTAATGACTCTCTATGCAGAACAGTTTCATTTCTGCAAGTGGAGGTCAGCAACCCAAAGTGTTATTCGCATATATGAAAACTCATTATTTTTTGAGACAGGGACCTTCTTGCTCACAGAATTTGGTCTCCAGTACTGTGGTATGACTCATCAGAGGAGTTTCTAAAGCATTTATTTTTTAAGTTTACCTTGGAAATCACTTCCACCCAATACTGCTTCACTATATGTTTGTGGCCATTTGATGGACTGTCACAACCCATTAGGATGGGTAGGGAGAACATGTGGGCTAAGTGCAGTGGCCCAAGCCTGTAATCACAGAGACTAGGGGGGCTGAGATGGGCCATATGGATAAGGAAGCCCAATGAAGGATCACAAATTTAAGGCCACCTGGGCAACTTAGCAATACCTTATTTCAAAAACAGAAATAAAAAGAGATGGGGGTGTTGCTCAATGGTGCAGTCCCCGCTAGGTTCAATGCTGGTACCTAAAAAAAAGAAAGAAACCATGTGGACCTGGCAATTGCTAGGAGACAGAGAGATCCCAATGGCCAGTAGATTCTCCCACCCTTTGTCACCAGGCACAAAAAAGCCTGTACATAAAGGTCGTTGTTTGGGGGCATAGAGAAATTGACCCTAAAAAAACTCATCTCTTGAATTTTCAGCTGTACAATCATTAAGACAAGGTTCTAGGATCCCTGAGGAATTGGGAGGGATGTAGATTCTTGCTTTTGAATTCATTAGCTGCATCAATTTCTCCCTTCAAATGTGATTTTCTGAGCAATTACCTTAAATGCTCATTCCTCTCATGAAATTTTATTTGCTATCCTCGTCTCACGTCTTTCATTTATTCTTTTCTCATTTGCCCAGTGGTTTAAATATTGGCCTTTACAGTCAGACATCAGGCATTGTTGCTGTGTCCTAGCTGAGTCTAGGGTAAAGAAATCGTACTCCTTGCACCTCCAGTTTCTCAGTTGTAAAGAGGGGGGAACATGGGTCCTGACTTCACAGTGTTATTGTGAAGCTTAAAGTATGTAGAGTAGTCCAAAGTGCATGCCATATGGATAAGGAAACCCAATGTAAATCGCTGCAATTATTATTTCAAGTTCTGTTTGATATTTTTTGTCAATTACACCAGTAGTTAGAAAAAACTTTGGAAAACATGAGGGAAATGACCAACAATGTTTCCATTAGCCAAAACAAATATTTCTATCATTGTTACCATTCTATTCTTTTTAAAAAATATTTTTGAATTCTAAGATAGACCATTATTTATTTATTGATTGGTCTATTAATGAATATTTGGGTGATTTCAATTTTTTTTTCTGTTAATAGTATTTCTGCAATACCAGTATATTGCACTATTTTATTTCTGTATATTTGGATTGTTTCTATAGGTTATGCTTCTAGAAGTAGAATCACTAAGTCAAAGGATAGAAACTTTTCATGGCTCTTAATACATATTATGGATTGTTTTACTGAAAGGATTATTCCAATTTGCAATGCCACCAGCAATAGATTATTTTAAATAGCTTCTTTTGATAAGAAAGGGATTTTTGTTTCTTAAATGTTTTAAATGATCTAATACTAAAGGCACTATGGCTTGAAATACTATATTGCATTTAGCCCTCTGATAATTTCTTGTTTTCCTCTTGATCATTTGTCCATTTAGTCTGTTTGAGGTTGAGACCACTAGTTGGCGCCCTTATTCATTCTCCTCTTCCTCCTTGAGAGTCTTTACTCCAGCTAGAGTAAAGACTATGGATGTTACTAAAAACAAAACAAAACAAAACAAAAACAACAACAACATTGAAAATACAACTGTGATATGATCCATTTATAGCACTCCTGAGTGTATACCCAAAGGAAATGAAACCAGCATATAAAAGAAACTCCTGCATACCTATCTTTATTGTGGCACTGTCACAATAGCCAAGTTATGGGATCAGCCTAGGTGCCTGTCAACAGATGAATGGATAAAGAATATATGGTATATAAATATGATGGAACCTTAATGAACCATAAAGAAGAGTGAAAAATCACATCATTTGCAGGAAAAATGGATGAAACTATAGGTCATCATGTCAAGCAAAATAAACCAGACATAGACACAGAAGGACAAATATTGTATTTTCCTTCATATATGGAAACTAACAAAAAGATGACCTGAAAATAGAAAAGGGGCTACAAGGGAAGAGGAAGAGGAACACAGAGAATGGGGAAGGTAGGGTAGAAGTGAGGGTGGATAGGATTGAACCTTGATATATTCATGTGTAGAAATATCAAAGTGAGATACATTAATTTGTACAATAAATATGAGTTCTCTGCTCCAGTGTCTCTCATAGGGTTACAGTCCAGGTGACACTCAGGGAGGGGTCTCATCTGAGGCTTGGCTGGGGAAGGATCCACTTTCAAGATCACATGAGCGCATTTTTTCATGTACTTGTTGATTGTATATCCTCCTCTGCATCTGATATGGTATTATATTTATGACCTTTTTTTACTCGTTACCTTTTTCTAAGATTTATCCATTTGATATTTATCCATTTGATACAGTATGTGATTTATTTTTGATATATGTTTGGATGAGGGCAATATAGCAGAAACAGCACATCAAAGTGAGTGTAGTTCAGTGGGAATGCAGCAGACCAGAGCTCAAATTCCTTCTATAACTTGAGAGCTCTGAAAACTTGGACAAATTCCTCCTCTTCTCTGATACTAAGTATCCTCATACAAAAAAGGAATCATACTCATTTTGAAATCTTATTAGAGAATGTATTTTAAAGAACCAGATAACACATTAGACACTCATTATAAGGAAGATGTTATTACTTCTGCTCTTTATTTCATTATTTCCTTCCTTGGGACCATTTTTTTCTTTCTCAAAAATCATAACTTTACAGTTTAATATGCCTTTTGCTTCTTAATTAAACATTTAAACTTCATGAATTCATTTCTAAATCTGGCTTGGCCTCATTTCATGCTTTGATATGTATTCATCATTTTCATTATTTCCTAAAGTTTGTATTATTTTATTATTTATCTTCTTCTCTTGGGTCCAATCATTATTAGAAGATTTTTCTTTTTAAATTGCTGATTATTGAGGCAACTTTTCTGGTCACAATTTAAATAAATGTTTAAATTTAATTGTGATTAGGAATGTAGTCTACTCAATTTTTGCTTGTGAATTTATTGAATTTTCTTCCTTTCTGATGATATAATGAATATTTGGTAAATATTCTATGGATCTCTCAGAAAGAGAAGATACATACTCTGTAGGAGTAGGTGGTGCAGGAGTAGATCTAGGTTAATACGGATGTTCAATGGTGCCAGAACATGGAGCAGGCCAACACCTACCTGGTCATATGCCCGAAGTGGCAGGAAGCATTGTGGGCAACAACTTGAAATCTGTCCTAACTGGAATTTAGACACACATAGGAGCATTTAGTGAGCTGGGATGCTAAGGAGTGCATTCAAATTGCTAGATGGAATTAAGCATTTAAAGAAGAAATAATTCCAAAAGAGAGACCTGCAGTTGGCATGTGGGCAAGACTCAGCATTGAACTGCTCTTCAGAACAAAGCTGTTCTTCCAGGTTCAAGTGTCTTGGGAACACTGAAATGCTCTTCCTGGGAACTTCCTCTGTCACTCCATGGTCTTGGTCTTGCAGGCAATAAAGTTGTCACCATAGCCTGGGAAATATTGTTGTTCTACTTTCCTTATCTATTCCCCACAGAAAAAGCTGCTCAAGTATGGATCAGTATGACAGGAGACAGATATGTTAGTTACAGAAGTGAGGGAAGTTGTAGGAGAACACTGACATGGACTTCGTGCAATAACTCCTCTGTCAGAGGAGAGGCCTGAGCACTGGCCATCAGTAGAGGAAGACAATGGTGGGGTGAAAGGGTGACAATGCTGAATGAGAGAGAACTTCCTTTACATGATAAATGAATGCAATGTCAAAACCTAAGAACCTGTAGGAAATAGCACATTTAATAGTGAAATGTTAAAAGTATTTCATTTGAGAGCAGAGATGATGGGCATTGAACATGTACCCTGGAGCAGACACTGTGTTCAGGACTTTATGTGCCTTATCACAATATTATTATCTCATTTTACAGATGAGGAAACTGATGCTCAGAGAAGCGAAGCAGTTCCTCTTCGTGAGTCTAAGAATTGAGAAATGAACCCAAGTCTGTTTGATTCCAGTATTGCTGTACTAAAGACCCAAGGACCAGCGATTAAAGGACCCCATCCAGGATCCCAGCCTTAAAAGGGTTTTAAATACACACATAAACTCATGTTATCCATTTAATTCTGTTGCTCAAATGTGTTATTAAATTTGGGGGGCACCTGTTTGATCTGTCATTTATGTGGCTTATATAAACTGAAATATCTCTTTTCATGATTTTTGCTCCCTGTCTTTGGTTACTGCTTTCATTGATACATGAGTTTGCTATTGTTATATATTTAGTTTTAAAAACTATTTTTATAGAAGCATTATTTTACATACTTTTTAACCTCCCCATGCCAAAAAAAAATTTTCAGATCCCTGTAAAGTAGTGGTTTTAGTCACTTTTGCATTACTACAGTGAAATACCCAATACAGGCTACTTAATTGCAAAGGGAGGTCTATTTCGGCTCATGGTTCTGGAGGTTCATATCCAAGATTGGATAGTCCCATTGGTTTGGGCCTCTGATGATGCTGGCATTTTTCTCAATTCAGCTTTTGTCTGTGACTGTCTAACTTCTGCAATAGGAAGCTTCTTACTTATATATCTTAACAAATTTTGTATGTATCATTATTATGGTACATAATATGTCATAGTTGCTTATTAATGAATTCTGTCCTGGTGATGATTCTGAACTTCTAAGCACTGCCACTGTTTCCTCTTTGTCTTCACAACCTTGTCCAGAAGCTGACATCCTTAGCAGCTACTCACAGATGTGCATTTAATGGACCTATGACAGTGTAGCACAGTATTATTATCTGGTTTTCCACCCAGAGCATAAACAGAGAGATTTTACACTGTGACCGCCTGTGGGTGTCTATTTGCACGAATGAAGGATACCAGCTGCCATGTGCTGAGCAACTTTCTTCACTATGAGGTTTCTTCCTTGGAGCTGGTGACCATGGACTGAATCCTCTGAAACCTCATGAGTCAAAATAAATCTTTTCTCCTCTGAGTTGTTCTTGTCAGGTGTTTTATCACAGTGGTAAAAACTGATGATCACAAGGAGCTCTCAACACAGGCAGTGCCAGCCTGGGAGCCAGAGAGCAATTTGCAGTATGAGCCCGGGGAGAAAGGGTCATCCATTTCTATGCTACCAATGGATGCTCTAGGAGTACAGAGATGACTTGAGAGAAATTGGTGCAATCTGGTACCTTGAGATACCAGCTTTGCAAATCCCCAACAATAGTGAGTGTTCTTGGAAGAAGAAATCCATGGAGAAGAGCTGGGAATGTAGCTCAGTGGTAGAGTGCTTGCCTAGCATGTTTGGGGGACCTGGGTTTGATTCCCAGCACTGAAGAAAGAAAAGAAAAAAAGAAACTCCTGCAACTCCAAAAGTATGGTGGTGTCAAAGGCTATACTCTTGAAATTCACCCACTGGAAACTGTTTTAGTCAGCCTTTTCCCTCCTGTGACTGAAAGACCTGTCAAGAACAATTTTAGAGGAAGAAAAGTTTATTTGGAGACTCACAGTTTCAGAGGTCTTAGTCCATAACAGCCTGCTCCATTCCTTGGGAGCTGGAGGTGAGGCAGAACATCATGGCGGAAGTGGATAGTGGAGGCAAGCGGCTCAATCATCATATCAGGAAGTATAGAGAGAGACTGGAGTACCCCAATGGCACACCCATAGTGCCTCACCTCTTCCAGCCACACCCTACCTGCCTTCAGTTATCACTCAGCAAACCCCTATCAGAGGATAATTCATGGATTGTGTTAAGACTCTCATAACCTAATTGTTTCACCTCTAACCCTTCTTGCATTGTCTCACACATAAGATTTGGGAGACTCCTCACATTCAAATCATAACAGAAACCAACATTTATGTGAGATTCTACACACAGGACAGACAGGAGGGGCTAGGTTACAGGAGCCGCTCAGCTAGCTCTGTTGGGTTTGATAATGTAACCTAGTCTGCACTATCTGATGGGTCTTAGGAAAGCTCAAATTGTAGCTTCATAGTTTTGATTAGAGGATACTCTGGTTTGAATATGTGTCCCCAAGTTTATGTGTTGGAAACTTGATCCCAAATGCAACAATGTTGAGAAATGGGACCTTTAAGACTATGAGTTCATAAAGACTCTGCCCTCATAAATGGAATTATGCCCTTATCACCAGAGTGGAGTAGTAATCGAATGAGTGGGTTCCTGATAAAATGATGAGTTTGGCCTCCTTCTCTCCTTCTCAACCACGCAATGGCTTTTACCATGTTATCATACAGCAAGAAGGACTTCACCAATGTGGGCTTTTCAGTCCTCAGAATTGTAAGCCAAATAACTTCCTGTTAATTATAAATTACCCAGTTTGTGATATTCTGTTATAGCAGCACAAAATTTGGTCAGAAGATGTGTAAAACATTAAAAATCAAATGCTCATTAAAATTATGGTTCGATTTGGTACTTTTATAGCTATGTCAAACCATTGACTGGGTAGCTCAGCATAGGCACAAATTACCCATTTCCTGAGTTTATCACCATGGAAGCAATCATTTGAGTGGTTATTGAACACGTAGTGTTCACCTTGACTGATTAAAATCCAGGAGAGAAATGTGTTAGATAGATAGGAGGTAGAGGAGAGGCTGACTGTATGACTGCCAGATACTTCAAACAGGGATTTACCTTGGTGATTTAACCACAGGCCAGGGTCTGGCCCTTTGTTTTTCGGGTTCAAAAACGGAGAAAATTGGTTTTGTCAGCACACTGAGGTAAGATCTGTTTAGAGAGGGATGTGTAAATCAAAACGCCATTTTATTAATTTACAATGACAAGTAAAATCAGCCAGGAGATCAGATACACATTCTGTTTCGAGCACATTCTCTCCCTGTGGCGAAATCTAGGAGGGAAGTCAAATTATCATCAGAAGACAGCCGGGTGAGCCTGGGATCAGAGCCGGAAAGGGAGCAGGCTGCCTGATGAGAATGCTAAATGAGGCCCAGGCTTCCTTCACCACCAAAGAGATACATCTGGAGGGATCAAACCAATCGAATTCTGGAGACAGGTCACTACTCTAGCACTGAACTGGGTGTGCACAACTTCCTCCTCCTGGTGGACCCTGCTTTGTCCTCTGCTGACCACACCTCTTGTGCTGGACATGTTCTTTCTTCACCTGGGTCGATTCCATTGATTAGTTACAGCCCAGCCCTCCTTCTTCTTTGGCCTTGCCTTTACCCTGACTCCAAGTGAAACTGGGAAATGATTGGACGATTGTCCCTGGGGGACCCTTTCCTGATTTTAAGGTCAGCAGTGATTGTCATGTCCCGCTGAGTTTAGGAAACCTCATGTAATCAGCTGTGACCAGGGTGTAAACCAAACAATCCCCCTCCCCCAACATTGGCTTTGCTTGTCAGGCGGGGTCCTGTAGGGCTGAAGAGGCTAATGAATTGGTAATGAAGGTGATCGATAGCTTTATCTCGGAACAGGGACAGCCTCTTCTCTGTAAACTATTTGCTACCTTAGTTGAACCCAGAATAAGCTGCTGTTGGGGCTTAGCTGATGAAAGCTTTGCTGAAATCCTCATTACAGGCTCATTTTCTGCCTTAGTACTCAGACCTGATATATGAAAAGCCCAAGATGTTACCTGATGTCTTTGTGGAAAGGAAGAAATATCCTAAAACAGCTCTGGTTTGGCTTGTGGAGAAAGAAACATTCATTGAATTTGTGGCATTGGGTTCTGCCCCTTTTACCTCCTGTGTCCTGCCTACCCTAGTTCATTCCTTCCTTACCTACAGGATGACCACGTTAGCCTTCTTCACGCTTCTTAAATTATATGAAAAAATAACAATGCTGAGAGCTTATCATAGCTTTTCTTTTTTTATTATTGGTTGTTCAAAACATTACAAAGCTCTTCACATATCATCTTTCATACATTTGACTCAAGTGGGTTATGAACTCCCATTTTTACCCCAAATACAAATTGCAGAATCACATCGGTTACACATTCACATTTTTGCATAATGCCCTATTAGTGACTGTTGTATTCTGCTGCCTTTCCTATCCCCTACTATCCCCCCTCCCCTCCCCTCCCATCTTCCCTCTCTACCTCATCTGCTGTTGTTCAGTTCTCTCCCTTGTTCCCCGCCCCCACTCACCCCTCACAACCTCTTATATGTAATTTTGTGTAACATTGAGGGTTTCCTACCATTTCCATACGATTTCCCTTCTCTCTCCCTTTCTCTTCCCCCACTCGTCTCTGTTTAATGTTAATCTTTTCCTCATGCTCTTCCTCCCTGTTCTGTTCTTAGTTGCTCTCTTTATATCAAAGAAGACATTTGCATTTGTTTTTTAAGGATTGGCTAGCTTCGCTTAGCATAATCTGCTCTAATGCCATCCATTTCCCTGCAAATTCCATGATTTTGTCATTTTTTAGTGCTGCATAATACTCCATTGTGTATAAATGCCACATTTTTTATCCATTCATCGATTGAAGGGCATTATCATAGCTTTTCTGAGAATTAGGTTCTATTCTAAGCACTCTGCATATTAATTTCTTTAACCTCAACAATCTCGTGACTTTCGGCATTATTATTGCATTCATTTTACAGATGAGGAGAAGAGACAGAGAGAGTTTAAATAACTTGTCTAAAGTTACTAGGTCATGTTAAATTAATAAATTTGCCCTAAGAATATTTCTGTAGTTGGTTGCTGAAATTTAGCCCAAAGCTATCTCTGTATACACTGAAATGCAACCTAATTTAGTTATGTACCAAACTGCAAACTAACTTAAGAGTATTGTATATTCTCATTCACAACAGTCAGCCAGTCACAGGCTATCAACTGATCACACCATGTCCATATAAGGCAGGTGCCTCATTACCTTGTGCCCATATAAGACAAGGGTTGACTGCAGGCAATAAGGTTGATTCTATATGTCATTTTCTTTTTTGTAGCTGTAAATATAACTTGCACATGTGATGGGGACCAACATTCAAAACCAACTTTGGACCTGAATGCTCCCGGGTTCTAGAATGTTTTCTTGCTAAAGCAAACTTTATTAAATTTATTTATTTTCTTTAATAGCTGCAAGTGGCAAAGCAATACACTCACTCACCCATGTTAAACAGAGCTAAAACATTTCTCTAAATGTATTGAGCTCTATGTCAAACTTTATCAGAAGATGCTAGCTCTTACTGAGTTTCCAGAAATCTGCTTAAAAATTGGAGTACATTATTGTAAGTATTAAGTTCTACTGGTCATATAACCTTGGTTGAGCCATTTTTTTTTCTCTGAAACTCAGTTCATTTAAACTGAGGGGGTTAAACTAAAGAATCTGTAAGTTCCCTTTCAATTTGACTTCCTGGGTTTACATCCACAACCATGACCACTTATACTTTGAATTTGTAAGGAATTTTAACAATTTACATAAATTATTTTATTATGTCATCCAATGACCAATGAACCAAGAAGCATTTTTGCTTACCTCTGTATTTCCATAAATATCTATTATAGTAAGTACTACTCATACATTTATTAATTCAAACTGATTCTCACAATCATTCTGTATGAGGGGCATCAGCATTATTATCTTCATTATACAGATGAAGAAACCCATGCTGAAAGAGGTTTAATAAGCGACCTAAAATGAAAAAGTTCACTTCTATTCTATCCTTTGTTTACATTTACCCATCCCTGAGTGGTGTTATAGATGCACCTGTCCACCAACCTTGGCAAATTCTCAAGCAATAAACTATAGTAGAGTGCATTTTCTAGGCAGCTATTTGCAGAAAAACAATAAGATCATGGCTGCCATAAAGTTACTTTTCTAGCTACTCATTTAAGAGAACAGGTTGTGCTTAGATGTTTTTTGTAGAACTGTGGAGCAACTGAATACTGTGTGTACATGTCATCTTCAAATTGAGTAATTGGTAGCTAAAGAAGAACTTTCGATTGCTTTTTGTTTACTGCATTAGAAATTCTCTCTGTTGAACAATGACTCATGCAAGGTGACCCGGGAGCTTGGTGCAATGAAAAGGTACCTCAAGTGACTCAGACTTCAACATCTACAGTGTGACTCTTTTGATTTATTTATTGGTTAGGGGGTAAAACAGCTCGAATTTGGATTTTTTCCAAACCCCAAATCTAAGAGATGAAAACAGCAAGTTAAGAACTGAATTCATATTTTGATTAATTATAATTTCATATAGGATCATGGATGACTTTTTTCCACCAAAATTACTCCAAAGAGAAACTTAGTACAAAGAGCACCAATGATCTTAAGATTGTCCCAAAGTTTGATTCCCTGAGGTTCTGTTCACTGGGAACCATTTAGCTACTGCCAGACTCAGACACACCAGACTTCCAAAGGAATGTTGGCATTGGCTGGGATGATCCTCTGAGAAAACAGAGTCCCATAAACACATCAATTCCAATTATCAGCGTGAGAAATCCTTTTTGGAGGTGTGTGGGTGTAGTCAAGACTGGAGAAATAGGATGAAATGAAAAGACTGAATGAGGACTGGATGAAAGAGTCACGTCAGCTGGAGTCCATGACGTACAGGCTGAACTCCTTGGGGTTTATCAAAAGGAAAAGCCCAGACACTTACGTCTGGCCATGAGCTGTGTGTATTCCTGTCCTTCTTCCTCAGGAAATGGCTAGATCCCTCTGCAAGTGCTGCTGATTTTCAAAAATGCCTTTGTGGAGCAAGAAAGAAATGTCTAGACACAGGGTATTTTCTTTTTCCATTTACCTGCCTAAGTTCTTAATACTCGGCTGATAGATGGTGAGCACCTGTGTGCAGGGACATTTTGTTTTATATCTCCAGCTGCTCTTTTCTCTTCCTAATTCCTCCTTATTCTCCTTGGACAGGTTCACATTATTTCTCGAAGGCATCGCCAGTGAGATCTTAAGTATTTTTAATTAGAAATTAGGCTGACTTCTGTGAACACTATAAAGTTCAAGTTCACATGATCAAGACCTACCAAAGAGTAATTATAACTTGAATGTGTTATGGCTTTTGTTGCCATTGTGAATGGGTTTTCCCCTGACGCTGTGCCTTTTAATTAGCTATTTCTAATATATAGAAAACTTATTCCACTAATTAGTTTTGCTGCAAAAATGCTGCATGATGAACCACTTCAAAACGGTGACTTAAAACAACCATCATACATTCCCACGGCCTGTAGGTCACATGGGGGTGGCTCATATAGGCTGGACTTAGTCCAATAGCTGTGTTTTAAGTTGCAGGTCCATCTGCCTGGGAAAGTTCCTGCTCCAAGGGTATTCTTGGGCCTGGACTGAAGGACAACGAAATTCTCGAGGGATCTCTTTTCCTGGTGATGGCACAAATATAAAAATCCAACAGAAACACCAAATGCCTTTTAAGGCTTGTTGTGAGTTGAATTGTGTGCTCTCAAAGCTCTGTTGCAGTCCTGATTCCTGCCCATCTTCTCCCTGTGAATGTGACTTCATTTGGAAATAGAGTCTTTGCGGCTGTAATCCTGTTAGGATGAGGTCATACTGGATTAAGGTCGCCCTAATCCAAAGACTGGTTTTCTCATATGGTGACAGAGAATTGGACATAGACATCCTGGGAGAACATCATGTGACAATGAAGGCAGAGAGTCGAGATATGCAGACACATACACCCAGGAAACACCAAGGACTTCTAGCAGTCACCAGAAGCTAGCAGAGAAATGTAGACCAAATCCTCCCTCTGAGCCCACAAGAAGGAACCAACCCAGCTAAAAGGACTTCTGGCCTTTAGACTGTGAAAGAATACATTTCTGTTATTTGAAGTAACCAAGTCTGTAGTCATTTGTTATGGTAATGAACACAAGACCTAAGCTTATCACTTCTGCAGATCACATGGCCAAACCCAAAGTCCAGGCACAGAAAGATGATGCTGATTCATTTTGTGTGGTGAGGGTGTGGATACATGGAGGTTGGGCTAATCATTTAATCTACCACGCAAAAGATTCAGATTTGTGTTCTGAAGTGTCTTTTGGCAGGATAGTAGACTCTAATGATTAATAGCATGGATCTTGTATTGAGAGAAAGATGAACTTGAATCCTTGTTCTAACACTTTTCTGCTGCATGATCTTAGGCAAATTATTTAACCTTCAAGCCTAGTTCCTTTATTTATAAAATAAGAACAATGCACCTATGTCACAGGACTTCTATTACTATTGCATGAATTGATATTTATGAAGGGTTTATTTTCAGTTCTTTTTTTTTAAAGAGAGAGTGAGAGAGGAGAGAGAGAGAGAGAGAATTTTTTTTAATATTTATTTTTTAGTTCTTGGCGGACACAACATCTTTGTTGGTATGTGGTGCTGAGGATCGAACCCGGGCCGCACACATGCCAGGCGAGCGTGCTACCGCTTGAGCCACATCCCCAGCCCCTTATTTTCAGTTCTTGACATGTAGCAGGAGCCAATAAAAATTACTTACCACCATTTCTATTCCTATAATAATAGAGCAGTAAAAGACTTGGAAATGAAGGTAGTATTTTTCTACTGGGAATTTAGTATAGAATTGGATGAAAGGAAGACTGGTCATGAAAAGGTGAAAAGTCAAATTTTAATTTGTGCAGCATAGTTTAAGATATGTTAACAATCCATTGCATAGGCATGGGTTGTATCTTGGAAGAGAAAGGAAAGACTGGTTACCCAGAGGTTAGCCATTTTAAGAGGGCTTTAAAGTGAATGTAAGAGGATGAGATAAAGTTTCCAACTATGGGAAATGTACATGTGAAAACACTCAGGTGGGAGAGAAACATGGTGGTAACAGAAAAAGTTTGACATCTGTGTGCCAATATGCAGAATCTCTGAATTAAGTGGACAAAACATAAAAATGTCATCTTCGGAATGGACCACTTCAAACTTTGGGATAAAACTCAGAATATTAGTATGCAAAAGGAATGAATATGTTCCCTTTAAAGATTGTTATTTTAAACTAATTATTATTTTAATTGTACAAACTTATGGAATATGTTAACTACCTTGGTTTGATGGTTTCAAACTCTAGCATATAGAATCTGCCCTTTCAGGAAGAAGCAGCTCATGAGAAGATGTGGGGTGGCCTTGTGCACTGAGCACCTCCTGGGGGAGCCACAAACCCAAAGAATGGAACCTGTGGGGTGAAGTCAAAGAAGAGAGACTTAAGGCAATAATATTATTTGTGTTTTCTCTATATCACTTGGCTAGATGAAACAGAAGGATAATATCTACTTTTAGCAGATACCAGATAGGTTAAAAAAGGTGATAGTGGGAGTGTGGAAGAATGGAGACATGGATGAGCCTCACTTGGCTAAAAGCAAGAGATACCATAAGCCTTTGACCTTCTTCAAAAATAGATGAAAGAATAAAGGGAACTGTGAATAGAATCTTATTTTTTTAAGTAAACAATATCTAGAATTCACTGAGCACTTATTATGTCCCATGCACTTCTCTAAAATCTATGTGTACTTTATCACCTTGAATACTTGAGTTATTCTGTTTTTATTTCCTAAGATAGCTCACCACCATCTTTATGTGCACGAGAAATTTTTAGGAGAAATTGGCCCCAAGAGTTAAAAAGATGGTTACCAGGTCCATTATGTACGATAAGGAAGTAAGCCAAAAAGCACATAATCAATCAATGCTTTTTAAAAAATATTTTCTTAGTTGTCAATACACCTTTATTTTATTTATTTATATGTGGTGCTCACAATCGAACCCAGTGCCTCACACATGCTAGGCAAGCACTCTACCACTGAGCCACAACCCCAGCCCCTCAATCCATGCTTTTACCGATTTGCAAGCAGAGTCACACCTTTGTTCAAGGAATGACAATTGCCCTCTTCTTTCATGTACCCATGTCTTCATTTTCTGAACCCATCATACAATTTTATACCTTTGAATCTTTGAAGAGGCTGCACCACTGCTTGGAATACTTCATCTCCTCCTCTACCTGGCAGACTTCTACCCTTCTTCAAGGTACAGCTCTTCTGAAAGCCTCTCAAGTCTCCCTGCCTAACTGTTAGCTCTTTGGGGCAGAGACAGTGACTTCTTGACCTTGACTGAATGCACTAACACAAGTAGAGGGCTTGGAACAAAATGCTACCAGTGCATATTGAATGGCTGTAAACACAAATATAAGTCCATATTTTAGACACTAGAAAATGATCAAAATGAAATAAGCCATACACTGGGCTATTTGTCTAGTGTTTTGGAAGAATGCTATTGCTTATTCTAATTGAAAAGCAAAAGTTAAAGATGCATGCAGCCTATTTTCTTTGGAAGAAAAATCTGTCTTGCTATTTTATGCAAGTGGGTAAAATATACTCATAAAACAATCTGCTCTGAGAATGGCAAATGTTTCAGGGAAATTTCAGTGGAATGACTTCTTTGTGCCTTTATTACGAAACCCTCAGTAAAGATGACTGGAAAGACAAAAGATACAAATGAGGGGGAATGACTGCAAATATTAGAGAGGGAAGAAGAATAGCTGAGAAGGAATTTATCGTTAGGGAAGATTTATGCAAATCTCAAGAGCACCTTAAAAGTTAATCTGAAGAAATACTCTTTAGTATGAGCAGAAGAAATTCTTTCTGGGTAAGTCATGGGAAAATAAATTTTGTTTAATAGTTTAGAGGAAAATAGTATACACTTATAATGGTGATTTGGGATTGTGTTAACTTTCTGTCATTGTGACCAAATACCTTAGAAAATCAACTTAAAGGAGGAAAGATTTATTTTGGCTCATGGTCTCAGGGTTTTTTTGTCCATAGTTAAGGCTTGACTCCATTGCTGTGGGTTTGTAGCAAGGCAGAACATCCTGGAGGGGAGTGTGTGCTGGACAAAACTACTTACCTCGAGGTGGGGGGAAGTAGTGAGAGTGGGAGAAAGAGAGAAAGAGAGAGAGAGAGAGAAAGAGAGAGAGAGAGAGAGAGAGAGAGAGAGAGAGAGAGAGAGAGAGGAGGGATGGGATAAGGTACAAGATATCCCCTTCCAGGTCATACCCCACCTTCCAGGGTATATCCTCAGTGACTTACTTCCTCAACTAGCTCCACCATTTATAATTTCCCTTACCTCCCAATAATATCATCAAATTATGAATCCATCAATGGATTAATCCACTGATGAGGTTAGATTCCCTATGATTCCAATCACCTTCCCAAAGGGTCCACCTTTGAGTACTACTGCACTGGGGACCAAGCCTTCAACACACAAGTCTTTGAATCCAAACTCAAATATAACACCCTCAAATATAACAAGGATTTATTGTTTAAGTAATGTCAAAAAGAAATGTTTCTCATTGATACATCCTGATTACATGTTTTCTGGGTTGTTTGTGGAAGTTCTTATGTCACCTAAAAAATATTGATCAAAATGAATCATTCAAAACCATTTAAAAAAACACTATTTTCTTAGGAATAAAAAAAGACCTGTTCTCTCTGAAGAATGAGACAATTAACTGTTGGATTTCCAGTCAAAGTTCAGAGACTGAGGAATGATGAAATCCCAATTTATAATTACTCAGGTAGTGATGAAGCAGAAACAATCCCAATGAACAAGTCTCAGCACTTGCTAATTCATTCTCTTTCTCCAATCAACTCAGAAGAAAATAAGTCACCAACATCTGGAAATGTGATAATTCCATATTTCTGTAGCTCATGATTCCTGTCCATAGTTTGAAGAGTGGACAATAATTGTCAAGTCCACAGCAGATGCACGTGGCAGATATGACCTCCTCAAAAGCTTCAGCAGCCGTGCTGCATCTCCGCTTTAGTAGGGCAGTCAGCTTCAACCTTACAGTGATTTAGAGTCAAATTTCAGAATTGGAAAGGTTCTTGACCCGTTTACAAGAGCTACTATTTATTGAGCACTTATTATGTTCAAGTAACTGTGGAAAACACTTCACATGCATTATCTCATTTAGTTCTCAGAAAGACCCTATGACTTTAATGTTATTATTGGCAGGTTTACAGATAAGAAAACTATGAATTAGACAAATAAGTACTCCAAAGTCAGAGATGTTATGTGATGGACTGGAATTGGATCCCAGGTTGGACTATGGTATTTCCCTTGAACAGGAATGCTGATCGTTCTATGTCTCTCTGTGTTTGAATTTCTCCTACAAAAATCCCACCAGGCAATCTGGGCCATATTTGAATATTTTCATGATATTGGGAACTCTACAAGATCAAAGATGGTGGATATTTTTTCTTAAATTATTCTTAATGCATATCATGTGCAACCCTGTTAGTTCCTCATTATTCAAGGTCACTTATATTTGTTGAATGGAAAACCTCCCTTCTGGGTATAAACCAAGGAGTGGGATAGCTGGATCAAATGGTGGTTCCATTCCAAGTTTTCTGAGGAATCTCCATACTGCTTTCCATAGTGATTGCACCAATTTGCAGTCCCACCAGCAGTGTATGAGTATACCTTTTTCACCACATTCTTGATAATTGCCATTCTGACAGGAGCGACATGAAATCTTAGAGTAGTTTTGATTTGCATTTCTCTAATTGCTAGAGATGTTGAACACTTTTTTTATATATTTGTTGGTCAACTGTATTTATTCTTCTGTGGAGTGTCTGTTCAGTTCCTTGACCCATTTAAGGACTAAAAATAAATCAGCATACTATAATGATGCAGCCACATCAATGTTTATAGCAGCTCAATTCACAATAGCTAGACTATGGAACCAACCTAGATGTCCCTCAATAGATGAATGGATCAAGAAAATATATATATATGTCAATGGAATATTACTCAGTTTTAAAGAAGAGTGAAATTATGACATCTGCCAGTAAATGGTTGGAGTTGGAGAATATCATGCAAAGTGAAACCATAGGCCGAATGTTTTCTCTAATACACAGATGCTAATACACAATAAGGCATGGGGGGGCACTAGGGAAGAATAGCATTACCTTAGGTTAGGTAGAGGGAAGTGATGGGAGAGAAGGGGAGGGGATGGGGGATAGGAAAGATAGTAGAATGAAACATACATAATTACTGTATGTATATATGTGAGTACATGACCAATATGTGATTCTGCAACATTTACACTCAGAAAAGTTAGAAATTATATCCCATCTATGAATGATATATC